>NC_141346.1:11120209-11867709 GCF_057382095.1 Aulonocara sp. 'chitande type north' Nkhata Bay
TTATAGTACGCACCGTACGTAGTACGCGTAGTGCGCGTACTTCAAGCGTGCAGACCCTGAGTTGGGACACAGCTTGAGTGTCTCCCTGTAGAAAATGGAGGCTGAGCTCGTTCAGATCACTCAGCCTGCAGACAAATGGAGTGTTTGAGACGTGCAGATATACAGTCGGAGCTTTGTGTCGGCCCCTAAGGGCTCAAGGCCGACCTGTAGTCATGCTATCAAGTGCATGACGGCTCTCTGCAGACACTTTGATCCCTTATTCACATTTTCTATAAGTCTGCATAGAGACGATGTAGATTTGGATTTCTTCCCCTTAATAACAAACACCTCTATTGAGAAACTGCATTTGGGGTTTTTCCTTGTTTAACATTTAAATGTGTTTGATCTGAAACATTTAAGTGTGACAACATTAAAAAAATAGGAAACCAGGAAGGGGACAAACATTGTTTCACACCTCTGTGTGTTTTTGTTTCCTTTCCATCTTATGTCCTTATATGTTGTTTGTTTGAAACTTATGATTTGTACTTTAAAGTTTTTAGACTGAGCTCAAACACATAAACTACTAACTGTTCAGACATTAGAAATGAATTGTTCCTCTGAGTATTTTAAGCTGCTGTTGTGTTGCTTTAGTGTGCTGGTGTCACTGATGGCTGCTGCTGTGACAAAAAAGACACAAACAATTTGATTTAATCAAAAATCACTCTGGAAATGCTCAGAAAAAAGACAGTTCATGGTTTAAAGTAGATTTACTTTAATACTCCAACACTGTTATTAAGTTGTACAGCATGGCTATTCAACTACGAAGTTAGTTGGGCCAGATTTTCAATCCGAGGAATTTATCTGGGCCAGATATTTGTTTTGAAGCCAGTAAGCAGCAGATCATGATCAATTTCAAACCCACACAACTGTATTGAAAAACAAGTAATTTTTTTATTCCTATTCCCCAGTAAATCTGGTGACCTCACAAATGCACACCAAAAGGTCCATTTAAAAAAAAAGGGAGCTATAACTAAACTATTTTTTGCACATTTGAAATAATAATAATATTAACAAAAAAACATTTTGATAATTCCCTTTCAAATTAAAATAAATATTTCGCTGACCACTCACTTTTCCTGCCATGGATGGAGCCCCATCCGTCACAAGTATACAGACACGCTTCATATCCAGACCATTTTCCTCAAAAAGAGCTGAAATCTTCTCAAACATTATTTCGCCAGCTGTGTTTCCCTCTAACGGTAGCAAGCAATCAATTTCCCATCCAAAAAACGGACATATACGCAAAACTGTGCATTATCAGTTCTGTCTGTGATCTCCTGCTATAGACATTACATCAGTTTTCTTCAGGTCATCTAACAGCATTTCAAACTCGTCTGACGCCAGAACTTCAACTCTACGAATATTTGAACTGTCTGACAGGGGTACGTTTTTAATAGCAGATATCACACTTACTTTAATTTTTTCATCACTTTTCACCGCATCCACCACGGCCAGCATGCAGTATTTCGCTGTTTCAGAATCTGTGAAAGGCCTTTTCTTCTTCGCCAAGAAGCAAACACGAAGGGAAGCTGCTGCCGCTCTCTCTTGGGCTGTACAGGACCCTCACCATGGTAGTACAACTCCGGTTGTAAGATTATTAAACTCGGTAAAATGAATAAGTATTTGTCAGTCCAGGCAGGGTTAAACCGACAGTTTTCATTGTCAATTTTGCGCTTTAGGAGTGAGAAAGACATGCTGTTGTCGCATCATATATTACGATGATTGTTTAATATGTTTACATCACGGTGCATTGTGGGTTAAATATTGCTAGGCTACTAGGAGTGTTGCATTCACAGTCTACACTACGCTGTAGGAATTTTAAATTTTTTTAAAATTAATTAATGAATTAATTTTTTGCGTTTTCTCTGTGTTTCTGCCAGGACCACAGGCAGGGCCACTCGCAGGTTGCTTCTGGGCCGCATTTGGCCCGCGGGCCGCCATTTGAATAGGCTTGTTGTCCAGTCTGTGTATAACAGCACTGCCTGCATGAGGTCAAACTGGATCATTGAACATAATGTTTCTTCATGCGTGCCACTAGAAGAACAGTGCGCTGGTTTCAGTTATTGTGCAAATGTAAAGTCCAGATGAACAGAATCTACTTTTTTGGTATTGCATATAACAATTTTCATCCAGAAGACTTCATTAGACCTTCACACATGTCTGACCCTGATTTATTCCAAATTTTAGAAACTTCAGAGCGTTTCCAAAGTCTGCTTCCTGTTTAATGATTATTATTATTGTTATCACTATTATTTATTTATTTTATTTTGATGTGTCATAAACTTTTATTTTTAGTTGTTCAAAGTGTTTTTTCTTTGTCTCTGTGCTTTATTAAGTTATCAGGGATGTAAAATGCTGTAGAAATGAATGAAAAGCCCAAACATGGACTCACTTCAGTACTAAAAACACTATGTACAGGACTTTGTTTGGATTTTGCATAGATGAAAAAGATGCAAACTGCTGACCTGTTGAACTGGCGACCCAGCCTTTTGTCTGAGCTGGAGTCAGTCACACAAACAGACTGAACAGGGTGTGTTCTGTGCAGCACCTGCATGTAAAACAGAAGCAAAGCTGTTCCTGTGAAATGAAACTGAAAGCCTCTCTGAGCGTCTCCCTGTAAAAAATGGAGGCTGAGGTCAGTCAGAGCTCACAGACAGCCATGAATGAAGGTGTTCTCTAACTATTTTTACCATTTCTTCTTGGAGCAACTGTAACCCACATAATTTCCTTAGGGATTAATAAAGTATTCTGATTCTGATCGTTTCAGGATGACCTGCCATTATCCAATGACACATCTGCTTACCTGCATCTTTTGCTCGTTTCTCCTCCTCTTCTTTTCTCTTTTTTCTAAACTGAGCACCTGATGGCTTTGAACTTTTCTTGTCCATCTTACATTGGTTTTAATTTTGCACTCCAGTATGAACACAAATCCCTCAACTTGAGGATCACCACAACATGATCTAATAGACCTACACCTTAGTTCAAAGATTTGCTTTGTCTAAGGTTTATTTCTCGGATTTCACACAACCCAGGATTCAAATCATGAATAGATAATGGGCTCGTATTTACAACATTATAAATGAAATGTGCTCTATTTGGAAGCAGCTGCCCCCCTCCCCTTTTGACGGGTTGTGTGTGAGACTTTAAATCATCAAACTGTAAATTATAAATTTTAAATTGTTATTGATCCCTTTACCCCGAGTCCTAAAGTGTATATTTATTTTCCGACTCTTCTTATATTTATTGTTTGGTTTTTTTGCACTGATGTAACTGGAGCCTCTTCGTCTCATCTCTCTGTACTGTGTATAGCAGAGATGACAATAAAGTTTACTTTGACTTGACTGCCACCATGTGGCGCAGGAATACTGTATATTAAACAAGTGTTTAAGGTGGAGTGATTATTTCCAGTTTTCTTGGTGATAGGCTCAGCTTAAACAGTTTTCTGAGTGAGGTGTGTCCTATGAGCTGTTTTATACTGTTTATACCTGTACTTTTATACTTGTAAGTTTGCATTATTTGTCATTTCGAACATATTGTTACAGATTTCTGTCCAGAAGTCAGAGATAGGGTACAGCCTTTTTCCCACTTTTCTATCTGTAGTTTTGTTATTATTATATTATTTAAATGAACTTATAAAGTTTAGAGGTTATTTTTCTGGCACGTGTGGTTTTCATTATTTCAGCTAATCTAGAGGAAGGCAGTGGACTGTTATTATGTTGATCTTTGATCTAATTATAGACTTTAATTATTGTTGCTGGAGGAACTGTTCTTCCCCAAACTCACACTGTCCTCCTGGACCACAGGACATAAATTCATTAGTCTAGAAAAGATGATCTTGATTCCTATCTGTTCCCACCAGTGGCGATTTTAGCCCATTTTTTGGGGGTGCTGAAGCACTCTGCTCTGGCTCTAGCGCCGTTGCTGCCAGAGCGATAGTGGCTGAGACGCAGCGGAGCGGCTTAAAACAGGACCTATTAGCTGCATTTAACCTTCAGTTACTCTTTCTATAGTTAGGTAGGACTCAGACCATGTTTCTTTTTAGATGAAAAACATTACACCAGGTAACCTGCAGTGTTGGAAACATGTTTTCCCACCATGTTTGCTACCCTACAATCCGTCCTGCTCTGTAGTAAATTCAGCGACATTTGGCCGTCCTGTTGCTCCCATTGAAATGTATACAGCCTATTTAAAATCTGTCTGTAGCCTGCTGTTGTTACCGCTGTCCTGTTTTTGTTTTGTCCTGTTTGAAATGTAATGAGAGAAGTTGGTTATTTTGTCATATGTGCATGTGCCAAGATTAAACCCAGGAACAACATTCAGGTAAAAGTGTAAGATCAACTGATCTGTCAATAAAGGATAATGTTGGATCAGTGTTTCAATATTTATAGCTTACATGTGGTTTGGTTATTTGCCTTTTGGTTGAAAGTACACTGAGAGAGGACTTTTTGTTAGTGATCTTAATAGCATTTGTTTTTTCATATTAATGTAATTTTTTCATCTAATTGAATCTATTTGTGTATGATTGTCAGTCCAAAGAGGGAGAGAGGAAAGGAACCTGAGGAGGAAGTACAAGGTCAGGAAGAACCAGATAAGAAAACAGCCAGGTAATAGTGACAGGCACAACAGAAATCCACTCCACCTTGCCTGGATGGGCAGCTCTCTGAGTGCTCAGCGCCCCCAAAGCTCTGATCCTAGAATCGCCCCTGGTTCCCACTGAACCCACAGGCTTATTGTACATTTTGAATTCTGGGTTATGCAAAACTGGTCATCATCACCCTTTTCTTTACATGGTGATTTTTTTTTCTTTGCTTTCCACCACTGTCACACTGTCAGAGTTTTGCAATAGGAATGGTTTTATTTCCAAAGAAAAGAATGTCCACATTCTCACTGCTAACACAAATGCAAACACACCTGTTAAAATGAAGAAAAGGGATTGAAGCACAAATACAAACTGCAAGGTGGGACTAAGGTTTCAGCAGTTGTAATGAATAAGGTTTATTGACATTATTAACATATTAGGAGAAGATTTGATAAACTAAGAAAGAAAAATACCACTGTTGATCACAGGTGGATTTACTCTATTGTGTGTTTTGTCTGGGCTTTTTTTCGTGAATGAACTGAATGAATTATGGAGGTGAAGAGGAAGCTCTCTGTACAAAAAGAACAATGACAGTTTTTACAGGATGTTGTGTTTGTTCTAAACATTTCATTTTGCTGTTTCATTGTGAAATAATTTAACTTTCATAGCAGCAGTAAATAGACGTCATTCATGACACTGAGATCTGTGAGCTCAGCAGAGTAAACTCAGATTTTCAAATTAAAATATTCTTTTAAAAATGAGCAAAACAAAACAAAACAGAGAGACTTGCTCTCAGTCCAGGATGTCCTTTATTGCGTCCATCCTTCTCTTGTCCTCCTGTCTGACCTGCAGGTGAGAAACAGGTGTGAGGTGTCAGGTAGGTGATGAGTGAAGAACAGAACAGAATCCATTTGCTCTTCAAACTGCTGTCAGACATTATCTACTGCACTCTGATCACATCACTCAGACCAGCTGCTTTTACAAAGTCTCATTGATGGGTCTGTCTAGCAGACCACACCAGATACAGAGTAGGTGTCCGCCACTCCCCTGCACCTGTGTCAGTTTCCCAGGTAAGGGGGGCTGGGGCCCAGTTGGTCCCTGCTTCAGTTTCCGGGGCCGGCTGGTCCCTGCACCCGTATCAGCTCCTCGGGTGTGGACAGCAGCTGTCCAGTCGCTGCCAAAATCTGCACCGACCCCCGAGGTGAGGTCCGCCAGGACAACGCTAACCTCCGCACCTGTACCCACTCCTCAGGTGGGAGTGGACCAACTTCACAATCTGTTTTGCAGCCCATACCTCAGCCATTAGCCCCGCTACCTGTAGCAGTTCAGCCTGCTGTGCAGTCGCCCTCAGTTCAGCCCATTTACAACATGATCCAAAGATCCGTTGTATATGAGCAGGAATAGTTTAAAGTTATGGCTGAACTGTCCCAGGCATCTTCTGTTGCCCAACTACAAATGGGCAACGGAAAGCCACGTGACCGTGAGAGTTCCTTATATCACAGTGCAGTGGTAGATACAAAGCCCTGTACTGCCCTATATTGCACCTTAATTTGTTTTTATATAATTGCGTGGAATGAGTCTTGAGTTGAATTTTTTAATAGGCAAAAAATATTTAATATATTTAAATAAGTTAATAAGTAAATGTTAAAAATTTTCTTTTTTTCTTTTTTCGCTGATCCGAAAATTGATCCGATCCGTGACTTAAAACCGTGATCCGATCTGAACCGTGAGATGTTTGATCCGTTGCACCACTACACACAAGTGTAATGTTTTTGACTCATCTAGCTGATTTTTGTCCACATTCAATCATGCCTCACCTCACAAAGGCCTATTCTGTGTTTTTGAGTTAATACACAAGTTCCTTAAGATTTAACTCGATATCACTGCAAAGTGTGTAATAGACAGTCCACCAGCATTCAGAAGTTGCAGGAAGCTGCAGTGACAGTAGAGAGATTTTCCTGTGTCCTGGGCCCCTTGGCTCATGCTGGACTGCCAGTTGCCTCTGTTTCTCTGGCACCCCTGCTCTTTTGCTGGGGTAGTTCCATCCATTGAGTGTGTTTTGTTACAGATGTAGCACTTGGAGAACCAGCATCTCTGTTGGCTTCATCCCCTCTTTTTATGCTTTCTTTTTGTCTCACTTCTTTTTTAAATTTTCCTCCTGATTTTTGCAGGCCTGGTATTCATCCACATAGATGATAATATGATGAGTAATAAAATAAACTAAATAAAACAAAAAGAGACTGCTCCTTCTGGGAAACAAAATGTGTCAGCAGAATTCACACCATCTTCTTTCTGCCAGTTCTTTTACTTCCTCTAAAAGAACAAAACCTGTTTTGCCATTTCATTTCCTCTATGATTGTTTGTGTTTAAAAAAAATTGAGGGTGAGATACAAGATACTGGCCATTTCCCAAAAAACTTACTTGTGTGTACTTGCATCACCGTGGACTTGGATTACGTCATCAGTCTCAAACCAAAAACTGTTCCAATGCAAAGTATGCATCAAGCCAAGTATTCTCAAAATTCCCAGATGTTTTCTTGATCATTCATTCATTCTTTCAAGCATGCATCAAATGATCCTCAGCACTGTGTTATTGCCCTTCCATATGGGCTCAAATTGTGGTCATGAACATTTTGTACTTGTAGTCAGTTTTGTGCCTGTAAATCAGGATTTATATGCGTAAAAAGAATTTGTGTGTGGACTTAGCCAAAAAATACGTGTGAAACTCTGCACTCAAGCTTCAAGTTACAAGTACGAATTTTGACCCTATTTTTCTTCCTTTCATCTGATTGGCCAATCTCATGTCAATCACAAATTTAACTATCCAATCAGAGAACAGATGGGTTTGGCTATTGGCGGGGTGCTTTATGGAGCTTCAGGCCACGGGCAGCGTGGACAACTGAAGAACAAAGTAATGTAGGATTGTCAAATTCATCCCACAGGTGCAGCTACTAAAAAGATTTTTAATCTTGGTGACCTTGACCTCTCAAGGTGAAAATGATCTAAGATTTTCAAAATTGTGCCACAGGTGTATCTGGTGTATCTGGTGACTGGGGGAAACCACTGGCAGCCCCCAGTGTGTATGTTTTTTTTTATTCTAAAATGAATAGACATAACTGAAAATGATTAGACTATTTAGCTATGACATCCTATTTTATCTACATGCTGACATGCCACACTTTCACTTTTTAATGGACACATTTAATAAATATTGGGGCCACCTTATTTATTAGACAATATACTGTATGGCCTGGAAGAGTTTATAAAAAAATATTCATGAAATGCTTGGATCCAGCTAACGTCCTGGTTTTGGATCATAGTTTAGCACAGTTCAGATGCTAGTATGTCAACGGTTATTGCTTTTGACAAAATTAGCATAATAACCAAAAACCAGACTAAATCGACAAGCTTGTTTTGCGTCAGTCATTACTTTGTAAAAATGCTGCTTTATTCAGCGTCCTTTCTAAACCATGGCAAAATGTAGTTATCTACTAATAAATGGGTTGAACGTCACCTTAACCAAGGGAGAAAGAGATACAGAGACATGTCTATATGGGTTAGAGAAGATGTTATGTTTAGGTGTTTTACTTTTTTTTCCTTCTACATGCATTACGACCATGTGTTGAGGTCATAGTTGAACACCTCTTCATTCTCTGACAGTATTCTGCTTCTTTGCAATGACCAGTGTTCTGTTGAATTTAATTTTGGGAATGTGCATTTTTCAGGCCACAGATGAAGGAGTTATCCAACAATCTATTGAGGAAACAACCATGGGTATCTACATCATAAAGTCAAGAGATGCCAGTGACAGCCCTGAGGACATCGGGATAGTCCTTGAAGGCCAGAGAGTCTTGCAGGATTTAGATAACTGTGCCCTAGCAGCTGCTATGCTATTTGGATTAATGCACACTTTGAACCTGACCTACCCATCAGAACTGAAGTATACCTTCGAGATATTACAGAAAGTGGTTATGGAGCTCGAAGGGAACAGCCTTTCAAAGAAGGTTCTCAAGAACAGACTGTACGAGTGAGCAGTTATGACATGGAAACAATATGTCTGCCTCTCTGAATATGTTGCATTGTTTCTATTACAGTATATAGTGAAACTGATTTTTCTCACAATTTTATAGGTTTTTACTGGTAGGAGCAACTTTCACTTTTAACTTTGGGGCCATCATTACTATAGCATTTAATGTTCATTTCAAAGCTTTGGCTCTTTTGAGGAATAGTTTGTACTGTAGTGTTTTTTTCTTGTATTTGTTTGTTTGTTTTTCTCGTCACATTGAGGCTGAGTGTGCCACACTTTCTGCTTCTGCACAAACATTTTCAATCAAGGTGTATTGCCACTGACATTGCATGTAATTGCCAACTCAGTCCCATTCAATTGTAAAATGGTCGTTGCATCATTGCCGTCACAAAAGTCATTTTGAAGCTGGTAACTGCTCTCAGGTCAAAAGGCTGAAGTAATTGAAGCAGCTGTTTAGAAGGCAGACAGTTTTTAAGTTCATTGGACATGGTTACAGTAATTTTGGTTACGTTGTGATGTCCAGCCACTGTTTTGTTTGTTAGTATAAGTTATTGTGATGTTTTAGTTATAGCAGCAAGTCAAAACCAATCACATGTTAGGGCTCTTGGTTTTGTGCTTGTGGGTGAAAATGTTATTTTCAAGCTTTTCTTCGTCACATTTTAATATTTGCATTCCTGTTGCCATAGTGCCTGAAGGCTCTTACAATTTAAAAAGAAAAAGAAAAGATTTTACCGGAGGAATTCTCACCTTTTACCTTTGGGCCAGTATTCGTAGAACATTCAGTGTTAACCTGTTCATAGGCCCTAGAATGTTGAATTCAGGATCCAGCAGATGTTTGTGAGGTACATTTTGGAAGAGCTGGATAAACATCGTCTAACTTTTCTTTGCTCTCCAGTATCATTGCAGGAAAATGCAGGTTTTATTAAAACTGACAATTTAACACTCAATCCCAAAAACAGACTTGACATGTTTCCATGAAGACTGCTTCATAAATCAACAGCTCTGAAAATCCATTAAAAAGCAATAATGTAGAACATGATCGCTCTCACTCTGTGTCTCTAAAAAACCCAGCAAACTGGTGATCACTTCAACAAAATGGGCATAGTTTATGGCTTTATCAGCTGCAACACCATGTGGCACCTGGATCCCCACCCTGCAGGCCCTATAGGTGTCTGACCTCCAAGCCTTGTTGCATATGTCCCTCTGAGGTGCTTGTGCAGTAGCAGTAGCTGTACTAGTAGAACAAGAAGTAGTGGCAGTAAGAGTATTAGTATTGTGCAACAACCAGGCTTCAAGAGCAGTCACTCTTCTGGCTTACAAATGGTGAAAACATGTCATGTGCACATGCCACACTCTTAACTGTAAATCAGAAATTTTGAGAGGCGAATTGGAAAAGCAGTTTTAAATTCTGGTTTGGCATAGCCACAGACTTTAGTAATCCCACACTGGGGAAATTCACATGTTACAGCAGCACAAGGGTCAGCAAGAAAAGGTGAAACAGAGATATATTAGAAAAATACACAAATAAATAAGTAGTGGAAAAATTTAAAACAAGGAAAAACCTACGCAAGAGTAATTACTACTGATCTGCAAACTGCTAACTGGTTGTTAGAGACAGCAAATACACTCAGAGAATATCAGCATGTCAGTATAAAGCTGACTGTAGTTCCTGGTCAGGCTGGCTGCACTTCAGTTAACTTCAGTTTTTTTTTATAATTTAAAATTTCATATCAGGTTTAAGTTTCAAGTTTTATTGTCATGTACAGATAAAAAGCGTAGTCACATTTACCCATTATGAAATTCTTTGGCTCGTGCTCCTAATAAATGTGTTTATTTATTAGATCTACTGATACAGCCAAAACATATAGTCACGTCTGATGAGGCAGACGGCATGGCGTGAGGAGATTCTGGACCCAAATGCAGGCACAGCAGCAAGGGCAGATGAATAACAAATGGGAAGCCTTTATTTTGAAGGCTTAACAAAACATAAATAGAAGGCAAGGAACAGGAAGGAACTAACAAAACATAAACTGGGAAAGCTAAACTAAAGAACATGAGGAATATGTAAAACAAATTCAAATTGAAATTCAGATTTTATTTGTCACATACACAGTCATACACAGTACGATATGCAGTGAAATGCTTACACGACTGCTCGTGACCTAAAGAAAAAAAAGGCTATGAATAAGATAGGAAATAAATATGAAAATTTAAAAGGGTCAAGATAAAAAATATGAATTAAAGTTGAAAATAAAATAACTGTACAACAAAATACACAATATAGAAATATATAAGAATGTATGAAGAAATATAAATATATATGTACAATAACAGCAGCTGTACAGTATTAAGTGGAAATGAAGAAATATAATGTCCAGTGTTGTGGGGTCATTACACACAGGCTAGAAGTGCAAGTCACTCTTTACTGACACATTGTAAATACGTTTAATGCTGGATGGTTGAAGTTTTTGTACAATGGTTTAGCCACAAGCATAATTTCCACTTCTGGATAAAGATCACTCGATCTTCATGCTTCTTAACAAATTAAGAGTGTAATGTCTTTATTAAGTTGTTATTTATTAATGCATACATAATAATGTGCTCAGTGACATAAAGGTCCCCTTTCCAGAGTTTGTGTGCTGCGTAGCTTTTTTCTCTTTGTTTTAGTTGTTTTGTTTTTCCATCTTCTATTCACAACCCAGTGTTTAAAATGTTTAAAAGGTTAAATAATATGCTTATTTAATAATGTTCTACAAAGAGGTCAATGTGTTTGGGATCTTATTAGATCTCTCAGAAAAGCTGTCAGAGCAAAACTTTTTTTCTTTCATAATAACATCTTAATGTTAAACCGCTGAGTCCATCTAAAACATGTTTGTGCATCAGGACCAACCTGATACATAGAGTTCTGCTGGAGGATGTTGCTTAGTGGCAAAACATTGGTCTGATTGAGCTTTTTGGTTGTTCAGAACTCACTCAGCCTTTGGAGTTAGTTTTTAGGACATCCTGATAATAATGAACTACATTAGTCCAGCCTAGAAGCAATAATAATATTACTTTAAGATAATAATAACAATAATATTTCAGGTGAATACCTCATGAAGTTCCTCAACAGAGTGCCAAGAGTGTGCAAAGCAGTAATCAAAGCAAAGGTCGACTATTTTAAAAAATATAACATAAACATAACCAAACATATTTATTTATAGTTATTTCATTCTTTTTTCTTTACTACAAAATTACACATGTGTTCATTTAGAGTTTTGGTGCCTTCAGTGACAATCTACAAAATAAAGAAGAACCATAAAATGAAAAGCTGTGTCCAAACTGTGTGTATTATGTAGAAACGTCTCCACTAGTTTCACATAAGCATGATCTCACAAAATAATTTTTAATCCAGCAGACCTAACGTTATTTTGTCCCTCCAAAGCGTAAAACACAACAAAATCATCCTGATTCCTGACAGGATTGTGGCATAATATTACACAGAATCTGACACCTCAGCTCTATAGAAGATGGATGGACTAAGCAAATTTAGTCCATCCATCTTCCTCTGCTTATCCAGGGACTGTCACTAACCAAATTTTTAAGCAGGAGAAAAAATAGCACTTTTAAGGACATGAAAAGCTTTATCGACAAAAACAAGGCACCCTGCCCCTGTAATCTTTTATTTACAATATTGTATTTGGTTAAAATGTTCTGATGGTTCAAATATTTTCTTTTCTTTAGTTGTTGCAAAATAATGTGTGTGCCAGTCTCCAATGAGACATTTACAAGTGTGTAACAATATACTATGTTTATATATTTGCAGGTAAAGAGATAAAAACAGTAAATAGTTTGACCTTGGTCTAAAGATAAGTCCACACGGTTGCAGGGAATGTGTGAAAGTTGGCTGTTAATTCCCATTATGTGTGGTTACTGTATATTACTGGTAGTGATGTAGATTAGCCATGATGCTACCAATTAGCAGCTGGAGCTAATTTGCCCGTTCGTGTGGAAACCTCGTGGCGCTGTGGTGGATCTCCACCTGTACTGGGCTGTAATCACAGTGGATTCAGACCTGGGAATCACATCTTCTGTTTATGTTTATTTCATCTATGCTACTGTAAGAAGTATCGGTGTTTTGAGTTTGAAACAAGCCGGGCCACTCACCATAATGCAGTGCGCCTAAGAAACTGTGTACAAGTGTATAAAAGTGTTTTTATATATTGCAGAAGATACAGTAAAGGCAGACTCACAAAGCTGCCTAATTCTTTTTAATCAAAGTGTGTAACATATGACATTTTAAAGAATTCTTCATGTGGACATTATCCATGTTTTATTTGTGTAACACAAAGTCACTCATAATGTGACCTCTGTGTTAAATGTAGCAGTGTAGTTTTCATCTCAGAAATCTCCACAATTAAAGAAGAATAACAGCCGTGTTGCATTATTCTTTTAATCCTGATCTTGCTGAGCGACTGTGTTAAAACTTCTTTAAAGAACTGAATTGTTGTCTTATTAATTGCGTTCATTTGATTGATATTTCAGCTTCATTAAAATTTCTCTCTTGGCAGAGGTGGAAACGTCTTTTTTCCCTCTCTGTCTATGTTTCCCTGCTTGGCTTGTACTGTACGTATAATTATGTACACATGTTGTGCAACTGGAACCAGATGATGTTTGAAGATTTGTAATTATCTCGCTGATATTTTCCAGAATTGAATGATTGTACATTATATATCTTTAGATTCTTAAAATAACAAGACTTGGGTGCACAGGTATACATTTATTTGAGATTTTCTCTAATCCACAAGGCACAAAAATTCTTCAGGCTTAAATATCTACATAGACTCACTTAAATCTTTTAAGAAGTGGTGCTAAAGCTTCTACAGAGCCAAGATCTGCTAAAACAGTTGTGTGTCAGTACAGGTTAATCTGATGTGTCACCAAGACTGAAGCTGCCACATTCAAATGAACATTGACTCTACATCTACATCATCAGTGTGCGTGTCATTCATAGAAGCTGCTGGGAGAGTTCAAGTAACATAATAATGAGTATACACACTTTGTACGTCAAAATGTTTTAGAAATGTTAAAGAAAACAGTATAAATGTATAAAGGACTTAAAGAAATTAAAGGAGCAAATTTTAAAATATTTGAGGAAGGATAAAAAGTAAAGACTGTTATTCATGAAACTATATTTTCATCCAACTCTTGGTAAATAAGTGGTTTAAAGAAAACTGGGCTGTGATCTTTTTCCCGTCAGCTAAGAGAAAAAGACCAAAGAGATCAGCGGGGACACAAAAAGCAGGAGGTGGGCTGTTGTACTGCTGGCTCTGTTGCAGAGGTCACCCTGGCAGCAGCTGATTTCTCCTCCAATGACTGCTGAGAGCTGTTCAGTTGCTGAATTTGAACAAATCGTCTTGGAGGCACAGCCCTTTACTTTAGTAGTTGTCACTCCTGCTTTCACTGAGAAAACAGAAATTATTCAACTACAAGTTTGAAAAAAAGAATCACTGAATGTTCCTCTAAGCAGAAAAGAAGAAACATGCAGAAACGTAATGCTGTAGGCCCATTACCTGCTGCTGAGATGCAGTAGTCCTCAGTTCCATTGCAGCTGAGAGTTTTGGTGCAGTCCTTTTCATCACACTGGAAGCACTTTTTCCCATTTGGAGAGGAGATGCTCCAATCTATGAAGCACAAAAATATATGTCATATTTCTTTCATTGATTATTTCGTCAAGTGCCAAAAAACTTCAGATATGCAAATACTGGATTCTTTCTCATCAAGTGAACTTGGTGAGTGAAAAAATAAATAGTCTTAAACCTCATTTTGTAACTTTTTTCACATAATTAATAAAATCTAGTTATTTATCACAACAGGAAATACTATTCCACAATACCAAGAAACATGGTGTGAATTACCAGGGACATCTTGAGAGTTGCAAAGATCAGAGGTGCAACACATGGTGTTAATTACAGCTTGGGAAAATCCGAGATTGAGTGAGCCATTGAAGCACTGATCAGGTGTAAAACAGGTTCTCCACATAAGTTTATTTTCCAAAACACCTGAAACCAAAGAGGAACCACTGTCAGCTCAGTAAGGTCAAAAAAGAATAGAAGAAGAACTATCAAATAAAATCTTACCAGTTTTTGAATTCATTCTGGCTGAACCACAGCGAGTATGGGACGAAGGACAATCTCTTGTCCCAATGCAGCCTCCAGATGTTCCAGGTATGCAATCATAGCATTTCAATGGGCAGGCTGATAAACCACAAAATATTTTATAAAAAGAGAGTTAAATCATGTTTTCTTGCATTAACTGTGTGGATAAATTATGAAACACTGACTAAAATAGATTCAAACAAAGAACAAAAAAAATCCTTTACAGGAAGTAGACACATTGCTGGGTTGTACATGTTGTAAAAGCAATTTAAAAAAGTTTCATTGAATATTAGAGTACACACTTCCTTTAAAAGAACAGATAACTGAACAAAAACTTGCCTTTAGGGAGCAGCACAATCCCAAGGATCAGCACAAGGATCTGCATCGTGAGATGATCAGACAGAAGTGAAGTTTAGTTTAGTTTCTGTTCAGGTTATAAGTAATTCTTATTGGGGGAGTGGTCTCCTCTCTCTGACCACTCCTTAACTCTTCCTTTGACAGTGAAGGAGCCTGACTATCACAAATGTTTATTTGCACAGCAAATATTAGCCTTTCTTCAATTTGTAAATTAACAATCATACTGGCAAACACGTTATTTGAAAAGATCTTTGAACTTTTAGATGCTTCTGAGATCCTATGAAAGCTCGTAAATAATCAGTTCAAAGAAAAGGCTAGTTCAACATTAACACCTTGAATAATTTGAAAATGATTTGGTTCAATCGGTGACTAGCTTTGGGAAAAGCCACTAATGAAATGTAATCAGTTAAAATCCAGGTACAAAACTCTTGTGCAAAAATACTGTACAAATATTACTAGTTTACTAGTGGACTAGTTGCATTAAAGGTCGCACTTCCTGCTGTCGCTGCTGTATAAAAGTAAATGGGAGGAGAGAGACCCCACCCTCTACACTGAAAATGTTGCACTTGTTCCACAGTGTTACGACCGGGCTCAAAAGCCACAAAATAAACATGGAAACTAACACTGGAATTTGACAGGGAAGAGGGTGCAACACACGGGGATTAGCGATGGTTTATGTGGGAGCTCAATGTTTAAAGACGTTCATGATGTCTTTGTAAGCAAACCTATTTAAAAGGTAAACATGAAAGAACGTCTTTCTACATTCATGTTGGTGGTCCTGTTTTTTTTAATTCATGGATTTTTAATGGTAGCAAATGAATAAAATGGCCTAATCAGTTATTCTAAATGTGAATAGAAGTTTATAATGTTTACCAGTTTTTCTCAGTGAGAATAGTGTGTGACAGCTGACAGCGGCATGGTCAGTATTCGGCTGGAGCTTTGAAACCATGGTGGAGGATGCAGGGTTTCCTCTATAGCCCGGGAGCAGAGAGAACAGTGGGTATGTTCCTGACCCAACATGCAAAAATAATTGCATGTTATTATTATTATGTTATACTTATTATTATTGCATGCAATAATAATAAGTTTCTGAGAAAAAAACACGTGTTATAGAATAAGAAAAGGTGTGGCCTGCACCTCAGACGTGCTGCTTTGTTTACAGCAGTGGTCTTCAAACTTTTCACAATAAGTACCACCTTATAAAATATATGGCTCTTAAAGTACCACCTTATGACCGACATTATAGTAGTATTTAACACCATATACAGTTTACATGAGAAGTTTTTATTTCTTATACTAATTATATTTAATTTAACTGTCATAAACAGGATGTGACAAGTGATAATAATAACAACTGTACTGCATTAAAACATTCACAGCAGGTTGGATATCCAGTCATTAAGTGATGAACCCTCCGTCCAGGTCCAAACTACTCTGTGTTTATCAAGGCTGTTGTGTTTTTAACATGTTTAAATTCTTTGTATCTTGCTCTTTTTAATCTGAACAGGCCCCTAAAACGAGGCAGTGATCACTGTCAGACTCTCTTGGTCTTTGTTTCCATCGTTCGTTTTGAAGCTCAGTTTTTAAAACCTCATGATGTAACTACAGCCAACACATACAGCAGTAAATTAAAGACTAGACTCGTCGTATTGTGGATGGATTATCTCAGTTGTTCTCGTGACTGAAGTTTGGTCCATTTACAGCACCTGCCATGTGATTGCATTTGTCCCTGACCATCGGGAACCCTCATGTTAACTTGCAAAGGAAGATGTTTGGAGGGGGTGAGTGCAGGTCTGTGTCAGTGTACATGCGTATGTTTGTGTGAGTGTGTGTGTGTGTGTGTGTGTGTGTGTGTGTGTGTGTGTGTGTGTGTGTGTGTTCTGTGCACAATCACGAGACAGTGTCCCTTCACCCAGTTAAGCAAAAGTCAACAATCTTTGATCAACGCGGCCTTGAATGAGGGGAAAGAGAGTCACAACAAACAGGCCTGACAGTGTGAAGCCTCCACCTACATCACTGAACTGCTCCACCCTGTTCGACTTCTGTACTCTTCACTTCCTTCTTTAAACAGCTTGGTTCATGTGTGTCCAGGGTGTTCAGCAGCTTCCTGTAAACCACATGACTGTAATCAGAGTACAGGAGAGTGACTGAGTTCACTTCCTCTTTGTGATGGAGGTGATTTTCTTCTTTATATTGTGTCAGATAAAGTCTGACAGCTTTTCTTGAATTCATTTCATATGATGTGTTTTCACAGATGAAACCAGACAACAGTAAATCAGATGTTTACACTACCTTCACATGACCTTCGTCTGTAACCAGTAACCCCTTCCTGTTATTCCCAAAGGATCTCTGAAACTCTCAGATACTTTGAATCCATCTCCCAGTTTTCAGGTCAAAGCAGCTTTGAGCAGCAATCAGCAGGATTTCTCTGCTCTTGGCTCTTGAGAGGCTGTCACACTTTCTCCTTCTCCGTTATCTTTTCTGCTTGGCTTCTCTTTGTATAGTCTCACTTGTTCTCTAACGCTAAGAGAGTCTCCTAGACGTGTTCTCTAAAAACCTGAAGAAGAATTATAGATTTGATCAACTGGTCCCTTAATGAAACTGACACCCTCCTGTTCTTGGGAGATCCCGTCCTTGTCCTGCAGAGACGTTTGCTGCCGGATACTCGTCGGTCACATCGCGTGTCTGGCAACAATCTTGATGGAGGACATTGAATGACATCTACCAATTCAGAACCATGATAACAGAGTTCTGGATGATTCGACCTGGCTTATTGAAGAACAAAAGTGGCTACAGCTGTTCAAAATCCCACAAGTCTGGCCGACACGATAGACGATGGGCAGGGCTGTGAGCACTCAGACTGTGTTTATTGAACGCAATATGGATAAGATGTTGGAGAAGAACAATGGGAATTGAGAGACCTGGTGACCAGTGACAGACATTAGACCAACTGTAAAATTGGAAGCAGTTTGTTTGCACTAACCAGAACAGCTACCATCTTCATCTCATGTGGCCCCCCTGGCGCCAGCTGGAAGCTCCAGGCAAAAGCTGATGGGAATAACAAATCCCCCCTTGGATAATAAGACTGTTTGTTGTGACTTTCTTTCCCCTCATTCAAAGGCCACCATCAGGAGCTCACAGTCAGCCATGAGTGACGGTGTCCTCATGGTTCAGCTGTGTTCACAGTAACAGTCCATGAATCCTCTGATGATCACACTTAACCTGTCAGCCCGTCACAAATAATCTAGTTATTGTTATTCTGTGTGACTGATAACACAGATTTAATTTACAGCTCTGTACACAATAAATAAACAGATAAACTGCAACCAGCATCTGTCTCTGCAACCTCTGCTGTGCTTTACTAAACACACTGTGGACAGGAACTTGGTGTTTTCATAGATGAAAATGATGCAAACTACTGACCTGTCAAACCAGCTGGAGTCTGAGCTGGACTCAGTCACACAAACAGGTTGAACAGGATGTGCTCTGTGTCTGTGGGACAGTCCACAGTGGGTTTAGAGTGTGGATCTGTGACCTGCGTGAGAATCAGCTTCCTGTCTTGAAGAAACACACAGACAGGAAGCAGAAGTTATATCAGCAGCAGAAACAAGTGTGAACATTGCACAGATTATTGTAACTGGTTATTATCAGGATGTCCTAAAAACTGCCTGAAAAACCTTCAGCTGATGCAAAATGCTGCAGTCGAGTCCTGACAGGGACTAGAACGACAGAGCAGCTTTCTCCTATACTGGCTTCTCCTCATTGGCTCCCTGTAAAATCCACAATTTAATTCCTGCTCCTCACGTACAAGGTCTTTAATGATCAGGCCCATCTTATCTCAGAGTACCATATCTGCATATCATGGGTCAACAGCAGCTAGGTGGATGTCAGCAGGTTACATGGTGGAGATAAATCCAGAGTTCGGGTTTGTTTATAAACTCAGGCTTTAGAGCCTTTCAACACGATTACTGACAGATAACACACTCAGAGTACTAAGCACACTGTGTACAGGACTGTTTGATTTTTACATAGAGGAAAATCATGCAAACTGCTGAGCTGTTGAACCAGCTGATCCAGCCTTTAGTCTAAGATGGAGTCAGCCACACAAACAGGTTGAACAGGATGTGCTCTGTGCAGCACCTGCATGTAAAACAAAAGCAAGTCTGTTCCTGTGAAATGAAACTGAAAGCCTCTCTGAGCGTCTCCCTGTAGAAAATGGAGGCTGAGCTGAGTCAGATCACTCAGCCTGCAGACAAATGGAGGCGTGTTTGAGACGTGCAGATAAACAGTCACAGCTTTGTGTCGGCCTCTGAAGGCTCAGAGGACGACAGGCAGTTGTCATGGTATCAAGTGCACGACGGCTCTCTGCACACACTTTGAGTCCTTATTCACATTTTCTATAAGTCCTCATCTCCGTGGACCTGAGGGATTACCCACAGTTCATAGTGCTGTGATGACTTACTTAGACTTAGATCCTCCCGCGCTGATCGGCGCATCGGGCGACAAGAGAACGCCATCGAACTCGGTCTATCGCGGCAGTTGTTGCTTCATCCCATGACAGTTCGACTGAACGTAAATCTTCAAGGAAAGTCCTCCTCCATGTTATTTTAGGTCTTCCTCGCCGTCTCTTTCCATTCTTCAGGTTCCATAGAACCGCGACACGGGCAGGTCTCGGGTCCGGTAGCCGAAGGATGTGACCGGCAAATCTGAACCGACGCTTGGTGACTTGGACCTGTGATGGTCAAAACATTAAGAACAAGGATGGAAATAAATAAATAACCAAACTGAAGGTTCAGAGGAATGTAGCTCATCTAAAAATCTGTAAAAAAGTTTTTGTTAATGAACAGAAAATGTATTTTTTTATTTCTATAAACAGTGAAAAACAGGAATTTTCTGTCATTTAATTGTTTCTCTGTTACTTCATTCATTTGGTTTTGTATGAGTGGTCATGGCGGAGGAGACGTTCCTCCTTCACATCTCCAAAAACTTCCATTTGGCCGATTTGGACTCTTTGCTGGGCCGATTCTGGGCCCCGGGCCTTATGTTTGACACCCCTGCACTCAACCATTTACAGGTTTGGAAACTAATTACAGAAAAGAAAAAAGAATCAAGCTCAAAATGAAGCAAATTACATCAATTTTAAATGTGAGCATAATTTCACCAAAAAGGCTTTTTATGTCTCATTTTCAGGCTCTGGTTGTTTGAGGCTGTTTGAGGCTCAGTTATAGACAATAGTGCTTGAATTCAAACAGACAACATGAAAGATGAGGAAATCCCTCAGAGGACTCTGAGGATCCTCAGCGTCACTGTGATACGTGTCTGTATGTGCACATCTTTACTTTTAATAAGATGTTTCAACATGCAGACAGAATCTAACACAGTAACAGCTGCCTTTGTTTCAGATCCAGCTCATTCCAGTTCACTGACAGAGACAAAGTTTTGGTGCTGTTTTGACAGCTCTGATGACTCTGATAACATCTCCCTCCCAGTAATAACCTCCCAGCAGCAACTGCCACAGGCAAATGGGCATGAGGAAGGATAGTTTCACTTCCTGCAGTTACAGTAAAACAGTCTTTGTAATTCACATCTGTGTGACTCGTTTAAGTTTTTTGTCCTGTCAGTGAAACTCTTACAGATACAGATGTGATGCTGCTGCACATGTTAGTAAATCTGACCCTAAATCTTCTTTAAAATTTCAACCTTTGTTGTGAACACGTATTTTTCAAACAGCAGGGTCAGAACACACTGTGGAAAAGTAAGATGCACGTTTTGTAGTCCATCTTCTGGTCATTGTAGTTTTAACCCTGTGGACATCCAGCATCACGTTGTTAATGAGACAGAGTGTAAGGTCATTCTCAGCACACGGCTCTGTTATTTCCTAACTCCTTATCAGTTCTCCTAGTGACCTTTCCTTCACCTCATTGGTGTTTTCGGACTTTCGGACTGTTTATTAAAAAAGGTTGACAGTTTGATTACAGCTGTTCAAACTGATTTTCTGTTCCTTGTATATTTGTC
Organism: Aulonocara sp. 'chitande type north' Nkhata Bay; assembly: GCF_057382095.1. Lineage (NCBI taxonomy): Eukaryota > Metazoa > Chordata > Actinopteri > Cichliformes > Cichlidae > Aulonocara > Aulonocara sp. 'chitande type north' Nkhata Bay. The sequence goes on from NC_141346.1 coordinate 11,141,363, forward strand.
ACACTTACATGTTTCAGATCAGGAAGATGTAGCTTTGGATTTGTTCCCTTAATAACAAACGCCTCCATTTACAATCTTCATTTTGTATTTGATCTGAAACATTTAAGTGTGACAAACATACAACCTGCTGTTGTGTTGCTTTTGTGTGCTGCTGTCACTGATGGCTGCTGCTGCTGTGACAACAGACACACAAACAATTTGATGTCATCAGAAATCATGGTCATCATCTGGAAACACTGAGAGAAAAGCTGATTTACTTTCACACTCCAACACTGTTATTATGTCCTACAGTTTGAGTGTGTAACAGCACTGCCCCCGTGTGGTCAAACTGGAGCATTGCACATGATAATTCGCATCCAGCAAACATCTTGGACCTTCACACACATCTGACCCTGATTCAGTGGAGTCTTTAGAAATTTCAGTGTTTCTAAAGTCTATTTCCTTTCTTATGATAATTTTAATTTTAATTATTATTTGTTTTTGTTATTTTATGTGTCATAATCTTTTATTTTGTAGTTGTTTCAAAATGTTTTATTCTTTGTATCTGTACTTTATGAACTAATGAGGGATCAAAAATGCTGTAAAAATGAATAAAAAGCTCAAACTTAGACCCTCCTGTATGTACTCAGGTCTGTAAAGCCCAGCAATGACACCTGGTGGCAGAGAGGTTAACTGCAGTCACGTGACCGTCCTCCTTTTGCTGTGCAGTACAGTGTTATTTTTGTACCACTATTCTGAGGGCACATGAAACATTTGAGCGCACGTAAAAAAAAAAAAAATAAATAAATATGTGTTGCATTTTTAGGAGAGATTTATTTTGAGCAAAGAAAATTCATGGCTGTGTGCAAAAAATGTATTTCAGTGTTTGCTATTATCCATATACACACACAATAACAGCCCATATCGCTCAGTTTTTGCATTTGCTCTTGCTCAGATCTCTGTGGACCTGCTCGCTATGTGTTGCTGGCACTCTCAGCAGCTGTGTCCCAAAACGTCGGCTGCATCCACCGGAGGCTGCATTTGAAGGCCGATTAAGTTACAGTCAGGCGACGAAGGCTGTCCCAATTCATAGACTCCTTCAAATGCGTCCTTCACTTCCCCGAATTTGAAGGATGAGTTGGGTGTGTCCTTCGTGGCCCACCATATCCCAGAATTCAAAGCGTGGCCCAGCCAATTTCAGTTTCCAACACTGGCAGCCGCTACTAAGGTTTAAAATTACTTTTATTAATCTTTCTTGGTCACAAAATAAACTTTTAACATATTTTCAGGTGAGAAAGTAGTCGTGTAAATTTCAAATATCTGGTTTATCAAGACATCACATATTTGCAAAAGTCCGCTGATGTTTTTGGAGACGTCTCTTACCCACCAGCTCGATAGGGCTTTAGAGCGTGATGTCATGGGAGGAGGCGTGGTCACGATTTTTGGTCGAGCCGCCATGTTAGTAGGCCAAACAAAGGGCTACAGGAGCGAAAGCAGATGGAAACATCAGCTATGGCTTGTACTTGCTGTGTTGTCGATTGCAGTGTTAGATCGCACGATAGGGAAAGAAATAAGCTGGAAAACGGGCTCTATTTTTACCGTTTCCCCTCCTGGAAGCAACGTGAGGGATCTCATGTATCTGATGTTACCAAACGAAGATGTCAGGCTTGGAGAGCAGCGGTGAGACGAGCTGATATCGAGTTCTCTGTCATCATTTTTTGTTGGTGTGTTCTCCACATTTTCATTCCGATAAGTTCTAAAGAAATTCGTATTGCTCTTTATAGGCTTTTAGTTTTATTTTCAATGCGCTGAGATCATAGAAAATTAGAACAAACAGCCTAACGTCTCTTGGCATCCAGGCGCAAGCAGTCTCTTTGTCTTTTGTGCTGATTTTAAGCATGGTTCTGGCAGACCTGCTTCCAACAGTGTGTTTGTTTTGATTTGTGGCTTTCTAACATGGCACCGCGATCCCACAATGCACTGCGGCGTGACATCAACTCTAAAGCCCTATAGGGCACACACAAACACACAGTGTTGGAACGACGATTACAAGATGCTTAAAAGCAGCTCAAAAGAGAGTGAACTGTATAGAGACCGATTGCGTCCAGAGGCGAAGCAGCGGTACTTGCAGAAAATAGCGTGCATTGGAAATGTGGACCCGTATGAAATACGGCCGTGGAGTAGAAACCCTGAAGACCAACCGCTACTGACGTAGCCTGACATATTTTCGTACCTTGTCTGTGGAGTCAGCGCGTACAAGTCGTCATTCAAACAAAGGTAAGTCAGCTCGAGTACTGCGAGTGAAACGCGTTTGATTTCCCTGCAAACATTCACATTAGTGCAGCATAAATTCATTCATGAGAGGAAATTACAGTGAGAACATGTGGAGGCTGTTAGAGGGATAACATGGTGAGTTCAGTGCATTGATGTGACATTGTCCTGAAGGATTGTTATTCTTTATGGTTAAAGAAATTGCACTATTCATATTTATTATAAATAATCCTAATTATACATCTTGCTTCCATGTTTGTATCTTGTGTCACTAAAAATACATTTTATTTTAGTTTTATACTTTGATTAATGACCTGCAGAATCTCCTTATCATATTAAGTGATTCATAATTGTCACTTTATGCTTTCTCCATCTCTAAAGTGATGACATCCTTGCATTACATACTTTAGGTTCATTTTCTGCAGGCAGGTTTCTGACAGAACAGGCAGATTTACACTATAACATGCAGCGTTCTATAGATGGACACATAAAGAAATGAAAAATTACATGTATGTGCTAACTTTCTAAACACTTTGTTACATTTATGATAAAGTAGATTAAACACATTTATGTCGGCCTTGGCTCATAGTTCTTGTCTTTAAATGAACTTTGTCTGTGTTTCAGGTCCTGCACTCTCAAAGACTGAATGAACCAGCATTGCAGCCATGGGTCACTGTGAGCATCACAGGGAAGGTTGAAGCCGCCCACTGCACCTGTAAGGCTGGAGTCGTGGAGACCTGCACCCATGTCGCTGCTCTTCTGTTTAATGTAGAAGCAACAGTGTTGATCCGTGGCACAAGGACTGTTACAGATTGTTGGGTCTGTGTTTCCACAAGCCCCGCTAATTCTAGAGACTTATTCATCATGAAGAAAACAAGACAGTCGATCGATCACTTGCGCAAGGGAGGCCTCGTCTGTGTCCACCACGAAAATGACCCCCAGATCTGACCTCCTCCTGCTACCTTTTATTGAGAGACAGTTCACACAAAACACGTCAGAACAAAGCCACGCCCCCTTGGTTCTAAGACAAAGCATTTTATGTATATGTGTGAACTTCTGTAAGAACGTGTGTGTGTGTGTGTGTGTGTGTTATGTGAGAATGTGTGTGTCAGACCTCCTGCTGACCAAAGGGTCATAAACCCAGGAAGCTTACATCAAAAGAAACAGATCTTTCAGTTAGGATGTATCTACAATAAAACCTCCCCCAGCACAGAGTGGTTGGAGAGGTGGTCAGGATCAAAGGAATGGCTTTGATCCTACTGCTTAAACTAAGACTGTACAAATTTAAGAAACACAATGGCAACATTCAACAATTAGACTTAACATAGATGAACCTGCATACTGGGTTTTGCTGGGTAATGTGACCAAGATACAGCCAGAGGTTGGCCATAAGACAGACTTCTCCTCTTCAGCTGCCCAAAAAAAGGCTCTTGATCAAAACATAAACAGACCATCTGTAGTGACAGGTAAAAGGAGCCGTCCTCAAAAAAGAAAAATCCCACCTGCTACTTTGTGTCATGAACCGAAGTTCAGCGCACAAGCTGGACCCAGAAGCAGAGCCAACACACACAGGAGTACGAGAAAATAAACTTTATTTTAACTGAAGGTGTCCCGGGAGGGTAGAAGGAAAACACGCGTGAAACTAGAGAAACCAAGGGACCGGGAGATGAGTCGCGCAGGAACGCCGAAAACGGGACTGTGGGAGGCTGCAACAGAAAAAGGACAAGAATTATTGGGGCGCGGGAATAGCAGCATACGTGGGGGAAGAGTATGAGTCTTACGATGACAGCGGGGCCGTGGGAGCCGGAGGGAGGGTGAGGGTCCGCGGGGGAGCTCCAGGAAAGTCGAGGTGGCGAGTACTGAAGGCGATCCAAATTCCAGACGGGCAGGTGGCTCAAAAAACACGCCGAGTTGTTATCTGAGTGCACAGGACAGGATTAGCACTAGTTCAGACAGATGAGTTTTCACAATCGCTTTCCCGCAGGTGTACGTTACCGCTGTGAGACGACTACGGACTGGCGTGGAGCAGCAGGCTGGGCTGGATCAAATAGTCCACCTGATGATCGCCTGGGATGGGGTGCAGGTGTGGAGTTAACAGCCACGCCCGTGGGCGTGGGCATCCCATCAGCACCTCGGACGCCGGGCCGCGGACCATGACACTTTGGAGCAGTTGTCACTGCTATTGGATACTTTGCTGGAACACAGTAAAGCTGTGGGTTGTGGGAATGACCCATAATGTTTTATCTAGGGGTCTAGATTTATGCCTGTAGTGCACTGCCGTGTAAATAATTTGCATTTACTGAATATGTACTGACTGAGTCCCACTGTTCAAAAGTTGAATAAAGAAACAAACTAATTTTTGCCTCTTTTTTTTTTTATTAAAACCACTTTATAGAACATCACATCAGTTACAGTGTAGAATCCATGTCATTTATAGTTTACAAATGACAAAATGTTTACACAAAACCATGAGTGTTTACATGGTATCACCCACTACTAACATTACTTTATTTACTGTATCTTTTGAAAAAAAATACCGCTATTTATACAGCACAAGACTTAAGAACATTTAACAGGAGCAGGTTTCATTCTTCCCTGGTTTTATTATCACACTGTTCACCAAACGCAGCAAACCTTCACCATCTTATCCAGGAGGGTCACCTCTTCACCCTCACATGGAAGAAGTAATCTGATTGGCATGGTGGTTTGTTTGAAGCAGGTCCCTTGAGTAGCGCTGGAACTCAGTCATGATGTTTCATCCATTTCATAGGCTGGTTTGCTGCAATAATGCCAAATAATTAGCAACTCCATAAATAGAAGGTAGTTCTGCAAAATCACTCAGTAGGATGTTTGTTCTAATTTGCTATGAGCTCAGAGCGCATAGAAAATAAAACTAATAGGTTATAAAGAGTGATATGAACATATTTAGAACTTACCGGAATGAAAATGTCTGGAGCACCAACAGATATTTGGAGATGGAAGAGAACTGCACGTCAGCTCGTCTCACAGCTGCTATCCAGGCTAGACGCCTGAGTTTGGTAACATCCGATACACGAGCTGCTCATGTTGCTTCCAGGTTGGGAAAGAATGAAAAGATATCTGTTGGTGCTCCAGACATTTTCACTCCGGTAAGTTCTATATATGTTCATATCACTCTTTATAGCTTAATAATATTATCGTTGGGGCTCTCGGAGGTTGTAGAAATTGCGAACAAACATAGAATTAAGTGACTGTGCAGACATACGTGCTATGTAACGATTCGCTAATTCTTTCGCACAACTGTAGGGAAGCCTGCCTATGAAATGAATCACACAAATCCAGACTGGGTACCAACGTTACACACAGTTTTTGATACAGGCGACATGGGCGGTTGCCCGGGGCGGCATCGTGGTGGGGGCCGGCATCACGGGCATTGGCAAAAAAAATAAAAATAAAAAATTGCTCGTACTCACGCTGCCCCGACATTAGCCAGCGCATATTGGGAATGGCACAGGCACCAATCGGTTTTCTATCGGCCATTTGCTGGGAGTAAGGACGCCCTCCGTTTGCGAGGTGCGCCTGCTGCTTGCAGCACAGGGAGGAGAGGGCGGGGGATTCTCTGGCTGGAGCTGCATCTAATAACCAACTAACTAATAACTAACAATATTAATAATTTCTACAAAAAACTAATTTAGCTCTTCTAGATGCATAAACTTCATCACACAAGTAAACACAGCCTGATTGGAAATGCGGCATAGGTAGGAACAACCTGTCTTGTAGTCGTCCCCATTCACTCTCCAACCAATGATCACCTTCCAGCTGCAACTTACATAAACATAAAGGAAAGGAAAAACTCAATGCATCATGGGAATCCCCGGCAGCCTACATCTATTGCAGCATAACTAAGGGAGGATTCAGGGTCACCTGGTCCAGCCCTAACTATATGCTTTAGCAAAAAGGAAAGTTTTAAGCCTATATCTTAAAAGTAGAGATAGTGTCTGTCTCCCGAATCCAAACTGGAAGCTGGTTCCACAGAAGAGGGGCCTGAAAACTGAAGGCTCTCCCTCCCATTCTACTTTTAAATACTCGAGGAACAACAAGTAGGCCTGCAGAGCGAGAGCGAAGTGCTCTAATAGGGTGATATGGTACTACAAGGTCATTAAGATAAGATGGGGCCTGATTATTTAAGACCTTGTATGTGAGGAGCAGGATTTTGAATTCTGGATTTAACAGGAAGCCAATGAAGGGAAGCCAAAACAGGAGAAATATGCTCTCTCTTTCTAGTCCCTGTCAGGACTTTTGCTGCAGCATTTTGCATTATGCATGTATTTTTTAAAAAGTGAACATCTACAGCTGCAGTGTTAAAAAAAATTTGGTTGAAAAATTTGGTTGCACCTAATTTTTGTGTTGATACACCTAAGAAAAAAAGTTAGGTGCTGAAACTTAAATGTTTCAGATCTGTTGCGTCTTCAAAAACCAAAATGAAATCACTGACACAGGAACACACAGGAATATTGTTGCTACTTGTTTTACTGAACCTTCTTTTTAGTCACATGTTCACAACACCAGTGTCCATTCACTGCCTCCTACAGGACACTCTCTTCTTCCACCTTTGTACAGGACATTCACGTAACGCAGCACCGATGCTGCCTCACCTGGCATTACCAGTATAGCAACACACTATTATCACACTCATTCTGTGTGTTCTTCAGATGAATAACATGAACTTCAGATGTCTGTACTTGTAATTAATAACCGCTATGCATACGCAAACAAATATATTTATATAAACAAATAATTCTTTATGATACCACAAGATCAAACAGATTTAAATATCAAACAAAGAAAACACAAAATCCAGTTTCTAAATGGAGATGTTTGTAATTAAGGGGAACAAATCCAATTCGAGGCTTTCAGTTTCATTTCATAGGAACAGCTTTGCCTCTGTTTTACCTGCAGGTTCACACATGGAGAGAAATTTGCCTCGCATAGAAATCTGTGTATGCTTTGGAACTCGGTCTCTGTGTGTCTCACTTTATAAGAGAACTCACTTGTCAAAACACAACCTAGATCCAAGTCCAAGAAACAGAACAGTGGGAACAGACCCAGAGACGCTAACAGGATCATGAGCTCTTCACATGTTTAGTTTGTAGAACATAAAGTGTGTAAAGTCACCAAAGTGTAAAACAGAATAACACATTAAAGCTGAACTTAACTCATTTCAGCTGGAGGAAATTTACTCAGTCACACTTCCTCCCATGAACACAAAGGTCCACTGTTTCTGAGTACACCACCTCTGACATCACAGATTCCTCTTCTCTTATTGTTTCTGTTTTGTTTCTTTGATAAGCTTCATCTGAAGTTTCGATCAGCTGATGTTACATAAACAAACTGATTTAAAAACAGACAGGATTTTAGTTTCACTTTGACATAACTTCCTGTTTTCATGCACAATCAGAGAAAAGAACGTTCCTTGAGTTTGGGAGAACATCTTAATATTTATATATGTTATTTATACTATGAAGAGTATTTAAAGTTTTTTTTTAACATTGGAGTAAAACTGTGACTCCAGCCACCCATGAAACACCAACCATGTGAGACTCAAAGCTGCCATTACTGATCCAATCACATGTGCTGAGGTTGTGACTGTGGACAAACACAGCCTCTCATAAACTCTTTGATCATGTGTTTCACAAAAGGAACAGAACACAAAAACACAGACTCACCACTGAACATCCCCACCAGTGACTGTGTCCACAATACACTGCATGCTGCTCACTTCCACTAACGATGAATGTACTGCATCATTAGAGCCCTTCATGGTTCAACAAAGTCAACAAAGTTTCAGTTGTCATGGTTACAGTTCAGTTAGCTTCCACCAACAAAAATGTTTGAACAGAAAAACTGTTTCAAAAACAATTGAGACAAAATTTAAAATGTTATTCAATTTCTACTGTATGTTAACCCTGTAAACCCTGAAACATGAAATTTCTAGAAAATTCACATTTTATTGGTCCAACATATCAAACGTCGAACCAACACGACTTCTTCTTCTTCTGTATCAGGTGTTGAATCTGAGATTGAAGAGTTGAGTTTGAACACGCAGCTGAACAACAGGTCACGTGGAACAATATTCCACGTGACCTGTTGTTCACGTGGTCGTGGTCGTGGCTTAACGAGTCGGACATTTTGAGATCGAGCAAATCGTTGAAGAACAAATTTTGATCTTTATTTAAACCTTAAATTTAATCTGATGTGTTCAGGTTTAATCTCAGGTTCAGATATTGAGTGAAAACACCAACAGACTCAGACATTTAGGACAAACTAAGAGTCAGATGAGCAGAAACAGAGAACACGGACATGTCTGCTGTAACTGCGTCGCTCTGCTCCACGCTGATGTTTGTCCTGTTCGTCTCTGCAGGTGAGATTTAACTGATAGAAACTAAACTGAGTTTATTTCTGAGATAAAGAGTCTCAGTCTGGTTTACATGCTGATTATATTTCTCTAAGAAGTAGTTTGTTACTCATTCAGTGTTGCGATCGACACAAAGCTGGGTGGAGTCTGTGTGTTGGTGCAGTTTGCAGCACAGACACAAAGAAGTGTAATTTGTGTGTCAGTGTGATGTGTTGTAGTGTCAGGAGTCAGGATGCAGCTACAAAGCTTTTTGTTCAGTGTATACAAACAGCTGTAGCTCCATAAAGGCAGCATGCAGAGACTCACAGTGTCTTATAATGAGAGGCTGCTTTCTCTCACACATGTTGTTCACTTATTATCAGCACATGTTGTTGTTTGTGGAACAGAGTTATTGTAGTTTTTTCTCATTAGTTTGAGTTTTTATTCCATTTGGACTTTTTGTGTTTAGTTCAGTTTAGTTTCCAGATGATTTTCTTCTTTTTCAGGTTTGATTATTTATTGCTTGAAGAGTTTTAATAGTTTTATTCTTTTTTCATTCTTACTGTTTGGAGGTTTGTGTCAGAGGCCAGATTCAGGAGCATCAGTACAGCTGTTACAATAAAAAGCAGTGACTCAGTCTGACAGACATCCAGAGTCTCAATGAACTCGTCCATCAACAACATTTTATCAAACTAACAGATTCTAAAACCAAAGATTTGTTTTTCAGATGATGTTTTTCATCCGTCTCAGTCTTTGCTCATGAACTTTGTCTCCAAACGTCTCAGCCTGAGCTTCCCTCTGATGAACTCGTTCATAATCTCGTCCATTCTGCTCTCAATGAAAATCTGAACATGTTCAGCTCGGCCTCCCGTCTTTGTGTCAGAGTCTCCAAAGCAAACATGACAGCAGCTCACTGCCATCTTCAAACCTTCCCTTTCACTCTTGCTGCTGTCCTTCTGTCACAAATCAGCCCTGATGAAGATGCTCGGGATCAGGTGAGGAGGAGGAGAAGACTCGCTGTGGTGACGCCTGAAGGGACACAAGAAGAAACACAATCAAAGATCATCATCTAATAACAGAAGACAATCTTTTATTGTGTGTTTCTGATTGGCTGCTGTAGAAGAACAGTTGTACTTTGACCTTTAACCTCTCTGCTCTGTGCTGTTTCCTCTTTCAGACCCAAAGATCATCACAGCTGAGTCTGGACAGGACGTCACTCTGACATGTCGAGCTCCAAACAACAACAACATTATTTTAGAGTGGAGCAGAGCTGACCTGGGAGATAAATGTGTGTTTGTTTACCGGGATGGGCGTTTTGAACCAGATGAGCAGCATCCATCTTTTAAGAACCGGGTGGATCTGCAGGACAGACAGATGAAGGATGGAGACGTGTCTTTGATTCTGAAGGATGTGACGATTAATGATGCTGGAACATACGAGTGTCGTGTTGTCCAGCGAGTGGGAGGACCTATGACTCTAATCATCAGCACCAACCTGACTGTTGTTGATCCTCCAGGTGAGTGAGTAGAGTTGAGTGTGTGTGTGATCAGAGGTGAAGCTGCTTCCTGGTTGTTGATGAGACTTTGTAGAAAGCAGCTGGTCTGAGTGATGTGATCAGAGTGCAGTAGATAATGTCTGACAGCAGTTTGAAGAGCAAATGGATTCTGTTCTGTTCTTCACTCATCACCTACCTGACAGCTGACACCTGTTTCTCACCTGCAGGTCAGACAAGAGAACAAGAGAAGGATGAAGATGACAAAGATCGAGGGAAGAAGGATCTATCTACTGGACTGAAAGTTGGTCTGTCAGTTTCTGCAGTTCTTCTTCTTGTTGCTGCTGCTGTTGGTATCCTGATCTACAGGAGATGTAATCTGAATCCTGCTGATCCACATGTAGCAGAGCATCTTCAGCCTGAATGTGAGTCAGATGAACAAACACAAAGAAAGATAAATAAATGATGGTGAACATCCAGCAGACGCTGTAGAAAGCTGGATGTTCAGAGTCTGATGTTATTTCTCTGATGATCATCATGTTCAGACTCAGACCAACAGTGTGTGTCTGTGCTGTCTGTCAGTGACTCTGAACTACAGTTTATTCATCTTCAGGCTGTTCATGAGATTTACTGACACAAAGTCAAACTGTGTTACAAACACACATGAATTTCTGATCTCAGAGTCAGTGAGTGTTTTTGTGTTGGAGCTTCAGGTTCAGCTGATTGTAAGAACTTGTTCTGTGAGAGATGAACAACACAGACCTGAGATCAGCTGCTACACACAATGAATGAAGTGAGAACACAAACGCTGTGTGATGATCTGAGTGCAGATGAAGGTCTGTGGATTATAGACGATCAATAATCTGCCTGCTTGTGTTCAGGATCATCGATCAGTTACAAATGAACGAGCTTTGACTCAGTTTGGATGTAGAAATGTTGTCCAAGTCAAACTGAGCTCTTTCATGTTTCTATGAACTTTGTGTGTGTTGAATGCAGCAGACTGGAAGAAAAACAAAGTGTGTATAACAACCCTCTCTTTAACTGATGCTGCTTATTTTTACACTCAGTAGGTTTCATCATCTTCTCATTAAATACAGCTGATGGTGTTTTACAGCTCACAGTGTTATGATTGTTATCAAACTGCAGATTTATGGAGCTGCACACTCAGAGATTTCTGTCTGATCCTGATACTCTGAAACTTTTTATTGAACTTTTGTTAAAGAACAAACATAAATAATGTTCAGCTCCATATTTACATGTGTTCAGCATACGTTACTGTTGAGAAATCAGTTTTACCCCGGTTCTTTTTATTCCTCGAGCATCCAGAGATGGCACCGGACTCAGTAGTCATTTTCACAAAATCTTTATTCATCTTCATTCATCTTTATTTAAGCATGCACTTCTAGAAGGGAAGATGAGGCGGGTGTCCCTCTGCAAAATCTTCACCCCTTTGTTAGTTACAGTCAGCTTTATAGAAGTGACCCCATCATAAAACCCCCTCTACGGTGTGCTGCAAACTCTGTCTGTGTGTATGTGCACGAGCACGTGAATGCCTACATGTGCACGTTCCCTCGTGTCTATGTGAGTGCTCGTGTGTGACTGTGTACGCATACCTGTGTGTATGTGTGAGTGCACATGAGTGAGTGTGCGTGTGGATGTGTGTGCGTGACAGTTAAAACACTGTGGGTGAAGATATCTTCCTAGAGGTCATAAACCCCCACCTTACATCCTCTGGGGAATTTCCACTCAATGGGGGAGAAGCCCTCTAAAATCTACTGCTAAATTCACAACACAATGAGGCCTTTATTACTCTACAAACAATGTCTCTACAATAATTCTACTTTCTATGATAACACATTTCTGAACTCTACATCAGCTAAATATTCCTACGTTACCATGGTGATTTAACCAGGTTGGTGAGAGAGACGACTCTGACTGTTTGTCCGACACAGCTCACTAACACATTACTCTGGCTTGTAGTTTCTGACTGTTACGGATTCAAATATTGGGGATGGAGACAAGAGGAAAAACCACAATAACAACACTGGTCCAGCCGGGTTGAGTCAAACAATGATTTTAATGATCACACGCGTGGGAGATGGACACCGTATGCAGACAGCATCAGATATCAAAATGGTGGAGCATTGATCAAACTCTTATAGCCTCTGGTGTCTCCACCTTATCATAAAAGCCTAAACATTCACATGCTTTCTCTCACACAGCGCCTAAGCTACGACCTTGGCTCCCCGTCTATCTGCTCCTGCTGAGATGGGGCAGAAAACTCCAGCATGTTCTGTTCTCTTCTAATCAGACAAATAAGGCGATGACTTTCTGCAAACAGTATTTCTTATAATTCAGCAGTATAATGCATCATAAACAATATCCTTCATTCACACTAAATCAGCAGGCTAATGTAATGCAAATCAGTTTAACTAATGCAATAGTTATCACCTTCTAATTCAGGAGAATAATGCAAACTAAAACTACATAATAATTCACAACCTTTAATTAGGGGTCTAACATGGCATAAAATAATATTATAATCCCACATGACACTTTGCATGTTTAGCATGAGGCTAAAATTCCCCCTCAGTGGGTCACTGGTGACCTGCTGGATGTTCAGAGGTTCATTAAATCCAACATGACTAAAAACTGTTCAGTTCAGTTCAGTTCATTTTTATTTCAAACATTTCAAACATGTGCCTTCACAATCATTACAAAATATCATTCATTATATTTGTTTGAAAAGGAGTATTTACTTATTTGTCCCTACCCCCTCAAGTTTTACCTCTCATTCATTTAATTTTTTTTGTCTTAAATTAAACAAACAACATATGAAAGATATGAAGTAAAACAAAACAAAACATACATAAATCAAAAACAAGAAATTAGCAAGCCCCACCACAGTATAGTTTCTTTCATATGAAAAATACAGAATGTGTATATTTGCAGATACACAAGTTATGGAAAAACAACAAACCAAAACAAAAAAAAATCCAAAAAAGAACCGCAACACCATTACCAGCAACATTACCGTCCTGGGTTAACCCCGTTTTCTTCATTCTTATACTTATTTAAAATTAGGTTTTTATATTTTACTTTAAACTGTTTTATGTTTTGACTGTCTTTTATTTCTTCTGTTAGACTGTTCCATAATTTAACTCCTGCAATTGAGATTGACATAGTTCTTAAAGTTGTTCTAGCACTTTAAATATTTTGTTTATTTCCTTTGACATTAGAGGGAAATGGAATTTAAAAATACAAAGTCAATCATTCTGATCATAATTGTACTTTGACCTTTAACCTCTCTGCTCTGTGTTGTTTCCTCTTTCAGACCCAAAGATCATCACAGCTGAGTCTGGACAGGACGTCACTCTGACATGTCGAGCTCCAAACAACAAGATCGGAGGTGTAAAGTGGAGCAGAGCTGACCTGGGAGAATATGTGCTTTTGTACCGTGACGGTCACTTTGATCCAGATGACCAGCATCCATCTTTTAAGAACCGGGTGGATCTGCAGATGAAGGATGGAGACGTGTCATTGATTCTGAAGGATGTGACGATTAATGATGCTGGAACATATGAGTGTCATGTTATGTGTGGTGTCTTCATGGCAGAAACACACTCGTGGAAGATCATCAAAATCAGTCTGAGTGTTGTTGATCCTCCAGGTGAGTGAGTAGAGTTGAGTGTGTGTGTGATCAGAGGTGAAGCTGCTTCCTGGTTGTCGATGTTTGTTTGTTGTATGGATGAGCTGGTGGATGTCAGAGGTAGACAGATGTTTCTCCAGCTGTTGTCTTTGTGGCTGGTAGTCTAGAGTTGTAGAGCAGCATTGTTTGGTTAGAGCAGAAACATTTAGGAATCTTCTTGTTGCATTCTCAATCATCAAGGTAAATAAATCTCCAAAGATTGATTCTGTACATTTGAGCGGAGTCAAGGAGGCCATTTACATGAAAAGGGAAAGACCATCTCTGAATCGAGGAGGGGGTCTAAGGGTACATCTTTCACTATCTTACAATGCTGTGATTGCAGCCATTCCCCAACTCTCTGTGAATGGTACTCATGGCCATTGATCAGTGGTTGTTGATCAATGTCATGAGAATTTGCATAATTAAGATTAAGGAACTGACCTGCAGCCCATTGTTCCTTCAGTGGGCTGGTTTCAGTCATTATGCAAATGTACTGTTTATAAGATTGAAACCTGCAGTCAGCTGAGACTGAAGAAGTCACTTGGATGAGTGACGAAACGTTTCTCCCACAAAATGCTTCGTCCAGATGAACAGAATCAACTTTTGGAGACATTTATGAATCCGTCTCTTCTTCTCTTGCTCTCTAAATATCAGTGTTGGGACTAACGCGTTATTAAGTAGCGCGTTACAGTAACTACGTTATTATTGTAGTAACGAGCACGGTAACTAGTTATTATGCCAAAATCAGGAACGCGTTAGTCGTTACTGGGATTTAGATAGGCTCGTTACTCGTTACTTCGTGTGGTGGCTTTCGCGGAGCTTCCACAGATTCAGTAACATTATCAAGTGGTGGAGGCCAGCAGGTGGATGAGAGAAAGCAACACATTCTCGGGCTGGAGAAAGGGGACGCAGAAGGAAAAGAGACCCGAGGCGGCCGCCGGTCCAAGTGTGAACTGAACTTCAGGTAAGAAGTTATGACCTGCAGTCTCTCTGGGTCAGATATAAACCAAGTTTAGGTGGAGTTTATTTTCTTTATTCTGATTTTTTCCGTACTGCGTGCTAGCTAGCATGATGGAGTTTCTATACAGCTGGGTGGTGCTATGAAGTTAATGATGTTGAACTTTATTTTGTTCATAAGTTATTAGAGTTGTCAACCGTCCCGTCTGGTATTCAGAGAAAATATTACGCGTTTCTTATTGAGGTGAAAAGGAACAGAGTTTGTCCCGTAATTCAGCTACAATGAAAAAGACACAAAGCTGGAGTTATTCTGTGTCTTTGCTGCACAGCTGCCTCTTCTTCTCTCATTCTCCCCCCTCCCTCTCCCGTTTCTACTTCAATCATGAAAACTGATCAATGATCAGCTGATCGGCTCTCTTGTTTGTTTATCGCCCACTTTGCGCCGAAAGAGGAAACCAGCGGATGTCTCGCTAAACAACATCAGCACGTTTAAGCTTGATCAGCTGTTGTTAGAATTAATTTAATATTAATTTCTAGTATCAGCTGATGTTTGCTGGAGCCACAGCTGCAAAAAAGCTGCTGGTCATGATATGGTTTGGTTATCTGGTGAGAGGGAAACATGAAGATGAAACCAGGAGATGTCCTTACTGGATCATCAGAGCTGTGATGGAGAAACAGGTTTACCTTTTAGGTGACATGAATGAGTTGAAGTTATGAACTGTTTCTGAGAGACAAATAACACCAGAATCCTTTTTTAGGTAGCTGACAGCTGGTAACTGTGCAGGTGCGGGTCTAGCAAAGTTTTGCCAGGGGGGCAGGTAGGGCATTAACATTTAAAATGTCTAGCTTTTAAAAAATAATTATCTGAATCTTGCAACAAACGATTGATAGATTGATGCATATATACCATCAAAACAGTGTACATCACTGTCACAACAGCGTTTGTTTTCATTCAAAGGCTTTATGATTTTTCCTATAATGGCGGCCGGTCTCTAGTCAAAATGCCCGGGCCGATTTTTTTCTCCCAGTCCAGCCATGTATGCAGCTCATCTGCAGTCTGGTGTTACCTACATCTTCCTATTCAGAAGGCAGAATTTCCGAGTTCTGAGTACAATCGAAAGCACCACGACTGCAGTTTTTGTGTTGGATGTAAAAGGCGCACATGACTCTGTGACGTAGGCTAGAATCATGGCAGCAGTCAATGATGGTCCAGGTGTGGGATTTCTCTCGTGGAAATATGCACATTATCTTTTCCTGTCTATTGGTAGGTGGCACAGTGCACTTGTGGCAAGTAAGCAAGCTAGAAGACTGGCAAAGTTATGGAAGCAACACATTAACAAGAGAATTCTGAGTAAAACCAAAGTTACTTTCCCTAGTAACTAGTTACTTTGAAAGTAACGAGTAACTTGAAGTAACTGAGTTACTTTTGAGAGAAGTAACAAGTAATGTAACTAAGTTACTATTTTAAAGTAACTTACCCAACACATGTGTGGGGAAACTCAATGTTAAAGCCTACAGCTTCAGGGGGGGTGAGGGGTGAAGCTGGTGCTTGTGAGTCTGTGAAAGTGAATCCTGCCGGTGCCATAGCTGCTGAAAACGTACTTAGTGCAGACACAAAACGTCCATCAGCTTCAAAGTGTGTCAGAAAAATGTCCACATGGTGACTGATGGATGAGAGAGGTCCCATTGTTGTTGTTGTGCACAAATCATTGAACAACACAAACACTTAGAGCTGCTTTCAGTGCTGCCTGTTTTGTTACTGCACACATTTCTGATGGTCCTACAGTCCAACGTAGCAAACGTCTCCCTGAAGCCTCTTCTTAGAGACCAAAGGTTGGATCAGAGCGAGCAGCTGAAAGGACACATCTATGAATGCAGTCAGAGACTTTCTCACAACCTCACACTTCATCTGATCACATTTACACTCAGGTTTTGACTCAAGTTCTCTGCTATTATAAAAACAATAAAACCTAAGTTTCAGTTTTCAGTTTTATTTGTCATATGCAAGTTAGCACATTGCAATGAAATGTGTTTAAAGTGTAGGATCGGCACTAATAGTATCACAGATGTCTGCTGTAACTGTGTCAGTCTGCTTGACAGGTGAAAGTTATAAACCAAATTGTGTTTATATCAGAGATCAAACTGGTTTACATGTTAATAAAATTTCTCTAATATGAATTCATTTTGTCTATGTGTGAAGTTTCTGACACTTTGCATGTTTAGCATGAGGCTAAAATTCCCCCTCAGTGGGTCACTGGTGACCTGCTGGATGTTTCCTGTTGTTTCCTCTTTCAGATCAGAAAACCATTGTCACAGCTCTGGACAGGACGTCACTCATGTCGAGCTCTGAGGAGTGAGTCAGAGAAAATGAACCAACAGCCTCATCAACCTGAGTGTTGACACAGACCGAAACTCAGACATTTTTCTCAGTCTGATCAGACCATCTGATCCAGACACTCCGACGCTATAGACTCTACAGAATTCTGACAGTTTGTCACGGTTCTGTATTTTGAGTTTATTGTGTTTTGGTTTAGTTTTGCATCATGGATTGTTTTCTTGTTCT
Organism: Aulonocara sp. 'chitande type north' Nkhata Bay; assembly: GCF_057382095.1. Taxonomy (NCBI): domain Eukaryota; kingdom Metazoa; phylum Chordata; class Actinopteri; order Cichliformes; family Cichlidae; genus Aulonocara; species Aulonocara sp. 'chitande type north' Nkhata Bay. Next base: position 11,158,686 of record NC_141346.1, read on the forward strand.
CTTGTTGTGGTTGTGATGATTATTATTAGAGTTTCATGTTTGTGTTATCCATGTTTTAGGAATTGTGGTTTCATGTATAGTTCAGTTCCATGTGTCATTTTCTGTCTCTCTGTGTTGAGTCCGTGTCTCTGAGTTGTAAATCATGTTTCCTGTTTTATTGTGAAAGTCTTTGTCTTATGTTAGTGTGTGCAGCTTTGTTCCCCCTGTCTCGTTAGCCCTGATCTCTCCCAGCTGTGTCTCCCTCCTGTTGCCCATTCCCTCATCACTACCCTGTGTATATAAGCCCTGTTTTTTCCCGTGCTTGATGTCGCGTCGTACCATCAGATTATGCCTGTGTGTTTCTGGTCTCCGTAGTCAGTGTTCACTTCATGTTTTGTTTTCGTACCAACAATAAAGCTGAGGTTTTTGAGTTTCAAGTTAGTGTCTGAGTCCTTCGTTTGGATCCTCCTCTCCGCCTGCCCACACACAGAGCCCTGACACCAGTGATGGCCAAATGAAGCTTTCTGAGGCACTGAAGCTTGTATTGAAAAAAGGTTCATTACTCGAAGCTTTTCAATACAATCCTCTCTGGTGACATCTGGTGGTCAAAAATATGAAGAGCAGCTTGAATCCACAAAATAAAACCAACTGCTTCATTAAGATTGCTCACTCTACAGAGTGGAATTCTGTCTGATATTGGGCCGCTGTTGTGTTGCTTTGAACGTGTATTTCCGGGGGGTTAAAAAAAACGTGGTTTATTTGTTTAATAAATAATCTTGACCAGTAAACTCTCCTTGTTCAAACATGCACCATGGTGTGGCCTTTCTTTGCCTGTGACTTCTTGATGTTGGTAAATACAATAATTGAAAAATACCACATTACATATAATAATGTACAACACATTATGGCGTATGCTTCTGCTGTGAGGTCCTGCCTCCATGCACTTGTGCAAGTGCTAGACGGGTGTATTTATAAATAATATTATATTAGGGAAAGTTTCCTAGACATATTTTTGACCTGGGGTAGAATTGATTGTGAAATGGAAAGGGAAAATGCTTTTGAACTTGAAGTGTACGAGGACAGAGAAGGATCAGCTTTATTTCAGATTTGAGAGATAAACTTTATATTTGAGTTTGATGGTTCTGTTCTCTTTGTGATTACAGGAGCTGCCCTCAGATTCAGACCTCAGCACCACCCAGTGACAGCAGACAGTAGTGATGTGCGGATCAATCCTGAAATATCGATTCCTTCCATTTATGTTCTAGAATCGATTCTCACATTAAAATATCGATATTTTAGTCATTTAGGGTAAATTTGTAGTTTATCATTAACAGGAACACAGTGGAAAGAAACTATAACACTCGGATTGTCTACATTCAAAGGAACTACTTCCTCTTCCGCCTTTCATAGTCACGTGCGAAATACGGCTGTATAAATGTCTCGCAGCCCCTTGGTGCGCACGCACTCCGATTTTCCACCCAGACAACAAAATTGAAAAACCAGATTGCAGAATTCATAGCGCGGCCCAGCCAATTCCAGTTTCCAACAATGGCAGCAGCGACTTAGTTTTAATATTGCTCTTATTTCTCTTTCTGGGTCGTGACGTACTACCCGGCTTTCTTTAGACCGCGAAGGCCGGGTCCTCAGGTGGAAGCAGCCTCTGAATTTGGACACCCCCGCTGTTTCTGGGCTGGCCAATAATAACGGTGATATTTAACGTATTTTATCTGATAAATAAACAATGTAAAATTTATTTATCACCCCAAAACAGCCCTTTTGAATGTCTCCCTAGTATGGCCACAACACCTCACTCTTGGAGAACTTTTTTGCCACATGTATCACAAACCACGTCTCGGCTATTTGTGGAGGTAAAATACGTCCGCACAATTACACTCAGCCATTGTTGTGGAGAAATTCGGGAGAATGGTGGCTCCAGGAGATTTTCGGGAGGGGCACTGAAATTCGGTATACTCCCGGAAAAATCGGGAGGGTTGGCATGTATGGTTGTGGCAACATCACTAACCTTGTCAAACATCTCAGAGTAAATCATATCGCAGAATATGACGAGCGTATGTTGAGACGAACTGAAGAGGAGGAGAGAGACAGGTGCTGCTAGGGCGAGACAGACGTCTCTCATGGAGTCCTTTAGTGCTGCAGGCAGGCAACGTGTTCAAATAGGCACAACTTAAGTTTTTTTATTTCTATATGATGAACTCTGCATTATTAAGTGATAAGAACAAGAAATCTGTCCTGTAATCATTATGATGCTGTAACTTGAGATACAATAAATAAAATAAGTTTTTGTGCAAAGTATCGGTATCTGATCAGTATCGTCGATACCACCCTGAATATTACTTGGTATCGGATCGGAAAGGAAATCAGTGGTATCACACATCACAAGCAGACAGATCATCCAACTAGGGCTGGGACAACGCGTTGACATAATCGATTACGTCGACGGGTAAAATACGTCGATGTAAAAAAATCTGCGTCGATGCGTCACTTTCAAAACAGACATGGCGGCAGCGAGTAGCGGCAACATGAGTGAGGCAGTCGCAGTCGACTTAAACCACTCCACCCAAACACGCAGTTCTACAGTATATAGGATATAATATAATGCATAGGGGATATTTTAACCAAAAAGGAAGTGATTCAGTCGTTTGCTGGCTTTGTAAGGTGGAAATAGCCTATCGTAAAAGCACGACGGCTATGCACCAGCACCTCAAACGACGGCATCCAGGAGCAGCTTCTGAAAAGGACAAACCACCGTAAGTTTTCAACTTTTTTTTACTAATGCTGGTTTTTACCCTTTAATTCATCCAGACACCCCCCAAGTAGGCATACACTCACTCATAGACAGAGATAAACACCCAACCTCCGTAAATGCAAAACTCATTTATGCTGCTTTGCAGTAACATATAGCAGCTGCTGTTTAGGTGTTTTTTATTTGTGAGGGTGAGGGAATGCTGACCACTTTCCAACCAGGTTACACTCTGCCCTCTAGGCATCATTTTACAAGCATGATGGAGAGAAAGTATGAAACATCAGTAGAGAAACTAAGGAATCAACTAAAAAAGGCCACATCCAAAATCTCCCTTACCACTGATGCTTGGACAAGTCTGGTCACAGAGTCCTACTTAGGGGTAACTTGTCATTCTTAGTTAGCGTATTGTCTGTCTTGTTAATGTTGGTTTATAATGGAGCACTGTAACAAAAAAATAATTTCCCCCAGGGATCAATAAAGTATTCTGATTCTGATTCATTTCATTAATGACAATTGGGATCTTCTCTCCTTCAATTTAGCAACACTGCCAGTTGAAGAGCGCCACACTGCAGAAAACCTTGCCTCCTGGGTGGAGAAGGTGGCAGAAAAATTCCACATTTCCTTGCATAATGTCCTTGTCATTCTGCATGATAATGCAAGTAACATAGTCGCAGCCCTCCACATCCTGAAAGAGAAGTTTGGAGTGGTGTCCTATCGGTGTGCCGGGTATACACTGCAACTGGTTGTAAACCATGCACTGAAAGACCCCAAGATTGATAAGGCACTATCAGCTGCACGGGGCCTTGTAAAGCACATCAGGAAAAGTGAGCCAGCTAGCACCAAACTTAAGCAGAAGCAAACTGCATGATTGAACGTCTTTTGGAACAGAAATGGTCAGTGGTTGCGATGCTTTCAGATCCAGAAGTAACACAGCGTGGGAAACAGTACCTAGATCTGAAAAATGATCAGTGGATTCTTCTGGATGAATTGAAGGAGGTGCTCAAGCCTTATGAGCAAATCACTAATGTTCTCAGTCTTATGTCACATTTTCTGTTCATCCTGCTGAAATCCACCCAAAACAAATCATTTGATTCTGCTGCAATGAACTCTTTCCAGAACTGTGCAGAAGAGGAAATCTTGTATAGGTGGCAGCCAGAAGTATCTGCATTTCAAGAAGATGGGAAAAATGTGTCACTTATTGCTGCTGCCCTCGATCCACATTTTTGTAAACAGAAATTCCTTTCTCCAGAAGATGCTCTGAAACTGCAAGTAAGAGTACAGAGGGAGGCACTTGATCTCAAAAGGGAGCAGAGATCACAGCTACAGCAGGAACATGTGGGACAGGAAGCCTCAGCAAGTCCCCCAACAAAGAAGATAGTTTTTTGGACACTTTGTTGGGTACAGATTCTGAGGAGGAAGATTGTAATGAAAACACTGACCAGGGTGGGGATGGAGAAAATGAGGCCGTGAGGAAAGAAGTACTGCTGTATTTTGGGGAAGCCCCTATTCCAAGGGATAATGACCCCCTTACATGGTGGAAGAATAATGCAACAATATTCCCCACACTGGCTACTTTAGCCAAATCATATCTGGCTGTAGCTGCCACATCAACACCATCTGAAAGGCTTTTTTCAGTTGCTGGAAACATTGTCACCAAAAAAAAGGGCAAGTCTGACTGCTGAGCACGTAGAAATGCTAACATTCCTCCACTGCAATGCATAACTACTTCATGTGATGAACGTGATTGAACACACACACAGAAAATAACAATTAAACAGGAATATTTCTATCAAAACAACGATATTTAAAGGTAATAAAAAAAACAATATTTACAGTTGAACACACAGGATTAACCTGAGTGACCTGTTCCTGGACTGTTTCTTTAACAACTGTAATAGATTACAGGAAGCCTCTGGCAGTGTTGCTGAATCTGCCAGAGGCGTGGATGGGCTGCTGCAACTGACACCTGAGGTTTGTCTTTTCTGGTTGGCGAGTGGAGAATCACACAGGATGGTCTGTGTATCAGGATCAGGATGCTTCCTCCTGCTGTCCACTGCATCGTCCATCCACAGGGTTTGCAGGGCTGGCTCACTCGACAGCTGCCACACCACTAAGATGTTTTCAGAAATATGTAAGCAGGAGATGGTGGATGTAGTAAAAGACATGTGGTGGGTCTCACTGTGGAGAAAACTTTCTGAAGGTTCTCAGCATTAACCAGGACAAAGCTGTCCAGTGTCTCCTCAGGTACAATCGAGCCCTCAGATGTGTTAACAAACATATCGCGATTAGATAAAATATCAGATCTGATGGCGCTGATCTTTCCCCTGAAGTGGTCTGCAAACTGCTCACAGAGCGAGTCTGTGGGGCTTCTTTGAGCTTTTAAAATCAGGGTTAAATAAATGATCTATGGTGGAAAAGAGGACCTTGGGATTATTTTTGTTATTACTGATTATTTTGGCGAAGTATGAATTTCTTGAGTTCCTTAATGTATTATTGTACATTTTAAGTTGCTCGCAGAGTATTTCATGGTTGATAGTATTTTTATTTTTCCTCCATCTCCTTTCTGCTGCCCTGCAATTTCTTTTGAGTTTTTTGACTTCTTCCTTTCTCCAGGGTGATGCATGTTTTACGTTAATCTTCGTGACGTGCTGGGTAAAATCCAAACAGTGAAGAATGTTTAAGAATGCTTTTGCTGCAGGGTCAGAAGGATAATCTATGTGCAGGTTAAAATCACCGGTTAAAATTATCATGTTATAGTTTGAATGTATGTTTGTTAAAAATTCTGAGAATTCCTTGATAAAAGCAGCGCTGTCTTTAGGTGGTCTATAAACTGTGACAGATAAAACTGGAGGGCTGCTGAAAACAATAGCATGGAATTCAAAAGTGGTAAAATGATCAAATAAAATGTGTTTGGTGGTGAGTGTGTTGTTGGCTAAAGATGCAGTCCCACCACCTCTCTTACCACTTCTAACAGAAAAAGAGAAATTAAAATTTGGTGGGGAGGCCTCAGTGAGAACAACTGGTGCATCCGAGCCCAGCCATGTTTCAGTTAAAAATAAACAGTCAAGTTTATTATCTAAAATTAAATCATTAATAATAAAAGACTTGTTCGACAGAGAGCGTACATTTAAAAGTGCCATACTGATTGAGACTGGTGGATTTTTGACAATAGAGTTGAATGGATGTTGATATTTTTGAAGAGGCCGGAGGTTATTAATGTTTTTGGAGTTACTGGATTTATGATAATTCTGTTGCTCTCTGTTTGTGATTATGACGGGTATTGTGTTGACTGTGGGAGAGAAAGGTCCGAGTCCAGAGTTTTGTGTATTACTGTTAAAAGTGGAACAAATATAGGAGCTGGGACCAGGGGAACATCAGTCAGTGGCAGACGGATCAGCAGGTAATGTCAGTTTGGGGTAGTGACAGGGCGATGTGCGGGAGTGCTGTACGCCAAATGTCAAATTGGCGGACAGCAAACGGCGTCCCAAGGCGTTGAGGTGGAGCCCGTCTGCCCCAAAAAGATGCCTCCTCTCCCAGAAGGCATCAAAATTGTTAATAAAACCCAAGCCCTGGGAGACACAGGCGGAGGAAAGCCAGGTGTTAAGGCTGAGCAGCCGGCTGAAACGGCCTATCCCTCTGCCACAGGTGGGGGTGGGCCCAGAGATAAAAGCACTCACCTGCAACTGGCTGCTGGCCATCTGAGACGCCCGCGCCGCGGCACCGGGGGTGTTCAGATGGAGATGCGCCAGCCGGACTGCATGAGTGACTCCCAGGTAGCCGCGCCGTGGGTAAAGCACAGCTCTCCGCGGTGAGTTTGCACCACAGCGTCGGGTTGCCCGCCGCGGTTCTGGGGGCGTAGTGGTGGAGATGGCGCAGACCTCAGCGGGATGGCGAGGGCTAGCGGTCAGAGGAATAAAAAAGTCCACAGGATCCAGGACATTGAATTTATTCTCCAGTACTACCGCGCCGGAGGGGTGAGGGTGCGAGAGACGGATCCTCCTGCCCCCTCTGCAGCCACCACGCGTCTCAACCAGTTAGTTAAAATTAAGTTAAAATGTTCAATCAAAACATAACACAGAACGTGAGAACGAATGATGGTTATAAAAATGTTTCACTCCTATTCACAGGAGCACCAGTCATTGGTAATTTACATAACAGCATTCTCTTGATGTGTGGTTTTAGAAATCTTCCTATCCAGTAGCAATTTTGTTCTTCAGCCCAAGGACTTTGGGGGAGAGCTTTTCCCCATCCAATCCCATCAACACTTCCTGAATGAATTCATAATAGTGCCTCAATTCCTTGGGGTAGGCTAGGTTTAGTGCATAGATTACTCTAAGCATCAATGCACAAGCTTGGGCCGGAGATCCAATGTTGTCCATGACTATCTCCCCTTCAACAAATATTCCAATGTCATCATAATGTCCATTTTGTCCATCCTCCCTGTTGATGACATAAATGCCCATGGTGTGCTTCTTTAGGCCTCTCTGGATGTCATCTCCTTCAATGTCCTAAACATTTAATAAAAAGGTAAAAGAAAAACAATTAACTCTACAATTAAATTCCAATCTAGTCGTTTGTGTGTGTGTGTGTGTGTGTGTGTGTGTGTGTGTGTGTGTGTGTGTGTGTCTGTGTGTGTGTGTGTGTGTGTGTGTGTGTGTGCGTGTGTGTGTGTCTGTGTGTGTGTGTGTGTGTGTGTGTCTGTGTGTGTGTGTGTGTGTGTGTGTGTAAATATCTATCTAAAAAGTGTGTGTATAGATGACTAACAATGATTTAAATGACTTACCAAGTACTCCCGAATAAGGCTTGCGTCCTCTTCACCAAGGTAGAGGCAAAGTGCCCTGAGAACTGCTTCCCTTTTCACGTTAACATCACTTTCAGCCTGTTTAAAGAGAGTTGCTGATTAAATCAATTTGGAAAAAAATAACAACAATGTCTGACATTAGCAATAAGTAAATTTCCCACTGACACGTCTTCCGAGGAGGAAGCAGGGTCTGGGGATGAGGGGAATGACCCTCCAATCTCCGGGGGCGAGGTCACTGAGGCAGTTAAACGACTCCTTGGTGGCAGAGCCCCTGGTGTTGATGAGGTCCGCCCCGAGTTCCTGAAGGCTCTGGACGCTGTAGGGCTGTCCTGGTTGACACGCCTCTGCAATGTTGCGTGGAGATCAGGGGCAGTACCTGTGGACTGGCAGACCGGGGTGGTGGTCCCCATCTTTAAGAAGGGGGACCGGAGGGTGTGTTCCAGCTACAGGGGGATCACACTCCTCAGCCTCCCTGGGAAAGGAGCCAGCTGAGGTGGTTCGGGCATCTGACAAGGATGCCCCCTGGGCACCTCCTGGGTGAGGTGTTCCAGGCATGTCCCACCGGGAGGAGGCCCCGGGGCAGACCCAGGACACGCTGGAGAGATTATATCTCTCGGCTGGCCTGGGAACGCCTTGGTGTTCCCCCGGATAAGCTGGAGGAGGTGGCTGGGGAGAGGGAGGTCTGGGCCTCTTTGCTTAGGCTGCTGCCCCCGTGACCCGGCCTCGGATAAAGCGGATGAAGATGGATGGATGGAAAATTTTATTCATGTTTCTACACTTTAAGTCACTTATGTTTTTCATACACAACTTGTATTTTAAGTGCTGCTCAAATAAATACTCTGTACGGTACACAGGTCAATCACTATAAATGCTAGCCTCTTTATACCTATATTTGGGATCGTCTTAATCCAGATTAATTAATGTATAACATAAGGAATTACTGAAAAGAACACTCAGCAAAAAAAAGCCTTTACCTCATTAATCTGGAAAAGTGCAGGCCACCTAGCTTTAAACTCCCCAGCAGTTGGACTTCCCTGCACCACCTCTTGTCTACGGTAGGAAAATGTTCTTGACGTCTTCTGTCTTACATCTGAGGCACTGTTTCTTCGTCTGACGTCGGTCAAAAGCTCAACCCCGATGTTTTCTAGACTCATCCGTTTCGCCAGCTGGGTGTAATGGACAAAAATTGACCTCAGCCTTTTTAGGTTTCTTAACATTTTTGGCTGGGAGGCAATCACCACTGGATTTGTTTTTCAAAGCATTTATAGTCACTTCAGGACAGCCAATGTTGCGCATCTTTGTCCTGTAATTAGCCATCTTATATTTCAGGCTAATCATCCAGCCATAGTAACCTGTGGCAGATGGCTCTCGCAGACAAGGGGATTTTTTGATCAGTGCCCCTGCAACTTCATCTACTTGGTAATTTTGAGGATAAGCAGTAAACTGAAAAATCACCTCAGCTAGCTTCTCTAAGATGTCAGATTTAACACCTGGAGTAATCTTGAGCCGAGCTCCATTTTCTCTGAAGGTCTGTGCATGTGAAACAGGTGGAATTAAGACACAGTTTCAAAAGCAAGCACACCTGGTCCAACAAGCCTTGTCTTGTTCTAACTGCTTCAGACAGTCTGTCACCCTCGTCCTGTGACCACTTCCTGGGTCTCTTTCAGTCTTCAAATATAAAGTTTTTACAGCTTATAGATTTTAAGTTCTGCTCCAATCATTTGGGTAAAGATAATAAACACTTTGATGGCCAATAAGTGAAAGTGAAAATGTGATAAACCAATAATATCATTAAAAAATAATAAATAATTGTATTTTTTGATAAGTGAAGTTCACTGAACTGAAAGGAAAATTTGGTTTGATGATGGTTGACATGTTTTCCAAATAGAAGTTTTTCCTCTAGTGAGGAGATGCAGGTGCAGCAGAGCATTGCTGGAAGAAATGATCCCAAGGGTGGAATCTCCTGAGAAATCTTCAGAGACCCAGCGAGAAGTAGGGACCATAGCTGACAGCCCAGGCAGGGGTTGAGGTCAAAGGTCATGCTGTTTGGGGACCTACTGGTCATCATGAGAAGATTCTGGAACCACAGCAATGACCATAAAGCTGCACTGGATGGAGAGCTGTGCCACGGGGCTTTCCAGAGGTAATCACGAGGAGATTGTGGACAACAGATGGAGATCTGAAGGATGAGGGGAGCGTTCCAAGCTCCAATCGACAGTGCAGAGAGGAAGTTCAAGGATGGCATCGTGATTCTGTGAACAGAAAGCAGAAGCTATGGTGGTGACGGGGAATGACTGACAGCAGTTTCCTATGAACATCACCTAATGCTGTGTCACTGTGCTATGCATGCTTTGACACTCTGAAGAGGGTCTTCCTTTGTGTCATTGTTGTTGTCATTTGCATCATGAACAAGACTGCTGAAGTGAGTCAACAGGTGGGGTTACAACAGCAGTAAAATCATTGAATCCAATACCCTTTCCAAAAAAGGTTTTCTGCAGAGACGAAAGGACAATAGAGGAGTCATAAGTACCCCCCACAGGAAGAATGCATGAAATGAGGTGATGAGGGTTGATAGAGGCCATAAAACAGGAGTGCTGACAAAGGCCTGCAGCCTTGAAGATAACTGAAAGCCACATTGACAAACAGCAAAACTAACTGGTGTGTTTGTTATACCCATGTCTGCATTTGGACTCTGGTCATATGGACAGTGATAGAAACAACTGGAAGAGACATTTATGAAGCTGTGAGGAACTCAAACCACTCTGCATGTGTGATTTACACACCTGGAGGAGATGCACCACAAAGCTGGAATGATTTTGCAAATGTTAATTTCTATGTTTGACTGTTAACATTCATTTGCTTACTTGGAGGGTGTCAATGGAAAATTGTATTTAGTGGTCAGTATAATCTTTTAGTGATATAAGTTTGCATATGGTAGAATGCTGCATGTCATCATTTGTGTGTAGAAGTATATAGTTGGTGGCTTATTGAAAGAATGTCTCATCCTAGGAGGTCTGTAACATTCTAGGGTGTTCACCCCACATCCTAGGAGCATGAGAGAGGTCGTACCTTGTCTTATTGTTTTATGGCAGGATTAACGTAGCTATGTCTGTTTTAGTCTAAGTGCCTTTTGGTTTGATGAACTGCTGGACTTTGAGACCAGCAGGTTTAGGGAAGATCTTATGGGGCCACACTCTAACCCCCCCCCCCCCCCCCCCCCCCACACACACACACACACACACACACACACACCCGATGAAGTATAAAATAAAGACCGGGGCAGTTTCTCAGGCGCGAGTCTCTCAGTCCGGAGACTGCCCTTGCTTGCAAGAAATTCTGTGTGTTTCTCTTCTCTGAGTCTTTGCTGAAGAAGTATTTTAGAATATATTCCTTAACAGAGAGAACGATGCTCGTCACAGTTCTCTCCCTCATGCACGAGCAACACAAAGAGCTCTGGTGACTTGCGTCTTGTTTTTGCCATTGTAGTAGAATTGTCTTGGCGTTCCAGCAATAGGTCTGTGCTAGATGAACGTATCAGCAACCTTCAAACACGTGTGGAGAATTCATTATTTCTTTGACAGATTCTTTAGTAAATAACAGAAAAAAGAAAGTAAGAGAAAAATCACCTGCACAAGTGCCGAGGTAGGTCTCCCTGCAGAATTGGTTTTCCCTTCATCAGGAGCAGCGCTGGGCTGTTTAAATCACGGACAAACAGTATCCTACAGTTGTTTATGTTTTTAAACCCATTTTGCACAGAGAGGCACTTTTTGGAAAATGCATTGATAGTAATGTTGAATATTATTACACATCAAAAAAACAACTACAGTAAAATAATCACACCGTGACGCCTCTGCCTTTCTAAATGGAGGGACAGTAACTGTGTGTGTATGTAAGCGTGTAAAACCTGAAGATGGTAAGATTAACAGTATTTTGTCTCTATCTGCCATTCTGCTATTCATCTCAACAATAACGTGGCGCACAGCGTGGCGTGAAAATAGCCACATGCAATGGAGCAAAATATGGGTGTGTGTGGTTGGAGGATTTGTTCATGCACACAAAGGGGGGGGGGGAGTTTTCTTGTAAAACAAAGTTTGGGAACCACTGGTTTAGACGATGTTAGCACAGAAATATTAGCTTCTGTCATGACTGATGAAGTTACTGGTTAATAAAGTTTCCAGTAAAGTGTTTAATCGCAGCCACAGACTGACGGTAAATATCCCGTTTTTCTTTAGTGCATCTGTAATAAATATGTGCAAGTTTCAGTGCTTCGTTTAAACTGTATGATACTTATACTGACCCAGGGTCAGTGTAAAATACAATCCTAGCTGTGTGAACAAAGCCTGGCTCCTTTAATCCTGCATGACAAACCTCAGGATGCAGGTTATTATTACTCTTTCCTGCTGGCACACCTGTCACACCTGAGAGTCAGCTAGAAACTTACAGTGACGTGGACATCATGCAAAGACTGCCAGACTCTGTAATACTGCAAATGATCAGTGACTCAGGTTAACAAAAAAGAAAGTAAGAGGAAATTTAATCCTATAAAACGTGAAAAATTCCACACACATGTAACTCACCACTGTGTGAACATCACAGGGGAGAAATCGTTTCTCTGAGTCAGAGATGAGTGTCAGTAACACAGAAGTTGTCATGGTCCCCGCACCTCGCCAGCTGACAGCAGTCAGGCGCTTTGTTTTGTTTATTCTCCTCTCTCGCCTCTGCTCTCCCTTTCTCTCTCGTCCTCTCCCACTCTCTCTTTCTCCTGCCGGGGCGGAGCTCAGTGTGGGCTCCTGCTCCTGGCCCACGCACCTGGAGATGATCAGCACACCTGCCGCTGATTATGAGAATTGGAGTCCTACTTAAGATGGCGAGTCTGCTCTACTCGTCGCTGGATCGTTGAGCCGTCAGCGTCAGTCGTCCTGCACTCTGCAAAGTTTGTTGGTGAGCACGTCTGAACCAGGAGACTAACTGTCTCTCTGTCTGTGTATAGATTTCCCCTGGACCTGTTTTCCCTGTGCACGGTGACTGAGCATGAGCAAGAGTGATGGAGGAAAGAAGAGGAGCTGTGTGTGGTTGCGAGGGCTGTATGGAAATCTCCCCTCCCTGGACTCCTGCCCCTTTCACTCCCGGACCCTGGAACCCCTTTTTCCCAGACACCGTTGTGTGTGTGTGTGTGTGTGTGTGTGTGTGTGTGTGTGTGTCACCGTGGAGAACACTGTAAATAAATTCACTTTTGATTTGAAGAAACTTGTGGTCTGCGCCTGAGTCCGCTCCACTAATCGTGACAGAAGTAAAACTCAGTGTCCTGCAGTGACTTTTACACAACCAGATCAGATGAACCAGCTCACACTAAAACATTTTGCTGCACTCTTCACACTTATTTCTTTTCTTTCTGCTTTCTGAGATAAAAGCTCTTTATTAGTAACTTTTACAACTTCTGGCAGGTTAATGTCTGAACTTTGGAGTGAAACACACCCTTAGTTACAGGAAATAACACCACTGTCTGTAACTAAGTGAATCCACCTTAACACCACCTGTGTGTGTGTGACTGCATTACACTCCCACTGCTGGGAACCTGAACAAGAACCAGAACAAAGTCTAAAATAGAAGCTGACAAACAGCTGCACCACCGAGTGACACTTTATTTTATAAACTTCACAACAGGTTTCATGTTGTGACCTGTGGAGGTGAAAAGACACAAAACCTGTTTTACAGCTTTTGAGCTGCAGGCAGGATTGAAACACACCTTAGTTAAAAGTCAAACAGCAACATTTTCTCCTCCCCTCACGTCACTCAAATGCGACAAACCAGGAAACAGGAAGTTCTTCATCCTCAGTGCAGAGAGACGCACAGACGATCAGACTGAGCTCAGACCAAACTAGCAGCTTCCTCTGAGTGAGTCCAGCTACAGGAGAGAAAAGTGGAAAACTCCAACACTGCTGCTTCAAGCTGCTGACGCTCCACACACTGAATGTGAGTTTGAGCAAAAACACGACTCAAAGGAAGTTTCAGTGAAGGTGGTAGAGGAGGGAGGGGAGCCAGGACTGACTGTACTTCCTGTCTGCTGTTTTCAGCTTCACTCACAGACTCAATGGCTTCCAGATCAGAGGAGGATCTCTGCTGTCCGGTCTGTCAGGAGGTCTTCAGAGATCCTGTTATTCTGTCATGTAGCCACAGCTTCTGTAAAGACTGTCTGAAGAGATGGTGGAGAGAGAGACCAACACACGAGTGTCCAGTTTGTAAGAGAAGATCTTCAAGGAATGAACCACCTTTAAATCTGGCTTTAAAGAACCTGTGCGAGTCGTTCTTACAGGAGAGAGATCAGAGAGCTTCAGAGGCTCTCTGCAGTCTGCACTCTGAGAAACTCAGACTCTTCTGTCTGGACCATCAGCAGCCAGTGTGTCTCGTCTGCAGAGACTCAGAAAAACACACCAATCACAGATTCAGACCCATCGATGAAGCTGCACAACAACACAAGAAGGAACTTCAGGAAACTCTGGAGCCCTTAAAGAAGAAGTTAAAGGTTTGTGAAGAAGTTCAAGTGAAGTTTGATCAAACAGCAGAACACATTAAGGTCCAGGCCCGACACACAGAGAGGCAGATTAAGGAGCAGTTTAAGAAGCTTCAGCAGTTTCTAGCAGAGGAAGAGGAGGCCAGGCTGGCTGCACTGAGGGAGGAAGAGGAGCAGAAGAGTGGGATGATGAAGGAGAAGATGGAGGCTCTGAGCAGAGAGATAGCAGCTCTTTCAGACACAGTCAGAGCCACAGAGGAGGAGCTGAGAGCTGAAGACGTCTCATTCCTGCACAACTACAAGGCTGCAGTGGAAAGAGTCCAGCGCTGCCCCCTGCTGGATGATCCACAGCTGCCCTCAGGAGCTCTGATAGACCAGGCCAAACACCTGGGCAACCTGACCTTCAACATCTGGAACAACATGAAGGACATGGTCTCCTACACTCCTCTCATTCTGGACCCAAACACTGCTCATCCAAACCTCATCCTGTCTGAAGATCTGACCAGTGTGAGAGGAGGAGGAGAGAAGCAGCAGCTTCCTGATAATCCAGAGAGGTTTGATTTATACAGAGCTGTCCTGGGCTCTGAGGGCTTTAACTCAGGGACTCACAGCTGGGATGTTGATGTTGGAGACAGTACAGTGTGGGATCTGGGTGTGTCAGCAGAGTCTGTGCAGAGGAAGGGAGACATAGAGTCTGGATTATGGATAATATTGTTTAATGGAATTAAAAGTAAATACTCAGCGTACTCACCATCAGCTGTCACTGATCTCTCAGTCCAGAAGAAGCTCCAGAGGATCAGAGTGAATCTGGACTGGAACAGAGGAAAGCTGTCGTTCTCTGATCCTGATACTAACACACACATACACACCTTCACACACACTTTCACTCACAGGATGTTTCCATACATATGGACTGATGATGGTGGTAAAGTGAAGGTGTGTCCGTTGAAGGTGTCAGTGTCAGTGCAGCAGATGAGTTGAGGATGATGATGTTTCTAATGTTGTTTCCTGTCAGTGAGTTGAAGCTGTTAAACTGCAGCTGTCCTCCTGCTGCCTCGTTGTTCCAAAGCTCTTTGTTTCTCTTTTAGTTTCACTCTTTCTTTCTGTTTCTGCTGTCCACCTTTTCACATGGAAAATCATTTCACTGTTTCTCACTGAATGACTCCCCAAACTAGATTTGAAATTCTATCAAGTTTCTAATCATTACAAGTGATTCATGTTTCTATTTGATGTGTAAATGGAGATGATTTAGTTTGCTGGGATATGGACTGACATGTGTTGAATGGGAGGAGCAGTTTGTTGTTGTCTTCTTGTCTGTTTATGACAACAATAAATATGTTGTTGAAACAATGATTCATGTTTAACTCCATATATGAAATGTTTCTGATCTTTGAATTCTGTTTGATTAAAGACTTTCTTCATGACACAAATGAGATTTCAGTGTATTAATAGAACTAAATAAGCTCAGAGTTGAAAGGCTGGAGTATTATGTACGTGCTTCACTGTCAGGATCTTCAGGGGGATTCAAAGGGAAACATCAAACTGCTGTAATGAGATAAACTAGTTGGGCTGAACACACTTATCTGTAGTTTGTCTCCATCCAGGATCATCAGAATATAATGAACATGTGTGAAGAGCCACAAAATGCTGCTGCCCTCTCAGCATGATGAGCTCCAGCCTTTGTTAGCAGGACAACAGGAAACATGAGACAACTTTCAGAGACAGTAACCAACTGTGGCCACAAGATGGCAGCAGCTGATCTGAGATCCTTTATTGGACAGAAGGACTCTGCTCTGTGACGTCATCAGAGAGACGGCCTTCACTTTGATAGATCTGACGTCATGTCTGCACTGCGATGATGAAAGCTGATAAACACATTGTTATTGATCCATGAAATCACCTCTGTCCTCTCAAGTGTAGCTGTTTACAGAGCTGAAGAAGTCCTTCATCATCAAAACAGACAAACATGTATTTCCTGTATTAAGTGACGTCATCCTCACTCTGACCTCTTACATACATTCTGTTCAGTTTTCCTGCTGTAAGAAATAAACTGTGTGAAAATAGAAATGCAGGGAAACATCCATTAATCACAGCTGAGCCGTTTGTTTCTGACTCACATTCAATGAGGCTTCAGGTGTAAATACCTCAGAAGTGTTTTTGAGTTCAGTAGAACCAGACCCAGTCGACCATCATGGCCTCCACAGCACTACACAATGCAACAGAAAGGCCTTCATCATCTGCTGAACCACCTCTGAACCACGACGCTCTCCCTGCATCTAAAAGCTGTTAGTCAGGATGAGATGCTGCTGTGATCGCTCACAATTTACCTGTGAGACCTTTGTAAATATTGTCTTTGTTTCTGGAGGAAACACCTTTAGTCTGTTTGTATTTGGAGTGCAGATCTGGGCGTCCATCACTTTAACCTGCACACGTTTAGTTATTGAGTGTAGTTGATGTTTGGCAGCATTTTATAAGTGACAGTTCATGAACGGTGAAGGAACAGAGGACGCCTGACCATCCTACCTGTGTCAGTAAGAAGACTTTCATCACAACTTCACAACTTAACACAACTGAAACCTGAATTCAGTGTTGCATAGTTTACTAACAGTGTGTGCTGACACTGAAGTTAGCAGTTTGTTTCCTAAGAGCTGCTGGGACAAACCACAGTGAGCGGCTACAGAGTTTAGTTAAGGTGGTTCTAACATGTGACCTGTTGAATTATTTACAGGGATTTATTTTTCATTTAAAGCATCATTTGTGAAGTTTTTATGAAGTTTAGTTCTTTTATGTTCTTTGTGTAACGTTTAGATTTTCTTCTCTGGTGTTTTAACTCTTCAGGTCTCCTGTAACAGAGATGTAAACCACCGTTTTCTGATGGTGCTGCACTGGGACATAAACACGGCCACTTTATTAGGCACACCTTGCTGGCTGCAGGTTATAACCCCTGCTGGAAACATCCCCACAGATTTGGATCCTTATTGCCATGACAGCACCACACAGCTGCTCCAGATGCTGCAGGATGCTGGTCAGGGCTCTAACAGTGAAACTTTACTGAAAGTAAGAAACCTGAGAGGAAATAAACTTTGACTTTAGTAAGCTGAGCTCTGAAGCTGTGATGGAGCTCAGTCGGTGTGAAGGCGGCTGCTGTGTAACAAACGTTTGTCTGAGGTGCTGCGACTGATCGTGGTCATGTTTATTTAAAGAAGTCGGTGATGAAGCAGGCTGTGCAGTCCGAGCTCTTCATCAGTTAACAGTCCTCCAGAGCTGCTGCAGGGAGCTGACTGTCCTCCAGGTGGCGCTAAGTGAACAAAGTCCAAAGAAATAAACTTGGACTGTTTTTTGAAGCCTAAATAAAATGTGAATAAACTTTATAGATACATTTGAAACCAGCTACTCTGTGACTTTACACACTCACACAGTAACAGAGCTGATTCCTGATTGGAGCAGCACAGAGTTAGACTTCTTTTCTGGCTGTGGATTGGTTCGTCAGGATTTCCCCCTTTACAGGTTTAAAAACAATCTCTGTTTTTACATTTTTTGACCTCCTTCTTGTGTCTAAAGGTGAAGCAGCACCAGCCTCCTCTGATCCTCATGTTGTAGCTCTGTGTGTCCAGCAGGGGGCAGAACACCTCCAAACTGTGCCAGCAGCTCTCACTGTGAGCTCAGACGTTTGTGGACACTCAGTTTGTTTGAACATAGTAAATAATCAGAGCTTCTCAGACTGTTTATGAGGACACCACCTGCCCGAGGGTGTACTGTGTCAGAGAGGTGGTGTATGGTGCTGGGTGTAGTCTCTCTGCTGCTTCACAGTTTTTACTGAGGAGCTGTGTTCATGTCAGGAAGGTTTCGTCTGATCACTGTGGTGCAGTTTGGTTTACTCTGTTTCTGAGTGTTTGTAGGATCAGTCTCTGCAGGTCACCTGATACCTGGCAGTGAAGTGTTTATGAATCAGCTCCGTCAGATTTAATCCAACAGAATAACATGTAAAACACTCCAGGGCTTTTACTCTGAAACTTTCTCCAGAGCTGTCTGGAGTTTTCTTACATTAAAATATTCTTGGATTACCAGACTGTCCACATCATGTGTCCTACAAAACTTTCATCCACAAATATACCCAGACATTAAACCCAAATAGATCTGAGAGTGAGTCATTAGTATCAGTACTGTGTGTGTGTGTGTGTGTGTGTGTGTGTGTGTGTGTGTGTGTGTGTGTGAGAGAGAGAGATATTCAGGTAACTTACTGGGTTACTGCACATGCTCACACCTTTTCAGCACAACAGGTGCAGTTTGGTGTTTTACTGCCTCCTGCTGGAACAATGATGGCAGCTCTCAAGACTTTATTGGTTATTGTCATTTCGTGTTACACAGCCTGAAACGAAATACTGTTCCTCAGCAGCCTCTACAGTGCAATAACCAATATATTTTAAAAAGAATAAATACAGTTTAAAGGGAATAAGTTTAAAAAAGAGCAGCAAAAAAGGCATAAATAGCTTAAAATCCAAGTTCTAAAAAAACCTCCAGTTTTTATTAATATTTTATTATTTATCAAATTATTATAAACTAAAAATATTTTTTACGTGACAAACAACTTCAGTGCTTCGTCCATGACCTCCTGAAGGTAAAGGGCCCAAAGAGCCAATCAGCAGCTCTGAAACAGGAAACATGACTCATGGAGAAGTTCACAACAGTTTCAGCTGCCAATTGTACTCATCACCATGGAGACTGTCTCCATGGTGGAGGCAGAGTGACAGTGTTGTAGATGCTGCATTTTGAAGCCTCAGTGTTTATGTTGTGCCCTTAAACAGGGGAAATAGTGAGGAGAGGTGAAAGAGCGGCACAGACACGCAGCTCTCACTCTCACTCGTCTGTATTGAGTTTCAGAAGCAATACAACCAAAACAATATTCTTATGGATGCACTCAGTCTCAGGACAACTGTATCCAAACTAAGTCACTATTGTTCGCTGCATTAGCTGATGAGAATACTTTAGATAACATGAACTGTAGCATTAGACAAAAACATCTTTTTAACTCGCACATGTTAGCTGACACAGTCACTAACTTTCCACAGCAATGAAATAATACTTTAAGTACTGCATGTCTTTCAGTAGTTAACTTATACAGATAGTAACAGAAAAATCTTCACACAATATGGCGGAGCAATAGCGAAAACTAGCATACACAGTGTGTTGATAGGAGTTATGTGGGTAGTTCAGCTTCACCACTAGGGGGCTGTCTAACCAAATTGTGATATATACTGTGTTGTAGAAGCAGCGGCAGGTTACGTTTACGTACATGGATGTGAGCCACGTTAAAAAAAAAAAAAGAAGCTTGCTCACTACTACTGATGTTTTATTGAAAACACGACATGGTACCAGGAGTGAACCAGTAAAGCAGGTCATCATGGACAGTGTTAAGCCACCAGATGCCGTCAACTGGAACGGAAATGTGGACTGTGAGTGGCGAACTTTTAAACAGCGGTTTATGCTATACCTGCAAGCTGTCGGCCTAGATAGTAAGCCTGATACACGGAAGATTGCACTGCTTCTTACCGTAGCAGGTCCACAAGCGGTGGAAGTATATAACACATTTGTGTTCGCAACTGCAGAAGACAAAGAAAAGTTTGACGAAGTAGTGAGAAAGTTTGATGAACACTGTTCGCCCAAAAAGAATGAAACATTTGAGAGGTACGTCTTTCGGTCACGTATACAACAACCTTCAGAGAGTTTTGATACGTTTCTGACTGACCTCAAGTTAAAGGCAAGAACATGCAATTTTGGACAGCTGCAAGAATCTATGATAAGAGATCAGATCGTATTTGGAATAAAAGATATAAAGATGAGAGAGAGGCTTCTGAGAGAGGCGGATCTGACTTTAGCAAGTGCTGTGAAAGTATGTCATGCCAGCGAGCTCGCAATACAACATGCAAAAACCTTCAGCGGGTCGCCGAGGGAAATAGACACGGAAAGTACAGCTGTAGCTGCAGTGAATACACGGCAGGCAGGGCGCACGTACAAAAAAGAACAGAAAGAATCAAAAGACACTTTCTTGTGCAAAAGATGTGGCACAAAACATGGAAGGAAACAATGCCCAGCTTATGGTAAAATATGCAAAAAATGCAATGGACAAAACCATTTTGCCAAGCAATGTTTTTCAAAGAATAAACAAAAAGAAAGAGTACACACAGTAGAAGAAACTGCTCTCAGTGACACGTTTTTTGTGGGAATGGTAATGCAGCATGATACACCCATGGACCAACCTGCAGTCAGTACAGTGAAGCAGGACAAATGGACAGAGATGTTACCAGTGAATGGAGCCCTGGTAACTTTCAAACTGGACACAGGAGCCAAGGCTAATCTGGTGAATGAGCTGGATGTGAAAGCAATGAAAACAAAACCACACATATTCCAAAATAACAGTTTACTCCAAGCATATAATGGAGAACCAATCAAAACCAAAGGTAAATGCAGGCTCCGGGTAAAAGGAAAATATCACAGTCTGATGTTTATCATTGTGCCAGAGGGACATGAATCTCTGTTGGGAGATAAAGCATGTGAGCCCAAAAGTGTGAAAGAAATAGTGGATCTGTACCCAGACATATTCAAGGGGTTTGGAGTCTTACCCTTCACCTACAAGATAAAGCTGAAAGAAGGAGCTCAGCCTGTGGTTCATGCACCTCGACGTGTTCCAGCTGCTCTTAAAGACAAGCTCAAAGAGGAACTAGAGCGGATGGAGGCACTGGAAGTTATAAGAAAAGTTGAAGAACCTACTGAATGGGTTAACTCCATGGTGTGCATTAAAAAACCAACCGGCGCTCTTGGAGTCTGCATGGATCCGAAAGACTTAAATGCTAACATACAAAGAGAGCATTACCAGATACCTACAAGAGAAGAAATAACAAGTGAAATGGCTGGTGCAAAATTTTTTAGCAAACTAGATGCGTCCCAAGGATTTTGGCAACTAAAGCTTCATGAAGACTGTACAAAATACTGCACGTTCAACACGCCATTTGGGCGTTACTGCTTCTTGAGAATGCCTTTTGGAATTTCTTCAGCTCCTGAGATATTCCACAGGACCATGGAGCATATGATCGAAGGAATCGAGGGAGTCAGAGTTTATATGGACGACATCATTTTGTGGGGATCCACACTATAGCAGCACAATGAGAGACTAGTAAAGGTTTTGGAAAGAGTGAAACGTTATGGACTTAAACTGAACAGAGCAAAATGTCAGTTTGGCGTGGGTGACATTACCTTTCTCGGTGACAAGCTGACAGCCGAAGGCATCGAGCCGGACAAGGAAAAACTACGAGCTATACTGGAAATGCCACGTCCAGAAGATAAAAAAGGTGTGTTGAGAATCCTGGGAATGGTTAACTTTATTGGAAAATTCATCCCAAGCCTGGCAGCCAAAACAGTGCACCTGAGACAGCTTCTACACAATAGCTGCTGTCACGGTCCTGAGTCTGTGGACTCAGTGTTTTTCTGTTTGTATTAGTTATCTTTGATTTCATGATGTGTTTTGATTCTCTTGGGTTTGATTTCTGTCACTGTATCCCCTAGTTTAGTCCACGTCTGTTCAGTTTCCTGTTTTACTTTGAAAGTCTGTGTACTATGTCAATGTGTTGAGTTTTGCCTCCCCTTGTCTTGTCATGTCTGATGAGTCCCAGCTGTGCTCTCCTCCTGTTTCACATTCCCTAATTACCTCAGTATGTATTTAAGCCCTGTGTTTTTCCCTGCCAGTTGTTGCGTCCTCCACGTTTGTTGTGTGTGTATTCATTGTCTGCAATCTTCAGCATCTCCAGTCTAGTTAGTTTAAGTTGTTGTTTATGTATCGCCAAGGGTGACTCACCAGCAAATAAAGCTGTCGTTTAAGTTAATGTTTTGTCTCCGAGTCCTGCACGTGGGTCCAGCCACTGACAGCCACACAACTCATCGTGACAGCTGCGAGTTCAGATGGAATAAAGAACTGGAAAACGAGTGGCAACAACTGAAAAAGACACTTACAACAGAGCCAGTTTTGGCGTATTTTGATCCAAAAAGAAAAACAAAAGTGTCAACAGATGCATCGAAGGCCGGGATCGGCGCAGTGTTGTTGCAGGCTTATGGAGACCACTGGAGGCCAGTGGCATATGCCTCAAGAGCAATGACAGAGACAGAATCTCGCTACGCCCAAATAGAAAAAGAGACATTGGGGCTTGTCTTTGGATTTGATAAGTTCCACACCTATGTCTATGGTTTGCCAACATTTGTGGCAGAGACTGACCACAAGCCATTGATAGCCATAATCAAGAAAAACTTAAGTGAAATGTCTCCATGCATTCAAAGATTGATGATGAAGCTACAGCGCTATGATTTCAACTTGATCTACACACCAGGTAAACATACTGTGTTAGCAGATGCACTCTCTAGGGCCACAACCCCAAACAAAGAGCAAAGCTCCACAGAGATGGATGTAAATATACATGTAAACCTGGTAGCAGAGTCACTTCCTATGTCAGACAGAAAATCACATCAGATCAAGGCTGAAACACAAAAGGACTCTAGTCTGCAAAGAGTTATAACACTGTTGAATGGGAAATGCCCAAGAGGTGAATGCAAAACATACTACAACATAAGGAAAAAACTACCTGCTGGTTATTGATTACTTGTCAAACTACCCAGAGATGGCATTATTGTCCAACATGTCAGCTACTTGTGTCATAACGCGCATGAAATCAATATTTGCTAGACATGGGATACCACAGATTGTTCATAGTGACAATGGACCTTGCTATAGTTGTAGAGAATTCCAACTATTTGCTCAGGAATATGACTTTAAACATGTGACCTCAAGCCCCCTGCATCCACAGTCCAATGGGAAAGCAGAGAAAGGTGTGCACATTGTGAAACAGTTACTAAAGAAAGCACAAGATAGTAAGGCAGATCCTTATTTGGCACTACTGAGCTACAGAGCATCACCACTGGAGCATGGCAAGTCACCAGCAGAAATATTAATGGGAAGAAAACTACGGACCACTCTTCCTTACACAACAACCAGGAAACACAAACAAGTGAGAGACAAAATGAAACAGTCGCAGAAGAGACAAAAGATCAACTTTGACAAGTCCTCAAAAAGTCTAAAACCACTCGCACCCAATGAAGCAGTCAGAGTGGAAGATGCAAACATCTGGGAAAACAGAGCAACTGTACTGGAGGAGGTAAACCCAAGATCGTACAATGTGAAAACTGAAGATGGACTGATATTAAGGAGAAATCGGAGGAGTTTACTGTAAACTCAAAAGACAATGGGACCATCGGAAGGACAGTGTGATGACAACACACCACTTGAACCAACAACACCCGTGAAGGACAGTGTGGAGCAAAGAGACCAGTCACCCATTGTCAGAAGATCAGCACGCTCTATCAAGCCACCTGATAGACTAAACCTTTAAGCATATATATATAT
Source organism: Aulonocara sp. 'chitande type north' Nkhata Bay (assembly GCF_057382095.1). Taxonomy (NCBI): domain Eukaryota; kingdom Metazoa; phylum Chordata; class Actinopteri; order Cichliformes; family Cichlidae; genus Aulonocara; species Aulonocara sp. 'chitande type north' Nkhata Bay. The sequence goes on from NC_141346.1 coordinate 11,182,186, forward strand.
GTATATGTTGGTGTATACATATATAGCTAGATATATATACATATATCAAAAAGGAACTTTCTGCATTATTGTGTGTTCCGTAGTTTACACTGTCACAAATGTTTGTGATGTAATTCAAGCTATGCAATGTTAGGTATGTTTCCACAGTGTTGTTCAGCAGTTAACATCTAAAGAAAAGGGGATGTGTTGATAGGAGTTATGTGGGTAGTTCAGCTTCACCACTAGGGGGCTGTCTAACCAAATTGTGATATATACTGTGTTGTAGAAGCAGCGGCAGGTTACGTTTACGTGCATGGATGTGAGCCACGTTAAAAAAATAAAGAAGCTTGCTCACTACTACTGATGTTTTATTGAAAACATGACACACAGCAACAGAGATTAACTGGAACTTCTCAGCAAAATAGTCTGCAATTCACATCTTCCGCTACAATGAACAATGATAACAATGTAATAATCAACAGTAACACACATTTATACAGATTTGTGCATGACAGTTACATAAAAAAGGGGAAATAGTGAGGAGAGGTGAAAGAGCGGCACAGACACGCAGCTCTCACTCTCACTCGTCTGTATTGAGTGAAGGAGGAGGCGCGCGAACCCACCTACTGGAGCCCTGAGGCATTAACAATGGATCGACGCACAATCAACCCAGGCAAAACTTTCACTACTTATCTCCCTCTATATTCCCACTGCATATTCTATTCGAAAACAGTCAAAGCAACAAATAAAACATTAATAAGGGCATGACATGAAATGTAAGGAACAGAGATGTACAACTTCAAAACTAATCAAATTTATGATCCACCACACGTGACTGCTCAGACCTAACACACTATGTGACACTCACACCTTGTGGTATGTAAATTGTATATTACCATAATAAAATACAAAATAACCATCTGTTCTCCTGGAGAAAGTATAATTTAATCAAACCGTGCAATTTACTGGCCCTGTGTGCATAAATGGTATCTTTGTTGTGTTGTGTTTTTGATTGTAGATACCTTATATTCTAATATTTTTATTTGCCACCCTCAGATTTGACTGTCCTGAAGCAACATGTGGAAGAGCCCTCCTCTCCAAGTCTAACAGATACATTGTCTGTCTCAACCACCAGCAGTCAGAGCAGTGACACAAGTGATGCCGGACTTCAAATGGTTCAGCCTCTATTGGACAGCATACGTGCAAGAAATGTAGATACAGTACTTAATTGACTTATACTTGACTCTTTAGTTGCCATTACTTGAAAAAGCTTAAACACAAAGATAAAACAGATTAGAGAAAAATAATTTAATATAGTATTTCATGTAGTTTGCTCTGCAACTGTAGTGTGTAATAAGACTTGCTCTCTCTCTCTCTCTCTGTTTTTGTTATGCATGTTAACCATGAAACGTGTTTCCATGATCAGTGTCCTGCTATTCAGGTAAATGAAACCACTTCTAAGAAGATACTGGTCCTAGGAAGGGAGAAAGTAAGACATTTCAAATGTTTTGATGCCCAAATGTCATATGGGTGTGATTCACAATTTTATGTTCTGTGAGAGAGTTGCATTACTTAATTTGTTGGCTTGATGGAGACTTTACAGAGTCTTCCTCACGTTAACACTGCATTACAAGAAGTGCTTATTCTGTAGTCATTTTTTTCCTTTAATTCTGTTTTTTTTTTCTTTTCGCCCAATGTTAGGCCTATCTGACCTCAACTGTTTAGCTGCCAATAATGGTGGATATTATGCTATTACAGTACTGTTACACAGAATGTATGTTAATCCATGCAGCATTCATATTTGAATATGTTATTTTTGATAAATAAAATCCATACATTCATAATAATCAGAATTGTGTTTTTGTAGTAATTTGCACCTAAAACCTAAAACTTTTTTCAATTGATGAGTAACACTACAAAAGAGTTAATATCAAACTTAACTCTAGTTATGAGTTAAATTTTATTCTATATGGTAGTAGAAATTTCACTCCGTGAGAGTTTAGTTTTAACTCCTATAAAGAGTTGAAAAATCAACTCCCGGAAAAGAGTTACTCTAACTCTGCACTAGAGTTCATTCGATGGTCACGCATGTACGCTCAAATGTAGTTAATCTGAACTCCCTGAGAGTTTATTCCAAAGACCAGAATTTGCTGTGTAGCACAAACCCTGTGCCTTGCTTTATGAAGGAACCAGTTATGAGACAAACTGACTCGCTCAGTTCGAGCAGCAACATAACACTGCGAATTTCAGTAAAAGACTGTCGGCTCTTTCCAAAGTTCTCCTTTCTGTATTTCACTGCTTCCTGGAAAGAATTTCTGGGGAATCTACTCTCCATCCATTGTTTCAGACGCGGACACTGCTGACAAAGTAGATCGTAAACCTCCTTACGGTCAATGTTGCTGCCGTTTCTTTGATTAGGGTTTTTAAACACAATCCGTTCTGCTGTGCTACATCTAAGACCGTCATTGCACCTCTGCGCTTTGCATTATTTGATGCATGTGGAGGTTTCTGCTACCATGGGATGGCTACATCTTTTATTTCTGTATCTGTATCTGTACACTGCAATCATCGAGTCCATCCTCACCTCCTCCATCACCGTGTGGTACGCTGGAGCCACTATCAGGGACAAACAGAGACTGCAGCGTGTTGTGCGCTCTGCTGAGAAGGTGATTGGCTGCAGACTCCCATCTCTGCAGGACCTGTACACCTCCAGGACACTGCGGCGTGCAGCCCGGATCTCAGCTGACCCTTCTCACCCTGGACACAGTCTGTTTGACCTGCTCCTCTCAGGCAGGAGGCTCCGGTCCATTTGCACCAGAACCTCTCGCCACAAGAACAGTTTCTTCCCCTCTGCTGTTGGACACATGAACAATAACCACATGACTGTCCCCGCCACTGACACATGACCCTACGCTGTGTCACTGCATCATTTCATGTCTGGCACTGATCACCACCTGCACTCATGTATATATCTTTCTACGTAGCACTCTTAATTCTTATTCTCATGTATATATCTCATGTATATCTCATGCACATATCTTTCTTTCTACATAGCACTTTAATTCTTATTGTTTGCACTGAAGCACCGCAGCAATTTCCTAATGTTGTAAACCTCAACATCTGGCAATAAACCCATTCTGATTCTGATTCTGATTCTGATCTGCTCCTTGTGGAAAACATATTTTGGATTTTCTTATTGTCCAGATGATCAATTATGTCTGTGCACTCAGTCTTACGTTCGTCATTGATGTTAACCAGCTCAAAGTAGCCCAGGGTCATCGGTGAAGCGACCGTCTCTTTCAGAACCTCGGCCGCAGTTAGTCCCTTCTCCCACAAAGATACTTGAACTGTTTTAAAGCGTCATTTAAAAAAAACAACTTCTCTCTTTTTTGGCATTTAGTCCCCCCTTTGTACCGATGTAAAAGACAGAATAGTAATCTCTCACCTTAACCATCTTCTTATATTTATTGAAAGGCCTCCGTGCAAGGTTGAACACAGTTAGTGTTGCGTGTGCCATCTGAACTGGATTTCAGTCTGAACTGATGTCCGTGTTGGTCCTGCAGAAAATCCGAGTTGGAAAAGGTAGAAGTTTTTTATGTTGCATAAACAAAATGTATTTCATTTTGTTCATAGTCTATTTAAAGCCATGATCCTTTTCTTATCCCTTTCACTGGAGTGGGTAAAATGAGTCTGCAAAGTTAAAAAAAGAGATTTACATTTATTGTTTATTACTTTTATTGGACATCATCCGATCCCATTTATACACATTTAGGATGTACAATAGATGAGAATGACATGGTCAGCTGAAATTAAAAATTCAGCTGAAACCAGGCCAAGAAGATGAAAATTCTGTTGAAAATGGGTGAAGAAGCAGAACAATGCTACTGAAAAGTTGTAAATAAGCAGAACCTTGCGCAGAAAAGAGGTCACAAAGCTGAAGTTTCTGCTGACAACAGCTGAAGAATCTGGAATTTTGCTCAAAAGGGGTGAAGAAGCTGAAATTTGTGTTGAAAAGACTTTTAAAAAAGTTTAACTGCAAACTGAAAAAGAAATGTTGCCATCAGCGGGACTTAAAACCCAGGCCCCCCACTCTGAGAATGGCTGCTCATCTCACTGAGCTAAGACACAGCTCACCATGCAAGAAAAATCAGTGATCACACTTGTCATGTGGTCCATTAATTTCAATGGGCCAAAAAATTGCAAAAACAGCTTAATATTTCAAAAGGTATAACCGTTATGATCACCAAAATATACTGCAGTCTTGCGTAAAGATGAAGTGACTTCGTACAGCCCCGATTTGCAGACGCTGTGCACAGAGGTTCAGGAGCAGAAGTCCCATTGTACCAGGGCAGACCCGACGATGTTTACATGAACACACTTTTTAGCATTTCTCAATTGACCACTTTTGACACATGGTTGCTGCACCCACTGGGAGATGGATTATGAGTTTCTGAGAATTTCAGAGATCCTTTGTGTTAAGTCTAATTGTTGAATGTTATCATTATGCTTCTTAAATTTGTAAGGTCTGAGTTCAATCTATAGGATCAAGACATTCCTTTGTCTCTGACCACTGTGCTGGGAGAGGCTTTTATTGCAGATACATTCTATCTGGAAAATCTGTTTCTTGTGATGTTGCTTCCTGCTTATATGACCCTTTTGGTCAGCAGGAGGTCACACACACACACACACACACACACACACACACACACACACACACACACACACATGCATACAGATGTTTACACACACACACACATAGTGCCTTGTCTTAGAACCATTTGGGGGGTTTTACGTGGGAGGTGCTGTGATGTGTATTGTGTGTATTGTGCTAGCAAGTAAAAGATGTTCATCTTGTTTTTGTCGATAACAAGAATACGTTTCTAAACCAGCAGGGCTTGTGGAAACACAGACCCAACTCTTACAGATGAAGGTCATGTGAAGGTAGGTGTAAAGCATCTGGTTTACTGTTGGCTGGTTTCATCTGTGAAAAAACAGCATATGAAATGAATTCAAGAGAAGCTGTCAGGCTTTATCTGACACAATATAAAGACGAAAATCACTTCCATCACAAAGAGGAAGTGTACTCAGTTGCTCTCCTCTACTTGGATTTCTTGTAATTTACAGGAAGTTGCTGAATACCTGATGTGTTCATGCAGTCAGTGACTCTTGGCTTTATTCTAAAACTGTCATTCTCACTAATCCAGTCAAGTTTTTGTCGAAGATTGTTTGACAGATAGGAGATGGAGGCTAAACTCAGTATTCTGGGGATAAAATTAAACTCAAGAGCAGCTTTAATACTCCAGTGATCGGTCTGTCCGCACAGCAGATACAGGTTCATAATTTTATCAACACATCCATCCACAGATGTAAATCCAGAGCAGCCATGTTTACCCACAGCATTATATTACAGAGGAAGATGTATATTAGTTGCTCAAAGGCACTTCAAAAATAGAGGTTTGTCTGTGATTGCAGGGACAAAAACAATGAAAAAAACGCATTCAACAGGTATATGTGTAAATCTTTATTCAATTCAATTCAATTTTATTCATATATCACCAAATCACAACAAAAGTCACCTCAAGGGCTTTATTAGCCCTTACATTCTGCTCATATTTCATTCATTCACAGAAAGAATTCTGATAGGTTTGTAGCTTAAACCTATTCGCTGGAGCGTTGAAGGTTCATTAACATATGACGTATACATACACACAAAGAGTACCTTACCTGTGTGTGTGTGTGTGTGTGTGTGTGTGTGTGTGGGGGGGGGGGGGGGGGGGGGGTGCCAGTGTGTGACCCCATAAACAACTTCCCTAAACCTGCTGGTCTGGAAGTCCAGCAGTTCATCTAAACAAAAAGCACTTAGCCTAAAACACACATAGATACGTTTATCCTACCATAAAACAATAAGAGAAGGTACGACCTCTCCCATGCTCCCAGGATGTGGGTGTGAATGCCAGAACACTCTGGAATGCACACAAAGTTTTTGCAGACTATTAAGGATCAAACCTCTACCATTGATTATAAAACTCTAAGCATATATGAGTAGATATTTCTAAGCATAAATGACAATCCACTATATAAACCTGACAAATTCCCTCATTATCATTGTCTTTAAAAAAATGCCCTTTCCTTTGCAGAGATATAACAGTGTTCATAAAGGCACAGTGGACACATGAACCAAACAACACAGAAAACACCAAGAGGCTGTTTAAAGAAGGCCACAGAGAGAGGAGTAAAAAAGTCGAGCAGGGTGGAGCACTTCAGTCATGTAGGTGGAGGCTTCACACCGTCAGGCCATAAAAATAAGATCCATGATTTGAACTGAACCTGAAACAGTGCAGAAGCTTTAACAGTGAAGTGATGTTTGGAGTTAGAGCTTTGGTCAGACCAGACAACAGAGCATCAGTTCATCAAACTGGCTGCTGATTAAAAATGGTCCTTACTGCTGTAATGATTAATGCCACACTGTTGTTCTTTCATGTGTTAATGTAATGTACTCATGTGTTTATGTGAGTGTCACTGACCAAGTTCTGTATGAACCACACATTCAAACATTTGCAAATATGTGATATCTTGATAAACTGAGCAGATATTTGAACTTTCCACAGCTACATTCTCGCCTGAAAATATGTTAAAAGTTTATTTTGTGACCCAGAAAGAGTAATAAGAGTAATATTAAAAACTTAGTAGCTGCCGACATTGTTGAAAACTGGAATTGGCTGGGCCGCGCTATGAATTCTGGGATACGGTGGGCCACGAAGGACACACCCGACCCATCCTTCAAATTCGGGGAAAAGGAGAAGAGATTTGTCAGCTGCATTCGGAGAAGTCTACGAATTTGGAAAGCCTTCGTCACGTCGCTGTGACATAATCGGCCTACAAATGCAGCCTCAAGAGGATGCAGCCCATGAATTTGGACACCCCTATAACAGTTTGTAAAACCTCTTAAGTCTGATGAGATGGATTTACAAACTAAAAAAATGTCAGGCAAAGAGAAGATTTTTTTTATACAAAGTGTTTTCCAGTGGGCTGTACTTAAGGAGGAAAAAGTCACATGAAGCTAATAAACAATCACACCAACATAAAATAATTAATTTGCCTAACCTAAACCAACACAAAAACACTCACTGATCCTGACATTAGAGCTCACAAAAATTCATGTATGTTTGTAACACGGTTTGACTTTGTGTCAGTAAATCTCATGAACAGCCTGAAGATGAATAAACTGTAGTTCAGAGTCACTGACAGCACAGACACACACTGTTGGTCTGAGTGTGAGCATGATGATCATCAGAGATGTCTGCTGGATGTTCAGGAAAGTTCATTGGTGTCTGTCCTTAGATCGTCTGACTCACAGTTCATTTCTGTCTCCTCCTGTCTGACCTGCAGGTGAGAAACAGGTGTCAGCTGTCAGTGAAGAACAGAACAGAATCCATCCCCTTTTCCCTCATAGCAAGCAGGTCTGGCCCGGATCTGGTATCAAGCCGGCACTGCTGGCTGACTTCTGGCACGATAAGACGTTTGTCATCCAGATATGGGCCAGGCCTGCCATAGATGGCACTGTCTATGTGATGTCATGCCATATCTGGCTCGATTGTGGTTTGGTTTATGTGGCCCAGGCTCATAGAAAACAGGCCTGGCCGGGATCCAGCATCAAGCTGGCACTTCTGACTGACTGGTGTCATGGCAGAGTGTATGTCAACCAGATGCGGGCCAGGTCTGGCAATGCGGCACTATTTATGTTCCTATTTTAGTTAGAAGACCCAAATGCCATGTTGCAATACTATACCGCAATGGTAGCCAATGTTTCAAGTGCACGTTTGACAGGTTTATGAGTGTACACTTTATCCAAAACCTAGTGAGGGTTTACTCATCTTTGCCAGTGAGTGGATGTAGCTCAGGCGGTAGAGCAGGTCACCTATTGATTGGAAAGTTAGTGGTTCGATCCCTGGCTTCTCCAGTCTGCATGTCATGAGTGCGAGCATATATGAATGTAGTTAGGAAGCACTCAGTTAAGAGAAAGTGTGTGAATGTAGCATGTTGCATAGAGCACTTTGAGTAATCTGGGAGAGTTGAAAAATGCTGTATAAGAATCATTCCATTCACTGTCTGAACAAAGTTTTGTCATGTTGCTTTTGCACTATTATGCACATGTTGTTATTACATGGCTTAATTAAGGTACACATTAGGCTGAATTCTGGGACCAGAGCTGAAAGTGTTCTGGGACAGCACAGGGCCAGCAGTGTGTCTGCAACTGGCCTTGTGCTGGCCCATGTGTGGGTCACCAAAGGGTCGTCATTCTTTGTGGTATGTGGAACATGTGTAAGCACATTGTGTGGCCCAGATTCGGGCCATGCCAATTTTGCTATGTGGATAACAGGTCTAACAGTTCGTTCAGGGTCGGAGGTCATGTTGGTTTCATCCAGCTGATATGCAGATCTGTGAGAGCTCATTAAATAGTGATGGGATTTCCGGCTCTTTTTAGAGAGCCGACTCTTTCGGCTCCCAAACGGCTCTTCAGGTTGTTTTGTTGCTTTAATTAATTTATAATTAACAACAATATAAAATTATGCACAAAGGGGATAACTAATGTAAAAAAAGTTGTTTTATTTATATATGTTTATATATAAATATATACAGTGGCCCCTACAGACAAAGCACGTACAAACTCCAAAACACATTTCTAGCGTTAACTGAACTTCCAAAACAGAGCTACCTAGATCACTTAAATTACACAATTGAAAGCGTGTATTGTTTGTGTATTTATACACAAATAATATATTGTTCATTTACCTGTTACTACAACACACCAAATCCGGTCATTGGTACATCCTGGCTTGTGTAGCCACTAGGTAACAAAAGCTCAACACTGCGCCTAGCGTCCTGGAGCACTTCTGTTTGTGTTTTGTACGTGTTTTGAGTTTTTATGTGCTTCTGAGTTTTAATGTGTTTTGGAGTTTTTACGTGCTTCGGGGTTTGTACGTGCTTTGTCTCTAGCAGCCACCGTAAATATACTTTGATTTATTCACTCCACATAAAATGTAATAAATATATCATATAATACAAAAACCAACTATTCACATTTTAACTTTTAACTTTAAATTTTCAGCTTTTTCTTTTTAAACAAATTTAAAGTGAAACAACACAAAACACTGCAAACCACAACACAATTAAACATAATTTATAATATGAAAACAAAAAGATGCATATTCTCTGTCATATGGGCCTGCATGAATAAACTTTCTGAATCCTTTATCATCCGCAACTGAAAATAGTTGTGGATGATTACTATACCTTTCTAATGTGATGTTGTTGTCCCTGGCTCTCTTTCTCTCTCTCTCCCTCCCGCTCTGTTCCTGTGCTACTTGAGTGTAACTACTGCCCCTCCCCCCTCTGCCCAGCGCAAAGCACAAGGCTCGCACGTGGAGTGAAGCGGAAAAAAAGTGCGAGTGTGAGAGAAAGAAGAAATAAAAAACCATGGCTCCCAATAAGGAGCCGGCTCGTTTCGTTCACTTCAAAGACCCGGCTCTAAGAGCCGTTTCGTTCACAACCGACACATCACTATCATTGAAACATGCCTGAGACTTTTGGAAGGTCAAATCCTCGAATTTCTGAAAATGTGTTTGTTTATTAAGAGGCTGGAACATCTGAACCTTTGATTCAGTGACAACAGCTCTGTCACACCAAACAAACTACACTGTTTACATAATTTACAATGTTTATATATGAAGCACTTCAAATACTAGGATAATAATACTAAAAGTGCAAACTGAAAGAGGATTCTTTTAACACCTCAGTGAGCTCAGTGTGATTGTGTCATTAACCCTGATAATTATTGAATTAATTATCTTTAATTTCCTAATACAGTTGTTACACAGGCAAACTGGGGTTTGTCAGTTTATAGTACAAAGATCAGCTCGTATGTTCTCAACCATGAATGAATTAATTTTAACCAAAATTCAGAGGAGATGATGATGTAAGAGAACAACAGTTTATCACAGCTGGTCCAGATGTGTCAGGGATCACTGATGATTTCAGCATGAGAGGTTCAAATTTATAATGTGATCAGTCTCCTCCAAAGTTTGTAGAACGATCCAGGCAGTGATTCTGGAATTTGGAAACTGCTTACAGATTAGTAACTCTGCTCAGCTGGTCTCAGGAACATTACAGCAAGAGGGCAGAAACTAGAGCTGGGCGATATAAATTTTTTCATATCACGATATGTTTTTTTCATTTCAGGCGATAACGATATCTATCACGATATAAGCCAAATAACTATATTTGTAAGATTTAAATGTGCCGTTGCTCACAAGTAAAATGTGAAATAATCAGCAGCTTGTTTGGATTTAAATATTTATTTCTCATAATAAGTTCAACAGGGTAGATGTACTTAAGGAACATGAGACTTTTTCAGATAAATAAAGGCAAATATTGCAAACTACACAAAAGGCAGCCGCTAAAGCGTTTAAGTTTCAAAATAGAACAAACAAAACAGACTAAATTGTCAATTCCACTTAGAAACAAAATATTAATTCTAAAAATAAATCTTAGTTTGTTTTACAGAAGAACAGACTGTTACGGTCGCTGACCTCTAGTGGCTCTCCCTCTGTGGAGGAGTGTCTTTTCTCCTTTTCTTGTGTTGCAGGTCTGCCTCATGAGCCACAGCTGAGGTGTGTTCCAGCTCGTCAGCCACGGCATATAGTCTGCCATCCTAAACTGCCATACGCCTGCTACTTCCCCCATTTTTGCCGGAGCTGTGAGCTGTATTGTTTTGGGCAGCGGGCCTTAGTGTGTATGCGTGTGAGACCTTAAACTCTGTGAAACTTTGGTTTTCTTTCTTTCATTGTAAGCAAAGGTGCCCTTACTGTGTTAATTAGTTCATTGTTGTGGAAGCAGGTAGGGGTTCTCTGCCATTTTAGTTTCAACTGTTTTCTCCTGTTTTTGGTTAGACAGGGAGCTCAGCCATTGTATCTTGTTTTGGTTAGTGAGTACTTGGTTTGATTTCTAGCTAAAGGGGGTGTTTTGTTTGTTTTGGCCTTGGAGACCCTGAAGAAAAGAGCTTCCCTGTGTTTATTTTTACTGTAGTAGTTTTGGGCAATAAATCATGTTTAATGACATCTATTCTCCAGTAGTTCATGTGTTCTCTTTTACTTTATGTTACCCCTCACCCCAGTCAACACTTCATTTGTAAGTGGGGCGTAACACAGACAAAATTGACTCACTTTTGTCAATATCAAATAAACTGAGAACTAAAAGGAAGTTCTCAATCTCTCCTTGTTGTATAGCTGAGCTTTTCAAACAGTTTTAACAGTTACTTTAGTCTGACGAAAGCCGAATGACGAATTAGCGCTTCCAGTCAGAGATGAGCATGCTTGTTCTGTTTATTGTATTTCCAGACTTGCTTTCAGCACAATTTACAGTGCGCGCTACTCTGTTTTTTGTCAGACTTGGAAAAAGCCGAAATACCTTCACACTACGGAACTTCTATGGCTCTTCCGTTCGACAAGCTCATTGGAACCATCATCTGTTTTCTCTTCGGTAACCTTCGGTCACGCTCTCGGTGGATTTTTCTCTAGTCGGCACACTCATTTCCTCCATTACCCGGGCGGCACGGCGGCTGGCTGCTTCCCAAACAAATACACATGTGCGGCTTGGCACTTGTGCTGTACGTAACAAGTCACGTGATGTGATGCTGCGGCTGTGATTGGTTCGGCTCTGCGCTACTTAATTTAGATTGGCTGTTCTTTTTTTTTTTTTTTTAAGAGGACAAGAGAGATGAGGCCTATCGCAATAGTTTAACTTTTCTATCGAGAAAACGTTATTTCGCAATACATATCGTTATCGTTCTATCACCCAGCTCTAGCAGAAACACAGCTACAGTATTTTGCCTTGATTTAAACATGGCAGACTGACAGTAGCCGTTCTCTCTCTGTAACAGCAACACCTGAAACATGCAGGGAGGACTGAGTCTGCTCAACTACACATGGTTTAAATTCTAAGGTTAAAGCTATCAGGACATAATGTAAGTAAATTAATTAATAAAAAATGAGCTCAGTGTGGAGCCTCACACTCTCACAGATGAGGATGTTTAACACCGATTCCAGAGCGAGCAAGACTGTGCTAAAGAAAACTGATGGAGGCCATCTAAGTGGCTGGATGCTTGACTTCAAGCAGTCAGTGATACGGCCCTAGCAGGACCTCCTGAAACTACTATTGTGTGGGTGTGGTGTTCTCTCTTTGCCTCCTACTCTCTTGCTCCGCCCCTCTGTCTCTCTCTCGCTCTTCTCTCTCCCCAGGACACAGCTGCTGCTCATTGGCCTCATTTACCACCTGGGCCAAGTCAGCAATCACCTCTCTGAGGTCATATAAGCTGGGGATGAACTGGATGACAGAGGGTGGTTTTCTCTGGTGTCACCACTTTGTGTTCTAGGTGTGTGATTGTTCTGCCTGAGTTGTGGAAGCAGTAAAGCTAGCTGCTGCTAGTGACAGGGTGAGCTTGTGGGCCCCTGGAAGTATCTCCTCGTGATGTGGAGTTTTTGTTTGGTTGTTGTGTTTTTTGTTGTTGCGACCTTTTTCCTAGTGTTATTGGTAAAACGGCGTTGCCGACTCTTTATGTTAAGTTTATCTATAATAAGAACTACTTTATTTACTAAACACTTTTTCTCTGTATGAAAAGTGCTTTATAAATAAAGATTGATTGATTGATTGATTGATTAATAAAATGAAGTGAAACTAGCTTAAAGTCTGTTTCATCACTGAGTAACAGTGTCTGTTCAGCTGCTCGCTCTGATCCAACCTTTGGTCTCTAAGAAGAGGCTTCAGGGAGACGTTTGCTACGTTGGACTGTAGGACCATCAGAAATGTGTGCAGTAACAAAACAGGCAGCACTGAAAGCAGCTCTAAGTGTTTGTGTTGTTCAATGATTTGTGCACAACAACAACAATGGGACCTCTCTCATCCATCAGTCACCATGTGGACATTTTTCTGACACACTTTGAAGCTGATGGACGTTTTGTGTCTGCACTAAGTACATTTTCAGCAGCTATGGCACCGGCAGGATTCACTTTCACAGACTCACAACCACCAGCTTCACCCCTCCCCTCCCCCTCCAGCTGTAGGCTTTAACATTGAGTTTCCCCACACATGTTTACAGACGAGTTAGAGAGCAAGAGAAGAAGAGACATAAATGTCTTTGTTTCTGCTCTAACCAAACAATGCTGCTCTACAACTCTAGACTACCAGCCACAAAGACAACAGCTGGAAACATCTGTCTACCTCTGACATCTACCAGCTCATCCATACAACAAACACACATCAACAACCAGGAAGCAGCTTCACCTCTGATCACACACACACTCAACTCTACTCACTCACCTGGAGGAACGACAACACTCAGGGAGATGATGCTGATGAACTCCCATGAGCGTGTTTCTTCCATGAAGACACGACACATGTATGTTCCAGTGTCATTAATCGTCACATCCTTCAGAATCAAAGACACGTCTCCATCCTTCATCTGTCTGTCCTGCAGATCCACCCGGTTCTTAAAAGATGGATGCTGGTCGTCTGGATCAAAGTGACCATCCTGGTACAAAAGCAGATATTCTTTCTTCAGGTCAGCTCTTCTCCACTCTACAGCTCTGATCTTGTTGTTTGGAGCTCGACATGTCAGAGTGACATCCTGTCCAGACTCAGCTGTGATGGTTTTCTGGACTGAAAGAGGAAACAACACAGAGCAGAGAGGTTAAAGGTCAAAGTACAATTATGATCAGAATGATTGACTTTAAATATTTTGTTTATTTCCTTTGACATTTGAGTTTTTAGTCATGTTGGATTTAATGAACCTCTGAACATCCAGCAGGTCACCAGTGACCCACTGAGGGGGAATTTTAGCCTCATGCTAAACATGCAAAGTGTCAGAAACTACAAGATGTTAGCTTCCACAGAACAACAACATGTGCTGATAATAAGTGAACAGAATGTGTGAGAGAAAGCAGCCTCTCATTATAAGACACTGTGAGTCTCTGCATGCTGCCTTTATGGAGCTACAGCTGTTTGTATACACTGAACAAAAAGCTTTGTAGCTGCATCCTGACTCCTGACACTACAACACATCACACTGACACACACATTACACTTCTTTGTCTCTGTCACAGCTGGATTACAGATGTTAAGTGTCCACCCAGCCTCGTGTCTCCTTCACACACACAGTGGAAACTGTGTTTGGTTTCTAACAGGTATATCTGACCTGCTTAATGTGATCTGCTCTAACCAAACAATGCTGCTCTACAACTCTAGACTACCAGCCACAAAGACAACAGCTGGAAACATCTGTCTACCTCTGACACCCACCAGCTCATCCATACAACAAACAAACATCAACAACCAGGAAGCAGCTTCACCTCTGATACACACACACACTCAACTCTACTCACTCACCTGGAGAAACCCTGAGGTAGATGATGCTGATGAGCTTCCATGAGTGAGTTTCTTCCATGAAGCCATAACACTCGTATGTTCCAGCATCATTAATCGTCACATCCTTCAGAATCAAAGACACGTCTCCATCCTTCATCTGTCTGTCCTGCAGGTCCACCCGGTTCTTAAAAGATGGATGCTGGTTGTCTGGATCGAAACGACCATGCTGGTACAAAAACACAGTTTCTGGCAACAGGTCATCTCTGCTCCAATACACACGTCTGATGTTTGGAGCTCGACATGTCAGAGTGACGTCCTGTCCAGACTCAGCTGTGATGAGTTTCCGGTCTGAAAGAGGAAACAACACAGAGCAGAGAGGTTAAAGGTCAAAGTACAATTATGATCAGAATGATTGACTTTAAATATTTTGTTTATTTCCTTTGACATTTGAGTTTTTAGTCATGTTGGATTTAATGAACCTCTGAACATCCAGCAGGTCACCAGTGACCCACTGAGGGGGAATTTTAGCCTCATGCTAAACATGCAAAGTGTCAGAAACTACAAGATGTTAGCTTCCACAGAACAACAACATGTGCTGATAATAAGTGAACATAATGTGTGAGAGAAAGCAGCCTCTCATTATAAGACACTGAGTCTCTGCATGCTGCCTTTATGGAGCTACAGCTGTTTGTATACACTGAACAAAAAGATTTGTAGCTGCATCCTGACTCCTGACACTACAACACATCACACTGACACACACATTACACTTCTTTGTCTCTGTCACAGCTGGATTACAGATGTTAAGTGTCCACCCAGCCTCGTGTCTCCTTCACACACACAGTGGAAACTGTGTTTGGTTTCTAACAGGTATACCTGACCTGCTTAATGTGACAAACGAGACAATGGCATCAAAAACAAAGCTGAAAATTAAAATCTTATTTTAAAGTTGAGTTCAAACCTGAGTGTAACTGTGATGAGATGAAGTGTGAGGTTGTGAGAAAGTCTCTGACTGCATTCATAGATGTGTCCTTTCAGCTGCTCGCTCTGATCCAACCTTTGGTCTCTAAGAAGAGGCTTCAGGGAGACGTTTGCTACGTTGGACTGTAGGACCATCAGAAATGTGTGCAGTAACAAAACAGGCAGCACTGAAAGCAGCTCTAAGTGTTTGTGTTGTTCAATGATTTGTGCACAACAACAACAATGGGACCTCTCTCATCCATCAGTCACCATGTGGACATTTTTCTGACACACTTTGAAGCTGATGGACGTTTTGTGTCTGCACTAAGTACGTTTTCAGCAGCTATGGCACCGGCAGGATTCACTTTCACAGACTCACAACCACCAGCTCCACCCCTCCCCTCCCCCTCCAGCTGTAGGCTTTAACATTGAGTTTCCCCACACATGTTTACAGACGAGTTAGAGAGCAAGAGAAGAAGAGACATAAATGTCTTTGTTTCTGCTCTAACCAAACAATGCTGCTCTACAACTCTAGACTACCAGCCACAAAGACAACAGCTGGAGAAACATCTGTCTACCTCTGACATCCACCAGCTCGTCCATACAACAAACACACATCAACAACCAGGAAGCAGCTTCACCTCTGATCACACACACACACTCAACTCTACCTGGAGGATCAACAACACTCAGGGAGATGATGCTGATGAGTTTCCATGAGTTTGTTTCTGCCATGAAGCCATAACACTCGTATGTTTCAGTGTCATTAATCATCACATCCTTCAGAATCAAAGACACGTCTCCATCCTTCATCTGTCTGTCCTGCAGATCCACCCGGTTCTTAAAAGATGGATGCTGGTTGTCTGGAACAAAGTGATTATCTCGGTACAAAAGCAAATATTCTTTCTTCAGGTCAGCTCTCTTCCAGTGCACAGCTAAGATGTTGTTGTTTGGAGCTCGACATGTCAGAGTGACATCCTGTCCAGACTCAGCTGTGATGTTTTTCTGGTCTGAAAGAGGAAACAACACAGAGCAGAGAGGTTAAAGGTCAAAGTACAATTATGATCAGAATGACTGACTTTAAATATTTTGTTTATTTCCTTTGACATTTGAGTTTTTAGTCATGTTGGATTTAATGAACCTCTGAACCTCTTTGTTGTTACACTATCTCATACCGTACATTACTAAATCTCCATTTGCACTATTTGCCTATTTGCACTACTCTGCCTGGTTTGCACTCAATGTCATTTACCCATTATATTGTATATTGTATAGCTTTCTTGTTATATGTAAAATTGTATTGTATTTATTTTAATTTTTACTTTAATTATTTTACTTGCATTTTTAATCACTCTTATATTTAAATGTTCATTTGCTATTTTATCTAGGGATTGAGAGTAACGTAGTTTCTATTCTCTGTATGTCCTGTACATGTGGCAGAATTGACAATAAAGTTGACTTTGACTTTGACTTTGACTTTGAACATCCAGCAGGTCACCAGTGACCCACTGAGGGGGAATTTTAGCCTCATGCTAAACATGCAAAGTGTCAGAAACTACAAGATGTTAGCTTCCACAGAACAACAACATGTGCTGATAATAAGTGAACATAATGTGTGAGAGAAAGCAGCCTCTCATTATAAGACACTGAGTCTCTGCATGCTGCCTTTATGGAGCTACAGCTGTTTGTATACACTGAACAAGAAGCTTTGTAGCTGCATCCTGACTCCTGACACTACAACACATCACACTGACACACACATTACACTTCTTTGTCTCTCTCACAGCTGGATTACAGATGTTAAGTGTCCACCCAGCCTCGTGTCTCCTTCACACACACAGTGGAAACTGTGTTTGGTTTCTAACTGGTATACCTGACCTGCTTAATGTGACAAACACAACAATGGCGTCAAAAACAAAGTTGAAAATTTTAATCAGACTTTTAAAGTCAGATTTAATTGGGTGTCCAAATCCATGGGCTACATCTTCATGAGGACCCGGCCTTCCTGGTCTACGTGGGCTAGGTCCTCAGGAGGCCTGGTACACCGAAGGGAGCGTCTGTGAAATTGGACGTTCTTGCCTTCTAGTTTTGTGTCACCAGATGTCTCAGTGGAGTTTAATAAACCCAGCCGTGTGCTCCATGCTATTTAAGATATAACAGGATACCAGCATAAATTCTCGATCATCTCACACTTCTGTTTAATCAGTTTTCTGTTGGACGTTTATTCAGCTGTATGAAAACTTTAGAACTTTAATCTCAGCCAAGCCAATAGTTGGGTTGCGGTCACGTGGTTCTGATGACGTGCGGAGGCAGCGCGATTTTTGAGTGGAGGGCGGAAGTAAACATGGAGGACACTGTGGAGAGTCAGGAGAGCAGCTATTGTGCAACTTTAGACCCCGTTTCTCGGGAGAGATATAAACAGATAGTTAAAAAATATATCGGACGTGATCCGTATTCTTTGAAAATGTCCGAATACACCACAGAAGTAAAGGATTTGCCTACTATCGAGGCTGTGGATATCACCAACTACTTGGTCCTCCAGACTTCTTACTACACTAGGCAGCAAATGAAAGCTTTCAAGAGTCTGGAGGCGTACAATTTTTTTGTCAGCGGGTGGGTCCACAACCTTGGAACAAAACGTCTCCGTGATGGATACAGTTTGGTGTTTGCAAGGGTGAGTGTTTGTTCTTATATTGCTTTATCTTAAACACGCTAACAGTTAGCGGTAGCGGCTTTAACGTCAACAAACATGCCACATCCTTAGGACTTCGTTAGAGTGACAGTTGTTTGTTTCAAGGTAAACCATTCTCAGCGGTCTAACGATCTTTGGAGAGACCCTGAACTTCCTCAGTTGTCGTAGGTGATACAGGCGCTGCCTAGCCTTTTTGGTCTGGACCTGAATGTGGGCAGCCCATGTCAGGTCTGAGGAGATGTGGACACCAAGATACTTGAAGGACTGCACCCTCTCCACTGGAGCTCCATTGATGATAATGGGCTTGTAGTCTCTGTGCTGACCCCTTCTGAAGTCCACCACCAGCTCCTTGGTCTTGCTGACGTTCAGCTGGAGGTGGTTGTCCTGGCACCACGATGCCAGATTCTTCACTTCATCCATGTAGGCCGCCTCATCGTTGTTGGAGATGGCACCCAACACCACTGTGTCGTCAGCAAACTTCACAATGGTGTTGAAGCCATGGGTGGCCACACAGTCTGAAGTGTAGAGGGAGTAGAGCAGTGGCGAGAGGACACATCCCTGAGGTGCTCCTGTGTTGATGGTGATGCTGTTGGAGAAGCACCTGCCCACCCTCACCACCTGAGTTCTGCCAGTGAGGAAGTCCAACACCCATGCACACAGACGGCTGTTAAGTCCCAGATCCCTGAGCTTTGTGAACAGTCTGCAGGGCACTATTGTGTTAAACGCTGAACTGTAATCAACAAACAGCATTCGCACATAGTTACCCTGTTTCTTGTCCACGTGGCTGAGTGTGGTGTGTAGGACGTGGGCGATGGCATCCTCTGTGGATGTGTTGGATCGGTAGGCGAACTGCAGCGGATCTGTGGTGTCTGGGATGGAGGAGGAGATGATGTTCTTCAGCAGCCTCTCAAACACCTTCATTACTACCGAGGTCAGTGCAACTGGCCGGTAATCGTTCAGGGATGAGGGTTTGCTGTTCTTGGGCACAGGGATGATGGTGGATCTTTTGAAGCATGTGGGGACCACAGACTTCGCCAGGGACTCGTTGAAGATGTAAGTGAACACACCTGCTAGCTGGTCAGCACAGCAGCGCAGCAGACGGCCGGTGATGCCATCTGGCCCCGCCGCTTTCCTTGTGTTCACTCTCCTCAGTGCCGCTCGGACGTCATGCTCCGCGATGCTGGTCACCGGTCTCTCGCTGATGACGTCACTGTCCTCGGTAGCCAGGCGGTAGATAGCATTAGCCGCCTGGTTAACCTCGAAACGGGCATAGAACCGATTCAGCTCGTTGGTGAATGCAGAGTCGGCGTTGATCGGCGCAGTGTCCCTGGCTTTGTAGTCCGTAATGGTGCGTAGTCCGTGCCACATACTCCGTGTGTCGCCCTGGTGGAAGCGGGACTCCACACGTTCCCGGTACCGGCGTTTGGCATCTCTCACCGCACGCCGTATGAGGCCGCTTTGTAGGCGCTCATATCGCCAGTGGCGAGACCCGCGTTGTAGGAGGCGGTCCTGGCGTTTACTGCAGTGCGGATTGATCTGTCCATCCACGGTTTCTGGTTTGGGAATGTGGTGACTCTCGCAGGTTGTGAGAAAGTCTCTGACTGCATTCATAGATGTGTCCTTTCAGCTGCTCGCTCTGATCCAACCTTTGGTCTCTAAGAAGAGGCTTCAGGGAGATGTTTGCTACGTTGGACTGTAGGACCATCAGAAATGTGTGCAGTAACAAAACAGGCAGCACTGAAAGCAGCTCTAAGTGTTTGTGTTGTTCAATGATTTGTGCACAACAACAACAACGGGACCTCTCTCATCCATACAACAAACAAACATCAACAACCAGGAAGCAGCTTCACCTCTGATCACACACACTCTCAACTCTACTCACTCACCTGGAGAAACCCTGAGGTGGATGATGCTGCTGAGCTCCCATGAGTGTTTTTCTTCCATGAAGCCATAACACTTGTATGTTTCAGCATCATTAATCGTCACATCCTTCATAATCAAAGACGCGTCTCCATCCTTCATCTGTCTGTCCTGCAGGTCCACCCGGTTCTTAAAAGATGGATGCTGGTTGTCTGGATCGAAACGACCATGCTGGTACAAAAACACAGTTTCTGGCAACAGGTCATCTCTGCTCCAATACACACGTCTGATGTTTGGAGCTCGACATGTCAGAGTGACGTCCTGTCCAGACTCAGCTGTGATGTTTTTCTGGTCTGAAAGAGGAAACAACACAGAGCAGAGAGGTTAAAGGTCAAAGTACAACTATTTCCTTTGACATTTGAGTTTTTAGTCATGTTGGATTTATTGAACCTCTGAACATCCAGCAGGTCACCAGTGACCCACTGAGGGGGAATTTTAGCCTCATGCTAAACATGCGAAGTGTCAGAAATATGGCTGGGATTTCTAGAATCGATTCAATTCCGATTCACAAGGTCCCAAATTGATTCGATCCACGTTTCGATTCGATTCAGGGAAATTTTGCCTCAGTCAGAAATATTATAATTCTGATTATGTATCAGTACATTTCCATATTTTTATATATATAAAAAGAAATCTGACACTTGTGAGACTTTATCAAAAGTGTAAGCATCACAGCAGATGCCTTTGTGTCAAAGTAACTGAGGATAAAACACAGAAAAACACAAAGGCAACTTCTCTTGCCTGGGATTTTATATCAGAAAACCTTAAATATTCTGCAGTAGATCAAAAATGAAAGAAAACCATTAACATATGCATTAACATTACCTGATGCTGTTGAAGTAAGGCAGAGCAAAGTTACAGAGGTTTTATTAGAGGCACATCTAAGCGTTTTGCAATTTTTGCATAACTTTAAGTTTACATTTGTCCATTTACATTTGTTTACATTTAGCCTATTGAACGGCAGAAATTAGGTTTTCTTTTTGGAAGTAAGCAAAAGGGAAAAAAACACAGCGGCCGACAGCGCTGTAAACAACGGTAGACTTGTGCGTAATAAACAAGCGAATAATGCAGAAAACAGATTTTTAGATGGGAAACTGTTCTTGAAGAGAGAGAGAGAGAGAGAGAGA
The DNA here is from genome assembly GCF_057382095.1 of Aulonocara sp. 'chitande type north' Nkhata Bay. NCBI lineage: Eukaryota > Metazoa > Chordata > Actinopteri > Cichliformes > Cichlidae > Aulonocara > Aulonocara sp. 'chitande type north' Nkhata Bay. The sequence continues at coordinate 11,203,282 of NC_141346.1, forward strand.
GAGAGAGAGAGAGCTGTGCATGAAGTGTGATTTTTATCGCGGTGAAAGCAAAAAAGCAAAACCAATTTATGACGATGTTTATGTGAAGCGTAGTTTGGATCTTCTTTTGCTGCTGGTTCAGTCAATATTGTTTGGAGAGAAATAAAACCTGCAGCTTCAGAATCTATCGCAAAAAGGAATGAGCAGACTGAGTAGTACAAAAAAATGTTTGCAGTTACTACAGTAGTGCAAATTTTTTCCCTTACTATAAATACTAATAAAGTGAAGTGACCAGTGCAGATTGTACAGAGTACTTGTGAAGCTGCAGGGTAGCTTCTGAGTGCGTCCTGTGGACTGTGTTGTGTGTGTTTAAGTGTTGTGGTTGAGGTGTCGTATGGCTTGATGGGAGAAACTGTTTTTAAGTCTTGTAGTCCGAGCAGACAGACTCCTGTAACGTCTGCCAGGTAGTAACAAGGAGAACAGCTGATGTGCCGGTGTGCATGGCTGGCCGTCTTCGACTCCGTCTGCGCCTCGGCGTTGTACTCCTTGTGTCTTTATCTTTGGCACTTTGTTCTCTAGGTGATTGTACGCTAATAACCTATGATAGAAACACGCTCCTGAATCTTCGTTTCTCCTGTTCTCAACGACCGAACTATCTTGGGACCGCGGGTGATGCCATTCCCCTGATGCCCGTCTCTCCCACTCATCTGACCGATTTACCTCTTCCCATGCCCCGCAGGATACCTCCCAGGAGACGGGGTAGAAGGAGTGGTGTCCGTGTCCGCTTCAAGGCTTATATCAGAGCCATGGCTACGGATTACCCCCCTACTAGCTGTGAATTTTCTCGTTTCATCCACCATCTTGGTAGCCGCTTTGCGGCTAAACTGCTCAACCACCGTTGGATATGTCCCGTTGGCCCTCAGTCCTATCCTGCCTGCCCAGTGGCCTTCCACTCTGCTCGTTCTTGGATATCACTGCCTGGCCGTGGTGTTCAACAAAACAACCTCAGTACCCTCAAACGAGCTACTACTAAGGACAGGACTCCTCGGACTCGGATGGCCTTATTTAATGTTAGGTCTCTTTCTAATAAGGCCTTCCTCTTAAATGATTTTTTTCTCTCCTCGGGTCTGGATGTTTTATTTCTGACTGAGACATGGACCTCTCCGGGTGAGTTCATCCCCTTCTCTGAACTTCTCCCTTCTGACTGTGCCTTTTTTAGCTCATCGAGGCTTACTGGTAGAGGTGGTGGCTTAGCCTCGGTTTTTAGAAATAAACTTGAGGCACGGCTGCTACCCTCCCCAACCTATTCTAGCTTTGAAGCTCAGCTATTGGAATTGACTGGCCCTCGAACTACTCTGTGTGTCGTGGCTTATCGTCCGCCTAAATATCATAAGATGTTCATCTCTGAATTTGCTGATTTTTTGGGTTCTATTCTTTTTAAATATGATTCTGTAGTTATTTCTGGTGACTTCAATATTCATGTTTGTTGTATGGATGACCACCTGTCTAAAGATTTTTCTGCACTGACTGACTCTTTTAATCTTACCCAGTGGGTAAATGAACCTACTCATGTTAAGGGTCACACCCTTGATCTGGTTTTTTCATTTAACGTGGATATATGCATTAAGGAAATTAGAAATACTGGACTTTCTGATCATTCCCCGGTCATCTTTGACGTTGACCTGGGTATCACTGACCCTTACTTGGAGGTTCCTCTCCATCCTACTCGGACTATTAACGCCGATACTGTGGTCAACTTCTCTACATCTTTTGTTAATTCTTCATTTAATATGTCGGACTGTTTTATCCCACACACACTTGAGAATTTCACCAATACTTTTTTAACTACATGTTCCTCGATTCTTAACACTGTTGCACCTATCAAACACAAACGCCCCAGAACCTACTCGCAATGCTGGTTAAACGACTCTGTCCGTGTTCTACGGCGTTTGTGCAGGCGCGATGAGAGGAGGTGGAGGAATGATAGACTCCAGTCATCATATGACATTTTACGTATTAGCCGCTCGAAATTCCAATCTGCTGCCAGAATGGCTAAAGCAGCCTTCTTCGCTAAGATTATTACTTCTAATGGTGACAATCCTCGCATCCTATTTAAAATTTTTAACTCAGTGGTGAATCCTCGTCCCTCTATGCCACTCTCGTGCTCCCCAGGTCTCTGTGAAAAATTTTCAAACTACTTTCTAGATAAAGTTTTATCTCTTAGATCTACGCTTCCTTTGGTGGCTGACAGTATGTCTAATCCTGACTGTTCTGCTGCCTTACATCAATTTGAATTAATTTCACTTCCCACTCTGAAGCGTATAACTGAGAAACTAAACAATACTAATTGTGTACATGATGTTCTTCCATCTCGTATAGTCAAGGATTGTTTTAATGTAATTGGACCCTGTCTATTGTCTATATTGAACCTCTCCTTGCTTTCTGGTTATGTACCTTCAGTTCTTAAACATGCTTTTATTCAACCCGTTTTAAAGAAAAATAACCTGGATCATAGTGATTTTGCCAACTATAGACCGATTTCCAAGCTTCCTTTCTTGGCTAAAATCCTTGAGAAGGTGGTTCTACTTCAACTGCAGACCTACCTGGACGAGAATAATATAAATGATAAATTCCAATCAGCCTTTAAACAACATCATAGCACTGAATCAGCGCTGCTTCGTGTTTTTAATGATCTTTTACTCATGGCTGATAATGGTCGTCCTTCTGTTTTAGTTCTATTGGATCTTTCATCTGCATTTGATATGGTTGACCATAACATCCTAGTCGCAAGATTAGAGCACTCTGTTGGCATTAAGGGCACTGCCTTGGACTGGTTCAAATCTTACCTCTCCAATCGGCTTTCTTCGGTACATCTGGCCTCATCTTCCTCTTCCCCTGTACCTGTTTGCTGTGGTGTCCCCCAGGGTTCTGTGTTAGGCCCGACCCTTTTCTCACTGTATATGCTTCCTTTAAGCGCTATCTTTGAGAAATACCACATTGCTTTTCACTATTATGCGGATGACATCCAGATTTATTTTGAGTTACATGATGATCTTGCTTTATCTTTAAATAACTTTCGTGAGTGCATGAGTGAGGTCAAGAAATGGCTGTTGGCAAATACTCTTATTCTCAATGAAAAAAAGACTGAAATCATGATTTTTGGCAGTAATGCCCTTCGCGCCAAACTTCAAGATGCCTTTGGCTTTCTTACTAGTTCTTTCTCTGATACTGTCAGGAATCTGGGTGTCTTGTTTGACAGCTCCTTTAAACTTGATAAACAGGTGTCTGCTGTTGTCAGATCTAGTTTTTATCAGCTTCGTCTCATCTCCAGGGCCAGACACTATATCCCGTATAATGACTTAGAAAAGCTCATTCATGCTTTTGTAACGTCAAGACTAGATTACTGTAACTCACTCTATTCTGGTCTCCATGTTACCCTTCTACATAGATTACAGACAGTTCAGAATGCTGCGGCACGTATTCTAACTAAAACCAAGAAGTTTGACCATATTACTCCGGTTCTTGCTGAGCTGCATTGGCTGCCTATCAAATACCGTATTCAATTTAAAATTTTGCTGCTTACTTTTAAAATTATCAATAATACTGCACCAACCTATCTTAAGGAACTTTTAAACCCTTATGTCCCTGCCAGGGCTTTAAGGTCATCCTCGCAGTTATTGTTAGTTCAGCCCAGATCTCGGTTGAAATCTAGAGGCGATCGATCGTTTGCCTTTGCTGCACCTGAGTTATGGAACAGCCTCCCGATTGGCATTCGGGAGTCTGATTCTATTTTTTCTTTTAAAGCACGCCTTAAAACTTATCTTTTTGAACTTGCCTTCTCTACCCGTTAAATGCTGACTGTTAACTGCGACCTATTGCATTAACTTTTTACTATTCCTTCATTCTTGGTGTTCTCTATCATGCGGCACTGGGTCTGCTATAATCTATGTGCTGCAGTCCATTTTATTAGTGGCTTTCTACTGTGAACATTGTCTGCTGTTCTTATTATATTTGATATTAATGCTCTTAACTGTATTATTTTATTGTTTTTTGTAAAGCACTTTGGTATGCCTAAGGCTTTTAATGTGCTCTATAAATAAAGGTTGTTGTTGTTGTATGTGCTGGGTGGCTGTGGTCCCTGATGATGCTGTGTGCTTTGCAGAGGCATCGTTGAAGACAAATGTCCTGAATGGCAGCAAGCCTCGTGCCAGTTTTGTGCTCTGCTGCTTTCACCACCATCTGTTTATAGCTATTTGGTGGTTGATGAAATTTTGTGAGGTTTAACCTGAGATTCTGGCGTTTCGGGAGAAATAAAATTATATCTAAAAGTCGATTCAGGATTTTAATGAATCAATTTTATGTTATCCAAGCTAGAATTGATTTTAATCGATAAATCGATAATCAAACCCACCCCCAGTCAGAAACTACAAGATGTTAGCTTCCACAGAACAACAACATGTGCTGATAATAAGTGAACATAATGTGTGAGAGAAAGCAGCCTCTCATTATAAGACACTGTGAGTCTCTGCATGCTGCCTTTATGGAGCTACAGCTGTTTGTATACACTGAACAAAAAGCTTTGTAGCTGCAGACACTACAACACATCACAGACAAACTAAATCTATATGATAATAACTCATAAGTAATAAATATTATTCAAATATAAACCAGACTGATACTTTATTCCTCATTATCCCAGAAACAAATAGTTAAATCTCACCTGCAGAGGCAACCACGACAACCAGCAAAGTCCAGCAGAGTGATGCAGTTAAAGCAGACATGTCCGTGTTCTCAAGATCTGCTGATCTGACTTTTAGTTTGTTTAAGTGACCAAGTCTGATATTGATTCTGTTGCTCACTTAAAATGTGATTTTAAAATCTGAGATTACATTAAAGTTTCAAACAAAATTTTAATTCATCAACTATTGTAACAAATGTATTTCAGCCCGTCTACACTTGTCAGTCAACATATAGTAAGGAATTCAATATATAGTGTCTTTTGGTAGGTTGGGCTATGGGACGATCATAAATAAGTGCGTCATAACGAAAGCAACGGGATGTAAAGCAGGTCTGAGTGTTTAACAGGTTTACAGGTGCGGGTTTCTTTTATTGACATAAGCCTGTATATCTGGTAGTTTCCAGTAGAGGGCTCTGCCGGATTTTGTGGCTCACATGTGCCAGAATGTTCTCAGTGAAGGTTAAAGCAAAACACCGGACTCTGACGAAGTTAACATATTGCAGTATTTGGAAGGCGTAGCGAGGTACATGTTTTAAGCTGTACTTGATTATTTAGTTGATATTTCATTGTATTCTCTAGTTTTTGGATTTATGTTTAAGTTTATATTAATAAGACGCATCTAGGATATGTATTTTCTGTTTTCTGTTTCGTTTTCACGGTGTATCTGGTGAAAACGAAACAGATAAGTCAGACTTCATTAGCCGTGTCTTGGCCCAAACTCTGCTTCAGGTCACAAAATCAAGACTTCAGCATTACTGAGAGTTACAAACTGTCTAAATTCTTTCATCTCTACTAAAATGATCGCTGTGGCTACTATACCAGGTGTAACAATTAAGTTTAACATCCAGGGATCAATGAAAACGAATTTACTATATTTAACGGCGTTAGCAGGAAGTTAGCTCGCTAGTTTCCACCAAAACATGACATACCATGTTCTGACTGAGAGATTTTTTAAACTAATTAAAACGTACAGCTCTGCTACCACTTCCAACATAAATGAAGAGAGAAAACTAAACAGGAGTCACTTTTGTAGTTATACTGAAGTTGGACTAACTGGTATATAATGATGCTCTATGTGTGACAGCCACACAGCTATGTTAGCATAATATAAACATAGTGAAGCTGGAGGATGAACGCTATCTATTTTCCACTCCACAAAAGTTAACATGAGTATTCCCGATGGTTGGGGACAAATGCAATCGTATGGCAGGATGCACTTTAAAGTCTACGGAATAGCTATTATATATATTTTGGTAATCGCACCAGGTCTGAAGGGGCTCTAGCGTAGACAGTTAATAATAAACAAACTTAATAATAAGTTTGTTAATAATTATTGACTTGGGTAAACATACACAGAGAAAGACAGTTATACAGGATTAGATCCGGTGTTTCAGAGTAACTGGTGAGGATGAAACAGATGAGTATTAGGAGCTGATTTTGCTTTGTTAAGAAAGGAAACAAAACCTTTGTGAAAATTTTCTCTTCCGAATAATTTTCTTTGTTTTCCTTTTTGATCATGACATGGCAGTGTGCTGTTTCAGTTGAAGAAAGGAGTGCATTATATAAACTACAAATATGTAATGGATTACATGTCGCTTTTAAGTTGTGTTTGGGACTTTATTAGATGCCCTACATGTTCCTATACCGTTGTGCCAGCTAATGGACTAGGAAGTAAATTAAGCCTCTCGAGTGTTTAGTGATGTTCCACTAAGTGCCCATATATAGATATCACAGTTACTCTGACTGAGCACACAGGAGATCTTAAGTGCTGTCAAACAACATTACACGGTAACTTAAAGAGACGACCGGTCAGTGAAAGTGAGAGTCTGGGGATCCATCATCTGGAACACGGAGAGTGGAATATGTAAATAAATCTGACCAGTTAAGATAAAAAAACAATTAATCTGTATCACCAGCTAATCTAATGAGGTGAAGTTTGAAATTCAGATTCTGTTAGTCACTGAAAATAATAGACTCAGACATTTATAACCATGAAAGTGTTGGATCGCCTGTAAAGTCAACACAGACATGTCTGATGGAACCGGTTCACTCTGCTTCACTTTCCTGTTTGTTGTGTTTGTCTGTGCAGGTGAGTTTATTTAATTTGGTTTGTTATCATGCGTGAAGGAGACACGAGGCTGGGTGGACACTTAACATCTGTAATCCAGCTGTGACAGAGACAAAGAAGTGTAATGTGTGTGTCAGTGTGATGTGTTGTAGTGTCAGGAGTCAGTATACAGCTACAAAGCTTCTTGTTCAGTGTATACAAACAGCTGTAGCTCCATAAAGGCAGCATGCAGAGACTCACAGTGTCTTATAATGAGAGGCTGCTTTCTCTCACACATTATGTTCACTTATTATCAGCACGTTGTTCTGTGGAAGCTAACATCTTGTAGTTTCTGACACTTTGCATGTTTAGCATGAGGCTAAAATTCCCCCTCAGTGGGTCACTGGTGACCTGCTGGATGTTCAGAGGTTCATTAAATCCAACATGACTAAAAACTCAAATGTCAAAGGAAATAAACAAAATATTTAAAGTCAATCATTCTGATCATAGTTGTACTTTGACCTTTAACCTCTCTGCTCTGTGTTGTTTCCTCTTTCAGACCCAAAGATCATCACAGCTGAGTCTGGACAGAACGTCACTCTGACATGTCGAGCTCCAAACAACACAGTTACAGTTTTAAACTGGACAAGATCTGACCTGAAGCCAGAATATGTGCTTTTGTACCAGGATGGTCCCTCTGATTCAACACACCTGCATCCATCTTTTAAGAACCGCGTGGATCTGCAGGACAGACAGATGAAGGATGGAGACGTGTCTTTGATTCTGAGGGACGTGACGATTAATGACACTGGAACATACATGTGTCATGTGTTCATGAACGAAACAAGGTCATGGATGAACATCAGCTTCGTATACCTGGTTGTTCCTCCAGGTGAGTGAGTAGAGCTGAGTGTGTGTGATCAGAGGTGAAGCTGCTTCCTGGTTGTTGATGTTTGTTTGTTGTATGGATGAGCTGGTGGATGTCAGAGGTAGACAGATGTTTCTCCAGCTGTTGTCTTTGTGGCTGGTAGTCTAGAGTTGTAGAGCAGCATTGTTTGGTTAGAGCAGAAACAAAGACATTTATGAATCCGTCTCTTCTTCTCTTGCTCTCTAACTCGTCTGTAAACATGAAACTTAGATTACACAGGAAACACGTGATCTCACCCAAAGAACAGTCACCGTCCTGCTTTGAAACAACCAGAACAAAACAAAAGCACGTTTGCACTATTCCAGCACGGCTGGAGCACACACTGGCTGATGTGACAATTCATGGATATAATTTCCAATCTTTCTTTAGCTCCCACCACATCTTTAACAACCATGTGGGGTCAGGGGTCATGTTTGGCTTGAGACTTTTGAAAAGTAAATCATCAGTATCTCTGTGACCAGCTGTGATAAACTGCTGATAAATTAACACATTAATCTTTGTGCTTTAAACGTACCTGCCAGAGCAAATACATAACAGCCACAATACACAGTTTGTCTGTGTAACAACTGTAAAAAACTATTGTAAGGAGCTGGACTTCTTCAAGTTTGTTTAAAACATTTAATCCGAGAAGCTTCTTCAGTTCTAAGAGCAACTGGTGGATCTCCCAGATTTTTAAGTCCTATGGGAGTGTCCCCCAGGAGGGTCATGGAGCACCTGTTGATCCTATTGATCCCACCATTCTGATGGACATAGAAGAGCCACCTCCACAGGACAGGACTCAGCAGTCCATCTGCATCTAAAGGTCAAAGGTCACTCTTTCGAGGATGCCAACGTTCACATTTTGGACAGAGAGGACAGATGGTTTGAAAGAGGAGTGAAAGAAGCATCTATGTCCACTGTGAGCGGCCATCTTTGAACAGAGGCGGTGGTTTACGACACCAACTCTCTGCCATCTATAATCCAGTTTTGAGATCCCTTCTATTGCACCCGATCCTTTTATTCCCTTTACTGAACAGAGACAACACGACTCAGTTGGTCAAAACTCTTAAATCATTCTTTTATTCATTTCTGGAAATGGAGATATGCTCAGGGCTAAAGCCTCCGCAAATCTGAAGCTTTACAAGCCAAAACATGTATGTAGTTTCGATAAAAACAACTGCTTCTGGGCTGACTAGTGTGTGTGTGTTACTTAGTTCCACTTTTTCTGTCTAGTTTCCTGTTATTATTATATTACCTCTGCAGCTCTGCACTTCCTGTATTTTTAAACTTCCTCTAACTTAAGCCTCTGTTGCTAAGGCCTGTCACGCTCTGACCTAGTTCTCGTTCACATCTGGCCTTGCTTTATAGAGGCCTTTATTATTAAAATACATAAAATAAGCACTAAGAATATATGTTTATTCCGTAACACTTCCCAGACGCCTTAACACCCACTCACATCCTGGGCCACCTGACCTCAGGAAATCACATGATAGGGTGGGCCAGGTTTCACAATGAGCTCACCAGAAACCCTGGCTGATTGTGACCTGATGAAAGATTTTTAATTTTGCTTAGTTGTAGCTTCATTTAAAGGAAGAAGAGGTTGTGAATTGGAGCCAACACAGGAAGAGAGATTGAAGCCATATGTGTAAAGGTGGTTGACATGGTGACATCCGGTTTTAAACAGACAGGCTGGCGCTCTCTTTCTCTCCTTTTATGGAATGTCTGCATTTCTATACATACCAAGTTATCTCCTGTTTCAGCTGACAAGCGAACAGTTTCTCCTTTTAAGGAAAATTATCAGTTCCATACATGCCACTCCTACTGCTGTGGAAAGTTGCTTTAAGTATAAAGAAAGGACATTTTGGATGCCCTGGGCGGTCTTTCCTCTCTGTCTCATTTCTGTCCTGCACACGTTGCTGCAGGATGGATCGAGTGATGAGGGGGGATCGTCCATGTGTGCACATGTAAAAGATATCTTGAGCCTGAGTTCCTTTGCCTTCCACAATTTCTCCTCACATGACCCACACCTGTTTTCACACCTTGGCTCATGTGATTAGGTAGAGGATCATCAGGGGGGTCCATGTCCCTCTTGGGGGGGAAACTCCCACAGAGCTTGAATCTGAATCACAGGTTCAGATGTTTCAGCCTCATAATAAACAAACACAGGTTCAGAGAGTCGAGGATTTGACCTTCCAAAAGTCTCAGACATGTTTTAACGAACTCTCAGTCTGCAAATAATAAAGAACAGCTGGATCAGTTTTAGTCATATTTAGTCAGATCATCCGTTTCCTTTGTTAAATTAAGAAAAATCCACCAGTATTTTCTCACTTTATACATATTGTGAATAGTTTGTATTAATCTGTTGTCCTGAACTAGAAGAGGAAACAGATTCTGTTCTGTTCTTCACTCATCACCTACCTGACAGCTGACACCTCACACCTGTTTCTCACCTGCAGGTCAGACAGGAGGAGACACAGAGGCTGGAGGGAAGGAGGATGGAGGGAAGGAGGATGGAGGGAAGGAGGCTGGAGGGAAGGAGGCTGGAGGGAAGGAGGCTGGAGGGAAGGAGGCTGGAGGGAAGGAGGCTGGATCTGCTCGACTGATAGTTGGTCTGTCAGTTTCTGCTGTGCTTCTTGTTGTTGTTGCTCTTCTTATTAATCTGATCTGCAGAAAATATGAGAGGGGTTTTAGCACAAGAAAACAAAACCAGAGAAAAAAACGTAAAAAAACAATTGAAAGGTCAGAAAATTATTCAAAGCTGAACTCTGAGCCTGGTGTTGCATGAAGTCACTGTTACCCAGTGTGATGAAAAACAGATGATCAAGGACAGAAAGAAACTGATGATGCCTCATGTGACTTTTCCTGCCTCGTGTGACTTTTCCTGCCTCATGTGACTTTTCCTCCTTAAGCCCAGCCCACTGGGAGACAGCTTGTACTTTGTTCTCCGTAGTTTGTAAATCCATCGTATCAAATTTGACAGAGTGTTGCCAATTTAGAGACTTTGTTGCAATATGTAGCGAGTTTTCAGTCACCCTTAGTGGTTTTTTCCGCCCCTAGCGACAAATCTGGCAACTTTTCTGGTGTTATTGGAGACGTATGACCACTGTTTCGCTCTTACAAGCAGCGGGTGCTGCCGTCTGCACGTCTGCCAAAGCGCTCACAGGCGGTCGCACACAGCAGTCGCCCCCAGCTGCTGTCAGCGCAGAAGATGTTCACGAGTCCAAACTACAAACGAATCGCACACGAAGCCGCTGCTTCCGCATTGACTGTGACGCAGGCCTGCAGCAGCGGTAGATTGGTTTGTGTCTAAACCAAATCGATGCTCTAAAATGCATCATTCCAATCATAAAGAATGAGGGTTGGAATTGTGACATAAAAACAAACAATAATTGCTAAAAGAAATGTAATTTAAATATGTATTAAGTTCTTTTAGGGTGTCTTTTTTAAAAGACTTTATGTCTCTTCCACGATGTCATTTCTCTCTCCTACAGCGTCCGTTACAGTTACATACATTTGCTGATGTGATGACGTCATTTAACAACAGCCAATAGAAATTTCCCCAACTGAGGAGTCGGCAACACTGAGTAGTAGTTAAATCGGAAGTGTGCAGTCAGTTGCTTAAATCTTTCAGCTTTTTTTAAACCTTAAATTTAATTAAATCTCATCAGGTTTTAAACTCAGGTTCAGTTATTCTCTGAAATTAGCGACAGATTTAGACTTCAGAACAAATCAAAGATCACGCTGCTCTGCTTTGCTGTTTGCTGTCGTCGTCGTCGTGTTCGTCTCTGCAGGTGAGGTTTACAGTTAGAAACTAAACTGAGTTTATCTGACAACAATAGACCAGCATCGACTAGTTTACATGTTGTTAAGAATAATAATAACAATGATAATAATATGGATTTAGTTTGTCTGTGTGGACACGTGGAAACATCTGTAATCCAGCTGTGACAGAGACAAAGAAGTGTAATGTGTGTGTCAGTGTGATGTGTTGTAGTGTCAGGAGTCAGTATACAGCTACAAAGCTTCTTGTTCAGTGTATACAAACAGCTGTAGCTCCATAAAGGCAGCATGCAGAGACTCACAGTGTCTTATAATGAGAGGCTGCTTTCTCTCACACATTATGTTCACTTATTATCAGCACATGTTGTTGTTCTGTGGAAGCTAACATCTTGTAGTTTCTGACACTTTGCATGTTTAGCATGAGGCTAAAATTCCCCCTCAGTGGGTCACTGGTGACCTGCTGGATGTTCAGAGGTTCATTAAATCCAACATGACTAAAAACTCAAATGTCAAAGGAAATAAACAAAATATTTAAAGTCAATCATTCTGATCATAGTTGTACTTTGACCTTTAACCTCTCTGCTCTGTGTTGTTTCCTCTTTCAGACCCAAAGATCATCACAGCTGAGTCTGGACAGAACGCCACTCTGACATGTCGAGCTCCAAACAACACAGTTACAGTTTTAAACTGGACAAGATCTGACCTGAAGCCAGAATATGTGCTTTTGTACCAGCATGGTCTCTCTGATTCAACACACCAGCATCCATCTTTTAAGAACCGTGTGGATCTGCAGGACAGACAGATGAAGGATGGAGACGTGTCTTTGATTCTGAAGAACGTGACGATTAATGACACTGGAACATACATGTGTCATGTGTTCATGAATGAAACAAGGTCATGGATGAACATCAGCTTCGTATACCTGGTTGTTCCTCCAGGTGAGTGAGTAGAGCTGAGTGTGTGTGATCAGAGGTGAAGCTGCTTCCTGGTTGTTGATGTTTGTTTGTTGTATGGATGAGCTGGTGGATGTCAGAGGTAGACAGATGTTTCCAGCTGTTGTCTTTGTGGCTGGTAGTCCAGCATCCACCCACACTCAGTTGGCCTCCATCAGTTTTCTTTAGCACAGATGTGTCCTGCTCACTCTGGAGTCAGTGTTATCATCCTCATCTGTGACAATGTGAGACTCCAGCTGAGCTAGTTTGTTATTTATTAATTCACTGACTTCTATTATGTCCTGATAGTTTAACCTCAGAGTTTAATCCATGTGTAGCTGAGCAGACTCCCTGCATGTTGTTGCTGTTACAGAGAGAGGACGGCTGCTGTCACTCTGTCAGGTTTAGATCAAATCAAACTAAGCTGGCAGTTTATCTGAACACAGGCAGTGCTTATTGTAAAGTATATATCTTTACTGCAGCTGTGTTAAAAACATGGCTGCCCTCTCGCTGTAATGAGACCAGCTGAGCAGAGTTACTGATCTGGAAGCGTTTATTTACAGTGTGGTAAATATCGATGCACAATTAATCCCCGTGCTCCCCAAGGCTCCCGTGTGTGTCCATTGGCGTCCGTGTTCGTGCTCCCCGCTGTCGTGACTCTGCACACCCTGTGCGTGCTGTTCTTCCTCTCCATGTTCCTCCTGTAGGAAAACAATAGAGGCAGCCGTTAAACACTGACCCCGCGGGGACACTCACTCACTCACTCACTCACTCACTCACTCACTCTGACTTGGGAGTCTCACGCAGTAATCCCACATCTGTGGGGGCTCCAAGACTCTCCTAAGTAGCTCCCCCGGCGAGCCCTGATCAGCAGCAGGTGTGTGGCTTCGGGTGTGGCCAGTCCCCTAGCAGGGCCACACCCACCAGGCCTGAAGGTGCCTGTAAACAAGAGTTCAGACACACACACACACACACACACACACACACACACACACACACACACACACACTCATATCTACAAACATGGAGAAGAGGGGCAGCAACACCAAAAATACATGTAATATAACAGGTCCATAACTGCTCAGGGATCCTGGGTCGCTCAGACATAGGACCCTGACAATAATACAGTTTGTCTGTGTAACAACTGTAAAAAACTATTGTAAGGAGCTGGACTTCTTCAAGTTTGTTTAAAAGGTTTAATCCAGTCAAATAATAAAGAACAGCTGGATCAGTTTTAGTCATGTTTAGTCAGAACATCTGTTTCCTTTTAAGAAGCTCGAAAAATCCACCAGTATTTTCTCACTTTATACATATTGTGAATAGTTTGTATTACTCTGTTGTCCTGAACTAGAAGAGGAAATGGATTCTGTTCTGTTCTTCACTCATCACCTACCTGACAGCTGACACCTCACACCTGTTTCTCACCTGCAGGTCAGACAGGAGGAGACACAGAGGCTGGAGAGAAGGAGGCTGGAAGGAAGGAGCATGGAGGGAAGGAGGCTGGAGAGAAGGAGGATGGAGGGAAGGAGGATGGATCTGCTCGACTGATAGTTGGTCTGTCAGTTTCTGCTGTGCTTCTTGTTGTTGTTGCTCTTCTTATTAATCTGATCTGCAGAAAATATGAGAGGGGTTTTAGCACAAGAAAACAAAACCAGAGAAAAAAACGTAAAAAAATAATTGAAAGGTCAGAAAATTATTCAAAGCTGAACTCTGAGCCTGGTGTTGCATGAAGTCACTGTTACCCAGTGTGATGAAAAACAGATGATCAAGGACAGAAAGAAACTGATGATGCCTCATGTGACTTTTCCTGCCTCATGTGACTTTTCCTCCTTAAGCCCAGCCCACTGGGAGACAGCTTGTACTTTGTTCTCCGTGGTTTGTAAATCCATCGTATCAAATTTGACAGAGTTTACAAACTGTTATAGACTCAGTTTGGGCTGAAACTTGGTGACTTTTCCTAAAATGACCCAAAATACACGACAATGAATGGATTGAAATATTTTCTACTGTTGTACAGATGATGCAGACGTTCGTACACTGACAGTGTTTCGGGACAAGTTTGACTCGTGTCTGTTCAGATGGATTTTCAGATCCACCAGTTTGGCTAAAATTAAGGAACATTGTGATTTTAGGGAAAGTTGACACTGTGAAAACATTTTCATACAAACTCACAAACATGATGTACACACGCATGTTTGTGTATCTGTAATGAGACAGAACTGGGTCTCATATGGCTCACACGAGACCCAGTTCATGGCTGAAGCCTTTATGGGTGACATGATGTCATACATGTCCTGAAGTGGATTCTGGATTTCTGACGTCCTTAATCACTACAGCAGTGAGGTCAGTGTGACGAACTGATGCTCTGTTCTCTGGCCTGACAAAGCTTTAACTCCAAACATCTCTCCACTGTTAGAGGATCAGTTTTTTATGGCCTGACAGTGTGAAGCCTCCACCTACATCACCGAACTGCTCCACCTTGCTCCACTTCTGCACTCTTGAGTCTGTGACCTTCTTTAAACAGCTTGTTTTTGTGTTTGTGGTGTTTTGCTCGGCTGTGCCCTTTTTAACACTGTTGTGTTTAACTTTGTTTTTTTTATATCTCTGGAAATAAAAGTTTGGTTTGTAAAGACAAAGAAAATGAGTGAAATCTCTCTCTGAGGATCCTCAGCGTCACTGTGACACGTGCCTGTATGTGCACATCTTTACTTTTAATAAGATGTTTCAACATGCAGACGTGAATCTAACACAGTAACAGCTGCCTTTGTTTCAGATCCAGCTCATTCCAGTTCACTGACAAAGTTTTGGTGCTGCGATAACGACTCTGAGCCGATGAAGCTCTGATGACTCTGATAACATCTCCCTCCCAGTAATAACCTCCCAGCAGCAACTATGACAGACACGTCTCCTGACAGTGACACTCTTACAGATACACATTCAAGATTCAAGAGCTTTATTGTCAGTACAGCAGTAGACACAGTATACAGCTTACCACATGGTGCATTTATAAGTATGCAAAAGATATCTCTCTCCAAGAGATGTAAAACTCAAAATTACAAATACATAACATACTAAACTTTGTGATGCGGCTGCTGCTGCTCCACATGTTAGTAAATCTGACCCTAAATCTTCCTGCTTCTCTTAGAGCACACAGGTAACGGCTGCCCTGAGCATGAAGGTGTGTCTGCAACATGATGAAGCTCGTCTAGAGCAATGATTACAATCTGCTCCGGGGCAGCTGGAGAGTCCTGTTTGCTGTTTGCCTCCTTTAGAAAATAGAATAAGAGCCAGAAACTTCTTCTCAACACAAAATAGTCTTTGAATGTGTTTTATCTTATTTTCTAGGGTCCATTAGAGTGACCGTGGATACAAAGTGATGTTAGTGGAGAATTAAAGGTTTTAGTAAAAAGTGTGAAGGTTGACAGTTTGATTACAGCTGTCAAACTGATTTCCTGTTCTTTGTATGTTTGTCACACTTATTAAATGTTTCAGATCAGGATGATGTAGCTTTGGATTTGTTCCCTTAATAACAAACATCTTCATTTACAAACTTCAGTTTGTGTTTTCTTTGTTTAATATTTTAATGTGTTTGATCTGAAACATTTAAGTGTGACAAACATACGAAAACCAGGAAGGAAACAAACTCTGTTTCACTCTGTTTGTTTCCATCTTATGTTCTTATATGTTGTTTGACTGCAGTTTCCTCAATCTTATAAACAGAACATTTGCATAATGACTGAAAGCAGCCCACTGAAGGAAGAATGGGCTGGGAGGTCAGAGATCAGTGGGCTTTGGTCAGTGGTTGTCAGAGGTGGGACCAAGTCATTGTTTTGCAAGTCTCAAGTAAGTCTCAAGTCTTTATCCTCAAGTCTCAAGTCAAGTCTCAAGTAATGTCAGGCAAGTCAGAGTCGAGTCTCAAGTCACTGGTGTAAAAGTCCGAGTCAAGTCACAAGTCTGAAACTTTGAATTTCAAGTCCTTTCGAGTCTTTAAAAAAAACAAACGAAAAAATAATGTTGCAGTTATGCTAAATGTAAATATTAGACCATGTAATTTTTAAATCTGTGTTTTTCTCAACACATGACAAAATAGTGAACTTAGAAAATATACACAAATTGTGAAATTGCACCTCTTTAAAATGCAGCTCAATTAAACCTAGCTCCAAGAATAATTTTCACCGACAGTTCTGAGATACGCTGCATGTTATTCTTGGATGCGGTTGTAGGACCAGCTTTAAAATCGCATGACAAAAATATCATACACATTAAAAAAAAAACTGTATCACCAACGTAGCCTGGACAACATTTGCTAGTTAGATGAAGTCAGCTATCTCATCTTAGCATATTTATATGCATATTTATAATCATACGGTTCTTGGAGTGAGTGCATACACTCATGAAGTTTAGTAACTTCCGGTCACTGCAACAAGCCCAGGTACAGTTTACCGACGGATGGGTGCAGGACCTTGAAATGCACCGTGTAGAACGAAAGACCATCGTACGTATCATAAGTTTACCAGTCTCACAAACTGTCGTCATAAATACACATTCGTTAACCGTTTATTAATATAACCTTTGAGCTCAACGGTAATTAATTAGTAGTGGAAATAATTTCTGGTAGCATCACAGAAATGTAGCAGTGACAATAATATTGTATGCTGTAATCGTACTGGGCAATTAGTGATACAAAAAACCTGTTTTATCCTGTGAATAAAAGTATATGTTTCTGTCAATGTACCATAATAACAGAAGCGAAACACAATATTGTGTCAGGATAATTTACTATTTATGCACAATAAATAAAGGAGCATAGCGCGACAATTTCTGTTCAGCGCCAGACTTGCTTGTAACCTATATCACCAATTATGTTAAGAAAAATGACGCATTAACTACAACAGCAGACTGACCTTTGTGTAAATGCTTGGAGCAGACTAACCTGTGAGCTGGAGTGTTCTAGGACGTTATATTTGATCTTTGAATGGCTGCAATCCAGTCGCCTCTTTGTTACTTCGGAAACATGGCTCGAACAATTTCTCTTCCACGACGTAATCCGATAACAACCGATCTCTTTACCCGTCGGCTTCCCGTGGCTGTCATGCGACCGGCTATTGCAGTTAATAATACAACAGCTTCTTGCCATTTTTGTGTTTCTTTTTATCGCTGTGTGACTGATTTTAATTGAAAGCCTGCGTGCGCTAGTACCGCTTGCCACGAGTTCCCAGAATCCTTTGCGGTTCTACCCGTGAATGACGTCACATTTTCAATCTCTATATAATATGCATGTTAAATTTTATATTTGGGGTGAAATATCAAGTCTTTTCAAGTAAACCGGTTCAAGTCCAATTCAAGTCCCAAGTCATTGGTGTAAAAGTCCAAGTCAAGTCACAAGTCTTAGAACATTTTTTCAAGTCAAGTCTAAAGTCATAAAATTAATGACTCGAGTCTGACTCGAGTCCAAGTCATGTGACTCGAGTCCACACCTCTGGTGGTTGTTGATCATGACCTGACAGATCTGTATCCTGTGTGTGCACCCACTGTGGGCCTTTTCTGTGCTTAGTGTCAGCCTGAGCTCCATGCAGGCCTCAAAGGCCAAGCAATTCAAAAGCTTCACCAAAACAAGGCACCACTCAAATAGCTGGACCCAGGCTCGCCGCCCTTATGGAGGAAAACATAGAAGATGATCTCTGTGAGTTATTTTTACTGTCATATTATAAAATGTGATGTTCTAGCATCATGTTATTCTTCTTAAGCCTTTGAAAAGCTTCCTCTGTGTCCATTAAACTGATGACTTTAGTGCTGCTGTCTACTTGTTACATTTAGTACTGTTTAATTTTCAACCTAGGAAGATCTGTGAAAAGGACTCACAATATAACATAATACTGTAAGATTACTTACAGGTAAAATACTCAGATTGTACTTAGATAAAAGTATGTAATCACAGACTCGCCCAGCCCGACTGCCTTGAAGTTCAGGTGTCTTCACTGCCTCCTCTGATAAGAGCTGGAGACCTGAGTAGGTTCGTCACCCATCAGCAGCAGATCACCTCTCGATCGGGCACGTTTTCATCTGGGAGGCTTTTAGAGCTCACTGCCCTCGGCATCGCTGCTGGAACAACCAAGTTTTGCTATTGAATCTTTGACCTGCTGATCTCACAGAGGCAGGAGACCCAGAACATCCATGCCAGCTTCAGTTTATGCTCTGTCCTGTCATCCAATCAGATTTGCATGTAATACACTGATATTCAGCCCCAGCCTGGTGTTCTCTCCATCTCTGACCTTTCACACAATTTAAACTAACAAACTTTCTCTTTAAAACTGTTTGTCAATCACAATTTACTCGATTTATTATTATTCTATCACATATTTATATCAGTCATAATGAACTCAGTATGATCTGAGCTGTAAACCTGTATTGATCATCACAAACCTTTATAGCACTTCAGAGCAGCTCCTTCAGTGGCTGCGGCACCCACGATGTGGGACGGAGAGATTTCCTCCCCTCTGCTGTCAGACTCCACCACAAAGACTTTGCAGCTGATCAAACACACACATGTGCAATAGGACTAAGTGTAACACTCTTTTTCTGACAACGTTGTATTTGTACTCAGTTGTATATAGCATGTGTATTCTATTTTTATCCTATCATTCTATTCTATTCTATTGGGTACAGTTGTGTACAGTTTCTTATTCTATTCCAGTGTTCTCTCATGTTTGCTATGTAACTGCACTGTCCACTTCCTGCTGTAACAAAACAAATTTCCCACATGTGGGACTAATAAAGATGCTCTTATCGTTACTGTATAACCACAGGTTCACTTCACATTTGGTAGAATATAAAAGGACAAAGCTGGACAATTGTCATCACATTTCTCATTAGTTGCTGTTAGCACAAGCACACAAAGAAAGCAGAGCTTTAGCTTTAGCTCCCTACATCACTTTTAAGCCTGGATGTTGAGGCTTTTGCTTCCTCTCAGCTGTGATGACATCTCTGTCTGCTCCATCTCACCCAACATCATCCATCTGACCTGATGCTACCTGACAAACTAAAGATAAAATATTAAATTCATTTTGCATCACTTACATTTAAAATACATTTAAGGTGGATTTCTTAAAAGGGAAGGGACTGACCTGACTGTTGTGTCGAGACAGGTGTGAAGGGAGTTAAATCCAGTCTTATACTACGGACGTGTTTGGTTTTGGTCTGTAATACGTTGAGTTTATTATCTATAAGTTAACATAGCAAATCCTCCATCCAGAGGCTAAAGTGATATCAGAGCTAGACTACTTTAAGTGAAAACAGATGATCGTCTGAGCCTTAAATGAAATAAGGTTAAAAAGAAATGCTATCGACAGTGTGAGGCAGTGAGCTCTGTTATACCATATTTTTTAATTTTCTTTATTATTATTATATTATAGTGTTATTACCTTCCTGTTACTTCATAATAGAATGACAGTTAATGGTAAAAGTCTTGAATAGTTTTGAATTTATTTTTCCATGATCACATTTCATTCAATCACTCGTGGACTTGTGTGAATGTTATATGTGTTATTTTCACCCGTGGATTTACAGACACTGTGTGAACAGTTTTCATTTTATCCAAAGTTTTACTTGATGTCCAACTGATAAAATCACTGACAGACAACAGAAGCAGGAGCTCAGAGAGAAATTCAATTCAACTTTATTCATAAAGAGACAAATCACAACGTTTGGTTTTATTTGACAGAAACTTCAAACTAAACCAAATTCAGGACGTGTATTAAACCTGCAGCTGATCCCTGTCTGCTGTTCACTACCTTTGATTTCTGTTACCAGCATCATCTCATGTTCCCCAGGTTCACTGACAACGCTGAAACCACCAGCGGGAGACTAAGAGTGCTGATTTAAAAAGATTCTGACATTTTATTTTGCTGCAGCTCAACATGAGGCTGTATCCTGATTCCTTTGTTGTTTTTGTTTTCTCTACATCAAGAAAACAGCAGCAACAAGAAGCACAGCAGGAACTGACAGGCTGACCTTCAGTCCAACAGATCCTCCTGTGTGACCTGCAGGTGAGAAACAGCTGTGAGGTGTCAGGTAGGTGATGATGAAGAACAGAACAGAATCCATTTGCTCTTCAAACTGCTGTCAGACATTATCTGCTGCACTCTGATCACATCACTCAGACCAGCTGCTTTCTACAAAGTCTCATCAGCAACATCTTTACAAACCAACATCAGATTGTGTGTTTTGTGCTCTAAAGTTTTGTGCCTCTGGTTTCTCATTGGCTCACACTCTTGCAGAGCCGTAACACGCACATGAATGAGAGGTGGTGAGTGTAGTTCCTGTTAACAGGGTATTGCAGACCATCCCGCTAATTGCTGAATTTACTTTTGTCTGTCATATTTATGATGAAAAACAAATGTAATCAAATTAGATATTGATATTTTCATATGGGAATTGATCCTGCAACATGAAACGCTGGGATTGGAAGTTCAGCATCGCTCCGCACATCATACCTGTGAGATGACAGACAGCAGTGTGGAGGAGAGTGCGACACAAAAACACAGAAATATGACTGACAGCTGCAAACGAAGCAGCATCTGCTGCAGGTGAAAGATATCGGGACTAGCAGAGCAGAGTGGCTTCACTGTAAAACAAAATTAGCAGTGAGTGTGAAAAGTTTCTGTGTGTGGAGTTCAACACCGTCCACTCAGAAGCTGCATCACTGGATGGTAGATTTAAAAAGCTTGCATTCAGTGACAACAGAGCTGTTGATGAGGCACTTCAGAGAATAACTGCAGCAGCAAAGTGCACTCCCACCCAGCTCCACCATTACAGGGCCAAGTGAAGGAGGAGCCACAGACGTCTGCTGTGTGGAGCCTCTTTGATGAAAGAGCTGCAGGAGATGCTGCAAAGAGAAATACTACAGCTGATGTTATGATGGAGATGAAATGTTATCTTGAGGAGCCCCTCATCCAACAAGGAGAAGGCCCACAGAGCTGGTGGGAGGCCAAGGCCACAGTCTTTCCCTACCTGTTGAAGGTGATGGAGGGGAGACTGTGCATTGTGGCAACATCTGTTCCTTTGGAGGGTCTTCTCAAAAACTGGGCAGATACTAAGGAGAAACCACATCAGCCCATCCAAGCTGAGGCAGCTGGTTTTTCTGAATGTCAACCTGCACTGAGGACAAACTGTTTGGCTGCTGAGTTTGGTTCTGTTCTGTGGATTTGTTTACAGTGGGGCTTTTTGTGTTGAATTAAACTTAAAGGTTTGAGTAAAATATTAAACAACAGTAAGAATGCCTGCTTTTGTAACAGAACAAAAACACAGAACTAGGCAATTATAAGGCTTTTCATAAAAACACTACATGCAAAAGGGTTTGTCAGCACACAAAGCATTCACATTTGCCAAGTAAAGCTAAAGTATGAGGCTACAGATGATAATAACTTAAGAGACATTTGGGAGCCACGAGACGTGCAAGATAATCCAGAGCTTAGATCTAAATAAGGAAGTCTTAACTCAGTAATGGAGAATATCCTCACACATTAAGAAGCACCGAGGGAGGGAAGTCCTTCATTACTCTGTCAGTCAGGTAGGTGATCAGTGAAGAACAGCACAGAATCTATGTACCTGCATGTTCAGCTCAATTTGTGGATGCAATAAGAAGTAAAGTGAGAGTGATCAGCTTACCAGTGACTGTGATATTAACCAGGTTACTGATGGCACCATTACTGGACTCACACCAGTAAACTCCAGTGTCGTGAGGCACCAGCGTACTGATTGAACATGATTGATCACGTTGCTGTTGTCCCCGCCCATCTCCACACTCAGCCCTCTGCAGTTTGCTTGTGTTTCTCCTCACAGTCCAATCAGAAAAGCTTTGGTCCTCCTCACAGATTACAGTCACAACATCTCCCTCAGAGAAATCAGAGCTGTGAGGAAGAGGAGAGGTTAGATCAGGGCAAGGCTGGACTGGGACAAAAAGTCGGGATGAAGATTGAAAATGTGACGTCATTCAGGGGTAAAACCGCAAAGGATTCTGGGAACTTGTGGCAAGAGGTACTAGCGCACGCAGGCTTTCAATTGAACTCAGTTACGCAGCGATAAAAAGAAACCCAAAAAATGGCAAGAAGCTGTTGTATTATTGACTGCAACAGCCGGTCGCATGACAGCCACGGGAAGCCGACGGGTAAAGAGATCGTTTTTTTATCGGATTACGTCGTTGAAGAAAAATTTTTTAAGCCATGTTTCCGAAGTAAGAGCCGACGGATGGTCTGGATATACCAAACATAACGTCCCAGAACACTCCAGCTCACATGTTAGTCTGCTCCAAGCATTCCCACAAAGGTCAGAGTTTTGTTGTAGTTAATGCGTCATTTTTCTTAACATAATTGGTGATATAGGTTACAAGCAAGTCTGGCGCTGAACAGAAATTGCTCCTTTGTCTATTGTGCATAAATAGTAAATTGTCCTGACACAATATTGTGTTTCGCTTCTGTTATTATGGTACATTGACAGAAACATATACTTTTATTCACAGGATAAAACAGGTGTTTTGTATCACTAATTGTCCAGTACGATTACAGCATACAATATTATTGTCACTGCTACATTTCTGTGATGCGTACCAGAAATTATTTCCACTACTAATTAATTACCGCTGAGCTCAAAGGTTATATTAATAAACGGTTAACGAATGTGTATTTATGACGACGATTTGTGAGACTGGTAAACTTACCTTTGTTCGTACGATGGTCTTTCGTTCTACACGGTGCATTTCAAGGTCCTGCACCCATCCGTCGGTAAACTGTACCTGGGCTTGTTGCAGTGACCTGAAGTTACTAAACTTCATGAGTGTATGCACTCACTCCAAGAACCGTATGATTATAAATATGAGCGTGGTGAAAGTTGGGCAGCACGCTGACGTCTTTGGTCCCTCTGTGTGCTCGTAAGGGTCTGACCCTTTCACTCCTTTGATTTTTTCCTCGTATCTTTTCTTTGTCTTTTCGTCGAGACTTTTTTGTGCGGCAAAGAAAAAACAAGAAGGTATTGGAACCGGAGAATGAACGTTTTGCGGTGCTGCAAATGCTTGCATTTGATGCGGTACTTGGATTGTTTTGCCACGAGTTCCCGGCATGCATTGCGCGAAAATCATGTGATTGCTAAACAAGGGGGAGGGTGCATCCGGCCTCCTCGGCTGTAATTGGTCCAGCCCAGAGTCGATCATGACCAATTGGCCAATCCAACACCTTTCATTATATATACCCTTCCTAAAAAAACAAAAAAAATCCATCGGCCCATAAAAACAAAAAATCGCCAGCTATGGATCAGGGGTGTCAAACTCAAATACACAGTGGGCCAAAATTCAAAACTGGAACAAAGTCGCAGGCTAACGTTAATATTTATTGAAATATATTGTAACGTTCACAAGAACCAGACGGTTGGGTCTCAGTTTGTCCGTTTATTCGGCACATAAGCAAGCGGGTTGCTAACTCAGGGGAGAGCGCCCTCGTGCTACCCCTCTCTTCAGCCTGGCACCCACACAACACAGAACCCAGGTCCCCCCTCCCCTTCCTCCACACCACCCTCCCTACTTCCTGCAGCACAACCAAACATGAATCTTAAAGGAACAACAACAGTGTGCAAAGATAACCAACATGTACAATAACACTTAACCATCGTTACACTGCCCCCCCAGCAATAAGTTCCTCGTCCCCGAGGGAACGACACAGTCTCTGAGGCGGGGTGGTAGCCTACGTTCCCTCCTTGACCTCCTGAGCCCCTGAGGTGGGCGCGGAGCGTCGGGGCTTTGGGGTGAAGAGTCCGAGGGAGGGGAACGCAGCCCCGGTCGGGGGCCCCTCTGAGCAGGGTCATGGACGCTCTGTACACGTCCCTCTGGAAAGGAGGGGAGGGACTGCCCTCTGTAGGGGGCCATCCGGTCTCTGTGCAGCGCTACTATCCTCCCCCTAGGAGGCAACTGCACCCTGTAAACAACCTCCCCCACTCGCTCTAGGACGCTGCAAGGCCCCACCCAGCTGCTATCCAGTTTAGGACACCGTCCCTTCTTTCTCTTTGGGCTGTAGACCCACACCAGCTCCCCAGCACGGAAGTGCCTCCCCTTAGTGGTGATGTCATAATTCCTCTTTTGGCGCAGGCCTGCCTTCGCCAGCTGCTCCCGGGCGTAGGAATGTGCAGAATCCAGCCGGTCCTGCAGCTTCCTTGCGTAGTCCCGGCCTGGTGGTGCTTCTGGCGCGTCCGGGGGCTTCCCAAAAGCCAACTCTGCAGGAGTTCTCAGCTCTCTCCCTAACATGAGCAGGGCAGGCATACATTGGGTGGAGTCTTGCACTGCCGACCTGTAGGCCATGAGGATAAGGGGAAGATGGTAGTCCCAGTCCCGTTGGTGTTCTGAGGTAAGGATGGCTAGCTGCTGGGCCAGCGTCCTGTTAAACCTTTCCACCAGTCCATCGCTTTGGGGGTGAAGTGGGGTGGTGCGGGTCTTCTTAATCCCAAGGCGTTCACACATGGCAGCAAATACCTTGGACTCAAAGTTACGCCCCTGGTCACTGTGGAGGGTCTCTGCTGTTCCAAAGCGGCTGAACATCCCCTCCACTAATACATCAGCGACAGTCTCAGCCTCCTGATCTGGGATGGCGTATGCTTCCGGCCACTTGGTAAAATAGTCCATGGCCACAAGAACATAGCGGTTTCCTCTGTCTGTGCGAGGAAATGGGCCCATGACGTCCACAGCTACTCGCTCCATTGGAGCCCCTGCTGGTTGCTGCTGAAGCTGAGCCCGGGACTGGTCCTGTGGCCCTTTGTGTGAGGAACATGCATCACAGCTGCGGCAAAAGTCCTCCACATCCCTCCGCTGTTGACCCCAGTAATAGCCCTGGCGGAGGCGGCGGAGAGTCTTAGAGACCCCAAAGTGGCCGGAGCCAGTGCTCCCATGGCAGGCTTCCAGCACCGCTTACCTCAGCGACCTTGGCACCACAACCTGCCACCTCTCCTCCCCCGTGGCAGGATCCTTCCAGGCACGCTCCAACACCCCCTCCTTCAGCCTGAGAGCTGCAAACTTGGCCCATAGCCCCCTGGTACAGATGGAAAACCCAGTGACCTCATCCCAAAGGGGTTGCTCCCCCTTCTCCAGCCACTGCAGGACCGGCAGCAGGTCTGTGTCTTGTTCCTGCCGTGCCCTCCACTCCGCTGCATCCACCACCAGAAGAGCCCTGCAGGCGAGCTGTGCTGCTCCGTCTATTGTCGTGAGTTCCCGCTCTATTTCCTCTCGCTTCTCACAGTAACGGCAGCCAGCTGCAGCACATGGGCGGCGAGAGAGGGCATCTGCGTTAGAATGGTGCGTCCCTGCTCTGTGCTCCACAGTGAAATTGAAGGCTTGGAGCTCCTCCAGCCAGCGAGCCACCTGTCCCTCTGGCTCCCTGAAAGACATCAGCCACTGAAGGGCAGCATGATCAGTTCTGATAACAAATGCTGTGCCGCACAGGTAGTACTTAAAGTGTCTCACCCCTGCCACCACAGCCAGCAGCTCTCGTCGTGTGACACAGTATCAGAATCAGAATCAGAATCAGAATACTTTATTGATCCCTGGGGGAAATTATTTTTTGTTACAGTGCTCCATTTTAAACCAACATTAAGACAAGACAGACAATACGCTAACTAAGAATAGTACAATATATACATATATATACATACATACATACATAAGTCACTTATAAATAAATATTTGGAAAAGAAACATGTGTAGTTGTAGCAGCAAACAGTGTGTTAAGTGGATGCGTTGTACAGGGAGATGGCCACAGGCAGGAATGATTTCCTGTTTCGTTCAGTGGTGCTTTTCGGTAATCTCAGTCTCTCACTGAACGAGCTCCTGTGACTGACCAACATGTCATGGAGTGGGTGGGAGGTGTTATCCAACATTGTCTTTATCTTGGACAGCATCCGCCTCTCCGACACCACCTTGAGGGAGTCCAGCTCCATCCCCACAACATTGCTGGCCTTACGGATCAGTTTATTAAGTCTGTTGGCATCTGCGACCCTCAGCCTGCTCCCCCAGCATGCAACAGCATAGAGGATCGCACTGGCCACCACAGACTCATAGAAAATCCTCAGCATTTTCTGGCAGATGTTGAAGGACCTCAGTCGCCTCAAAAAATAGAGACAACTCTGGCCCTTCCTGTAAAGTGCTGTGGTGTTTTTAGCCCAGTCCAGTTTATTGTCAATGTGTACTCCAAGGTATTTATAGTCCTCCACAATGTCAGCACTGACCCCCTGGATTGAAACAGGGGTCAAGTGTTTCCTGGTCTTCCTGAAGTCCACGATCAGTTCCTTGGTCTTTGCCAGTAGCGCTGCTCACTCCTGTTCAGGACCCGACTGAAGTACGCCACCACCTTCTCACCTTCCGGCCCAACCTGCGACAACACAGCTCCCAGCCCCACATTACTTGCGTCAGTGTCCAGGACAAAAGGCAGGGTGGGGTCAGGGGGGGCGAGGACTGGGGACTCTGTCAGCGATTTGCGGAGGGTGTTGAACGCCTGCTGACAGTCCTGGGTCCAGATGAAGTCACGGTCCTTCTGCAGCAGGTGGAAGAGTGGTGCGGCTATGGAGGAAAAGCCCTTCACAAACCTCCTGTAATAAGACGCCAGTCCTAGGAAGCTTTTGAGCTGTTTCTGGTCTGCTGGTGTGGGCCACTCGGTAATGGTGTGAATTTTTTCCTCCAAAGTGCTGATGCCCTCACGACCCAGCTTGTGGCCCAGAAACTCCACCTCCCTCCTCATGAAGTGGCACTTGTCGGGATGCAGTTTCAGGCCTGCAGCCGCCACCCTCTCCAACACTTGTCTCAGGGCATCCAGGGCAGCATCAAAGGAGCTCCCGTGCACTAGAAGATCATCCAGGTAAACCAGACACCGTTGCCGTGGGACACCAGCCAGCACACTGTCCATAAGCCTCTCGAAGGTCGCAGGAGCGTTGCAAAGACCAAAGCTCAGGACTTTGAACTGCCATAGTCCCCTGTTAGTGCAGAAGGCTGTCTTCGGTCTGGATTCCGGGGACAGTGGCACCTGCCAGTAGCCACTCCGCAGGTCCAGGGTGGAGAACCAGGAGGACCCGGCTACTAAGTCGAGAGACTCATCAATCCTGGGAAGGGGGTAAGAGTCCTTCTTCGTCACTTTGTTGAGTGGTCTGTAGTCCACACAGAAACGCATCCTAGGACTTTTTTTCTTAGGCACCATCACCACCGCGGAGGCCCACGGGCTATCAGATGGCTCTATGATGCCCGCCTTCATCATTTCACACAACTCTCTGTCTGCAGCCTCCTGATGAGCCAGGGGCAGGCGGCGGGGGCGCACTTTAATAGGCTGGGCATCCCCGGTCTCAATGACGTGCTCTACCAAGTGTGTCAAGCCAACATCACTTTCTTTCAGGGCAAAAATGTCACTAAACTCTTTTAGTACTTGCCATAGACTCTCTTGCTGCTGTGGAGTCAGCCCCTCACAGTTCTTTGACCAGATACTCCTCACTGCTGAGAGCCTCTCCTCCTCCTCCGCTCGCTGTTCTGCTGGCGGTTCTGCAGGGGTCTCTGCGGTGGAGGTGGACGCCGCGGCAGATGCTGTGCAGACCGGGGGGGGAATAAGCGGCACCTTCTTCCCATCAGGGAGTGCGAGGAAGCCTTTGCCTAAGTCCAGTACACCACCAATGGCTCGTAAAAAATCCAGCCCAAGGATGCAGGCGTCCTGCACGTCAGCCACCCAGGCAGCATAAGACACACCGAGGTCCCCCACCTTGAACTGGAACACTCCCCTCCCTCTCATTGGGGCCAGATCACCGGTCACAGTCTTAAGTTGCACATTAGTCGGTTGCACAGCAGC
This sequence comes from Aulonocara sp. 'chitande type north' Nkhata Bay, assembly GCF_057382095.1. Taxonomy (NCBI): domain Eukaryota; kingdom Metazoa; phylum Chordata; class Actinopteri; order Cichliformes; family Cichlidae; genus Aulonocara; species Aulonocara sp. 'chitande type north' Nkhata Bay. The sequence goes on from NC_141346.1 coordinate 11,231,519, forward strand.
TCCGGGTGGGACAACATCGGGTCGGACCAGCGTTGCATTGGACCCCGTGTCCAGCAGGGCCGTACAGGACACCCCCGCAATCGTCACTGGAACATGGCAAAAGCCGCCAACCTGGGTCCAGCCCACAGCGATGGCCGCACCAGGTGGGGGTGGCGGTGGAGTGGGGATGTCGTTCTCCCAGGCCCGTGTACTCCCGCCTACACGGGCCCATGGGCGTTTCCCTGAACCGCTGCAAGCTTGGGGCACTGCCTGATGAGGTGTCCGACTTGTCCACATCCCCAGCAGCTCTGCGGTCGGCGGTGTGGGCCAGCCCGAGGGGAAGGCGACTGCAGCGAAGCCGCCTGCACCAAACTGCACAGGCCCGCTGGCGTCTCCGTCTGTTCCACAGGTGCTGACACAGCCCTCACCACGTGTGCGTCATCAGCGCCCCCAGAGGATCCCGCAAGCATCTCCCTCTCCAACGCTAGCTCCAGGGCTGCACTGAGTGTGGCCGGCCGAGCAAGCTGAGTTTGCATACGGAGCTCTTTAGGGCTCAGGGCCTGCAGGAACTGGTCCCGAGCTAACTCCGCCTGCACTGATGGTGGCATGCTGTCATACGCCCTCCGGCAAAGGCACTCGACTTCATGGGCCAAAATGCGGAGGGGCTCACCTGGCAATCTGCGTCTGTTGTGGAACTCCGACCTCAGCAGCACTGGTTGGTTATACTGCCCGAAGCGCCTCTGAAGTGCTCCGACCAGAGCATTATAATCTCCCCTCTGCTCCTCGGTTAGCAGCAGCAGGCATGCAGCTGCATCCTCACACAGGCACAAAGCCAACTGGAGAGCTTTATGTTCCTCAGACCAGCCAGCTGCAACAGCTAACAGCTCGAACTGTGCGATAAACACTTCCCATGGCGTCTTGCCGCTGAACTTAGGCGTTTTTATATGCGCTGCAGCTTGCTGGGCGCCGCCATGTTTGTTTACATCACGTGACGGCGCGCCAAGCGAGGTCGACTCCTTCCCGCCGGAATCGCGGCCGCTGTGCGAACAGTTCCCGAGCCTAGTCAAACCTGGAGAAAATCCAGCCTCGGCAGACAGCCGCAGCGCCGTTTCCCTCACTCCATGGGCGGGCGAGCGCGGACGAACCTCCCTCTCCTCCGTCTCCTTCTTAATGCTGCCCGGCAACATCCTCGTCTCGTAACGGCAAGCGTCGCCAGCAACAGGGTGTCGGGCGTTCTGGGGTTCTTTTTTCTTTCTTCACTTCTGACACCAATGTAACGTTCACAAGAACCAGACGGTTGGGTCTCAGTTTGTCCGTTTATTCGGCACATAAGCAAGCGGGTTGCTAACTCAGGGGAGAGCGCCCTCGTGCTACCCCTCTCTTCAGCCTGGCACCCACACAACACAGAACCCAGGTCCCCCCTCCCCTTCCTCCACACCACCCTCCCTACTTCCTGCAGCACAACCAAACATGAATCTTAAAGGAACAACAACAGTGTGCAAAGATAACCAACATGTACAATAACACTTAACCATCGTTACAATATTTATTCCTCCAGATATAAGAATGAATCTTTTCTCAAACACGTTTTGCTGAAAAACTGAATATGGAACAAGTTCTGCTCCAATTATTTGGGTAAAGATAATAAACACTTTGATGGCCTATAAGTGAAAGTGAAAACGTGATAAACCAATAATATAATTAATAAATAATTATATTTTTTGATAAGTGAAGTTCACTGAACTGAAAGGAAATTTTGGTTTGATGATGGTTGACATGTTTTCCAAATAGAAGTTTTTCCTCTAGTGAGGAGATGCAGGTGCAGCAGAGCATTGCTGGAAGAAATGATCCCAAGGGTGGAATCTCCTGAGAAATCTTCAGAGACCCAGCGAGAAGTAGGGACCATAGCTGACAGCCCAGGCAGGGGTTGAGGTCAAAGGTCATGCTGTTTGGGGACCTGCTGGTCATCATGAGAAGATTCTGGAACCACAGCAATGACCATAAAGCTGCACTGGATGGAGAGCTGTGCCACGGGGCTTTCCAGAGGTAATCACGAGGAGATTGTGGACAACATGTGAAATGAGAGAAAAGCTCTTTATTAGTAACTTTTACAACTTCTGGCAGGTTAATGTCTGAACTTTGGAGTGAAACACACCCTTAGTTACAGGAAATAACACCACTGTCTGTAACTAAGTGAATCCACCTTAACACCACCTGTGTGTGTGTGACTGCATTACACTCCCACTGCTGGGAACCTGAACAAGAACCAGAACAAAGTCTAAAATAGAAGCTGACAAACAGCTGCACCACCGAGTGACACTTTATTTTATAAACTTCACAACAGGTTTCATGTTGTGACCTGTGGAGGTGAAAAGACACAAAACCTGTTTTACAGCTTTTGAGCTGCAGGCAGGATTGAAACACACCTTAGTTAAAAGTCAAACAGCAACATTTTCTCCTCCCCTCACGTCACTCAAATGTGACAAACCAGGAAACAGGAAGTTCTTCGTCCTCAGTAAAGAGAGACGCACAGACGATCAGACTGAGCTCAGACCAAACTAGCAGCTTCCTCTGAGTGAGTCCAGCTACAGGAGAGAAAAGTGGAAAACTCCAACACTGCTGCTTCAAGCTGCTGACGCTCCACACACTGAATGTGAGTTTGAGCAAAAACACGACTCAAAGGAAGTTTCAGTGAAGGTGGTAGAGGAGGGAGGGGAGCCAGGACTGACTGTACTTCCTGTCTGCTGTTTTCAGCTTCACTCACAGACTCAATGGCTTCCAGATCAGAGGAGGATCTCTGCTGTCCGGTCTGTCAGGAGGTCTTCAGAGATCCTGTTCTTCTGTCATGTAGCCACAGCTTCTGTAAAGACTGTCTGAAGAGATGGTGGAGAGAGAGACCAACACACGAGTGTCCAGTTTGTAACAGAAGATCTTCAAGGGAAGAACCACCTTTAAATCTGGCTTTAAAGAACCTGTGTGAGTCGTTCTTACAGGAGAGAGATCAGAGAGCTTCAGAGGATCTCTGCAGTCTGCACTCTGAGAAACTCAAACTCTTCTGTCTGGACCATCAGCAGCCAGTGTGTCACATCTGCTGTGCCTCAGAAAAACACACCAATCACAGATTCAGACCCATCGATGAAGCTGCACAACAACACAAGAAGGAACTTCAGGAAACTCTGGAGCCCTTAAAGAAGAAGTTAAAGGTTTGTGAAGAAGTTCAAGTGAAGTTTGATCAAACAGCAGAACACATTAAGGTCCAGGCCCGACACACAGAGAGGCAGATTAAGGAGCAGTTTAAGAAGCTTCAGCAGTTTCTAGCAGAGGAAGAGGAGGCCAGGCTGGCTGCACTGAGGGAGGAAGAGGAGCAGAAGAGTGGGATGATGAAGGACAAGATGGAGGCTCTGAGCAGAGAGATAGCAGCTCTGTCAGACACAGTCAGAGCCACAGAGGAGGAGCTGAGAGCTGAAGACGTCTCATTCCTGCACAACTACAAGGCTGCAGTGGAAAGAGTCCAGCGCTGCCCCCTGCTGGATGATCCACAGCTGCCCTCAGGAGCTCTGATAGACCAGGCCAAACACCTGGGCAATCTGACCTTCAACATCTGGAACAAGATGAAGGACATGGTCTCCTACACTCCTCTCATTCTGGACCCAAACACTGCTGGTCCAGAACTCATCCTGTCTGAAGATCTGACCAGTGTGAGATATGGAGGAGAGAGGCAGCAGCTTCCTGATAATCCAGAGAGGTTTGATTTGTTCTACTCTGTCCTGGGCTCTGAGGGCTTTAACTCAGGGACTCACAGCTGGGATGTTGAAGTTGGAGACAGTACAGTGTGGTTACTGGGTGTGTTAGCAGAGTCTGTGCAGAGGAAGGGAGACAAACTGTCTGGATTATGGACAATATTTTTCTATGAAGGTGAATACTCAGCACACTCACCATCAGCTCCTGTCACTGATCTCTCAGTCCAGAAGAAGCTCCAGAGGATCAGAGTGAATCTGGACTGGAACAGAGGAAAGCTGTCGTTCTCTGATCCTGATACTAACACACACATACACACCTTCACACACACTTTCACTCACAGGATGTTTCCATACATTGACACTGGTGATGGTAAAGTGAAGGTGTGTCCGTTGAAGGTGTCAGTGTCAGTGCAGCAGATGAGTTGAGGATGATGATGTTTCTAATGTTGTTTCCTGTCAGTGAGTTGAAGCTGTTAAACTGCAGCTGTCCTCCTGCTGCCTCGTTGTTCCAAAGCTCTTTGTTTCTCTTTTAGTTTCACTCTTTCTTTCTGTTTCTGCTGTCCACCTTTTCACATGGAAAATCATTTCACTGTTTCTCACTGAATGACTCCCCAAACTAGATTTGAAATTCTATCAAGTTTCTAATCATTCCAAGTGATTCATGTTTCTATTTGATGTGTAAATGGAGATGATTTAGTTTGCTGGGATATGGACTGACATGTGTTGAATGGGAGGAGCAGTTTGTTGTTGTCTTCTTGTCTGTTTATGACAACAATAAATATGTTGTTGAAACAATGATTCATGTTTAACTCCATATATGAAATGTTTCTGATCTTTGAATTCTGTTTGATTAAAGACTTTCTTCATGACACAAATGAGATTTCAGTGTATTAATAGAACTAAATAAGCTCAGAGTTGAAAGGCTGGAGTATTACTTGCCTCTCTTCATTGGCTCCCTGTCCGCTTCAGAATTAATTTTAAAATTTTATTGTTGACTTACAAAGCCCTGAATGGACAGGCTCCCGGGTATTTGTCTGACCTCTTGCAGACTTATACCCCCCTTAGATCTCTTAGATCAAGTGATCTTTTGCTTTTAGCTGTACCAAGGTCGAGGCTGGTTCATAGAGGTGATCGAGCATTTGCAGTCGTAGCGCCTAAGCTGTGGAATAATTTACCCCTACACATCAGACAGGCTCCTACTGTCAATCTTTTTAAATCTTATCTTAAAACGCATTTTTATTTACTGGCTTTTAATACAGCATGAGAGTTGTTTGTTAATTCATATTTGTGTTTGCTTTTAATACTCTAAGTTGTTGTTGTACAGCACTTTGGTCAACGCTCCTGTTGTAATTAAATGTGCTATATAAATAATTAAACTATTAAACTATTAAACTATTATGTACGTGCTTCACTGTCAGGATCTTCAGGGGGATTCAAAGGGAAACATCAAACTGCTGTAATGAGATAAACTAGTTGGGCTGAACACACTTATCTGTAGTTTGTCTCCATCCAGGATCATCAGAATATAATGAACATGTGTGAAGAGCCACAAAATGCTGCTGCCCTCTCAGCATGATGAGCTCCAGCCTTTGTTAGCAGGACAACAGGAAACATGAGACAACTTTCAGAGACAGTAACCAACTGTGGCCACAAGATGGCAGCAGCTGATCTGAGATCCTTTATTGGACAGAAGGACTCTGCTCTGTGACGTCATCAGAGAGACGGCCTTCACTCTGATAGATCTGACGTCATGTCTGCACTGCGATGATGAAAGCTGATAAACACATTGTTATTGATCCATGAAATCACCTCTGTCCTCTCAAGTGTAGCTGTTTACAGAGCTGAAGAAGTCCTTCATCATCAAAACAGACAAACATGTATTTCCTGTATTAAGTGACGTCATCCTCACTCTGACCTCTTACATACATTCTGTTCAGTTTTCCTGCTGTAAGAAATAAAGTGTGTGAAAATAGAAATGCAGGGAAACATCCATTAATCACAGCTGAGCCGTTTGTTTCTGACTCACATTCAATGAGGCTTCAGGTGTAAATACCTCAGAAGTGTTTGTGAGTTCAGTAGAAGCAGACCCAGTCGACCATCATGGCCTCCACAGCACTACACAATGCAACAGAAAGGCCTTCATCATCTGCTGAACCACCTCTGAACCACGACGCTCTCCCTGCATCTAAAAGCTGTTAGTCAGGATGAGATGCTGCTGTGATCGCTCACAATTTACCTGTGAGACCTTTGTAAATATTGTCTTTGTTTCTGGAGGAAACACCTTTAGTCTGTTTGTATTTGGAGTGCAGATCTGGGCGTCCATCACTTTAACCTGCACACGTTTAGTTATTGAGTGTAGTTGATGTTTGGCAGCATTTTATAAGTGACAGTTCATGAACGGTGAAGGAACAGAGGACGCCTGACCATCCTACCTGTGTCAGTAAGAAGACTTTCATCACAACTTCACAACTTAACACAACTGAAACCTGAATCCAGTGTTGCATAGTTTACTAACAGTGTGTGCTGACACTGAAGTTAGCAGTTTGTTTCCTAAGAGCTGCTGGGACAAACCACAGTGAGCGGCTACAGAGTTTAGTTAAGGTGGTTCTAACATGTGACCTGTTGAATTATTTACAGGGATTTATTTTTCATTTAAAGCATCATTTGTGAAGTTTTTATGAAGTTTACTTCTTTTATGTTCTTTGTGTAACGTTTAGATTTTCTTCTCTGGTGTTTTAACTCTTCAGGTTTCCTGTAACAGAGATGTAAACCACCGTTTTCTGATGCTGCTGCACTGGGACATAAACACGGCCACTTTATTAGGCACACCTTGCTGGCTGCAGGTTATAACCCCTGCTGGAAACATCCCACAGATTTGGATCCTTATTGCCATGACAGCACCACACAGCTGCTCCAGATGCTGCAGGATGCTGGTCAGGGCTCTAACAGTGAAACTTTACTGAAAGTAAGAAACCTGAGAGGAAATAAACTTTGACTTTAGTAAGCTGAGCTCTGAAGCTGTGATGGAGCTCAGTCGGTGTGAAGGCGGCTGCTGTGTAACAAACGTTTGTCTGAGGTGCTGCGACTAATCGTGGTCATGTTTATTTAAAGAAGTCGGTGATGAAGCAGGCTGTGCAGTCCGAGCTCTTCATCAGTTAACAGTCCTCCAGAGCTGCTGCAGGGAGCTGACTGTCCTCCGGGTGGCGCTAAGTGAACAAAGTCCAAAGAAATAAACTTGGACTGTTTTTTGAAGCCTAAATAAAATGTGAATAAACTTTATAGATACATTTGAAACCAGCTACTCTGTGACTTTACACACTCACACAGTAACAGAGCTGATTCCTGATTGGAGCAGCACAGAGTTAGACTTCTTTTCTGGCTGTGGATTGGTTCGTCAGGATTTCCCCCTTTACAGGTTTAAAAACAATCTCTGTTTCTACATTTTTTGACCTCCTTCTTGTGTCTAAAGGTGAAGCAGCACCAGCCTCCTCTGATCCTCATGTTGTAGCTCTGTGTGTCCAGCAGGGGGCAGAACACCTGCAAACTGTGCCAGCAGCTCTCACTGTGAGCTCAGACGTTTGTGGACACTCAGTTTGTTTGAACATAGTAAATAATCAGAGCTTCTCACACTGTTTATGGGGACACCACCTGCCCGAGGGTGTACTGTGTCAGAGAGGTGGTGTATGGTGCTGGGTGTAGTCTCTCTGCTGGTTCACAGTTTTTACTGAGGAGCTGTGTTCATGTCAGGAAGGTTTCGTCTGATCACTGTGGTGCAGTTTGGTTTACTCTGTTTCTGAGTGTTTGTAGGATCAGTCTCTGCAGGTCACCTGATACCTGGCAGTGAAGTGTTTATAAATCAGCTCCATCAGATTTAATCCAACAGAATAACATGTAAAACACTCCAGGGCTTTTACTCTGAAACTTTCTCCAGAGCTGTCTGGAGTTTTCTTACATTAAAATATTCTGGGATTACCAGACTGTCCACATCATGTGTCCTACCAAAACTTTCATCCACAAATATACCCTGACATTAAACCCAAATAGATCTGAGAGCGAGTCATTAGTATCAGTACTGTGTGTGTGTGTGTGTGTGTGTGTGTGTGTGTGTGTGTGAGAGATATTCAGGTAACTTACTGGGTTACTGCACATGCTCACACCTTTTCAGCACAACAGGTGCAGTTTGGTGTTTTACTGCCTCCTGCTGGAACAATGATGGCAGCTCTCAAGACTTTATTGGTTATTGTCATTTCGTGTTACACAGCCTGAAACGAAATACTGTTCCTCAGCAGCCTCTACAGTGCAATAACCAATATATTTTAAAAAGAATAAATACAGTTTAAAGGGAATAAGTTTAAAAAAGAGCAGCAAAAAAGGCATAAATAGCTTAAAATCTAAGTTCTAAAAAAACCTCCACTTTTTATTAATATTTTATTATTTATCAAATTATTATAAACTAAAAATATTTTTCACGTGATAAACGACTTCAGTGCTTCGTCCATGACCTCCTGAAGGTAAAGGGCCCAAAGAGCCAATCAGCAGCTCTGAAACAGGAAATATGACTCATGGAGAAGTTCACAACAGTTTCAGCTGCCAGTTGTACTCATCACCATGGAGACTGTCTCCATGGTGGAGGCAGAGTGACAGTGTTGTAGATGCTGCATTTTGAAGCCTCAGTGTTTATGTTGTGCCCTTAAACAGGGGAAATAGTGAGGAGAGGTGAAAGAGCGGCACAGACACGCAGCTCTCACTCTCACTCGTCTGTATTGAGTGAAGGAGGAAGCGCGCGAACCCACCTACTGGAGCCCTGAGGCATTAACAATGGATCGACGCACAATCAACCCAGGCAAAACTTTCACTACTTGTCTCCCTCTATATTCCCACTGCATATTCTATTCGAAAACAGTCAAAGCAACAAATAAAACATTAATAAGGGCATGACATGAAATGTAAGGAACAGAGATGTACAACTTCAAAACTAATCAAATTTATGATCCACCACATTTATATTTTTGTTCACAGCCATGTACACATCAAACTCTCATCTTTCTGTCCAAAAACAAAACAAAAAGATTCCCTGTAAATTTGACCTTTTCCTTCAACTGTCCATTATAGCGTGGTCTTCCTACTTATCTTGACACAATACTCAGTCGCGTTGCCTGCTGCAAACTTAAAAGAAGTCTGACGAATGAAGTGACTGTGAGTGTGTCTGACGTCACGGTGTGTGTGAAAAGGTATCCAGCTGGGGCAGACATGATTCTGCAGGTCACCTGCCCAGTGGACAAAAAGAAATAAAATAGTTGTGTGGATGATATATGAATGATAATACGAAGAGCGTTTTGTGTCTCTCAGCCTGAAACAACTGTAATGCCACTTTCTGTTTTGGAGAAAGGACAGTTAAAAAAAGATGTGTGTTGTTTTAAGCAGTGATGAGAATAATGAAGATGTGATGAGAGAGCAACACAAAAGTATAAGTACAGGGATGATGCTCTTTACAGGAAGGGTCAGAGCAGACTCTACCTGCTGAGGCGGCTGAGGTCATTTGGAGTCCAGGGAGCGCTTTTAAAGACCTTCTATGACTCTGTGGTGGCATCTGTCATTTTTCACAGTGTGGTATGTTGGAGCAGCAGTTTATCTCCCGCCCCATGCATGTAGATGTTGCTGAACTGCAGAGCTGCTTCAGTGACAGACTGCTGCATCCTCGATGCATGAAGGAGCGTTTCCACAGGTCCTTCCTCCCTGCAGCTGTCAGACTGTACAATCTGAACTGCTCCCAACAAACACAGATGTTTACATCAGCGCTGTATCGTGCACTGTTTTATCAACCGATTCACACTACAACCAGGGTTGCCTCTTATCTGTATTTAATTTTATTTAATTTAACAACAGTATGGTACTCAGTTTTTGGTAACCATTGTCCTTCATGTAAATATGTAAGAATTGTGTATGTTTCTGTTCTGTGTTATGTGTACTGTTTGTTTGTATATGTGTTTTCTTGCTGCTGTTACACCCAAGTTTCCCCTTGTGGGACAATTAAATTGATATAACAACACTCGTGGTAAAGTTGTGGACTGGAAGAATACCTGACCAAGATTATCTTGCAATGTTTTGCAGCCGCCAGTCAAGCCGGTAGATAAATGTCTGTGATTGTCGCAGGTGGCTGTGTGGCTGGCAGGAGCTCTTTCCTATCAGTTTGTCCCCACCTTCACCTATGGTCACGAGCTTTGGGTAATAACCAAAAGAATCCGATTCTGGATATGAACTGCAACTCTCTTTACATTGGCCTTTCCTCCACCCTTCTCGTTAGATTGCAGACTGTCCAGAATGCGGCGGCACGCCTTTTGACAGGTAGCAGGAAGTTTTCTTCCATCACTCCTGTTCTTGCTGGCTTGCACTGGCTTCCAATTAAATACCGTATTCAATTTAAAATATTACTTTTCACCTACAAAACCATTAATAACTTTGCGCCGAGCTACCTCAATGAGCTTCTCAGGTTACACACTCCTGTCAGAGCACTTAGCTCTGCTACCCAAATTCTTCTGGAGCAACCTCGTTCTCGGCTGAAGTCTCGCAGTGACCGCGCGTTTGCTGTAGCTGCCCCGGTCTTATGGAACAACCTTCCTGTCGCTATCCGGGCGTCTGACTCTATGCCACTGTTTAAATCACGGCTTAAGACTTATTTCTTTAATCTTGCCTTTCCACCCAGTTAACACTTGTGTGCGCTGGTACATTTTTTATGCTTGTGAACTACTTTTATATCTTATGATGGTTTTTATAATTGATACGTGCCAGGTCCTTTCTCTTTTCCCTCCCATCTCCCTTTTCCTATTTTATTTTTGTCAAGCACCTTGGTATACCCTTGTTTTTTTAGTGTGCTTTATAAATAAAGTTTATTTATTTATTTATTATTTGTTGCTGTTTAAGTTTGTCAATTTCAGACCTCTGTCTCTGAAGTTCAACGTTCTGCATTTCCAGGTCTTTCAGTTTTGCGACATGGTCTGACAGAAAAGAACATAAATAAGTCAATATGAATTTTATTTATCTGCATCATTTGAATCTTTTCATTTTTAGTAGGCTAGATTATTGAATAAATAATGAATAAATAATAAAAATTAAAAAATTAATGAGAAACGTTAGTGATAGATTCATGAAGTGACATTGATATCTCTGTAACAGGGGCTCATATGAAGGTTTCCTCATGCTGTCATTTTTCTCACTACCTGACATCATACTCTACCTTTATTCTCTTGTTTTAAGGTCCTGATTTCCACTTTCTGTTCAGCCACTGAGGCAGTCAGCTCTCTGAGCACAGCATGGACTTCCTGTGGACAGGGTTGTTGGTTTGAAATCTGCTGGTCAAGAATTTCATTATCTGCCTCTGTCTGATTTGTGGAAACAGAGCAGACCAGAAGCAACAGCGAGAAAAACAGCGTGATCTCCATTCTGTCAGTGAAAACTCAACAGTATCTGTGTGTCATCTGCAAACCTGACTGACTTTTATATTACACAGTACAGAGGGGAGGTCACTGTAGCATTAGATTCAACCTTATTCTAGTGAATCAGTGACTAATGTAATCTTTATGACTTTCAGATGCAGTACAAGGAGAAGAACCAGTGAGTATCAATGATTGTCAACTGATAGTAAAACATGAGCATGTGTGTTTCCACCAACTGACCAGAGCTTAGAGGACAAATATCAAAATGTGTGCTCAGATACAGATGTTTAAGCAGCTGTGAAAGAACATATCTGGAAGTTTTTGGCACTGAGGAAGTAATTGCCTTTGATTATGGAATTCCTCTAATAACTCAGAGCAAAAATACTCTAAGCGACAAAATGCATAAAGTAATCTTTACAACTTTTACAAGGTACAAGACTACAAAGAGATAAACAAGTGAATGTCAATGATTATCAGCCGTTCATAAAATTAATCAGCACGTGTTGTTTTAGAAAATCCAATGTGAATGTAGGAACCATGAAGGTCACTGACATGGTATAACTTGAAGATGAACTTCTACTCTTCATGTGTAACATGACACTTGGTTGACCATCCTTCCCACTGCAGTTCAATAAAACCACAGCTGTCCTTTTTTGTTTCTTTCTTCTCTGACCACTTAGGTGAGAAAGCTAGTGTTCAATGCTTTTCAGAGAATGAATTAATCTCTGACCCTTCCACTCCAAGCACTCCTCCAGATGCAGTGAACAATCTTATAAGCAATACAAGAGCATGCTGAAGAGTCTTGGTTGCTAAATACAGCAAAAGTATTCGGGCCCCTTGAATTTTTCCACATTTTGTCACATTACAGCCACAAACATGGATCAGTTTTATTGGAATTCCACGTGAAAGACCAACACAAAGTGGTGCACACGTGAGAAGTGGAACGGAAATCATACATGATTCCAAACATTTTTTACAAATAACTGCAAAGTGGGGTGTGCGTAATTATTCAGCCCCCTTTGGTCTGAGTGCAGTCAGTTGCCCATAGACGTTGCCTGATGAGTGCTAATGACTAAATAGAGTGCACCTGTGTATAATCTAATGTCAGTACAAATACAGCTGCTCTGTGACGGCCTCAGAGGTTGTCTAAGAGAATATTGGGAGCAACAACACCATGAAGTCCAAAGAACACACCAGACAGGTCAGGGATAAAGTTATTGAGAAATTTAAAGCAGGCGTAAGCTACAAAAAGATTTCCCAAGCCTTGAACATCCCACGGAGCACTGTTCAAGCCATCATTCAGAAATGGAAGGAGTACGGCACAACTGTAAACCTACCAAGACAAGGCCGTCCACCTAAACTCACAGGCCGAACAAGGAGAGCGCTGATCAGAAATGCAGCCAAGAGGCCCATGGTGACTCTGGACGAGCTGCAGAGATCTACAGCTCAGGTGGGGGAATCTGTCCATAGGACAACTATTAGTCGTGCACTGCACAAAGTTGGCCTTTATGGAAGAGTGGCAAGAAGAAAGCCATTGTTAACAGCAAACCATAAGAAGTCCCGTTTGCAGTTTGCTACAAGCCATGTGGGGGACACAGCAAACATGTGGGGGACACAGCAAACATGTGGGGGACACAGCAAACATGTGGGGGACACAGCAAACATGTAGGGGACACAGCAAACATGTGGGGGACACAGCAAACATGTGGGGGACACAGCAAACATGTAGAGGACACAGCAAACATGTAGGGGACACAGCAAACATGTGGAAGAAGGTGCTCTGGTCAGATGAGACCAAAATGTAACTTTTTGGCCAAAATGCAAAACGCTATGTGTGGTGGAAAACTAACACTGCACCTCACTCTGAACACACCATCCCCACTGTCAGATATGGTGGTGGCAGCATCATGCTCTGGGGGTGCTTCTCTTCAGCAGGGACAGGAAGCTGGTCAGAGTTGATGGGAAGATGGATGGAGCCAAATACAGGGCAATCTTGGAAGAAAACCTCTTGGAGTCTGCAAAAGACTTGAGACTGGGGCGGAGGTTCACCTTCCAGCAGGACAACGACCCTAAACATAAAGCCAGGGCAACAATGGAATGGTTTAAAACAAAACATATCCATGTGTTAGAATGGCCCAGTCAAAGTCCAGATCTAAATCCAATCGAGAATCTGTGGCAAGATCTGAAAACTGCTGATCACAAACGCTGTCCATCTAATCTGACTGAGCTGGAGCTGTTTTGCAAAGAAGAATGGGCAAAGATTTCAGTCTGTAGATGTGCAAAGCTGGTAGAGACAGACCCTAAAAGACTGGCAGCTGTAACTGCAGCAAAAGGTGGTTCTACAAAGTATTGACTCAGGGGGCTGAATAATTATGCACACCCCACTTTGCAGTTATTTATTTGTAAAAAATGTTTGGAATCATGTATGATTTTCGTTCCACTTCTCACGTGTACACCACTTTGTGTTGGTCTTTCACGTGGAATTCCAATAAAATTCTGTCTGGACAATGTCATATCATGAGTAATAATTAAAAATAATCCATATACATAAAACAAACACATGCACACACACACAGTGACATTTTAGACCTTCAGAATACTGTATATACTTTGGGCATCTCGGTGCTGATCCAGAATCCTTACATTATTATTTATTACTAGAGCTACAATAATAAAGCAATGAGGAGGGGGAAGTAATAAATATGAAATAATGTATTTATGATGATTCCATTTGTTTCACTATCCACTCTGTGCAGGGCAAAGCTTATTACATGTTTAAACTGTAGAGATACAATAATTTTACTGCTGTAAAATCCAAATTTTGTCTTATTTAAAATATAAATCTAATATAATCTGCTTCTTAATGTATGTTCTTTAAAATACAGTGTGGCGTGGGTGTGGTCTCTGGCCAGCTGCAGAGGAGGGGTGACGCAGTGAGCTCCCGGGGCGGTGCAGGGGCGGGGTGAACAGGTGTGCTGGGATCTGACAGTGATTGTGTCTCTTTATATGTTGGCAGTGACAGTCGGAGGAGGAGGGCGGACATGACAGCAGAGAGAGAGCGGGAGTGTCTGTGTCCCTGTACAAACGCACAGTATTAAATAAAAGTTCGGCTGTCGTCAAATTCGCTCCAGCTTATATTTCTTGGGTCCAACGTTACATACAGCTTGTGTTTTTTAATATATCATAATTATAATAATGCATAATTATGTGGACATGCATATTAGATCGTTTTTTAGTGGAATATAATCCCTCCAGAAAGGCAGGAAAAGCTCTGTAACTTGCTTTAAAACTAAATATGTTCCCTAAAACGGTGACAGAGCTACAGACCCATGACAGCCTTGCACAGGTAGCCAGCAGCTATGACCAGCACTACTTGTGCAGTTAATAAAAGGACAGGTAATGTTTGTCGCGCTGTTGCACACACAGCACGCTCATTTGTTTCAGTTCATCAGTTGCAACAAGACAACTTACCAACGTGTACGTAATAAGCTGATACTCCTGGGTGCTACACACTACAGTGTACGCTGTACACCTACTTACTGGTTGTGTCGCATCAGTCTGTGTCTCTGAGTTAACTTGTGTTTCTCCTACAGCTCCGGACCGCTAAAAATGCGCGTGCTCTTTGTGAGCTCGTTCCCGGCTCGTAACCAGCGCGTTCTGCCGTCAAGGGCGATCATTGGTTAAATGTGATCATGTGACTGATGCAAGCCAGATCCTTTTATTTAGCAAAACTATGATTAATAGTTAAATATTATTGTTGAGGGGCACAGACAAGACTCCGCAAAAAAATTTTAAAAGTTGCCTCAACAAAAGGGCACTCTGGGCACCCATCAGGAAAGGGGCGCGTGCTCAAGCCCCTCCAGCCCCCCCCCCTCTGCACGTGCCTGCTGTTACACCATCGTAGGTTATACAGGCACTGATCCAATAGGTGTTTTGGCAGCCATCTGCTGTGACTGGTTGGGGGTGACGGAAAAGAGACGAGGGCAGATGGCGACAGGATAAAAGACACACATCAGGAAGAGACAAAGTTTATTACTCCTACTGATTAAATATCACAAACAACAGCCAATACAAACTAAACAACAAGCTAACAGGGGTGCTGCAGTCTTGGAATAAAACTGCAGAGATGATCAGTCTATGAAACCAAAGGTGCGTTTTATATTGGGAGAAGTACCAAAAAATGTAAATAATGGGATATAAACTTGGCACTAGGACAAGCAAATGATTTTAAACTGGGCAGGAAAAATAAGATGCTTTTGAGTGGAGTCTCATGGGTCCCCCAAATATTTGTATCTTTACAAAAAATAATAATAACCAAAGCGCAAAAAAAGAGTAATATTTGGCATAATTAAAACTTGCCTACTAAGAATGACATAAAAATTACATAAAGTAGCACAAACACTTTAATATGCCACGGGTAAATTGAGCTGTGGCATTTTTCCTTTTTAAATCCGCCTTTTTTCTGAGCTAATTGAAAGCTGTTTAGAGATCCGTGGTTCTTTCACAGAAAATGATGCATTACTGTAAACTGAACACAATATAAAGTATTTAAAATGAGTTAAGCTTTACACATGTGCCGCAGTGACATTACTGCAGGTGTGATTCACTGACAATCACTTCCTCACTGAATGTTTCAGTGGTGCAGTTGCTCGGGCCTCTGAATCTCTGTTTTTTTGTATTTACCTGCTGCTGATGCTCCTCATGCTTACCTCTGGTCTTACCTTTGCTTCTTCCCCTCTGCTTGGATCTTCACCCATGTGCCTGTTGGACTGTCCTCTCCTCTGTAAACTCAGAGACCTCCTTGCCCTCCCCATTACACATTCTGGGTAAACTTGATAAAAAAAATACTGTAAACCAATGTGTCCTGCATTTGAGTCCAATTATCATGAACATAATTTCTCTCTTTTTAGTTAATAGATCAGATTGTGTGCTTTATAACATGTTTCCTTTATTTGCCTTTTCTTTCTGTGGTCATGTTAAAAAGCAGAGTGTAGTATATTGTTAGAGAATTGAGCCTGTCCACAGTAAAATAGTCACTTCTTTAAACTTAGTCCAAAATGGTGAGAAGAACCTTAACCTCACCTCAGAGTCTGACCTTAAACAACATTCAGTGTTCTGTTCTTCTTTCTGCTTTGTCCTCTCTTGTTTTCATCCATGTTTCTAGAGTTACATTTATTTATACTTTGTGTCGGCTCAGTGATTTATTTTTCTGTCTGCAGGTAGAAAAATCATTGACGTTTGCAGATGACACAGATGCTGTTATGTTTTCAGTGACTGAATGGAGATCATTGCAGTTTTCTTTGTTCTTTTTCCACAGATCAGACCACGAGCAGACTGCACTCCAACAACCCCGTCCACACTACATTTGACTGGTACTCACACTGCCCTTGAACATAAACTAAACAACATGTTGATTCCACCATGTTAGAAGATTTATAGAACTATCATATCATCCCCTTTATGCCTCCGTACTTAAGTAAGTACTTAAGTAAGTAAGTACTCATTCACCCCTCTTTCTGTCATGGTATAAAAAGCTCAGGTTTGCACAGACACACATACTACATCTGAAAAGAAGATCCAAGGTAAAGTGTTGGGTCGGGTAGTGAGACTATGCTTAATGGTAATTTGTGACATGACAATATTGCTGTAATTTCCAGAGAAATTGATGGCGGAAGGAAGAAGATCTTGCACAGTTCATTTTGCACTTGCATTAGAGCATGAAGCAAAGGTGGAGAGTCAGAAGACTGAAACTGACCAGTTGAAACAACAGCAGTTTTTTTTAATCATACGCACTGGACTCTAAACTAAAAAGTGATTATTAAATGTGAAAAAATGTAAAATTGCTGTACTGCATGGTAATTGGTTTGTTTCAGTGTCATGGAGCTGCAGATGTTTTAGAACATAAATCCTGAAAAATGCAACCAAAACCACCCCAAAAAATTTATATATATATATATATATATATATATATATATATATATATATATATATATATATATATATATATTAGGGGTGCAACGATACACAAAATTCACGGTTCGGTTCGGTTCGATACTTTGGTGTCACGGTTCGATATTTTTTCGATACAAAAAAATGTTCATGCATTTTTAATTCGTCATTTATTAAAATTATAAATATATATTTTAACTCAAAAGTACAGTTTTTAAATTTAACCCTAACCCTTGTGCGTGTTTTTTATTTTGACAGCGAATGCGCACCTGCGGACCACTTATGTGCAGCCCTGGTTATTTAGCTCATCATATTGCAGCCACAGAAATTCTTTTGTCCATGAAACCATAAAGCTGCACTTTCTTTTTGCCTCATAGTCTGATTTGTCATAACAAAGGATTATTAAAGAAGGAATATTAACTCTATTCTAACTCTAGTAACTCTACACCAGGAAACCACCAAATCTTCTGCAAACGTGATTTTAACCAGTCAAAATGTTTTTGGATATTTATTCAGTGTAGAAACCTAAAAAGTCAGTTTTATTTTTAGATGTTTGGTTGTTTTGAACAATTATATCAAACTGTAAGTATGATGTTTGGTATATAGTATTATATATTGCATGGTATTGATATATTGCACTGTTTGAAGTGCTTCGTATATAAAAGTAGTAAACTGTGTACACAGTGTTTGGTGTGACAGAGCTGTTGTCACTGAATCACAGGTTCAGATGTTTCAGCCTCATAATAAACAAACACGTTTTCAGAGACTCGAGGATTTGACCTTCCAAAAGTCTCAGACATGTTTTAATGAGCTCTCACAGTCTGCAGCCAAACAGGTCAAATTATAAAGAACAGCTGGATCAACCCAACATGACCTCTGACCCCGAAGCAGCTGTTAGACCTGTGTATTTGAAAAAAAATATGATTTTTTTATGGTGAAAGCAAGATTCCAGACTGCAGTTTTGGTCAGATCATGTTTTTAAATAAAAAGCAGAAAAATCAACATTAACATTTTCTCACTTTATAAATGTTATGAATGATTTTTTCATCTAATCTCCTGAACTAGAAGAGGACACCTCACAGCTGTTTCTCACCTGCAGGTCAGCCAGGAGGAGACAGAGATGAACTGTGAGTCGGACGATCTGAGGACAGACAGAAACTCTCCTGAACATCCAGCAGTCGACTCTGATGATCATCATGTTCAGACTCGGACCAACAGTGTGTGTCTGTGCTGTCAGTGACTCTGAACTACAGTTTATTCATCTTGTTCATGAGATTTACTGACACAAAGTCAAACTGTGTTACAAACACACATGAATTTCTAATCTCAGAGTCAGTGAGTGTTGGAGCTTCAGGTTAGGCAAATTAACTATTTTATGTTGGTGTGATTGTTTATTAGCTTCATGTGACTTTTTCTTCTTTAAGTACAGTCCACTGGAAAACACTTTGTATAAAAATCATCTCTTTGGCTGACATTGTTTTTAGTTTGTAAACCAATCTTACCCAATTTAACAGATTGTACAAACTGTTAACGTCTCTCTCTGATCCTGCACTGAGAAGTTTGACAACCTCTTCAACTTTTCTTTAAGATGACACACTGTTCAGCTCAGATTTAAACTGCTTTGACCTTTGACACCAGCAAAACATCCTGAACAACTTTGCTGGGTTGAGACCTGATTACTTTTCATAAACAGACCCATAAGACTCAAAAATATGAAACATATTTTCACATTTATACTGTTGTATAGATGATGCAAACTTTTGTACACTGATGCTCTTTTGGGTGAAGTTTGACTCATTTGTTTAGATGGATTTTCAGATCCACCAGTTTGGCTCAAGTTAGAAACATTGTGATTTTAGGGAAAATTGCCACTCATAACGTATAAATATACACATCATGTTTGTGTGGATTTGTAATGAGACAGCAGTGAAGCAGTGAAGTCATCCTGTTGCCCACAGAAACAGACTCCTCCTGTGAATTAGTAAAGTAACACATGGAGCGCATGAGGAACAAAGGTCATACATGTATCTCCTGAAGTGGATTCTGGGTCTCTGACTTCCTCCCACAGTCCAAAGACATCAACGGGTGTTTTTTATTTATCCGTGTATGCTGTGTGTGAATGTGTGGTTCCTACAGAACTTAATGGTCAGTAACACTAACATGTAAACATGAGTACATCACATCAGCACATGAAAGAACAACAGTGTGGCATTAATATTACAGCAGTGAGGACAGTGTGATGAACTGATGCTCTGATCTCTGGTCTGACCAAAGCTTTAACTCCAAACATCTCTCCACTGTTAGAGCTTCTGCACTGTTTCAGGTTCAAATCATGGTTCATATTTTCATGGCCTGATGGTGTGACGCCTCCACCTACATCACTGAACTGCTCCACTTCTGTACTCTTCTCTCTGTGGCCTTCTTGAAACGTCCTCTTGGTGTTTGTGGGGTTTTTCTCAGTTCATGTGTGCCTTATAAGAGTTTGTTTTTTAAAGACAATGACAATCAGTGAATTCCTTCTGTGATTGAATGAAATATGAGCACTATGTAAGTGTGTAAGTGTTAATAAAGATTTACATGTACCTGTTGAATTCTCTTCTCATTGTTTTTGTCCCTCCAATAACAGACAAACCTCTGTTTCTGAAGTGCCTTAGAGCAACGTCTTCCTCTGTAACTGAATGCTGTGGGTAAACATGTCTTTACTTCTGTGCCTGAAAACAACATCTCCCTGTAGAAAGTGAAGGCTGAGCTCACTCAGATCACTCAGTCAGATCAACTGAGCTTAGAAATAAACTGATTTGTTGATTTTACAATGCTGTGATTGCAGCTATTCCACAACTCTCTCTGTTAATGGTACACATGGCCACTGATTAAATGGTCATTGATCAATCATCATTATTCTTTCGGATAGCGATTGAGATTGTGGATAGAAGTGGCAGAAATGGGCTTCCTCCAAAGAGTGGTTGGCCTCTGCCTTACAGATAGGGTGAGCAGTTTGGCTATTGGAGGGGCTCAGGGTAGAGCTGCTGCTCCTTCACATCGAAAGAAACCAGTTGAGGTGGTTTGGGCATCTGACGAGGATGCCTCCTGGGTGAATTGTTCCATGCATGTCCCACAAGAAGGAATCGAATGGAACTGAAGAAATCACTTGGAAGAGTGACAAAGCATTTCTCCAATTGAATGCGTCCAGATAAACAGAATCAACCTTTTGTGACACTTTTATAATGTTCAACACGATTACTAACAGATAACACACCCAGTGCACTAAACTCACTGTGTGCAGGACTTTGTTTGGTGTTTACATAAACGGTAAATGGTCTGAAATTCTATAGCGCTTTACTAGTCCCTATGGACCCCAAAGCGCTTTACACTATATTCAGTCATCCACCCATTCACACACTGGTGATGGCAAGGCAGACATACATTGTAACCACAGCGGCCCTGGGGCGCACTGACAGAGGCGGGGCAAAATGAAAACAAACTACAAACTGCTGAGCTGTTGAACAGCTGATCCAGCCTTTAGTCTGAGCTGCAGTCAGTCACACAAACAGACTGAACAGGGTGTGTTCTGTGCAGCACCTGCATGTAAAACAGAAGCAAAGCTGTTCCTGTGAAATGAAACTGAAAGCCTCTCTGAGCGTCTCCCTGTAGAAAATGGAGGCTGAGCTCAGTCAGATCACTCAGCCTGCAGACAAATGGAGGCGTGTTTGAGACGTGCAGATAAACACTCAGCTTTGTGTCGTCCTCTAAGGGCTCAGGGCCGTCCTGTTGTCATATTATCACATGCATGACAACATGCGTCTCAGTCCTCAGAGTCCTCTGCACAGTGCTCACGGATTTTCCTCATCTTTCATATTGTGTGCCTGTTTGAATTCAAGCATCATCGTCTACAACTGGACACCCAGCTCTATCTGTCCATGAAGCCAGATAACACACACCATTTAGTTAAACTGCAGGAATGTCTTAAAGACATAAAGACCTGGATGATAACTTTCTGCTTCTTAATTCAGATCAAACTGAGGTTATTGTACTCGGCCCTGAAAATCTTAGAAATATGGTATCTAACCAGATTCTTACTCTGGATGGCATTACCTTGGCCTCCAGTAACTCTGTGAGGAACCTTGGAGTCATTTTTGACCAGGATATGTCCTTCAATGCACATATTAAACAAATATGTAAGACTGCTTTCTTCCATTTGTGCAACATCTCTAAAATTAGAAATATCCTGTCTCAGAGTGACGCTGAAAAACTAGTTCATGCATTTATTACTTCCAGGCTGGACTACTGTAATTCATTATTATCAGGATGTCCAAAAAACTCACTGAAAAGCCTTCAGCTAATCCAAAATGCTGCAGCAAGAGTCCTGACAGGGACTAGAAAGAGAGAGCATGTTTCTCCTGTTTTGGCTTCCCTTCATTGGCTTCCTGTTAAATCCAGAATTGAATTCAAAATGCTGCTCCTCACATACAAGGTCTTAAATAATCAGGCCCATCTTATCTTAATGACCTTGTGGTACCATATCACCCTATTAGAGCACTTCGCTCTCGCTCTGCAGGCCTACTTGTTGTTCCTAGAGTATTTAAAAGTAGAATGGGAGGCAGAGCCTTCAGTTTTCAGGCCCCTCTTCTGTGGAACCAGCTTCCAGTTTGGATTCAGGAGACAGACACTATCTCTACTTTTAAGATTAGGCTTAAAACTTTCCTTTTTGCTAAAGCATATAGTTAGGGCTGGACCAGGTGACCCTGAATCCTCCCTTAGTTATGCTGCAATAGACGTAGGCTGCCGGGCAATGTTCCCTCTAATTTTTCATGTGTCTGAGCGAGTCGCAATATGGCGCCCCCCAGTGGCTGCAGCCAGACTCTTGGGGCCCCTTTTGGTCTCTGCAGGCATAATTAATCAATCACATGGATCATTTCTCAGAAAGGCTCAACAAGTACACATAATTTTTAATGGAACTATTTTATTTTATTTTATTTTAATATATTTTTATTTTTTATTTTATTAGTATTTTCCTTAAATGTGTTAAATATATATTTTCTCATCTAAATGTCCACTGAGCTGTGAGCCAGTAATGCACCTTAACATTGGTTGCCAACCAAGAAGAAGAAGAAGCTGTGAGCCAGGAGGGAGGGGGTGAGTGAGTCCTGAGTGATTTGCTTATGCTTACAAATCAGCACAGGAGGGAGGGGGTGAGTAGCTCAAATGTGCTGTTAGCATGTTAGCAGAGCGATGCTACTGTGAACCGAGGAGCTATTTTCTTGATGTGAGCTTCTACTCAGGGTTTTTTCTTCCAGTTCAGAGCAGAAATTTTTTGTTACGATACTGGATGTTGTGTTTTTCTCCACAATTTTAATTATAAGCTAGATACATTGCTGCTAACAGCAACAGGGATGAGTCAGTGAGTCAGTTGGGCTTGTGAATCATGATTCACGAGTCAGTAAAGTGATTCTCGAGTATTGAACGATTCGTTCATGATTTGCGCATCACTAGTCCATAGTTATAAATCCCACCACTCAGTATTATTAACACATTCTCTCCATGACCCCAGTAAGCTACTGAAGGCTAACCCAGGCAAATATCCCAGAATGCATTTCGTCGAAAACGTAAGAGGCAGTTTTGGAGGGATGCACAGTTTAAAATATTCTTTCTGAATGTAGCTGTGTAAACTTCAAATATCTACTCGATTTATCAAGACATCACAGATTTGCAAAAGTGCTCTAACGTTTTCCGAGATGTGGGACAGTCCACAGTGGGTTGAGAGTGTGGATCTGTGACCTGCGTGAGAATCAGCTTCCTAACATTTGTCTGGAAGAAACACACAGACAGGAAGCAGCAACAAGTGTGAACATTTCACAGATCATGTGTAATCGGTTATTATCAGGATGTCTTAAAAACTCCCATAAAACCTTCAGCTGATGCAAAATGCTGCAGTCGAGTCCTGACAGGGACTAGAAGGACAGAGCAGCTTCCTCCTATTCTGGCCTCTCCTCATTGGCTTCCTGTTAAATCCACAATTTAAAATCCTGCTCCTCACATAGAAGAACTTTAATCAGGCCTATCTTATTTCATTGACCTTAGAGTACCATATGTCCAATATGGTTCAACAGCAGCTAGGTGGATGTCAGCAGCTTCGATGGTGGAGATAAATCCAGGGTTTGAGATTGTTTACAACTTAAACTCAGAGCCTTTTAACACAATTACTGACAAATAACGCACTCAGAGTACTAAACACACTGTGTACAGGACTTTGATTGGTGTTTGCAGAGATGAAAATGATGCAGCCTGCTGACCAGTTGAATCAGCTGATCCAGCCTCTTATCTGAGCTGCAGTCAGTCACACAAACAGACTGAACAGGGTGTGTTCTGTGCAGCACCTGCATGTAAAACAGAAGCAAAGCTGTTCCTGTGAAATGAAACTGAAAGCCTGTCTGAGCGTCTCCCTGTAGAAAATGGAGGCTGAGCTCAGTCAGATCACTCAGCCTGCAGACAAATGGAGGCGTGTTTGAGACGTGCAGATAAACAGTCACAGCTTAGTGTCGGCCTCTGAGGGCTCAGGGCCGTCCTGTTGTCATGTTATCAAGTGCATGACGGCTCTCTGCACACACTTTGAGTCCTTATGCACATTTTCACGAGTCCTCATCTCTGTGGACCTGAGGGATTACCCACAGTTCATAGTGTTGTGATTAGGGATGGGTATCGTTTAGGTTTTATCCGATACCGGTGCCAAATCGGTACTTTTGAAACGGTGCCGGTGCTCAAACGGTGCTCAAACCGGTGCTTAAAGAATGGAGAAGACAAAATTGGTCCAAAAACCTCTCATGTTCAGCTGGTTTTATGTAAAAAGATAACAATGTTAGCCTTTTCTGCAGCTATGGGGCATATATGGTATCACTCTTGGCTGGAAGCAGTGCTTAAACAATGGAAAAAATACAAACTTTGTCCAAAAACCTCTCATGTTCAGCTGTTTCCCTCTTTTTCTTTGGTCATTTTAGCCTTTTTGGCCAGGGTGAAGGGAGTATCTGCCATCAAACAAGAAGACAGCCGCATGTAGCTATGATGATGTTTGCTAGTTCACCTTACATGCATTAATGTAATAACGTGGTTAGCCTACTCAGCGTAAATTACACACGAACAACATTAAGCTACTCACGCAGAGAAGAACGGCTGCTGCTGCCATCAAATACGGTGCATTTCTCGGCTTTAAAAAAAAAAAAATAAACGCTGTGCGTCGCCAGGTGTTTCATCGGATTTGAGGTGTTACCTCCTTTGCACAGTATCAGCTTAAAGCACTTGTTGCTGCTGAGTTTGCATATTTTGCTGTGAAGTACAGCCAGACTTTTGACCGCTTCACCTTGGACATTTTTAATCTGTAGCTCTGCTCTAACAGAACGTACGTACCTGGACCCGCCTACTATCCTCGGAAACGTAAAATGATTGGCTAGGAGTGTATCACAGCTCAGGAAAAAAAAGCACCGAAATAAAGCACCGAAATGTGCGCTGCTTTTTGGTCTGGTTACTACCGTTTATGTCAGAACCGGTACCCATCCCTAGTTGTGATGGTGAAAGCATTAAGAACAAGGATGGAAAATAAATAAATAAATAACCAAACTGAAGGTTCAGAGGAATGTAGCTCATCACAAATGCTTCATGATGAAGTTTTCACAATGATGAATAATTTGATTATTTTACAGTTTCTTCCTGTAAAGTTAGAGCCTGAAAACAGACAAAATCAATCAGTAAATGTCAGATCACACGACGAGGTCTGAGGCACCACGACAGTTAACATCACAGCAGAGGTGACAAAGTGCTTTCTGTGGCCTGTTTATCTTCAGTTCTTTGAATTTAATTAGACATTAATTTCATTAATTAGAATTAATTTCAGTACATTAAACATTAGCAGAAGGATGGAGAGCGTGCTATATGTATTTCTTGCACTTGCACAAACACAAACAGCAGCTCTTCTTGTTTTTGCCACTCAATCTAGAAGAGAATTTAGATCAAGAAATTTCCACGATCATTATGATTTGATTTGATTTTATAGGAAATGCAGTTTGACGTGTTTCCAATACTGAGGATGAGGATACACTATAAAAAATTTAAAGCTACTGTTAGTTTTCCTGTCTTGTAAAAAGTAAAGTTTTTGTTCATGCACAGAAAATGAATATTTTTCAGATTTCAATGGACTTTCTGTCATTTTTGTTTTGTTTTGTTGGGGTTAAAACGATGCCACCTTAAAATGAAACTGAAAAATAAATATTGACATTAAGACAAGAAAAAAGTTTTCACACTTACATCTTTTTTTTCTTTTTTGCTTACAGTTTTTTTTTTCAGTTTCAGTTTGCTGGCACTGTTTTGGCGTCTGGGGGCACGATTGTTAATAACAAACACACAAATATTACATCTTTTGAATCTGTGATGACATGTGACAATATGATGAAGTTCACATGATGTAGCTTCTCTGCCAACAACACAAATGAAAGAATAAATAATTTAAACCAAAGTAAGAGTTTATTGTTCAAATACAGAGACACTCTCACACTGACCTTTGTTGTTTGTTCTCTGTCCTTCATACAAACATTTGGGGCTTACAGACTCTGTGAACACTGAGTTTTAAGGCTTTTCTAATGCTGTGTGAGCAGCAGGAAAATACAATCAGAGCATAAACACACATACATACAAGGTCAAAGACGAGTAGCTACACTTTTTAAACGCAATAACTGATCACTGATGTGAAGTCAGCGAGTACCGAGGTGAACTTTTCTTATCTTTGAGATCTATTGAAACAACTACATTAAATCATACTGCTGAGTGACAACAATAGCGTTATCTAAGGTTAGAGGGTTACCTAGGCAACCAGGGATGTGCATAACCATCTGTCAGCTACAAATTGATGCATGAACGATGGGATGAGTTCATACTTGGATGTAATTTTAGTGAAACAGCTGATCGAGGATTAGTGTTGTTGAGGTTTTGTGGTCCACAGCTCACACTCACATAATGAGGTCATATTTGATCTTATAAACAAAAACACTGATCCCAGGTCTGTAACACTGTTCATGGATACTGAGGGTAAACAACACACACAGCTCACAAAGATAAAGAGAAAACTGAAACCAGATCTTGATGATTGAAAGATTCAGGTGTGAAAAACTTCATAAATATGTCATCTGAGCTCAAAATGATGTAACTACAGTCAGTGGAAACAAAACCATCAAAGTGAAAAATGTTCAAGTGTTGATTTCATTTGTTTGAAGAGTTAAAAGTAGGCGTGCACAACAAAATGTCTCAGTGAGCTGTGTCACACTCAAAGTCAGAGCTTTCTGTGTCAGAAAGAGGCTAAATCACCATGGTAACTGATGGTGAAAGATCACCTGGTCAGGAGCATTTCATGTTCAGAGTTTTGTTTTTAAATCAGCTGTTAGAGCCACGTTTTCACTGTGATGTCGATTCTCTGCTGGAGGAAATGTTTCATATGTGCAGCTTGTTAAACTGTAACTTGCTGAAACCACTGAGTGAAGCTAAACTGCACATCACACTGTTACAATGTACCTGTATTCATGTAGTGGAGACATTAGTGAAGTTATCAGTGAGTAACGTCTCTGATTGGACTGGGTGGCGCTCACAGGGACCATTTTGTGTAGAAGAAAAGTCACATGGTACATGAAACGCTCCTTTTCATCTGAGCGTGCTCAGAGCCTGAAGCAGAGAAAGGTGATAATCACCACGGTGATACCTGCTGTCTCTGACTGCAGTTTCAGGTTTAGTTGAGCCAGCTAACACAAAGAAAGCCTGACTGTGTTGAAGTTGATTTGTAGTCACAGCCCTCTGGATGTTCCAGTTACTATGAAATGTAAAGACTGTTTTTAAAGATGAAACTCGTCCACTGAGATGAGCTGTCAGCAAAAACAGAAGCAGCCATTAAAGATAAAACTGAAATAAACCTACAGTGCTGTGGGCCTGCTGTCTGTGCTCAGTTCATCTGTTTCTGCAGGATTTTAAACACTGACAACACCCAGAACTCTGAACAGCAGCAGCAGACTCAAAGCTGGAAAAACCTCTGAGACATTTTAAACCTGCTGCACTTAAACAGGAGGCTGGTTTGTTTCCACTCTCTGCTGTTGTTTATGTTTTCTGTAGATCAAAAAACCAACAACAGCAACAACAAGAAGAAGCAGAGCAGGAACTGACAGACCAACAATCAGTCCAACAGATCCATCCTCCTTCTCTTTGTCTTCATCCTTCTCTTGTCCTCCTGTCAGACCTGCAGGTGAGAAACAGGTGTCAGCTGTCAGGTAGGTGATGAGTGAAGAACAGAACAGAATCCATTTGCTCTTCAAACTGCTGTCAGACATTATCTACTGCACTCTGATCACATCACTCAGACCAGCTGCTTTCTACAAAGTCTCATCAGCAACATCTTTAGAAACAAACATCAACAACCAGGAAGCAGCTTCACCTCTGATCACACACACACTCAACTCTACTCACTCACCTGGAGGAACAACATGAAGGTGGATGCTGCTGATGAACTTCCATGAGCGTGTTTCTTCCATGAAGACACGACACTCATATGTTCCACTATCAGCAGTGTTCACATCCTTCAGAATCAAAGACACGTCTCCATCCTTCATCTGTCTGTCCTGCAGATCCACCCGGTTCTTAAAAGATGGATGCTGGTCATCTGGAACAAAGCACATATTCATCTCCCAGGTCAGCTCTGCTCCACTCTAAAATAATGATGTTGTTGTTTGCAGCTCGACATGTCAGAGTGACGTCCTGTCCAGACTCAGCTGTGATGGTTTTCTGGTCTGAAAGAGGAAACAGCACAGAGCAGAGAGGTTAAAGGTCAAAGTACAACTGTTCACTTCTACAGCAGCCAATCAGAAACACACAATAAAAGATTGTCTTCTGTTATTAGAAGATGATCTTTGATTGTGTTTCTTCTTGTGTCCCTTCAGGCGTCACCACAGCGAGTCTTCTCCTCCTCCTCACCTGATCCCGAGCATCTTCATCAGGGCTGATTTGTGACAGAAGGACAGCAGCAAGAGTGAAAGGGAAGGTTTGAAGATGGCAGTGAGCTGCTGTCATGTTTGCTTTGGAGACTCTGACACAAAGACAGGAGGCCGAGCTGAACATGTTCAGATTTTCATTGAGAGCAGAATGGACGAGATTATGAACGAGTTCATCAGAGGGAAGCTCAGGCTGAGACGTTTGGAGACAAAGTTCATGAGCAAAGACTGAGACGGATGAAAAACATCATCTGAAAAACAAATCTTTGGTTTTAGAATCTGTTAGTTTGATAAAATGTTGTTGATGGACGAGTTCATTGAGACTCTGGATGTCTGTCAGACTGAGTCACTGCTTTTTATTGTAACAGCTGTACTGATGCTCCTGAATCTGGCCTCTGACACAAACCTCCAAACAGTAAGAATGAAAAAAGAATAAAACTATTAAAACTCTTCAAGCAATAAATAATCAAACCTGAAAAAGAAGAAAATCATCTGGAAACTAAACTGAACTAAACACAAAAAGTCCAAATGGAATAAAAACTCAAACTAATGAGAAAAAACTACAATAACTCTGTTCCACAAACAACAACATGTGCTGATAATAAGTGAACATAATGTGTGAGAGAAAGCAGCCTCTCATTATAAGACACTGTGAGTCTCTGCATGCTGCCTTTATGGAGCTACAGCTGTTTGTATACACTGAACAAAAAGCTTTGTAGCTGCATCCTGACTCCTGACACTACAACACATCACACTGACACACACATTACACTTCTTTGTGTCTGTGCTGCAAACTGCACCAACACACAGACTCCACCCAGCTTTGTGTCGATCACAACACTGAATGAGTAACAAACTACTTCTTAGAGAAATATAATCAGCATGTAAACCAGACTGAGGCTCTTTATCTCAGAAATAAACTCAGTTTAGTTTCTAACAGTTAAATCTCACCTGCAGAGACGAACAGGACAAACATCAGCGTGGAGCAGAGCGACGCAGTTACAGCAGACATGTCCGTGTTCTCTGTTTCTGCCGATCTGACTCTTAGTTTGTTCTAAATGTTTGAGTCTGTTGGTGTTTTCACTCAATAACTGAACCTGAGTTTAAACCTGACTACATCAGATTACATTTAAGGTTTAAATAAAGTTAAAGCTGCGGCTCAAACTCTTCCGTGTCTCGTGAGGACGTGGCGTTAGAGTGACGTTTGGTAGGTTGGACTGAGGATGCGCAGAAATGAGTGCGTCACAACAAACGAGGCGAAGTAGAAAAGTTTTAGTGGTCAGTTGTTGAACGATCTCCACAGAACAAAATCAGAACCTCTCATGTGTCGTCATGTAGGAACAGTTTGTGTTTCAGTCTTTGAAGCACAAGAACGTTTTGTTTCTGACGGCAGTTTGATTCTTGTTTCATCGTCACAAACAGAAAAACTGAAATAATATGAAAATAAGTCTCAGGGAAATATTTTTACTAAACAGCCAAAACTTCCTGTTTTATCTCAGAGTTAAATCTCACCTGCAGAGACGAACAGGACAAACATCAGCGTGGAGCAGAGCGACGCAGTTACAGCAGACATGTCCGTGTTCTCTGAGTACTTTTCAGAGCCTGTAGTTTTCATTTTTACTTCAGTAAAGAAGTTTAATGAGTACTTCAGCTATTACCGGAGTATTTGTACAGCTTGAGTATCTGTACTTCTTAACTACAGATTTTTTTTTTTTACTTTTGTCCCTCTGAAAGTGTCTAATTATCAGTAATTATCTATAATTTACTGAATAATATGTAGAATATAAAGCAGAAGCTGTGGATGACTTACTGTAGTCAGGAGTTCAGGAGAATCCTCAGAGTTTCTGCTCCTCATCATGATGGAAACATGAAAACATGTTGATGCTCTTTGAGCTGGAATCAGTCCAAAGCAACCGTGAGTGTGAACCAACAGACATCATTATAATAACTCTGACACGAATCCTGATAGAAATCCTGCTCACTGACCTCTCTAACTGTAACTCTGTCACTGACACATCTGCCAACATCTGTTCCTGTAACAGCTCAGAGGAGGAGTTCAGCACTTTCTGATTATTATCAGAAAAATCAGAACAGGAGGAGCGTTTTTGTAAATGTGGCTGAAAGCGGCGAGGCAAGTTTATTTATATAAGTTCATTTATATAGCACAATTCAACAACAAGGTGATTCAAAGTGCTTTACAGAGACATTAAAAAACAAAAACAATAAAAAGCATGATTTAAAAAAACTGTAGATAAAATCAGAACAATAGATAAAATCAGTAGTTAAAATGTTAGTTTTGAACTTTAAGCTTAAAAGTGTGGATTTGGTGCTTTATTCAAATGCAGCTGAGAACAGGTGAGTCTTCAACCTGGATTTAAATAAACTGAGTGCTTCAGCTGATCTGAGGCTTTCTGGGAGTTTGTTCCAGATATAAGGAGCATAAAAGCTGAATGCAGCTTCTCCGTGTCTGGTTCTGACTCTGGGAACTGATAAAAGACCGGATCCAGATGACCTGAGGGATCTGGATGGTTCATACTGGGTCAGGAGGTCATTGATGTATTTTGGTCCTAAACCATTCAGAGCTTTATAGGCCAGCATCAGAACTTTAAAGTCTATCCTCTGACGGACAGGCAGCCAGTGTAAAGACCTCAGAGCTGGACTGATGTGGTTCACTTTTTTGGTCTTAGTGAGGACTCGAGCAGCAGAGTTCTGAATGAGCTGTAGTTGTCTGACTGATTTTTTAGGTAGACCTGTAAAGATGCTGTTACAGTAATCAAGCCTACTAAAGATGAATGCATGGACTAGTTTTTCCAGGTCCTGTTGAGACATCAGATCTTTTATCCTTGAAATATTCTTGAGGTGATAGTAAGCTGACTTTGTTATTGTCTTAATGTGTTTTTCTAAGTTTAGGTCTGCATCCATCACTACACCCAAATTTCTCGCCTGGTTTGTGGTTTTTAGGTGTATAGATTGAAGTTCTCTGGTGAGCTGTAATCGTTTTTCTTTGGCGCCAAAGACTATTACTTCAGTTTTCTTTTTGTTTAGCTGGAGAAAATTGTGGCACAACCAGTCATTAATTTCCTCAATGCATTTACCAAGAGCCTGTACAGGGCCTCGGTCTCCTGGTGACATTGTGATATATATTTGTGTGTCATCTGCATAGCTGTGGTAGTTTATTTTGTTGTTGTTTATAATCTGTGCCAGTGGGAGCATGTAGATGTTAAACAGAAGGGGTCCCAAGATGGAACCTTGGGGAACTCCACATGTGATACTTGTCTGCTCGGATGTGAAGTTACCTATTGATACAAAGTATTTTCTGTTTTCTAAGTATGTTTTGAACCAGTTTAGTACAGTTCCTGAAAGACCTGTCCAGTTCTCCAGTCGTTTGAGTAATATGCTGTGGTCAACTGTATCAAATGCTGCACTGAGATCCAGTAAAACTAGGACTGACATTTTTCCACTGTCTGTATTCAGACATATGTCATTAAACACTTTGGTCAGAGCGGTTTCAGTGCTGTGGTTCTGTCTAAAACCTGACTGGAAGGCATCGTAGCAGTTATTCTGTTTTAAGAAGTAATTGAGCTGTTGAGAAACTGCTTTTTCAATGATCTCACTTACAAATGGGAGATTTGAGATCGGCCTGTAGTTTTTCATTTGTGTCTTGTCAAGATTGTCCTTTTTCAGTATAGGTTTTATTACAGCAGTTTTTAGTGGTTCCGGAAACACACCTGACATTAAAGAAAAGTTGACGATCTGTAACAGGTCTGACTCCAAAGTCTTTGAGACCTTTTTGAAAAAACTTGTTGGCAGGACATCTAAACAGTAGGAGGAGGAGTTCAGTTGACCTAAGATGTCCTCCAGGTCTTTGCTGTTAATCGGGTGAAACTGTTTCATGGTGTTTAAACATTTTTTCGGTGGACACAGTACATATCCTGGATCTGCTGTTGATGTACCAATTGCTTGTCTAATCTTTTGGATTTTTTCTGTGAAGAATTTGGCAAAGTCATTGCAGGCCATGGTTGAATGAAGTTCAAGCTCAGCTTTCCTACACTCTCTTTTTTCATTTTTCACCAGTGTGGAGTTTCTCCATGGAGACTTTTTCCTTCCAGAGATAACCTTCACCTTAATGGGAGCAATAGTGTCCATTACATTTAACATGTTAGCATTGAAGCTATTGACGAGCTCATTGACTGAACCTTTGGACAGGTCAGGTGTTAATGGGAAGACCTGGTTAAAGATCTCACTACTGTGTTCAGTTATACACCGTTTTGTGATCACAGCTGTTGATATATTTGTGTGGGCTGAGATTTTACTTTCAAAGAAAACACAGTAATGATCAGACACGCCCACATCAGACACAGTAACCTTTGAAATGCTCAGGCCCTTGGAGATCAGTAGGTCAAGAGTGTGTCCTCTATTATGTGTGGCCTCTGTTACATGCTGAGTCAGCCCAAAGTTGCCCAGAGTGTTACTCAGGTCTTTAGTCCCTTTGTCCTGAGGGTTGTCCACATGGATGTTAAAATCCCCAACAATAATTACATAGTCGAAATCAACACAGATCACAGACAGCAGTTCACTGAGGTCATTAAAAAAGTCTGTGCAGTATTTGGGAGGCCTGTAAACATTAAGAAACACAACTTTGGATGGGCCTTCAGCTGTAAAGCCACATATTCAAAAGATAGCTGCTTACATCGAAATGATTCATGAAATAAGACAGCAAAATAATTATTCTGTCCTGATTTTAGTTTTTATAAAAAAAAACCAAAATCCTCAGGAATAAAAACTGAATGTAAATAAATAATAAGTAAAATATATTACATATAATCAACACACCGTACTAAATGAAAGTTTATATAAATCACATTTATAACAAATAAATTCTAATCAGAAGCCTCTTTATGATTATGATTTCCCCACCATCAAATAAAACAGAAGAGATAAATGCTGATTATAGATCTTCTTTTGTTGTTGTTCCTTAAATTATTTATTTATTTAAAATATTCTGGAAACATCCAGAGGATGTGTTTTAGTTACATTTTTGGTCATGTGTTTTTTAAAACTTTATTTAAATTTAATGTTTTTCTCAATAATTACTCCAAGGTTTTTTTTGTCCAAATGTCAGCTTGTTGTTGTCATAGTAACAATGTCAGTCAGTGTACTTACTGCTTTCCTTGGGTTACTGTGTCTATAACATAGCTAGCATTGTTTTATCCTATTAAACAGAAATGAGGCATCTTTGGCACAATTTTGGTTTTAGATGCTGTGATTTGAAGCATTGGGTTTTGCATTATGTCCACTGACATTTTTACATGGTGTTCAAAATTACTGCCCAAATATCTGCCCAGAGATGTATGCAACACAAAAAATGACTTCCCCATTCAAGCACCAATGCCACAGCAAGTTTTACAGTTTCACCAAAACAAAATGTTTTATTTGTCTTTAGAGGAACATCAGAGGGACACATCTAACACAACAAACAAAGCCTTGTAGAAAGGAAACAAAAATGACGTAAAAGGCTTCCCACTCCTACAGCTACAAAAATGTATAATTAATTACAATAATAATAATTTCTACAAAAAACTAATTTAGCTCTTGTAGATGCAGAAACTTCATCACACAAGTAAGCACAGCCTGATTGGAAATGGGGCATAGGTAGGGACAACCAGTCTTGTAGTCGTCCCCATTCAATCTCCAACCGATGATCACCTTCCAGCTGGAACTTACATAACCATAAAGGAAAGGAAAGGAAAAACTCAATGCTTCATGGGAAACCCCCGGCAGCCTACGTCTATTGCAGCATAACTAAGGGAGGATTCAGGGTCACCTGGTCCAGCCCTAACTATATGCTTTAGCAAAAAGGAAAGTTTGAAGCCTAATCTTGAAAGTAGAGATAGTGTCTGTCTCCTGAATCCAAACTGGAAGCTGGTTCCACAGAAGAGGGGCCTGAAAACTGAAGGCTCTCCCTCCCATTCTACTTTTAAATACTCTAGGAACAACAAGTAGGCCTGCAGAGCGAGAGCGAAGTGCTCTAATAGGGTGATATGGTACTACAAGGTCATTAAGATAAGATGCGGACTGATTATTTAAGACCTTGTATGTGAGGAGCAGGATTTTGAATTCAATTCTGGATTTAACAGGAAGCCAATGAAGGGAAGCCAGTGTCAGACCAACAGAATAGACCCAGCAGAAGAAGCTACTTCCATTTAGGAGTTTTCAAGGCCTCTGAGGATTTCCTCCAGTTTTTATCCATCTATTGGTATCAAGACTGCATCTGTGAGATTTTCTGCCACAGAGGTAATTTTCCACGACTGCTACAGCTGCCAAACGTCTTGATGCATGCTCAATCATCCAGGTAAGTAAATCTCCAAAAGTTGATTCTGTTCATCTGGACGCAGCGTTTTGTGGGAGAAACGTTTCGTCACTCATCCAGGTGACTTCTTCAGTCTCAGCTGACTGCAGGTTTCCTCAATCTTATAAACAGAACATTTGCATAATGACTGAAAGCAGCCCACTGAAGGAAGAATGGGCTGGGAGGTCAGAGATCAGTGGGCTTTGGTCAGTGGTTGTTGATCATGACCTGACAGATCTGTATCCTGTGTGTGCACCCACTGTGGGCCTTTCCTGTGCTTAGTGTCAGCCTGAGCTCCATGCAGGCCTCAAAGGCCAAGCAATTCAAAAGCTTCACCAAAACAAGACACCACTCAAATAGCTGGACCCAGGCTCGCCGCCCTTATGGAGGAAAACATAGAAGATGATCTCTGTGAGTTATTTTTACTGTCATATTATAAAATGTGATGTTCTAGCATCATGTTATTCTTCTTAAGCCTTTGAAAAGCTTCCTCTGTGTCCATTAAACTGATGACTTTAGTGCTGCTGTCTACTTGTTACATTTAGTACTGTTTAATTTTCAACCTAGGAAGATCTGTAAGAAGGACTCACAATATAACATAATACTGTAAGATTACTTACAGGTAAAATACTCAGATTGTACTTAGATAAAAGTATGTAATCACAGACTCGCCCAGCCCGACTGCCTTGAAGTTCAGGTGTCTTCACTGCCTCCTCTGATAAGAGCTGGAGACCTGAGTAGGTTCGTCACCCATCAGCAGCAGATCACCTCTCGATCGGGCACGTTTTCATCTGGGAGGCTTTTAGAGCTCACTGCCCTCGGCGTCGCTGCTGGAACAACCAAGTTTTGCTATTGAATCTTTGACCTGCTGATCTCACAGAGGCAGGAGACCCAGAACATCCATGCCAGCTTCAGTTTATGCTCTGTCCTGTCATCCAATCAGATTTGCATGTAATACACTGATATTCAGCCCCAGCCTGGTGTTCTCTCCATCTCTGACCTTTCACACAATTTAAACTAACAAACTTTCTCTTTAAAACTGTTTGTCAATCACAATTTACTCGATTTATTATTATTCTATCACATATTTATATCAGTCATAATGAACTCAGTATGATCTGAGCTGTAAACCTGTATTGATCATCACAAACCTTTATAGCGCTTCAGAGCAGCTCCTTCAGTGGCTGCAGCACCCACGATGTGGGCAGAGAGATTTCCTCCCCTCTGCTGTCAGACTCCACCACAAAGACTTTGCAGCTGATCAAACACACACATGTGCAATAGGACTAAGTGTAACACTCTTTTTCTGACAACGTTGTATTTGTACTCAGTTGTATATAGCATGTGTATTCTATTTTTATCCTATCATTCTATTCTATTCTATTGGGTACAGTTGTGTACAGTTTCTTATTCTATTCCAGGGTTCTCTCATGTTTGCTATGTAACTGCACTGTCCACTTCCTGCTGTAACAAAACAAATTTCCCACATGTGGGACTAATAAAGATGCTCTTATCGTTACTGTATAACCACAGGTTCACTTCACATTTGGTAGAATATAAAAGGACAAAGCTGGACAATTGTCATCACATTTCTCATTAGTTGCTGTTAGCACAAGCACACAAAGAAAGCAGAGCTTTAGCTTTAGCTCCCTACATCACTTTTAAGCCTGGATGTTGAGGCTTTTGCTTCCTCTCAGCTGTGATGACATCTCTGTCTGCTCCATCTCACCCAACATCATCCATCTGACCTGATGCTACCTGACAAACTAAAGATAAAATATTAAATTCATTTTGCATCACTTACATTTAAAATACATTTAAGGTGGATTTCTTAAAAGGGAAGGGACTGACCTTACTGTTGTGTCGAGACAGGTGTGAAGGGAGTTAAATCCAGTCTTATACTACGGACGTGTTTGGTTTTGGTCTGTAATACGTTGAGTTTATTATCTATAAGTTAACATAGCAAATCCTCCATCCAGAGGCTAAAGTGATATCAGAGCTAGACTACTTTAAGTGGAAACAGATGATCGTCTGAGCCTTAAATGAAATAAGGTTAAAAAGAAATGCTGCTATCGACAGTGTGAGGCAGTGAGCTCTGTTATACCATATTTTTTAATTTTCTTTATTATTATTATATTATAGTGTTATTACCTTCCTGTTACTTCATAATAGAACGACAGTTAATGGTAAAAGTCTTGAATAGTTTTGAATTTATTTTTCCATGATCACATTTCATTCAATCACTCGTGGACTTGTGTGAATGTTACATGTGTTATTTTCACCCGTGGATTTACAGACACTGTGTGAACAGTTTTCATTTTATCCAAAGTTTTACTTGATGTCCAACTGATAAAATCACTGACAGACAACAGAAGCAGGAGCTCAGAGAGAAATTCAATTCAACTTTATTTATAAAGAGACAAATCACAACGTTTGGTTTTATTTTACAGAAACTTCAAACTAAACCAAATTCAGGACGTGTATTAAACCTGCAGCTGATCCCTGTCTGCTGTTCACTCCCTTTGATTTCTGTTACCAGCATCATCTCATGTTCCCCAGGTTCACTGACAACGCTGAAACCACCAGCGGGAGACTAAGAGTGCTGATTTAAAAAGATTCAGACATTTTATTTTGCTGCAGCTCAACATGAGGCTGGATCCTGATTCTTTGTTGTTTTTGTTTTCTCTACATGAAGAAAACAGCAGCAACAAGAAGCACAGCAGGAACTGACAGGCTGACCTTCAGTCCAACAGATCCTCCTGTGTGACCTGCAGGTGAGAAACAGGTGTGAGGTGTCAGGTAGGTGATGATGAAGAACAGAACAGAATCCATTTGCTCTTCAAACTGCTGTCAGACATTATCTGCTGCACTCTGATCACATCACTCAGACCAGCTGCTTTCTACAAAGTCTCATCAACAACATCTTTACAAACCAACATCAGATTGTGTGTTTTGTGGTCTAAAGTTTTGTGCCTCTGGTTTCTCATTGGCTCACACTCTTGCAGAGCCGTAACACGCACATGAATGAGAGGTGGTGAGTGTAGTTCCTGTTAACAGGGTATTGCAGACCATCCCGCTAACTGCCGAATTTACTTTTGTCTGTCATATTTATGATGAAAAACAAATGTAATCAAATTAGATATTGATATTTTCATATGGGAATTGATCCTGCAACATGAAACGCTGGGATTGGAAGTTCAGCATCGCTCCGCACATCATACCTGTGAGATGACAGACAGCAGTGTGGAGGAGAGTGCGACACAAAACACAGAAATATGACTGACAGCTGCAAACGAAGCAGCATCTGCTGCAGGTGAAAGATATTGGGACTAGCAGAGCAGAGTGGCTTCACTGTAAAACAAAATTAGCAGTGAGTGTGAAAAGTTTCTGTGTGTGGAGTTCAACACCGTCCACTCAGAAGCTGCATCACTGGATGGTAGATTTAAAAAGATTCAGCATTCAGTGACAACAGAGCTGTTGATGAGGCACTTCAGAGAATAACTGCAGCAGCAAAGTGCACTCCCACCCAGCTCCACCATTACAGGGCCAAGTGAAGGAGGAGCCACAGACGTCTGCTGTGTGGAGCCTCTTTGATGAAAGAGCTACAGGAGATGCTGCAAAGAGAAATACTACAGCTGATGTTATGATGGAGATGAAATGTTATCTTGAGGAGCCCCTCATCCAACAAGGAGAAGGCCCACAGAGCTGGTGGGAGGCCAAGGCCACAGTCTTTCCCTACCTGTTGAAGGTGATGGAGGGGAGACTGTGCATTGTGGCAACATCTGTTCCTTTGGAGGGTCTTCTCAAAAACTGGGCAGATACTAAGGAGAAACCACATCAGCCCATCCAAGCTGAGGCAGCTGGTTTTTCTGAATGTCGACCTGCACTGAGGACAAACTGTTTGGCTGCTGAGTTTGGTTCTGTTCTGTGGATTTGTTTACAGTGGGGCTTTTTGTGCTGAATTAAACTTAAAGGTTTGATTAAAATATTAAACAACAGTAAGAATGCCTGCTTTTGTGACAGAACAAAAACACAAAATTAGGCAATTATAAGGCTTTTCATAAAAACACTACATGCAAAAGGGTTTGTCAGCACACAAAGCATTCACATTTGCCAAGTAAAGCTAAAGTATGAGGCTACAGAGGATAATAACTTAAGAGACATTTGGGAGCCACGAGACGTGCAAGATAATCCAGAGCTTAGATCTAAATAAGGAAGTCTTAACTCAGTAATGGAGAATATCCTCACACATTAAGAAGCACCGAGGGAGGGAAGTCCTTCATTACTCTGTCAGTCAGGTAGGTGATCAGTGAAGAACAGCACAGAATCTATGTACCTGCATGTTCAGCTCAATTTGTGGATGCAATAAGAAGTAAAGTGAGAGTGATCAGCTTACCAGTGACTGTGATATTAACCAGGTTACTGATGGCACCATTACTGGACTCACACCAGTAAACTCCGGTGTCGTGAGGCACCAGCGTACTGATTGAACATGATTGATCACGTTGCTGTTGTCCCCGCCCATCTCCACACTCAGCCCTCTGCAGTTTGCTTGTGTTTCTCCTCACAGTCCAATCAGAAACGCTTTGGTCCTCCTCACAGATTACAGTCACAACATCTCCCTCAGAGACATCAGAGCTGTGAGGAAGAGGAGAGGTTAGATCAGGGCAAGGCTGGACTGGGACAAAAAGTCGGGATAAAGATTGAAAATGTGACGTCATTCAGGGGTAAAACCGCAAAGGATTCTGGGAACTTGTGGCAAGAGGTACTAGCGCACGCAGGCTTTCAATTGAACTCAGTTACACAGCGATAAAAAGAAACCCAAAAAATGGCAACAAGCTGTTGTATTATTAACTGCAACAGCCGGTCGCATGACAGCCACGGGAAGCCGACAGGTAAAGAGATCTTTTTTTTTATCGGATTACGTCGTTGAAGAGAAATTTTTTAAGCCATGTTTCCGAAGTAAGAGCCGACGGATGGTCTGGATATACCAAATATAACGTCCCAGAACACTCCAGCTCACAGGTTAGTCTGCTCCAAGCATTCCCACAAAGGTCAGAGTTTTGTTGTAGTTAATGCGTCATTTTTCTTAACATAACTGGTGATATAGGTTACAAGCAAGTCTGGCGCTGAACAGAAATTGCCGCGCTATGCTCCTTTGTCTATTGTGCATAAATAGTGAATTGTCCTGACACAATATTGTGTTTCGCTTCTGTTATTATGGTACATTGACAGAAACATATACTTTTATTCACAGGATAAAACAGGTGTTTTGTATCACTAATTGTCCAGTACGATTACAG
Source organism: Aulonocara sp. 'chitande type north' Nkhata Bay (assembly GCF_057382095.1). Taxonomy (NCBI): domain Eukaryota; kingdom Metazoa; phylum Chordata; class Actinopteri; order Cichliformes; family Cichlidae; genus Aulonocara; species Aulonocara sp. 'chitande type north' Nkhata Bay. The sequence goes on from NC_141346.1 coordinate 11,271,281, forward strand.
CATACAATATTATTGTCACTGCTACATTTCTGTGATGAACCAGAAATTATTTCCACTACTAATTAATTACCGTTGAGCTCAAAGGTTATATTGTGGCGGACCACCAGGTGGCTCCACTCACACACAAGTTGAAGGGAAGTGTGGGGGTGGAGATTTTGGCGCTGACTATATGTGAAGTTCTGTCAGTTAATAAAGTGGTTGGAGTGAGACACTGAGACTTCTCCTGTCGTTGTTACATACCTCCACATTGGTGACCCCTGTAGTGAACATGCTAAGGCTCGACGACGAAGCCAGCTCTGGCCTGGAAGCATCGGCGGCCGCCGGACCTTCACCTCCGCCGATGGCTGCGTTTGCTGTGGCGCTTAAATTGCCGGATTTTTGGCTTCACGATCCTCCTTCATGGTTCATGCACGTAGAAGCTCAGTTTGCTCTTCGTGGAGTTTCAGCCGACGACACTAAATACCACCATGTGGTGGCCTCACTTGACCCGCTGTCAACCCGCCGTGTGATGACTCTCCTCCGGGATCCCCCAGCCCAGGGCAAGTACGCCGCCCTCAAGGGGCTGCTGCTGCGGCGTTACTCCCTCTCTGATGCTGAGCGGGCCGAGAAACTCCTTTCCATCGCGGGCCTGGGCGACGGCACCGCCCTCGAGCTCATGGAGAGCATGCTGTCCTTGCTGGGCGCGGAGGACGGAGGATTTCTCTTCACCCACCTCTTTCTTCGACAGCTGCCGGCTCCAGTGCGCGCTGGCCTTGCCAACTCCCCGCTATTGGCCACGAAGGATTACCGCTCCCTTGCGGAAGAGGCGGATCGCATCCTCCTGGCTACCAGGACTTTCGGCGTCCAGACGGTTATTCAGGACCCACCAGCGTTTTCCCCCTCCCCCTCACCGATGCTCCACGGGCCCTCCGACTCGTCCACTGTGGCCGGAATCGCTGCACGGCGGCACCGCGGAAAGGGGCTTTGTTTTTATCACCAGCGTTTTGGAGCGAAGGCACGGCGCTGCCTCCCGCCTTGCAGTTTCCAGACCCAGGGAAACGGGCATGTCAGCGCTCTGTAGCAGCCGCGACCGCTGGCAACAAGGAAAGGCTGCTTTTCTTAGAGGACTCACGCTCGGGGAGGCGTTTCCTGGTGGACTCCGGCTCACAGAAGAGCCTTCTTCCCCCGGCTGGCTCGGACAGGCTAGCTGAGGGTTGCGGGCCATTGCTAACAGCGGCTAATGGCTCTCCCATCAAAACCTTCGGTGAAAGGTTGGTGACTGTTTGCTTTCACGACCGTGACTTTCAGTGGAACTTTGTTGTTGCTGCTAGCTCTGTGCCTATAATAGGCGCTGATTTTCTTTGTGCTCACGGACTACTGGTTGATGTGGCTAACAGACGTTTAATTGATGCTGTGTCCTTTTCCTCATTACCCTGTTTGACTCGGGGTGCTCAGCCCGTGGTGCATGCTAACTCAGTAGATTCGGGTGACGTTTTTCAGTGTTTGCTTTCTGAGTTTCCCTCACTCACTGTCCCCACTTTCTCGAGCACGGTGACGAAGCATGGGGTAGAGCATTACATAACTACAGTAGGGCCCCCGGTGTTCGCGCGCGCGCGTCGCCTCGACCCCGCCAAACTGGCTGTCGCTAGGGAAGAATTTGCCACCATGGAGCGTCTGGGCATCGTGCAGCGTTCGAACAGTGCCTGGGCTTCTCCGTTACACATGGTGCCTAAATCTGATGGTCGGTGGCGACCTTGTGGGGATTTCCGCCGTCTTAATAATGTCACGGAGAACGATCGTTATCCCATTCCCCACATCCAAGATTTTTCCGCCCATCTTGCGGGGACCTCGGTTTTTTCTAAGATCGATTTGGTACGGGGATATCACCAGGTTCCCGTGCGCGCGGAGGATGTCCCCAAAACCGCCGTAATTACACCTTTCGGCCTTTTCGAGTTTCTGCGCATGCCGTTTGGCCTGAAAGGTGCCGCCCAAACCTTCCAGCGGTTGATGGACTCGGTCTTGCGCGGGCTGCCCTTTGTTTTTGTATATCTTGATGATATACTGGTGGCCAGCAGCTCGAAGGAGCAGCACATGTTCCATCTGCGTCAGGTTTTTCAGCGTTTGGCGGAGCATGGACTGATTATTAATCCGTCTAAATGCCAGTTTGGGTTGCCCGTTCTCGATTTCCTTGGGCACCGTGTTTCCGCCGAGGGCGCGGTTCCGTTGCCTGACAAAGTCCGAGCTGTTTCGGAATTTCCGCGTCCCACGACTGTTAAGGCACTGCAGGAATTTTTGGGGATGGTGAATTTTTACAACCGTTTTCTCCCCAGAGCGGCACATCTGCTGAAGCCCCTTTATGGGGCGTTAAAGGGTAAAAAAGCTAATGACCCCGTTGACTGGTTTCCGGACAGCATCCAAGCGTTTTCTGATGCTAAGTCAGCGTTAGCTAATGCTGCCCTTCTGGCCCACCCATCCCCCTCAGCGCCGATTGCGTTGACCACTGATGCGTCGGACATAGCGGTGGGTGCGGTGCTGGAACAGCGAATGTCGGGTGTCTGGCAACCGCTCGACTTTTTCAGCCGTACGCTACGTGACAGCGAACGCAATTACAGCGTTTTTGACAGGGAGCTACTGGCGCTCCACCTGGCGTCTCGTCATTTCCGGTTTTTTCTCGAGGGTCGTCACTTTACCGCATACGTGGACCACAAACCCTTGACGTTTGCCATGTCCAAGGTTTCCGATCCATGGAGTGCACGCCAGCAGCGCCAGTTGGCAGCCATTTCTGAGTTTACCACGGACATTCGGCACGTGGCTGGTAAATCCAATCATGTGGCTGACTGTTTGTCCCGTGCGCTGGTTTCTCCCGTCTTTCTCGGCATAGACTACTCCGCCATGGCTGCCGATCAGAGCGGTGACCCCGACATCCTCGCGCTTAAATCCACCCAGACGGGCCTCATACTGGAGGACAGACCCGTGCAGGACGGTGGTCCCCTCCTCGTCTGTGACGTTTCCACCGGCCGCCCTCGCCCTGTGGTTCCCGCTTCCTGGCGTCGTCAAGTTTTTGACTCGGTACATGCTCTCTCTCATCCAGGGGTCCGGGCCTCTGTTAAACTGGTCAGCTCTAAATTTGTTTGGCCAGGCCTTCGCAAATCTGTTAAGGAATGGGCGTCGGCGTGCATTCCCTGCCAGCGCGCGAAGGTTCATAAACACACCAAGGCGTCCCTGGAGCCGTTCTTCATACCCGGCAAACGTTTCGATCATGTGCATGTCGATCTGGTGGGTCCCTTGCCGCAGTCACAAGGTTTTACGCACCTTTTGACTGTTGTTGACCGGACCACCAGGTGGCCGGAGGCGGTCCCCCTGGCGTCCACTACCGCAGCAGTGGTGGCCAAGGCGTTTTTGTCGACCTGGGTCTCGCGTTTCGGCCCACCCGCGGACATTACGTCAGACAGAGGCCCCCAGTTCATTTCCGAGCTTTGGTCGGCCATGGCTGATGGACTGGGGGCTAAAGTCCACCGCACAACCGCATACAACCCGCAGGCTAATGGGATGTGTGAACGGTTCCACCGGTCGCTGAAGGCTGCCTTTCGCACCTCCTTAAAGGATGGCAATTGGGTTGACCGCCTCCCGTGGGTTTTGCTTGGGCTGCGCTCTGCGGTTAAGGAGGATCTCGGCGCTTCCCCAGCTGAGCTAGTGTTTGGTCAGCCCCTCCGCGTGCCTGGAGAATTCTTGCCTGAAAATCCTCCTCCCTGCTTCGATCCATCGGTGCTCTCTCTCACCCCGCTTTTGCACTCGCTTCGGGTTCCTGGTCCGGTGCACCATTGCGTGCCTGACACCTTTGTTCCAAAGACTTTAGAGACTGCTAAGTTTGTTTTTGTCAGGCACGATGCCCACAGGACACCGCTGCGGCCGCTGTATGATGTATGTTCAGGGTTATTGAACCGGGCCAGAAACATTTTGTTTTGGATTTTGGGGGTCGAAGGGAGACTGTGTGTGTTGACAGACTTAAACCAGCACATGTTCTTCCGGACAGTGATGTAGTGCCGGCCCAGGCCCCTCGCCGTGGCCGACCTCCTGCGCTGGGGTTGACAGTCTCTGGTTTTCCCCCCAGGATTACCCCCGGACCACCAACGTTTGAGCCTCCTCCTGCCTTTCCTGCTCGCCTTCACCAGCCTCGTTCACAGGATGGACCTTCCTCTGCCTGTTCTCTCCCTCCCAGGTTCAGTCGTGCGGGTCGTTTGCTTAGACCCAGGGTCCTGGACTGAATGGAGACCTGACTGTGTGTTCAAGGGGGGGTATGTGTGGCGGACCACCAGGTGGCTCCACTCACACACAAGTTGAAGGGAAGTGTGGGGGTGGAGATTTTGGCGCTGACTATATGTGAAGTTCTGTCAGTTAATAAAGTGGTTGGAGTGAGACACTGAGACCTCTCCTGTCGTTGTTACATACCTCCACAATATTAATAAATGGTTAACGAATGTGTATTTATGACGACGATTTGTGAGACTGGTAAACTTACCTTTGTTCGTACGATGGTCTTTCGTTCTACACGGTGCATTTCAAGGTCCTGCACCCATCCGTCGGTAAACTGTACCTGGGCTTGTTGCAGTGACCTGAAGTTACTAAACTTCATGAGTGTATGCACTCACTCCAAGAACCGTATGATTATAAATATGAGCGTGGTGAAAGTTGGGCAGCACGCTGACGTCTTTGGTCCCTCTGTGTGCTCGTAAGGGTCTGACCCTTTCACTCCTTTGATTTTTTTCCTCGTATCTTTTCTTTGTCTTTTCGTCGAGACTTTTTTGTGCGGCAAAGAAAAAACAAGAAGGTATTGGAACTGGAGAATGAACGTTTTGCGGTGCTGCAAATGCTTGCATTTGATGCGGTACTTGGATTGTTTTGCCACGAGTTCCCGGCATGCATTGCGCGAAAATCACGTGATTGCTAAACAAGGGGGAGGGTGCATCCGGCCTCCTCGGCTGTAATTGGTCCAGCCCAGAGTCGATCATGACCAATTGGCCAATCCAACACCTTTCATTATATATACCCTTCCTAAAAAAACAAAAAATCCATCGGCCCATAAAAACAAAAAATCGCCAGCTATGGATCAGGGGTGTCAAACTCAAATACACAGTGGGCCAAAATTCAAAACTGGAACAAAGTCGCAGGCTAACGTTAATATTTATTGAAATATATTTATTCCTCCAGATATAAGAATGAATCTTTTCTCAAAGACGTTTTGCTGAAAAACTGAATATGGAACAAGTTCTGCTCCAATTATTTGGGTAAAGATAATAAACACTTTGATGGCCTATAAGTGAAAGTGAAAACGTGATAAACCAATAATATAATTAATAAATAATTATATTTTTTGATAAGTGAAGTTCACTGAACTGAAAGGAAATTTTGGTTTGATGATGGTTGACATGTTTTCCAAATAGAAGTTTTTCCTCTAGTGAGGAGATGCAGGTGCAGCAGAGCATTGCTGGAAGAAATGATCCCAAGGGTGGAATCTCCTGAGAAATCTTCAGAGACCCAGCGAGAAGTAGGGACCATAGCTGACAGCCCAGGCAGGGGTTGAGGTCAAAGGTCATGCTGTTTGGGGACCTACTGGTCATCATGAGAAGATTCTGGAACCACAGCAATGACCATAAAGCTGCATTGGATGGAGAGCTGTGCCACGGGGCTTTCCAGAGGTAATCACGAGGAGATTGTGGACAACATGTGAAATGAGATAAAAGCTCTTTATCAGTAACTTTTACAGCTTCTGGCAGGTTAATGTCTGAACTTTGGAGTGAAACACACCCTTAGTTACAGGAAATAACACCACTGTCTGTAACTAAGTGAATCCACCTTAACACCACCTGTGTGTGTGTGACTGCATTACACTCCCACTGCTGGGAACCTGAACAAGAACCAGAACAAAGTCTAAAATAGAAGCTGACAAACAGCTGCACCACCGAGTGACACTTTATTTTATAAACTTCACAACAGGTTTCATGTTGTGACCTGTGGAGGTGAAAAGACACAAAACCTGTTTTACAGCTTTTGAGCTGCAGGCAGGATTGAAACACACCTTAGTTAAAAGTCAAACAGCAACATTTTCTCCTCCCCTCACGTCACTCAAATGTGACAAACCAGGAAACAGGAAGTTCTTCGTCCTCAGTAAAGAGAGACGCACAGACGATCAGACTGAGCTCAGACCAAACTAGCAGCTTCCTCTGAGTGAGTCCAGCTACAGGAGAGAAAAGTGGAAAACTCCAACACTGCTGCTTCAAGCTGCTGACGCTCCACACACTGAATGTGAGTTTGAGCAAAAACACGACTCAAAGGAAGTTTCAGTGAAGGTGGTAGAGGAGGGAGGGGAGCCAGGACTGACTGTACTTCCTGTCTGCTGTTTTCAGCTTCACTCACAGACTCAATGGCTTCCAGATCAGAGGAGGATCTCTGCTGTCCGGTCTGTCAGGAGGTCTTCAGAGATCCTGTTCTTCTGTCATGTAGCCACAGCTTCTGTAAAGACTGTCTGAAGAGATGGTGGAGAGAGAGACCAACACACGAGTGTCCAGTTTGTAAGGAAATATCAGTTTATGATCCACCTTTAAACCGAGCTTTAAAGAACCTGTGTGAGTCGTTCTTACAGGAGAGAGATTAGAGAGCTTCAGAGGCTCTCTGCAGTCTGCACTCTGAGAAACTCAAACTCTTCTGTCTGGACCATCAGCAGCCAGTGTGTGTCGTCTGCAGAGACTCAGAAAAACACACCAATCACAGATTCAGACCCATCGATGAAGCTGCACAACAACACAAGAAGAAACTTCAGGAAACTCTGGAGCCCTTAAAGAAGAAGTTAAAGGTTTGTGAAGAAGTTCAAGTGAAGTTTGATCAAACAGCAGAACACATTAAGGTCCAGGCCCGACACACAGAGAGGCAGATTAAGGAGCAGTTTAAGAAGCTTCACCAGTTTCTAGCAGAGGAAGAGGAGGCCAGGCTGGCTGCACTGAGGGAGGAAGAGGAGCAGAAGAGTGGGATGATGAAGGAGAAGATGGAGGCTCTGAGCAGAGAGATAGCAGCTCTTTCAGACGCAGTCAGAGCCACAGAGGAGGAGCTGAGAGCTGAAGACGTCTCATTCCTGCACAACTACAAGGCTGCAGTGGAAAGAGTCCAGCGCTGCCCCCTGCTGGATGATCCACAGCTGCCCTCAGGAGCTCTGATAGACCAGGCCAAACACCTGGGCAACCTGACCTTCAACATCTGGAACAACATGAAGGACATGGTCTCCTACACTCCTCTCATTCTGGACCCAAACACTGCTCAACCAGAACTCATCCTGTCTGAAGATCTGACCAGTGTGAGACGAGGAGGAGAGAGGCAGCAGCTTCCTGATAATCCAGAGAGGATTGATTGGTCCTGCTCTGTCCTGGGCTCTGAGGGCTTTAACTCAGGGACTCACAGCTGGGATGTTGAAGTTGGAGACAGTACAGGGTGGGGACTGGGTGTGTTAACAGAGTCTGTGCAGAGGAAGGGATACATAGAGTCTGGATTATGGAGAATATTGTTATATAAAGGTAAATACTCAGCACTCTCACCATCAGCTCCTCTCACTGATCTCTCAGTAGAGAAGAAGCTCCAGAGGATCAGAGTGAATCTGGACTGGAACAGAGGAAAGCTGTCGTTCTCTGATCCTGATACTAACACACACATACACACCTTCACACACACTTTCACTCACAGGATGTTTCCATTCATTAACACTGTTGATGCTGTTAAACTGAAGGTGTGTCCGTTGAAGGTGTCAGTGTCAGTGCAGCAGATGAGTTGAGGATGATGATGTTTCTAATGTTGTTTCCTGTCAGTGAGTTGAAGCTGTTAAACTGCAGCTGTCCTCCTGCTGCCTCGTTGTTCCAAAGCTCTTTGTTTCTCTTTTAGTTTCACTGTTTCTTTCTGTTTCTGCTGTCCACCTTTTCACATGGAAAATCATTTCACTGTTTCTCACTGAATGACTCCCCAAACTAGATTTGAAATTCTATCAAGTTTCTAATCATTACAAGTGATTCATGTTTCTATTTGATGTGTAAATGGAGATGATTTAGTTTGCTGGGATATGGACTGACATGTGTTGAATGGGAGGAGCAGTTTGTTGTTGTCTTCTTGTCTGTTTATGACAACAATAAATATGTTGTTGAAACAATGATTCATGTTTAACTCCATATATGAAATGTTTCTGATCTTTGAATTCTGTTTGATTAAAGACTTTCTTCATGACACAAATGCGATTTCAGTGTATTAATAGAACTAAATAAGCTCAGAGTTGAAAGGCTGGAGTATTATGTACGTGCTTCACTGTCAGGATCTTCAGGGGGATTCAAAGGGAAACATCAAACTGCTGTAATGAGATAAACTAGTTGGGCTGAACACACTTATCTGTAGTTTGTCTCCATCCAGGATCATCAGAATATAATGAACATGTGTGAAGAGCCACAAAATGCTGCTGCCCTCTCAGCATGATGAGCTCCAGCCTTTGTTAGCAGGACAACAGGAAACATGAGACAACTTTCAGAGACAGTAACCAACTGTGGCCACAAGATGGCAGCAGCTGATCTGAGATCCTTTATTGGACAGAAGGACTCTGCTCTGTGACGTCATCAGAGAGACGGCCTTCACTCTGATAGATCTGACGTCATGTCTGCACTGCGATGATGAAAGCTGATAAACACATTGTTATTGATCCATGAAATCACCTCTGTCCTCTCAAGTGTAGCTGTTTACAGAGCTGAAGAAGTCCTTCATCATCAAAACAGACAAACATGTATTTCCTGTATTAAGTGACGTCATCCTCACTCTGACCTCTTACATACATTCTGTTCAGTTTTCCTGCTGTAAGAAATAAACTGTGTGAAAATAGAAATGCAGGGAAACATCCATTAATCACAGCTGAGCCGTTTGTTTCTGACTCACATTCAATGAGGCTTCAGGTGTAAATACCTCAGAAGTGTTTGTGAGTTCAGTAGAAGCAGACCCAGTCGACCATCATGGCCTCCACAGCACTACACAATGCAACAGAAAGGCCTTCATCATCTGCTGAACCACCTCTGAACCACGACGCTCTCCCTGCATCTAAAAGCTGTTAGTCAGGATGAGATGCTGCTGTGATCGCTCACAATTTACCTGTGAGACCTTTGTAAATATTGTCTTTGTTTCTGGAGGAAACACCTTTAGTCTGTTTGTATTTGGAGTGCAGATCTGGGCGTCCATCACTTTAACCTGCACACGTTTAGTTATTGAGTGTAGTTGATGTTTGGCAGCATTTTATAAGTGACAGTTCATGAACGGTGAAGGACCAGAGGACGCCTGACCATCCTACCTGTGTCAGTAAGAAGACTTTCATCACAACTTCACAACTTAACACAACTGAAACCTGAATTCAGTGTTGCATAGTTTACTAACAGTGTGTGCTGACACTGAAGTTAGCAGTTTGTTTCCTAAGAGCTGCTGGGACAAACCACAGTGACCGGCTACAGAGTTTAGTTAAGGTGGTTCTAACATGTGACCTGTTGAATCATTTACAGGGATTTATTTTTCATTTAAAGCATCATTTGTGAAGTTTTTATGAAGTTTACTTCTTTTTTGTTCTTTGTGTAACGTTTAGATTTTCTTCTCTGGTGTTTTAACTCTTCAGGTCTCCTGTAACAGAGATGTAAACCACCGTTGTCTGATGCTGCTGCACTGGGACATAAACACGGCCACTTTATTAGGCACACCTTGCTGACTGCAGGTTATAACCCCTGCTGGAAACATCCCCACAGATTTGGATCCTTATTGCCATGACAGCACCACACAGCTGCTCCAGATGCTGCAGGATGCTGGTCAGGGCTCTAACAGTGAAACTTTACTGAAAGTAAGAAACCTGAGAGGAAATAAACTTTGACTTTAGTAAGCTGAGCTCTGAAGCTGTGATGGAGCTCAGTCGGTGTGAAGGCGGCTGCTGTGTAACAAGTGTTTGTCTGAGGTGCTGCGACTGATCGTGGTCATGTTTATTTAAAGAAGTCGGTGATGAAGCAGGCTGTGCAGTCCGAGCTCTTCATCAGTTAACAGTCCTCCAGAGCTGCTGCAGGGAGCTGACTGTCCTCCAGGTGGCGCTAAGTGAACAAAGTCCAAAGAAATAAACTTGGACTGTTTTTTGAAGCCTAAATAAAATGTGAATAAACTTTATAGATACATTTGAAACCAGCTACTCTGTGACTTTACACACTCACACAGTAACAGAGCTGATTCCTGATTGGAGCAGCACAGAGTTAGTCTTCTTTTCTGGCTGTGGATTGGTTCGTCAGGATTTCCCCCTTTACAGGTTTAAAAACAATCTCTGTTTCTACATTTTTTGACCTCCTTCTTGTGTCTAAAGGTGAAGCAGCACCAGCCTCCTCTGATCCTCATGTTGTAGCTCTGTGTGTCCAGCAGGGGGCAGAACACCTCCAAACTGTGCCAGCAGCTCTCACTGTGAGCTCAGACGTTTGTGGACACTCAGTTTGTTTGAACATAGTAAATAATCAGAGCTTCTCACACTGTTTATGGGGACACCACCTGCCCGAGGGTGTACTGTGTCACAGAGGTGGTGTATGGTGCTGGGTGTAGTCTCTCTGCTGGTTCACAGTTTTTACTGAGGAGCTGTGTTCATGTCAGGAAGGTTTCGTCTGATCACTGTGGTGCAGTTTGGTTTACTCTGTTTCTGAGTGTTTGTAGGATCCGTCTCTGCAGGTCACCTGATACCTGGCAGTGAAGTGTTTATGAATCAGCTCCGTCAGATTGAATCCAACAGAATAACATGTAAAACACTCCAGGGCTTTTACTCTGAAACTTTCTCCAGAGCTGTCTGGAGTTTTCTTACATTAAAATATTCTGGGATTACCATACTGTCCACATCATGTGTCCTACCAAAACTTTCATCCACAAATATACCCTGACATTAAACCCAAATAGATCTGAGAGCGAGTCATTAGTATCAGTAATTAGTATTGTGTGTGTGTGTGTGTGTGTGTGTGTGTGTGTGTGTGTGTGTGTGTGTGTGTGTGTGTGTGTGTGTGTGAGAGAGAGAGAGAGATATTCAGGTAACTTACTGGGTTACTGCACATGCTCACAACTTTTCAGCACAACAGGTGCAGTTTGGTGTTTTACTGCTGTAAGAAACTCCATTCTGGGTTTCTCTGAGGCTTTCATCATCAGAGTTCATCCTTTAACCTATAACAAAATTAAAATATTCTCAAGCTTTTTTTAAGTTTATTCTTTTGTGCAGCAGTTTTATAGGCAGACAACAAGTTTCAGTTTCAGACCCTGCCCACTGGGTGGGGCTGTGTCCTTCGACAGTTGGAATCCTTTGTTCTACAGATGCATTCTCAAGTCCTATAAATCTTATACAGAGGTCTCCTACATCCTGAGTTCTGACACACCCAGATGGTCTTAACATAAACATCTTCTGCAAGGGAGTGATAGGCAAAAGAGTGATTTGTTGGTGTTTTCCCTCCAACCTTAGCATCTACTTTCACACCATAAATCTTGAGTTGACAAGGCAAGAGAAAATAACGGTTAACATAAAGAGCCTTGTTAAGTCACAGAATCTTCAGTCTAATGTTATCATACAACAGTTTATATAGAGGAAAAAGGTTTGTGTGTCAGCAGATCCTCAGTTCAAACCGGTACAGACCAAACAAGGAAACGTCTTCCTGCCCTCTGAGCAAAGAAGTATCCTTTGTGTAGTTTATCAGTTCAGCTACAATTTATGATCATCCCAGCAAAAATACACTCCTAGATATAGAATACAGAGTTCTTTCATTAGTGAAGTCTGAAACAAACCACCTGGCCTTTAACAAGCTCTTTTCTAAGAGATAAAGAAGGGAGGATGGGAGTAAGGAAGTGATCTCTGTGGTGTTTTCAACCTTGAGGTACCAGCCTGTGATTCTTACACATTAATTCTTGGGTCACATAGAAAGAGAAAGACAACTAGTAAATGGGCCTTATTGAGTAACAGTTTTCCTGTATAATATCACTACAAAACAATATCCTGTAAATGCTAACCGTAGTGCTAAAATTCACAACAACTGCCTCCTGCTGGAACAATGATGGCAGCTCTCAAGACTTTATTGGTTATTGTCATTTCGTGTTACACAGCCTGAAACGAAATACTGTTCCTCAGCAGACTCTACAGTGCAATAACCAATATATTTTAAAAAGAATAAATACAGTTTAAAGGGAATAAGTTTAAAAAAGAGCAGCAAAAAAGGCATAAATAGCTTAAAATCTAAGTTCTAAAAAAACTTCCAGTTTTTATTAATATTTTATTATTTATCAAATTATTCTAAACTAAAAATATTTTTTTACGTGATGAACGACTTCAGTGCTTCGTCCATGACCTCCTGAAGGTAAAGGGCCCAAAGAGCCAATCAGCAGCTCTGAAACAGGAAATATGACTCATGGAGAAGTTCACAACAGTTTCAGCTGCCAATTGTACTCATCACCATGGAGACTGTCTCCATGGTGGAGGCAGAGTGACAGTGTTGTAGATGCTGCATTTTGAAGCCTCAGTGTTTATATTTTTGTTCACAGCCATGTAGACAGAGAGGCAGAGAGAGACAGTGCTGTCACTGAGCTACATGTGTCAGAGCTCAGATGAGGCCCACACATGTGTGTTATCTGTTGTTGCTACACACAGTTAAGATATAGAACATGTGAACATGAGACATATGAAGAGACTGAGCAGATAAAATGTCCTTTATATCCATCAGTGACTTTTTATTCTTTTAAACTTGTGCTGCTTCTTTTTGACTCGAGTTAGTGTGACACTGATGGAGCTTCTTGCTGCAGTGTGTTTGGGTTTGGCTGATAACACTGGTCATGCATGTTTCCTTCATGCTCTGTGGTAAAAGTGCATCAGTCTGCAGCTCTGTGGCCGCCCTTCTTCTTTTTCTCAGAAACATCCTGATTTCTTTGTTCTCACTGTTTTGCAGAGGTGTTAAGATTAAAAAATAAAAACTGTGAAAAGCTGCTGCTATTTATAAAAAGACACCATTTAATGCTTTTAATAAGCTTAAAAGAACAGAATGAAATGTCTCCATCGCTGTAGTGTAATAATATCACAGCACTGTTGCAGTAATTTTAATGTGTTTATTGTACAGAGACTGATTCAGCTGTGATCTACTCAGCAGTGAGAACTGAAGACGTCCGTTATGGACAAACAACCATCAGAACAAGGAGGCCCAGGTACAGCTGCTCTTTATCTTTGACTGTGGACAGAGACAAGCGTTTCCCTTTTTACATGGTAAAAAGAAGATGACCACTGAAGGTGGAATGGTGAAAATGATGGTCATATATTTGAAATTAACCCAGAGACATAAAAACACCTGATCTCCAGTCTCTAGACGCAGTGAGGCTCCATTAGAAGCTGTTCCGAAATGTGAGGCCTGACGCTCCCACGCTGAAAAATGCGTTCTCCATTCTTAAACAACACAACAGCTGCACCATGTTTTAGTTATAGCAGCAAGTCAAAACTAATCACATGTTAGGGCTCTTGGTTTTGTGCTTGTGGGTGAAAATGTTATTTTCAAGCTTTTCTTCGTCACATTTTCATATTTGCATTCCTGTTGCCATAGTGCCTGAAGGCTCTTACAATTTAAAAAGAAAAGATTTTACCGGAGGAATTCTCACCTTTTACCTTTGGGCCAGTATTCGTAGAACATTCAGTGTTAACCTGTTCATAGGCCCTAGAATGTTGAATTCAGGATCCAGCAGATGTTTGTGAGGTACATTTTGGAAGAGCTGGATAAACATCGTCTAACTTTTCTTTGCTCTCCAGTATCATTGCAGGAAAATGCAGGTTTTATTAAAACTGACAATTTAACACTCAATCCCAAAAACAGACTTGACATGTTTCCATGAAGACTGCTTCATAAATCAACAGCTCTGAAAATCCATTAAAAAACAGTAATGTAGAACATGATCGCTCTCACTCTGTGTCTCTAAAAAACCCAGCAAACTGGTGATCACTTCAACAAAATGGGCATAGTTTATGGCTTTATCAGCTGCAACACCATGTGGCACCTGGATCCCCACCCTGCAGGCCCTACGTGTCTGACCTCCAAGCCTTGTTGCATATGTCCCTCTGAGGTGCTTGTGCAGTAGCAGTAGCTGTACTAGTAGAACAAGAAGTAGTGGCAGTAAGAGTATTAGTATTGTGCAACAACCAGGCTTCAAGAGCAGTCACTCTTCTGGCTTACAAATGGTGAAAACATGTCATATGCACATGCCACACTCTTAACTGTAAATCAGAAATTTTGAGAGGCGAATTGGAAAAGCAGTTTAAAATTCTGGTTTGGCATAGACCAGAGGCGGAGCCAGACATTTGAAACGCCCGGGGCTTAGCCCTAAAGGGTAGTATGCATGTGGGTTTTGGTTTTTTTTGCTTTTTTTGTTTTTTGTTTTTGTTTTTTTTTTTTTGGGGGGGGGGGGGGGGGGGTAGAAATGACTGAATGATTAATTGGCTCTGTTTTGAGTTTTGTTCAAAAAAGAATGACTTCATATAGGAAAAAAATATATCACATATGCAGGACACCTTAAACTAGTTTTTTAATTAAGCAGCAAGGCAGAACAAAATCAGGGCTGTATCAAGACACGAGGACTAAACCTCAATTCAACCAGACCCAGAACTGATCCAGAATTAAAACAGGACTACAACAGTTCAAAACCAGGACTACTGAGGACTTAACCAAGACAGAACCACAATCAGAACTAGATGATAGTAGCACTAAAAATCATCATAGACCTGCACTACACTTATTTTTTAATTCTACCAAAGTACAATATTTAGATTCAGAAAATTTTATATCCGAGGTTCGACTAGCTGCCCTTTGTCTCCGGTTCTGTTCATAATTTTTATGGACAGGATTTCTAGGCGCAGCCAAGTGGCGGAGGGCTTTCACTTTGGTGGCCTCAGAATCTCATCTCTGATTTTTGCAGACGATGTGGTTCTGTTGGCTTCATCGGGTGAGGGCCTCCAGCTCGCACTGGAACGGTTCGCAGCCGAGTGTGAAGCAGCGGGAATGAGGATCAGCACCTCCAAATCTGTGGCCATGGTTCTCAGCCGGAAAAGGGTGGAGTGCCCACTCCGGGTCGGGGATGAGTTCCTGCCCCAAGTGGAGGAGTTCAAGTATCTCGGGGTCTTGTTCGCGAGTGATGGGAGAAGGGAGCCGGAGATCGACAGACGGATTGGGGCTGCAGCTGCAGTAATGCGGACGCTGCACCGGTCCGTCGTGGTGAAGAGGGAGCTGAGTGTAAAAGCGAAGCTCTCAATTTACCGGTCGATCTACGTCCCTACCCTCACCTATGGCCACGAGCTGTGGGTAGTGACCGAAAGAACGAGATCGCGGATACAAGCGGCAGAAATGAGCTTCCTCCGAAGGGTGGCTGGCCTCTCCCTTAGAGATAGGGTGAGAAGTTCGGCCATCCGGGAGGGGCTCAGAGTAGAGCAGCTGCTGCTCCACATCGAAAGGAGCCAGCTGAGGTGGTTCGGGCATCTGACAAGGATGCCCCCTGGGCGCCTCCTGGGTGAGGTGTTCCAGGCATGTCCCACCGGGAGGAGGCCCCGGGGCAGACCCAGGACACGCTGGAGAGATTATATCTCTCGGCTGGCCTGGGAACGCCTTGGTATTCCCCCGGATAAGCTGGAGGAGGTGGCTGGGGAGAGGGAGGTCTGGGCCTCTTTGCTTAGGCTGCTGCCCCCGCGACCCGGCCCCGGACAAAGCGGATGAAGATGGATGGATGGAAAATTTTATATAATTATTTAGCCTTGTTGTGCAAACAAGCCTGCATAACTTAATAAATACAGAATTTGAAAAAAAGCAAACCTAAAAAGAAACATGAGTACCTGTGATACAGTGATACTTTTGGTAAACAACCATTTGACTAACATGTGTGTCTCACCTGCTCTTGTTCATCTCTGTTCTGTCCTCATTCTGCATCTCTCTCCCTCTCTGTTCCTCTCTCTCCCTCTCTGTTCCTCTCTCTCCCTCTCTGTTCCTCTCTCTCTCTCTCTCTCCCTCTCTGTTCCTCTCTTTGTTCCTCTCTCTCCCTCTCTGTTCCTCTCTCTCCCTCTCTCTCCCTCTCTGTTCCTCTCTCTCCCTCTCTCTCCCTCTCTGTTCCTGTCACGTTTCGTAGATCGGACTCACGCGCAGACCACTAGTGTCTTCAAAAGGTGCATTTATTTACAGTGTTTCCTACAGTGGAATTCATATATACACATAATAGTGTCAAAGGAAAAAGGGGCCGGGGTTCCAGGGTCCAGGAGTGAAAGAGGCAGGAGTCCAGGAAGGGAAAGTTTCCATTCAGTCCTAGCACATCTCCTCTCCTTTATCTCTCTTGCTCCTGTTCAGTCGCCAGGCACAGGGGAAGAACAAGTCCAGAGGCAATCTATGCACAGGCAGAAAAAAACCATTAGTCTCCTGGTTCAGACATGCTCATAAACTGACTTTACAAAATACAGGACGACTGACGCTGATGACTCAACGATCCAGCGACGAGTAGAGCAGACTCGCCCTCTTAAGAAGGGTTCCAATCTTTCATGATCAGCGACAGATGTGCTGATCACCTCCAGGTGCGTAGGCCAGGGGCAGGAGCCCATACTGAGCTCCGCCCCGGCAGGAGAAAGAGAGAATGGAAGAGGGCGAGAGAGAAAGGGAGAGCAGAGGTGAGAGAGAAAGGTAAACAAAAACAAAGCACCTGACGGCTGTCAGCTGACGAGGGGCGGAGACCATGACAGTACCCCCCCCTCAACGGGAGCCCCCCGGCGACCCACCAGGCTTGTCCGGATGCAGGCGGTGAAACTCCCGGAGCATGGGCACATCCAGAACGGCCGCCCGAGGGACCCAGGAGCGCTCCTCCACGCCATAACCCTCCCAGTCAACCAGATACTGACAGCCACGCCCACGGCGCCCAGAGTCCATGATGCGAGTGATGGAGTAGGCCGGCAAGCCATCCACGAGCCGGGCGGGAGGAGGGGGCCTGGAAGGAGGGCACAGAGGACTAGAGCGGACAGGTTTGAGTTGTGAAACATGGAAAACATCATGGATTCTCATATTGCGAGGGAGTTTTAACTTCACAGAGACAGGATTGACCAAGGCGGAGATTTCAAAAGGGCCAATGAAGGTGGGTGTAAGTTTCTTAGATTCAGTCCTGACCGGAACAAAGTGGGTAGAAAGCCATACCTTCTGGCCGACAGAGTATTCGGGTGCTGGAGTCCGGTGCCGGTCTGCGATGCGTTTGTTGTTCTCCTTCGTGCGCAGTAGGGCCGCTTGAGTTGCCCGCCAAACTCTGCGACACCTGCGCAGATGAGCCTGGACGGAGGGTACAGAGTGCTCACCTTCCACAGCAGGAAAAAGAGGAGGCTGATATCCCAAGGAAGCTTCGAATGGAGACCGGCCGGTGGCAGAGGCAGTCAAGCTGTTATGGGCGTACTCGATCCACGGCAACTCCTCACTCCAGATGGTTTGATTGGTGGAGGCGACGCAGCGCAGGGCGGTCTCCAGTTCTTGGTTGGCCCGCTCGGATTGGCCGTTGCTCTGAGGATGATAACCCGAGGATAGACTGACCTTTGCGCCCAGGGAGTTGCAGAACTCTTTCCAGACCCGAGAAGTAAATTGAGGCCCTCTGTCGGACACTATGTCTTCCGGGATCCCATGCAGGCGGAAGACGTGAGTGGCGAGTAGGCGTGCAGTCTCTAGAGCTGTGGGAAGCTTAGGCAGAGCAATGAAATGAGCCACTTTAGAGAAACGATCGATTATGGTGAGAATGACAGTGTTACCTGCTGATGGAGGTAACCCGGTGATGAAGTCCAGTGCTATGTGAGACCATGGTCTGGAAGGAGTGGATAACGGATGGAGCTGACCCGCCGGGGGTTGGTTCGATGGTTTGTTTCGGGCACAGACCGTACAAGCAGTGATGTATTCCCGAGTATCTTGGGTGAGTGAGGGCCACCAGAAGTACCGCTGGAGAAACTTGACGGTGCGATGTATCCCTGGGTGGCATGAGAACCGGGCCGTGTGAGCCCATTGCAGAACCTGGGATCTGACAGAGCGCGGAACATAGAGTCGGTGGACGGGCCCCCCTCCCGGATCCGGTTCGGCTATCTGAGCCGCCCGGATGGCCGCCTCGATCTCCCAGGTGATGACCCCAATAGTACAGGTTGCCGGCAGAATGGAATCCGGATCCGCCTTTTCGTCAGCAGCGGAAAACTGACGGGAGAGAGCGTCCGGCTTGACGTTTCGGGAACCGGGTCTGTAGGTGATTGAGAAGTGAAAACGGGTGAAAAACAGGGCCCATCTGGCCTGTCGAGCGTTGAGACGTTTCGCCGTTTGAAGGTAGGCCAGGTTTTTGTGATCGGTCCAGACCACGAAGGGTTGAGTGGTGCCCTCCAGCCAATGCCGCCATTCTTCCAGGGCGAGCTTAATCGCCAAGAGCTCCCGATCGCCCACGTCGTAGTTACGTTGTGCAGGGGTGAGACGACGGGAAAAATAGGCACAAGGGTGCATCTTACCTTCCCTCTGTTGGGAAAGGACGGCCCCCACCCCTGAGTCGGATGCGTCGACCTCTACCACGAACTGAAGAGTGGTATCAGGTTGGACCAGGATGGGCGCTGAAGCAAACCGTTTCTTGAGCTCCTGAAAGGCTGATTGGACAGCGTCACTCCACTGAAAAGCAAGCTTGGGAGAGGTTAACTGAGTTAATGGTAAGGCAATCCTGCTAAAGTCCCGTATGAATCTCCTGTAGAAGTTAGCGAAGCCAAGGAAGCGTTGCAACTGGCGACGGTTGTTTGGTTCTGGCCAGTTCACAACAGCCTTGACTTTCACAGGGTCGGGTCGAAGATCTCCCCGCTCGATTATGTACCCTAGGAAGGCAACCGAGGGCACATGAAACTCACATTTCTCGCTTTTGACGAACAGCCGGTTCTCCAGAAGGCGTTGCAGCACCAGCCGGACCTGGGTCTCGTGTTCCGCCTGGGAGGAAGAGAAGATCAGAATGTCGTCTAGATAGACAAACACAAATCGGTTAATAAAGTCCCTTAGAACATCATTGACCAGAGCCTGGAATACTGCAGGTGCGTTAGTGAGGCCGAACGGCATGACCAGATACTCAAAATGTCCAAGGTGGGTATTAAACGCCGTCTTCCATTCATCGCCATCCCGAATCCGGACCAGGTGGTAAGCGTTTCTCAAGTCCAGCTTGCTGAAAATGACGGCGCCCTGGAGAAGTTCGAAAGCGGAGGTGAGCAGGGGCAGTGGATATTTATTCTTGACCGTAATGTTATTGAGTCCCCGAAAGTCAATACAGGGTCTGAGGGTCTTATCCTTCTTTTCCACAAAGAAGAAACCTGCTGCGACGGGTGAGGAAGAGGCCCGGATAATGCCGGCAGCGAGAGATTCAGTTATATATTTCTCCATAGCCTCCCGTTCCGGCAGCGAGAGGCTATAGAGGCGGCTGGTTGGTAAGGGAGCTCCCGGCAGCAGGTCTATGGCGCAGTCATAGGGCCGATGGGGTGGCAGCGACTGGGCTCGGTCCTTCCGAAACACCTCAGCGAGATCGTGGTAAGCAGACGGCACATCTGCTAAGTCGGAAGACCGCGATGGCTCTGGGCCGGTGACAGATTTGTTAGGAGGTACGGCAGCCTTAAGGCAAGTCATATGACACTCCTCTCCCCAGCCCGTAATGCCTCCTTTCTGCCAATTAATCGTGGGGTTGTGCTGCTGGAGCCAGGGATGACCGAGAACTAACGGCGTCTGAGTGGAGTGAAAAACAAAAAAACTAATCTCCTCCGAATGATTGCCAGACAGTGTGAGGGTGAGCGGTTCAGTGATGTGTGTGATGTCGGGGAGGCGCTGCCCTGATAAAGCCGTGACGCGTAAGGCGTGGGGTAGTGACTCCACAGTCACACAGAGTCGTTTAGCTAGTTCAGAGTCAATGAAATTTTGTTCTGCTCCAGAATCAATAAGCACAGAAAGTGAATGACACTCGGAATGGACCAGAAGCTTAGCCGGCAGGGCTAAACGTGGAGGAGATTTATCCTGATTCAAACCGCCCACCAGTACTCCAACCATCACTGGCGGGCGCGGCCTTTTGCTCGCGACGGACAGGAGGCAATCATGTGTCCCTTATTACCACAATACAGACACTCACCGGCCGTGATGCGTCGCTGACGTTCTGCAGCAGTTAGGTGAGAGCTGCCGATTTGCATGGGCTGTACCTCTCCGTCGGCGCCCCCTGATGTCCGGGAGGACCGGTAATCGGCCGAAGCCTCCGCCCATCGCGGCCCTGCGGCCTCCTGGGAACTGAAGTTCCGTGCTTGCCTACGAGCTCGTAGCCGCTCATCCACCTTAATACATAACGACATCAATTCGTCAAAAGCAGTGGGTAGGTCCCGCATAATCAATTCATCTTTCAGATCTTCCCGGATGTTATTTAACAATGTGCTCCTGAGCGCATCCGGTCCCCAGCCGGTTTCTTCTGCCAAAATCCAAAAGTCGATTGAATAATCTGCCATACTCCGCTTACCTTGCTTAAAGTTAAGGAGGCGGAGCGCCGCAGCCTCGACTCCAGAGCCCTGATTAAACACAGTCTTAAAGTTAATCACAAACCTCTCAAAAGAGATCTCCGGGTTGGAGTTTAACACGACCTGGGCCCATTTCAAAGCCCGGTCACGAAGCATCTGTACCAAGAACGCAATCTTTGCCCCGTCATTGTTATGAAAACGCCGCTGTTCGCGGAAAATCAATGAACACTGGGCCAGAAAGCCAGAGCACTTCTCTGTCTCCCCTGAAAAGGGCTCAGGCGAAGGCAGAGGACCGTCAGAGGATGGGGTGGCTGCCGATGAGGGACCGGCCGTAGCTGCGGCGAGTGTCTCCTGCTGGGCAGGGCGAGCCGGCTGGGAGGTCCCTGGCTGTACTCCCCCTGGCGTAGTCAAACCGGAAACAGCTTGAGTTAGTGCAGCGATCTCACCTCGCAGCTGATGTAACATTTGTTCGTGGCGAGTCAGCGCCGCTTCTTGGGCAGCCAGTGCCTGACCGATGGTATTCTGATCTGCTGAGTCCATGTTGTGGCTGGATCGTTCTGTCACGTTTCGTAGATCGGACTCACGCGCAGACCACTAGTGTCTTCAAAAGGTGCATTTATTTACAGTGTTTCCTACAGTGGAATTCATATATACACATAATAGTGTCAAAGGAAAAAGGGGCCGGGGTTCCAGGGTCCAGGAGTGAAAGAGGCAGGAGTCCAGGAAGGGAAAGTTTCCATTCAGTCCTAGCACATCTCCTCTCCTTTATCTCTCTTGCTCCCGTTCAGTCACCAGGCACAGGGGAAGAACAAGTCCAGAGGCAATCTATGCACAGGCAGAAAAAAACCATTAGTCTCCTGGTTCAGACATGCTCATAAACTGACTTTACAAAATACAGGACGACTGACGCTGATGACTCAACGATCCAGCGACGAGTAGAGCAGACTCGCCCTCTTAAGAAGGGTTCCAATCTTTCATGATCAGCGACAGATGTGCTGATCACCTCCAGGTGCGTAGGCCAGGGGCAGGAGCCCATACTGAGCTCCGCCCCGGCAGGAGAAAGAGAGAATGGAAGAGGGCGAGAGAGAAAGGGAGAGCAGAGGTGAGAGAGAAAGGTAAACAAAAACAAAACACCTGACGGCTGTCAGCTGACGAGGGGCGGAGACCATGACAGTTCCTCTCTCTCTCTCGCTGTTCCTCTCTTTGTTCCTCTCTCTCTCTCTCTGTTCCTCTCTCTCCCTCTCTCTCCCTCTCTGTTCCTCTCTCTCTCTCTCTGTTCCTCTCTCTCCCTCTCTGTTCCTCTCTCTCCCTCTCTCTCCCTCTCTGTTCCTCTCTTTGTTCCTCTCTCTGTTCCTCTCTCTCCCTCTTTGTCCTGACAATCATCAAATAAACAGTTGAAACCAGATATTTACAAACTCTTCAGATAAAAACAAACACTTTTTAATTGTAACATCAAATCAGACTAAATGTTTATTTTTTTAGATTGATAAATATATTATTTATCAATAACAATATTTGTTAACTTTAAGAGTAAAGAGAGAAACTGTCTGTATTTCTTAATTGTAAATGGCACCAAATTGTATTCAAACTTGAGCCACACTTATGGAGCTCCACAGTTCTTTTCCTGGTGTTTTGGTTGACATCTCTTGATGTTCCCATGTCACAGAAACAGGCTCTGTGTTTTGCCTTATATGCATCCACAGCTGTGCCACCGATTTACTCACATGGACTCTACTAAACTATCAGAAGCTTCTTCAGCTCAGAATGGAATCGTCTGGAGTTTTCTTATTAATTAACAATAAACTTAGTGTATATGTACTCCTAAATATGATGAAAGTGATAAAAATAGCTCTGTCTCTCTTTATTCTGACATTTAACTAATTCAAAAGATATTTCAATATTTATTTATTTATTTATTTTTTTCTCAAATCTCTTTATTTGGTTTTCCAGTGTTCTTTATCATAAAGGCTACTAAGATTCAAATATAAATGATTGCATATATACAATAGGAAAAAACAAAGTAAAAACAAAACAACAACAACAAAAAAAAAAAGGCAACAACAAACAACGTTGGACAGAGGATGCTATTTATCGAACTACCAATAAGGCTCAGTGACCATTTATATCTGTACAGTATTGAAGAAATCTATAAAAGGTTGCCAGGTTGAATGGAATTCCTCCAACCTCCCCTTTAGTAGGAGTTTAATTCTTTCCAGCTGCAAGTGTCTCAATACATCTTGTATTAACGCTGATGTGGTAGGAAGCACCTTTTGTTTCCAGTTTAATAGAATCAAACGGCGTGCCAGCAGCGTCACAAAACGTATCACATTATTTTGGGTGGCTGATAGGTCTACAACAACCGGCTTCACTCCAAATAAAGCACAGATTGGGTCTGGCTTAAGTGTTTTTTTTAGAATTTTAGACAAGATATGAAAGACATTATTCCAATATGTTGTTATACAGGGACAAGTCCAAAACATATGTGCCAGTGAAGCAGGTTGCTGTTTACATCTTTTGCAGGACGAGTTTACGTTGGGGAACATTTTTGACAGTTTCAACTTTGATAAATGGAGTCTATGTAGCACTTTAAACTGTAAGAGTCCATGACGAATGCAAACAGAGGAAGAGTGTACATTTTCCTGGGCTTTTTTCCATTGATTGTCTGTAATTCTCGTACCAAGGTCACGCTGCCAGGCCTCTTTCAGATAGTCAAGTGTGACAGTTCCATCCAGCTGTGACAAAGCGTTGTGAATTTTTGTTATTAGTCCTTTCTTGAGTGGATCAAACTGAAATAAGTTATCTAAGGCAGAGTCTGGGGGCCGACCTGGAAAAGATGGAAAAAGCTTCCCTACAAAGCTTCTGATCTGTAAGTATTTGAAAAAGTCATTACTGTGCAAGTCAAATTTTCTTGCAGTTGCCGGAATGTGGGAAAAACCTTGTTGATGAATAAATCCTTTATTGAGTGCAGCCCCTTGTGGTTCCATTGGAGAATTAAATGTTTGAGAGTGATGGTGCGAATGATGCGTTATTCATGAGTGGAGTTAGTATGGAAGCTTCCTTCCACCCGAAATGTTTCCTTATCTGTGTCCAGATTTTAATTGTATGAGAGACTACAGGATTTTTAAAGTCATGTTTAGGGATAGGGAGAGCTGAATAGATCACAGCTTCTAATGAGGAGGGGTAGCAGCTTTCATTCTCCATCGTTGTCCAGTCGGCCCCCTTAGTCCGCAACCAAAACGACATGGAACGAACATTACATGACCAATAATACAGACGGAAGCATGGTAACCCCATCCCTCCCTGACATGTCGGTCTCTGCAGGTAGCTTTTCTTGATTCTTGGATTCTTTCTGTTCCATATGAAATAGGATATTAAGGAGTCTAATTTATTAAAAAAAGGCTTTATTAATCACAATAGGGATACACTGAAATAAAAATAAGAATTTGGGAAGAATATTCATTCTAACAATGTTTATCCTCCCTGCTGGTGAAATTGGTAGATTAATCCATTTGTCTGTTATTTTTGGTTTCATCATATAGTTTAGAGAGATTGTGTTTAAATAAACCACAATAATCCTGAGTGACATTTATTCCAAGATATTGGAACTGTTTAGAAACCCGGAATGGCAAGGTACTGAAACAACTTGGGTTACCTATTGCTTTAGA
This sequence comes from Aulonocara sp. 'chitande type north' Nkhata Bay, assembly GCF_057382095.1. Taxonomy (NCBI): domain Eukaryota; kingdom Metazoa; phylum Chordata; class Actinopteri; order Cichliformes; family Cichlidae; genus Aulonocara; species Aulonocara sp. 'chitande type north' Nkhata Bay. The sequence continues at coordinate 11,295,503 of NC_141346.1, forward strand.
GTTGTCATGGTCCTGAGTCTGAGGACTCAGTGTTTTGTGTTTCTTTATGCTTTTGTTCATTCCGAGTGTGTATTCTGTTGTGATTTTGCCATTTGTTAGGTTTCTGTTCTCTGCCTGCCTGCTCCCACTTCTCTGTGTTCCCTCTGTCTGTCCATGGTGTTATTGTGTCTGCTCATGAGTCTGCCTGTCAAGTTCAGTGTCCTGTCTGGTTCTGTGTCTGTTAGTTTCCTGTTTTATTCTGAAAGTTCATATCACATGTCAGTGTGTTCAGTTTTACCTCTCCCCTGTCTCGTTATGCCCATTAGTTCCAGCTGTGTCCCCTCCTGTGTGCCATTTCCTGATTACCTGGTGTGTGTATTTATAGTTGGTGTCTGCTTCTCGTGGCGTCGTCTGTATTTCTCTGTGAACCTCCCGTGTAGTCTGCACTGTTCCATGTTTCTTCGTGTCTCTCTGCTCCTCGCTTCATGTCCTCCATTTTTGCATTAGTTTTCCCAGTTTAGGTTTATGTTCGGTTCTGCCCACACCTTGGTTTTGTGCACTGTAAATAAAACCCACTTGCACCTCCGCCATTGTCTGCTATTGGATCCTCCTTTCTCACCCTCCACACGACTGCCGCCCCAGCCGTGACAGAACGACAAATTAAGAGTGTAATATCTTTATTAAGTTGTTATTTATTAATGCATACATAATAATGTGCTCAGTGACATAAAGGTCCCCTTTCCAGAGTTTGTGTGCTGCGTAGTTTTTTTCTCTTTGTTTTAGTTGTTTTGTTTTTCCATCTTCTATTCACAACCCAGTGTTTAAAATGTTTAAAAGGTTAAATAATATGCTTATTTAATAATGTTCTACAAAGAGGTCAATGTGTTTGGGATCTTATTAGATCTCTCAGAAAAGCTGTCAGAGCAAAACTTTTTTTCTTTCATAATAACATCTTAATGTTAAACCGCTGAGTCCATCTAAAACATGTTTGTGCATCAGGACCAACCTGATACATAGAGTTCTGCTGGAGGATGTTGCTTAGTGGCAAAACATTGGTCTGATTGAGCTTTTTGGTTGTTCAGAACTCACTCAGCCTTTGGAGTTAGTTTTTAGGACATCCTGATAATAATGAACTACATTAGTCCAGCCTAGAAGCAATAATAATATTACTTTAAGATAATAATAACAATAATATTTCAGGTTGTTAGAGATTTACAGTTATCAAACAGTTAGGTGAATAAACAACACTGAGACACTTGGAGACTGTTAACGTGCTGCACGGGTGAGAGCTCAGAGAGAGACTCACTCACACCGAGCTGCAGTAGTTTGTCTTTATTTATAGTAAGCAGGGTGAAACAAGCATAGCAGTTTCCTTTAATTTTGCATACGTGTGTGTGTGTGTGTGTGTGTGTGTGTGTGTGTGTGTGTGTGTGTGTGTGTGTGTGTGTGTGTGTGTGTGTGTGTGTGTGTGTGTTAATCTCTCACGGTAAATGTCACAGGGTGAACTTCCTGTTTCTAGAGACAGAGCGAGTAGTACATTTTGTTCTTTTCCTATTAAGAGTAAAATATGAACATATACTTTAATGTATATAAAGTATGTTTGCTTGGTATGTAAACCAAGCAAACAAATCAGGAAGAGGAATCATTGATCAATGACTGCTGAACATAAACCTTATAAAAGCGTTTCTTCCTTAACACAGCTGAATACCTCATGAAGTTCCTCAACAGAGTGCCAAGAGTGTGCAAAGCAGTGATCAAAGCAAAGGTTGACTATTTAAAAAAATATAACATAAACATAACCAAACATATTTATTTATAGTTATTTCATTCTTTTTTCTTTACTACAAAATTACACATGTGTTCATTTAGAGTTTTGGTGCCTTCAGTAACAATCTACAAAATAAAGAAGTAAAAATAAAGTAAAAAGAAGTAAAAATGAAAAGCTGTGTCCAAACTGTGTGTATTATGTAGAAACGTCTCCACTAGTTTCACATAAGCATGATCTCACAAAATAATTTTTTAATCCAGCAGACCTGACGTTATTTTGTCCCTCCAAAGCGTAAAACACAACAAAATCATCCTGATTCCTCACAGGATTGTGGCATAATATTACACAGAATCTGACACCTCAGCTCTATAGAAGATGGATGGACTAAGCAAATTTAGTCCATCCATCTTCCTCTGCTTATCCAGGGACTGTCACTAACCAAATTTTTAAGCAGGAGAAAAAATAGCACTTTTAAGGACATGAAAAGCTTTATCGACAAAAACAAGGCACCCTGCCCCTGTAATCTTTTATTTACAATATTGTATTTGGTTAAAATGTTCTGATGGTTCAAATATTTTATATTATTTAGTTGTTGCAAAATAATGTGTGTGCCAGTCTCCAATGAGACATTTACAAGTGTGTAACAATATACTATGTCTATATACACTCAACAAAAATATAAACGCAACACCTTTGTTACTGCTCCCATTCCCCATGGGATGGACGTAGAGACCTAAAATTCATTCCAGATACACAATATAACCATCCCTCCCAAACAGTGGTCACAAATCAGTCCAAATGTGTGGTAGTGGGCACATCTGCCATATTGAGATAATCCATCCCACCTCACAGGTGTGCCACATCAGGATGCTGATCTGACATCATGAGTAGTGCACAGGTGTACCTCAGACTGCCCACAACAAAAGGCCACCCTGTAGTTTCTGACACTTTGCATGTTTAGCATGAGGCTAAAATTCCCCCTCAGTGGGTCACTGGTGACCTGCTGGATGTTCAGAGGTTCATTAAATCCAACATGACTAAAAACACAAATGTCAAAGGAAATAAACAAAATATTTAAAGTCAATCATTCTGATCATAATTGTACTTTGACCTTTAACCTCTCTGCTCTGTGTTGTTTCCTCTTTCAGACCCAAAGATCATCAGAGCTGAGTCTGGACAGAACGCCACTCTGACATGTCAAGCTCCAAACAACACAGTTACAGTTTTAAACTGGACAAGATCTGACCTGAAGCCAGAATATGTGCTTTTGTACCAGCATGGTCCCTCTGATTCAACACACCAGCATCCATCTTTTAAGAACCGTGTGGATCTGCAGGACACACAGATGAAGGGTGGAGACGTGTCTTTGATTCTGAAGAACGTGACGATTAATGACACTGGAACATACGAGTGTCGTGTGTTCATGAATGAAACAGACTCATTGAAGATTCCCAGCATCATCCACCTGGCTGTTGTTCCTCCAGGTGAGTGAGTAGAGTTGAGTGTGTGTGTGATCAGAGGTGAAGCTGCTTCCTGGTTGCTGATGTTTGTTTGTTGTATGGATGAGCTGGTGGATGTCAGAGGTAGACAGATGTTTCTCCAGCTGTTGTCTTTGTGGCTGGTAGTCTAGAGTTGACTTGTTCTTACTTATTATCAGCACATGTTGTTGTTCTGTGGAAGCTAACATCTTGTAGTTTCTGACACTTTGCATGTTTAGCACGAGGCTAAAATTCCCCCTCAGTGGGTCACTGGTAGGGATGGGTATCGTTTAGGTTTTATCTGATACCAGGACCAAACTGGTACTTTTGAAACGGTGCCGGTGCTTAAACGGTGCTTAAAAAAAGGAGAACACAAAATTGGTCCAAAAACCTCTCATAAAAAGATAACAATGTTAGCCTTTTCTGCATCTACGGGGCATATATGGTATCACTCTTGGCTGGAAGCAGTGCTTAAACAATGGAAAAAACACAAACTTTGTCCAAAAACCTCTCATGTTTAACTGTTTTCCACCTTTTTTGGTCATTTTAGCCTTTATACCGGTACCCATCCCTAGTCACTGGTGACCTGGTGGATGTTCAGAGGTTCATTAAATCCAACATGACTAAAAACTCAAATGTCAAAGGAAATAAACAAAATATTTAAAGTCAGTCATTCTGATCATAATTGTACTTTGACCTTTAACCTCTCTGCTCTGTGTTGTTTCCTCTTTCAGACCCAAAGATCATCAGAGCTGAGTCTGGACAGAACGTCACTCTGACATGTCGAACTCCAACCAAGAAGATCAGAAGTGTAGTATGGAGCAGAACTGACAAGCCAGGATTTGTGCTTTTGTACCAGGCTGGTCGCTTTGTTACAGATCACCAGCATCCATCTTTTAAGAACCGGGTGGATCTGCAGGAAAGACAGATGAAGTATGGAGACGTGTCTTTGAATGTGAGGATCAATGACACTGGAACATACATGTGTCGTGTCCTCAATGAAAGAACCGGCTCATTGAAGATCATCAGTATCGTCTACTTGAGTGTTCCTCCAGGTGAGTGAGTAGAGTTGAGTGTGTGATCAGAGGTAAATGGCCTGTATTTATATAGCGCTTTACTAGTCTCTAAGGACCCCAAAACGCTTTTCACATCCAGTCATCCACACACACATTGGTGATGGCAGCTACATTGTAGCCACAGCCACCCTGGGGCGCACTGACAGAGGCGAGGCTGCTGGACACTGGCGCCACCGGGCCCTCTGACCACCACCAGTAGGCAACGGGTGAAGTGTCTTGCCCAAGGACACAACGACCGAGACTGTCGGAGCCGGGGCTCGAACCGGCAACCTTCCGATTACAAGGCGAACTCCCAACTGTTGAGCCACGATCGCCCCAGAGGTGAAGCTGCTTCCTGGTTGTTGATGTGTGTTTGTTGTATGGATGAGCTGGTGGATGTCAGAGGTAGTCAGATGTTTCTCCAGCTGTTGTCTTTGTGGCTGGTAGTCTAGAGTTGTAGAGCAGCATTGTTTGGTTAGAGCAGAAACAAAGACATTTATGAATCCGTCTCTTCTTCTCTTGCTCTCTAACTCGTCTGTAAACATGAAACTTAGATTACACAGGAAACACGTGATCTCACCCAAAGAACAGTCACCGTCCTGCTTTGAAACAACCAGAACAAAACAAAAGCACGTTTGCACTATTCCAGCACGGCTGGAGCACACACTGGCTGATGTGACAATTCATGGATATAATTTCCAATCTTTCTTTAGCTCCCACCACATCTTTAACAACCATGTGGGGTCAGGGGTCATGTTTGGCTTGAGACTTTTGAAAAGTAAATCATCAGTATCTCTGTGACCAGCTGTGATAAACTGCTGATAAATTAATACATTAATCTTTGTGCTTTAAACGTACCTGCCAGAGCAAATACATAACAGCCATAATACACAGTTTGTCTGTGTAACAACTGTAAAAAACTATTGTAAGGAGCTGGACCTCTTCAAGTTTGTTTAAAACGTTTAATCCGAGAAGCTTCTTCAGTTCTAAGAGCAACTGGTGGATCTCCCAGATTTTTAAGCCCTATGGGAGTGTCCCCCAGGAGGGTCATGGAGCACCTGTTGATCCCACCATTCTGATGGACATAGAAGAGCCACCTCCACAGGACAGGACTCAGCAGTCCATCTGCATCTAAAGGTCAAAGGTCACTCTTTCGAGGATGCCAATGTTCACATTTTGGACAGAGAGGACAGATGGTTTGAAAGAGGAGTGAAAGAAGCATCTATGTCCACTGTGAGCGGCCATCTTTGAACAGAGGCGGTGGTTTACGACACCAACTCTCTGCCATCTATAATCCAGTTTTTAGATCCCTTCTATTGCACCCGATCCTTTTATTCCCTTTACTGAACAGAGACAACACGACTCAGTTGGTCAAAACTCTTAAATCATTCTTTTATTCATTTCTGGAAATGGAGATATGCTCAGGGCTAAAGCCTCCGCAAATCTGAAGCTTTACAAGCCAAAACATGTATGTAGTTTTGATAAAAACAACTCCTTCTGGGCTGACTAGTGTGTGTGTGTTACTTAGTTCCACTTTTTCTGTCTGGTTTCCTGTTCTTATTATATTGCCTCTGCAGCTCTGCACTTCCTGTATTTTTAAACTTCCACTAACTTAAGCCTCTGTTGCTAAGGCCTGTCACGCTCTGACCTAGTTCTCGCTCACATCTGGCCTTGCTTTATAGAGGCTTTTATTATTAAAATACATAAAATAAGCACTAAGAATATATGTTTATTCCGTAACACTTCCCAGACGCCTTAACACCCACTCACATCCTGGGCCACCTGACCTCAGGAAATCACATGATAGGGTGGGCCAGGTTTCACAATGAGCTCACCAGAAACCCTGGCTGATTGTGACCCACACCTGTTTTCACACCTTGGCTCATGTGATTAGGTAGAGGATCATCAGAGGGTCCTTTGTCCCTCTTGGGGGGGAAACTCCCACAGAGCTTGAATCTGAATCACAGGTTCCGATGTTTCAGCCTCATAATAAACAAACACAGGTTCAGAGAGTCGAGGATTTGATCTTCCAAAAATCTCAGACATGTTTTAACGAACTCTCAGTCTGCAAATTATAAAGATCAGCTGGATCAGTTTTAGTCATATTTAGTCAGATCATCCGTTTCCTTTGTTAAATTAAGAAAAATCCACCAGTATTTTCTCTCTTTATACATATTGTGAATAGTTTGTATTAATCTGTTGTCCTGAACTAGAAGAGGAAACGGATTCTGTTCTGTTCTTCACTCATCACCTACCTGACAGCTGACACCTCACACCTGTTTCTCACCTGCAGGTCACACAGGAGGAGACACAGAGGCTGGAGGGAAGGAGGCTGGAGGGAAGAAGGACGGAGGGAAGGAGGATGGATCTGCTCGAGTGATAGTTGGTCTGTCAGTTTCTGCTGTGCTTCTTGTTGTTGTTGCTCTTCTTATTAATCTGATCTGCAGAAAATATGAGAGGGGTTTTAGCACAAGAAAACAAAACCAGAGAAAAAAACGTAAAAAAATAATTGAAAGGGCTGCAAAGTATTCAAAGCTGAATAATGCTGAGCCTGATGTTGCATAAAGTCACTGTTACCCAGCATGACGAAAAACAGATGATCAAGGACAGAAAGAAACTGATGATGCCTCATGTGACTTTTCCTGCCTCATGTGACTTTTCCTGCCTCATGTGACTTTTCCTGCCTCATGTGACTTTTCCTGCCTCATGTGACTTTTCCTGCCTCATGTGACTTTTCCTCCTTAAGCCCAGCCCACTGGGAGACAGCTTGTACTTTGTTCTCCGTGGTTTGTAAATCCATCGTATCAAATTTGACAGAGTTTACAAACTGTTATAGACTCAGTTTGGGCTGAAACTTGGTGACTTTTCCTAAAATGACCCAAAATACACGACAATGAATGGATTGAAATATTTTCTGCTGTTGTACAGATGATGCAGACGTTCGTACACTGACAGTGTTTCGGGACAAGTTTGACTCGTGTCTGTTCAGATGGATTTTCAGATCCACCAGTTTGGCTAAAATTAAGGAACATTGTGATTTTAGGGAAAGTTGACACTGTGAAAACATTTTCATACAAACTCACAAACATGATGTACACACGCATGTTTGTGTATCTGTAATGAGACAGAACTGGGTCTCATATGGCTCACACGAGACCCAGTTCATGGCTGAAGCCTTTATGGGTGACATGATGTCATACATGTCCTGAAGTGGATTCTGGATTTCTGACGTCCTTAATCACTACAGCAGTGAGGTCAGTGTGACGAACTGATGCTCTGTTCTCTGGCCTGACAAAGCTTTAACTCCAAACATCTCTCCACTGTTAGAGGATCAGTTTTTTATGGCCTGACAGTGTGAAGCCTCCACCTACATCACCGAACTGCTCCACCTTGCTCCACTTCTGCACTCTTGAGTCTGTGACCTTCTTTAAACAGCTTGTTTTTGTGTTTGTGGTGTTTTGCTCGGCTGTGCCCTTTTTAACACTGTTGTGTTTAACTTTGTTTTTTTTATATCTCTGGAAATAAAAGTTTGGTTTGTAAAGACAAAGAAAATGAGTGAAATCTCTCTCTGAGGATCCTCAGCGTCACTGTGACCCGTGCCTGTATGTGCACATCTTTACTTTTAATAAGACGTTTCAACATGCAGACGTGAATCTAACACAGTAACAGCTGCCTTTGTTTCAGATCCAGCTCATTCCAGTTCACTGACAAAGTTTTGGTGCTGCGATAACGACTCTGAGCCGATGAAGCTCTGATGACTCTGATAACATCTCCCTCCCAGTAATAACCTCCCAGCAGCAACTATGACAGACACTTCTCCTGACAGTGACACTCTTACAGATACACATTCAAGACTCAAGAGCTTTATTGTCAGTACAGCAGTAGACACAGTATACAGCTTACCACATGGTGCATTTATAAGTATACAAAAGATATCTCTCTCCAAGAGATATAAAACTCAAAATTACAAATACATAACATACTAAACTTTGTGATGCGGCTGCTGCTGCTCCACATGTTAGTAAATCTGACCCTAAATCTTCCTGCTTCTCTTAGAGCACACAGGTAACGGCTGCCCTGAGCATGAAGGTGTGTCTGCAACATGATGAAGCTCGTCTAGAGCAATGATTACAATCTGCTCCGGGGCAGCTGGAGAGTCCTGTTTGCTGTTTGCCTCCTTTAGAAAATAGAATAAGAGCCAGAAACTTCTCAACACAAAATAGTCTTTGAATGTGTTTTATCTTATTTTCTAGGGTCCATTAGAGTGACCGTGGATACAAAGTGATGTTAGTGGAGAATTAAAGGTTTTAGTAAAAAGTGTGAAGGTTGACAGTTTGATTACAGCTGCTCAAACTGATTTCCTGTTCTTTGTATGTTTGTCACACTTATTAAATGTTTCAGATCAGGATGATGTAGCTTTGGATTTGTTCCCTTAATAACAAACATCTTCATTTACAAACTTCAGTTTGTGTTTTCTTTGTTTAATATTTTAATGTGTTTGATCTGAAACATTTAAGTGTGACAAACATACGAAAACCAGGAAACCAGGAAGGAAACAAACTCTGTTTCACTCTGTTTGTTTCCATCTTATGTTCTTATATGTTGTTTGTTTGAAACTTGTGATCAGTATTTTAAAGTTTTTAAACTGAACTCAGACACAAACTACAAACTGGTCAGACATTGAAATGAATTGTTCCTCTGAGTATCTGAACCTGCTGTTGTGTTGCTTTTGTGTGCTGCTGTCACTGATGGCTGCTGCTGTGACAACAGACACACAAACAGTTTGATGTCATCAGAAATCCCTCTGCATACACTGAGAGAAAAGCTGCTTTACTTTCACACTCCAACACTGTTGTCATGTCCTGCAGTCTGAGTGTAAAACAACACTGCCCCCGTGAGGTCAAACTCGAGCATTGCACATGATAATTCGCATCCAGCAAACGTCTTGGACCTTCACACACATCTGACCCTGATTTAGTGGAGACTTTAGAAATTTCAGTGTTTCTAAAGTCTACCTCCTTTTTTGTGATAGTTTTTAATGAATTGGGACACAGCTGGGACACGTTGGTTATTGATTTCACTGTTTAAAGCTTTAAACAGATTAGAGAGACAGTCCAGGCAGATGGGATCACGTGGTGAGTGAAATAAATACAGAGGTGGTCACCTCTGTATTTAATCATTAGTTATTATTCATCTCTGGCTCTCTTCCACATCTTGTCTTGTCTCCTCCCTTTTCCTGGTTCTGCAAACAAACAAAGGTCAATCAAATGGATGATCCACTTGGTAAAGGCTAAAGAACCAATCAGGACAGGCAAAAATAAAAAGAACTAATTTCATCATTGGATGAGATGATCCAGTGCTAACTATATGCTTTATCAACAAGGAAAAAGGGTTTCTGTCTGCCTTTTAAGCCTAATCTTAAAAGTAGAGATAGTGTCTGTCTCCCGAATCCAAACTGGAAGCTGGTTCCACAGAAGAGGGGCCTGAACACTGAAGGCTCTGCCTCCCATTCTACTTTTAAATACTCTAGGAACAACAAGTAGGCCTGCAGAGCGAGAGCGAAGTGCTCTAATAGGGTGATATGGTACTACAAGGTCATTAAGATAAGATGGGGCCTGATTATTTAAGACCTTGTATGTGAGGAGCAGGATTTTGAATTCTGGATTTAACAGGAAGCCAATGAAGGGAAGCCAGTCTCAGACCAACAGAATAGACCCAGCAGAAGAAGCTACTTCCATTTAGGAGTTTTCAAGGCCTCTGAGGATTTCCTCCAGTTTTCATCCATCTATTGGTATCAAGACTGCATCTGTGAGATTTTCTGCCACAGAGGGAATTTTCCACGACTGCTACAGCTGCCAAACGTCTTGATGCATGCTCAATCATCCAGGTAAGTAAATCTCCAAAAGTTGATTCTGTTCATCTGGACGCAGCGTTTTGTGGGAGAAACATTTCGTCACTCATCCAGGTGACTTCTTCAGTCTCAGCTGACTGCAGGTTTCCTCAATCTTATAAACAGAACATTTGCATAATGACTGAAAGCAGCCCACTGAAGGAAGAATGGGCTGGGAGGTCAGAGATCAGTGGGCTTTGGTCAGTGGTTGTTGATCATGACCTGACAGATCTGTATCCTGTGTGTGCACCCACTGTGGGCCTTTTCTGTGCTTAGTGTCAGCCTGAGCTCCATGCAGGCCTCAAAGGCCAAGCAATTCAAAAGCTTCACCAAAACAAGGCACCACTCAAATAGCTGGACCCAGGCTCGCCGCCCTTATGGAGGAAAACATAGAAGATGATCTCTGTGAGTTATTTTTACTGTCATATTATAAAATGTGATGTTCTAGCATCATGTTATTCTTCTTAAGCCTTTGAAAAGCTTCCTCTGTGTCCATTAAACTGATGACTTTAGTGCTGATGTCTACTTGTTACATTTAGTACTGTTTCATTTTCAACCTAGGAAGATCTGTAAGAAGGACTCACAATATAACATAATACTGTAAGATTACTTACAGGTAAAATACTCAGATTGTACTTAGATAAAAGTCATCACAGACTCACCCAGCCTGACTGCCTTGAAGTTCAGGTGTCTTCACTGCCTCCTCTGATAAGAGCTGGAGACCTGAGTAGGTTCGTCACCCATCAGCAGCAGATCACCTCTCGATCGGGCACGTTTTCATCTGGGAGGCTTTCAGAGCTCACTGCCCTCGGCGTCGCTGCTGGAACAACCAAGTTTTGCTATTGAATCTTTGACCTGCTGATCTCACAGAGGCAGGAGACCCAGAACATCCATGCCAGCTTCAGTTTATGCTCTGTCCTGTCATCCAATCAGATTTGCATGTAATACACTGATATTCAGCCCCAGCCTGGTGTTCTCTCCATCTCTGACCTTTCACACAATTTAAACTAACAAACTTTCTCTTTAAAACTGTTCGTCAATCACAATTTACTCGATTTATTATTCTTCTATCACATATTTATATCAGTCATAATGAACTCAGTATGATCTGAGCTGTAAACCTGTATTGATCATCACAAACCTTTATAGCACTTCAGAGCAGCTCCTTCAGTGGCTGCGGCACCCACGATGTGGGGCGGAGAGATTTCCTCCCCTCTGCTGTCAGACTCCACCACAAAGACTTTGCAGCTGATCAAACACACACATGTGCAATAGGACTAAGTGTAACACTCTTTTTCTGACAACGTTGTATTTGTACTCAGTTGTATGTAGCATGTGTATTCTATTTTTATCCTATTATTCTATTCTATTCTATTCTATTCTATTCTATTCTATTCTATTCTATTGGGTACAGTTGTGTACAGTTTCTTATTCTATTCCAGTGTTCTCTCATGTTTGCTATGTAACTGCACTGTCCACTTCCTGCTGTAACAAAACAAATTTCCCACATGTGGGACTAATAAAGATGCTCTTATCGTTACTGTATAACCACAGGTTCACTTCACATTTGGTAGAATATAAAAGGACAAAGCTGGACAATTGTCATCACATTTCTCATTAGTTGCTGTTAGCACAGGCACACAAAGAAAGCAGAGCTTTAGCTTTAGCTCCCTACATCACTTTTAAGCCTGGATGTTGAGGCTTTTGCTTCCTCTCAGCTGTGATGACATCTCTGTCTGCTCCATCTCACCCAACATCATCCATCTGACCTGATGCTACCTGACAAACTAAAGATAAAATATTAAATTCATTTTGCATCACTTACATTTAAAATACATTTAAGGTGGATTTCTTAAAAGGGAAGGGACTGACCTGACTGTTGTGTCGAGACAGGTGTGAAGGGAGTTAAATCCAGTCTTATACTACGGACGTGTTTGGTTTTGGTCTGTAATACGTTGAGTTTATTATCTATAAGTTAACATAGCAAATCCTCCATCCAGAGGCTAAAGTGATATCAGAGCTAGACTACTTTAAGTGAAAACAGATGATCGTCTGAGCCTTAAATGAAATAAGGTTAAAAAGAAATGCTGCTATCGACAGTGTGAGGCAGTGAGCTCTGTTACACCATATTTTTTAATTTTCTTTATTATTATTATATTATAGTGTTATTACCTTCCTGTTACTTCATAATAGAATGACAGTTAATGGTAAAAGTCTTGAATAGTTTTGAATTTATTTTTCCATGATCACATTTCATTCAATCACTCGTGGACTTGTATGAATGTTACATGTGTTATTTTCACCCGTGGATTTACAGACACTGTGTGAACACAGTTTTCATTTTATCCAAAGTTTTACTTGATGTCCAACTGATAAAATCACTGACAGACAACAGAAGCAGGAGCTCAGAGAGAAATTCAATTCAACTTTATTCATAAAGAGACAAATCACAACGTTTGGTTTTATTTTACAGAAACTTCAAACTAAACCAAATTCAGGACGTGTATTAAACCTGCAGCTGATCCCTGTCTGCTGTTCACTACCTTTGATTTCTGTTACCAGCATCATCTCATGTTCCCCAGGTTCACTGACAACGCTGAAACCACCAGCGGGAGACTAAGAGTGCTGATTTAAAAAGATTCAGACATTTTATTTTGCTGCAGCTCAACATGAGGCTGGATCCTGATTCTTTGTTGTTTTTGTTTTCTCTACATGAAGAAAACAGCAGCAACAAGAAGCACAGCAGGAACTGACAGGCTGACCTTCAGTCCAACAGATCCTCCTGTGTGACCTGCAGGTGAGAAACAGCTGTGAGGTGTCAGGTAGGTGATGATGAAGAACAGAACAGAATCCATTTGTTCTTCAAACTGCTGTCAGACATTATCTGCTGCACTCTGATCACATCACTCAGACCAGCTGCTTTCTACAAAGTCTCATCAGCAACATCTTTACAAACCAACATCAGATTGTGTGTTTTGTGGTCTAAAGTTTTGTGCCTCTGGTTTCTCATTGGCTCACACTCTTGCAGAGCCGTAACACGCACATGAATGAGAGGTGGTGAGTGTAGTTCCTGTTAACAGGGTATTGCAGACCATCCCGCTAATTGCTGAATTTACTTTTGTCTGTCATATTTATGATGAAAAACAAATGTAATCAAATTAGATATTGATATTTTCATATGGGAATTGATCCTGCAACATGAAACGCTGGGATTGGAAGTTCAGCATCGCTCCGCACATCATACCTGTGAGATGACAGACAGCAGTGTGGAGGAGAGTGCGACACAAAAACACAGAAATATGACTGACAGCTGCAAACGAAGCAGCATCTGCTGCAGGTGAAAGATATTGGGACTAGCAGAGCAGAGTGGCTTCACTGTAAAACAAAATTAGCAGTGAGTGTGAAAAGTTTCTGTGTGTGGAGTTCAACACCGTCCACTCAGAAGCTGCATCACTGGATGGTAGATTTAAAAAGCTTGCATTCAGTGACAACAGAGCTGTTGATGAGGCACTTCAGAGAATAACTGCAGCAGCAAAGTGCACTCCCACCCAGCTCCACCATTACAGGGCCAAGTGAAGGAGGAGCCACAGACGTCTGCTGTGTGGAGCCTCTTTGATGAAAGAGCTGCAGGAGATGCTGCAAAGAGAAATACTACAGCTGATGTTATGATGGAGATGAAATGTTATCTTGAGGAGCCCCTCATCCAACAAGGAGAAGGCCCACAGAGCTGGTGGGAGGCCAAGGCCACAGTCTTTCCCTACCTGTTGAAGGTGATGGAGGGGAGACTGTGCATTGTGGCAACATCTGTTCCTTTGGAGGGTCTTCTCAAAAACTGGGCAGATACTAAGGAGAAACCACATCAGCCCATCCAAGCTGAGGCAGCTGGTTTTTCTGAATGTCGACCTGCACTGAAGACAAACTGTTTGGCTGCTGAGTTTGGTTCTGTTCTGTGGATTTGTTTACAGTGGGGCTTTTTGTGTTGAATTAAACTTAAAGGTTTGATTAAAATATTAAACAACAGTAAGAATGCCTGCTTTTGTAACAGAACAAAAACACAGAATTAGGCAATTATAAGGCTTTTCATAAAAACACTACATGCAAAAGGGTTTGTCAGCACACAAAGCATTCACATTTGCCAAGTAAAGATAAAGTATGAGGCTACAGAGGATAATAACTTAAGAGACATTTGGGAGCCACGAGACGTGCAAGATAATCCAGAGCTTAGATCTAAATAAGGAAGTCTTAACTCAGTAATGGAGAATATCCTCACACATTAAGAAGCACCGAGGGAGGGAAGTCCTTCATCACTCTGTCAGTCAGGTAGGTGATCAGTGAAGAACAGCACAGAATCTATGTACCTGCATGTTCAGCTCAATTTGTGGATGCAATAAGAAGTAAAGTGAGAGTGATCAGCTTACCAGTGACTGTGATATTAACCAGGTTACTGATGGCACCATTACTGGACTCACACCAGTAAACTCCGGTGTCGTGAGGCACCAGCGTACTGATTGAACATGATTGATCACGTTGCTGTTGTCCCCGCCCATCTCCACACTCAGCCCTCTGCAGTTTGCTTGTGTTTCTCCTCACAGTCCAATCAGAAAAGCTTTGGTCCTCCTCCCAGATTACAGTCACAACATCTCCCTCAGAGACATCAGAGCTGTTGGGACTCACGATCAGACGAGCTGCGAGGAAGAAGAGAGGTTAGATATCACTCACGACTGAACTTCTGGGACCGCTCCGCCCCCTGGTGGCCTGATTTGATAGTGAAAAATAATTTTCTACCAGGCTGATGTAATAAAGCTGTGGAATCAGGACTGAGGTTTCGGGCATTTCCCCTCGGCTATTTGCAAGTAAGAAGAGCAAACATCTGAAGAGGCACAAGCTCCAACATTTTAGTAATATGAAGAACAACTTTGTTGCTTGACCAGCACGTTGTGGCCTGCAGCCTTCATAGGTTTAAGGTTTAAAAACATTTTTAGGATTATTTGGTTCAGTGGAAACTACTGCTACTGACAGTGAAAACATTTGCAGACCTTTTCAGAGGATGAGCATTTGTTCGAGGGTCCACTTTCTGCCCTGAGCCTGGTTCTGCCGGAGGTTTCTTCCTGTTAAAAGGGAGTTTTTCCTTCCCACTGTCGCCAAAGTGCTTGCTCATAGGGGGTCATATGATTGTTGGGTTTTTCTCTGTATCTATGAAGCGCCTTGAGGCAACTTTTGTTATGATTTGGCGCTATATAAATAAAATTGAATTGAATTGAATTCTGCCAGCTCTTCATTTCTGTGTATGCACAGGATTCTCTCCCTTTCCTCTCCTTTCACTGGTGGGTGAGAGGAAGTGGGCAAATTCTACAAATGTCATTTAAAGATTAAACGACTCACTACATGTTAGCTAGATAACACACATGTCTTAAAGATATAAAGACCTGGATGGCCGCTAACTTTCTGCTTCTTAATTCAGATAAAACTGAGGTTATTGTACTCGGCCCTGAAAATCTTAGTAATATCGTATCTAAGCAGATTCTTACTCTGACATTGTTGGGGATCACTCCTGAATTTACTTAAGCCTTAGAAAAGTAAAGTAGCCTAACAAAGTAGCTAAAATCGTGGACGTACAGCATTTGGACAGAGAGAGTGATATTAATTTTCTTTGCAAACAAACAAGAATCTTCAGGGTGCAATGTGTGCTGGGCAGCAGCCAGGAGCGAGGTCTCTGGTGAACCAATCCCTCGCTACAGATTCTAGCGAAGGGACGAGGCGTGTCACATCTCTGGTGGGGATGGAGCCTCAGTGCTTCTTTTAATATCTCTGAGCTTTCCCAATCACAACTATCTCTACTGAACTTTGGCTCCGTCTAAACAGTTCTTTGAATTACTTACTAAAACAATATATGACAGTAATGAGAAAGTGGCCACTTTCATGAGTAAATCATGTAAGCCTTATAAGATTTACTTATATGTAGTCTATGTTGTGATTCTACTGGTGTTACTGGTTCTGCTGGTGAGACGATGTGTTCACAGGAAACTTGAAGGTTTGTACATATTCATTCTTATTCATCGTGGTATTTTGTTTCCATTCTGTCATCATAATTTGGTCCATTTAGATTCTTAAATCATAAAAGTGTTTACTTTAACTCATTTCAGCAGATGGAGAAGATGACATCACCAGTGACATCACATACAGTGTTGTGAAATCATCAAATCCTCAACAACCTCCAGTCAAAGAAACCAGAGATGGAGGTTTGTGTGTTCACCCAGGTGTCATCCACATACCTGAACCAATGACTTGGTGGTGTTTCAGGGTAGGATAGCAAAGCCCTCTTTCCCACGTCTTCCATATACAAGTTGCCCACAATGGGTGAAACTGGGGAGCCCACGGCACACCCACGTTCCTGCCTGTAGAACTGACCCTTGCATGTGAAACAGGTGGAATTAAGACACAGTTTCAAAAGCAAGCACACCTGGTCCAACAGCCTTGTCTTGTTCTAACTGCTTCAGACAGTCTGTCACCCTCGTCCTGTGACCACTTCCTGGGTCTCTTTCAGTCTTCAAATATAAAGTTTTTACAGCTTATAGATTTTAAGTTCTGCTCCAATCATTTGGGTAAAGACAATAAACACTTTGATGGTCAATAAGTGAAAGTGAAAATGTGATAAACCAATAATATAATTAATAAATAATAAATAATTATATTTTTTGATAAGTGAAGTTCACTGAACTGAAAGGAAATTTTGGTTTGATGATGGTTGACATGTTTTCCAAATAGAAGTTTTTCCTCTAGTGAGGAGATGCAGGTGCAGCAGAGCATTGCTGGAAGAAATGATCCCAAGGGTGGAATCTCCTGAGAAACCTTCAGAGACCCAGCGAGAAGTAGGGACCATAGCTGACAGCCCAGGCAGGGGTTGAGGTCAAAGGTCATGCTGTTTGGGGACCTACTGGTCATCATGAGAAGATTCTGGAACCACAGCAATGACCATAAAGCTGCACTGGATGGAGAGCTGTGCCACGGGGTTTCCAGAGGTAATCACGAGGAGATTGTGGACAACAGATGGAGATCTGAAGGATGAGGGGAGCGTTCCAAGCTCCAATCGACAGTGCAGAGAGGAAGTTCAAGGATGGCATCATGATTCTGTGAACAGAAAGCAGAAGCTATGGTGGTGACGGGGAATGACTGACAGCAGTTTCCTATGAACATCACCTAATGCTGTGTCACTGTGCTATGCATGCTTTGACACTCTGAAGAGGGTCTTCCTTTGTGTCATTGTTGTTGTCATTTGCATCATGAACAAGACTGCTGAAGTGACTCAACAGGTGGGGTTACAACAGCAGTAAAATCATTGAATCCAAT
Organism: Aulonocara sp. 'chitande type north' Nkhata Bay; assembly: GCF_057382095.1. NCBI lineage: Eukaryota > Metazoa > Chordata > Actinopteri > Cichliformes > Cichlidae > Aulonocara > Aulonocara sp. 'chitande type north' Nkhata Bay. Next base: position 11,313,020 of record NC_141346.1, read on the forward strand.
ACCCTTTCCAAAAAAGGTTTTCTGCAGAGACGAAAGGACAATAGAGGAGTCATAAGTATCCCCCCACAGGAAGAATGCATGAAATGAGGTGATGAGGGTTGATAGAGGCCATAAAACAGGAGTGCTGACAAAGGCCTGCAGCCTTGAAGATAACTGAAAGCCACATTGACAAACAGCAAAACTAACTGGTGTGTTTGTTATACCCATGTCTGCATTTGGACTCTGGTCATATGGACAGTGATAGAAACAACTGGAAGAGACATTTATGAAGCTCTGAGGAACTCAAACCACTCTGCATGTGTGATTTACACACCTGGAGGAGATGCACCACAAAGCTGGAATGATTTTGCAAATGTTAATTTCTATGTTTGACTGTTAACATTCATTTGCTTACTTGGAGGGTGTCAATGGAAAATTGTATTTAGTAGTCAGTATAATCTTTTAGTGATATAAGTTTGCATATGGTAGAATGCTGCATGTAATCATTTGTGTGTAGAAGTATATAGTTGGTGGCATATTGAAAGAATGTCTCATCCTAGGAGGTCTGTAACATTCTAGGGTGTTCACCCCACATCCTAGGAGCATGAGAGAGGTCGTACCTTGTCTTATTGTTTTATGGTAGGATTAACGTAGCTATGTCTGTTTTAGTCTAAGTGCCTTTTGGTTTGATGAACTGCTGGACTTTGAGACCAGCAGGTTTAGGGAAGATCTTATGGGGCCACACTCTGACACCCCCCCCCCCCACACACACACACCCACTCACCCAATGAAGTATAAAATAAAGACCGGGGCAGTTTCTCAGGCGCGAGTCTCTCAGTCCGGAGACTGCCCTTGCTTGCAAGAAATTCTGTGTGTTTCTCTTCTCTGAGTCTTTGCTGAAGAAGTATTTTAGAATATATTCCTTAACAGAGAGAACGATGCTCGTCACAGTTCTCTCCCTCATGCACGAGCAACACAAAGAGCTCTGGTGACTTGCGTCTTGTCTTTGCCATTGTAGTAGAATTGTCTTGGCGTTCCAGCAATAGGTCTGTGCTAGATGAACGTATCAGCAACCTTCAAACACGTGTGGAGAATTCATTATTTCTTTGACAGATTCTTTAGTAAATAACAGAAAAAAGAAAGTAAGAGAAAAATCACCTGCACAAGTGCCGAGGTAGGTCTCCCTGCAGAATTGGTTTTCCCTTCATCAGGAGCAGCGCTGGGCTGTTTAAATCACGGACAAACAGGATCCTACAGTTGTTTATGTTTTTAAACCCATTTTGCACAGAGAGGCATTTTTTGGAAAATGCATTGATAGTAATGTTGAATATTATTACACATAAAAAAAATAACTACAGTAAAATAATCACATCGTGACGCCTCTGCCTTTCTAAATGGAGGGACAGTAACTGTGTGTGTATGTAAGCGTGTAAAACCTGAAGATGGTAAGATTAACAGTATTTTGTCTCTATCTGCCATTCTGCTATTCATCTCAACAATAACGTGGCGCACAGCGTGGCGTGAAAATAGCCACATGCAATGGAGCAAAATATGGGTGTGTGTGGTTGGAGGATGTGTTCATGCGCACAAAGGGGGGGTGGAAATTTTTCTTGTGAAACAAAGTTTGGGAACCACTGGTTTAAACGATGTTAGCACAGAAATATTAGCTTCTGTCATGACTGATGAAGTTACTGGTTAATAAAGTTTCCAGTAAAGTGTTTAATCGCAGCCACAAACTGACGGTAAATATCCCGTTTTTCTTTAGTGCATCTGTAATAAATATGTGCAAGTTTCAGTGGTTCGTTTAAACTGTATGATACTTATACTGACCCAGGGTCAGTGTAAAATACAATCCCAGCTGTGTGAACAAAGCCTGGCTCCTTTAATCCTGCATGACAAACCTCAGGATGCAGGTTATTATTACTCTTTCCTGCTGGCACACCTGTCACACCTGAGAGTCAGCTAGAAACTTACAGTGACGTGGACATCATGCAAAGACTGCCAGACTCTGTAATACTGCAAATGATCAGTGACTCAGGTTAACAAAAAAGAAAGTAAGAGGAAATTTAATTCTATAAAACGTGAAAAATTCCACACACATGTAACTCACCACTGTGTGAAGATCACAGGGGAGAAATCGTTTCTCTGAGTCAGAGATGAGTGTCAGTAACACAGAAGTTGTCATGGTCCCCGCACCTCTCCAGCTGACAGCAGTCAGGCGCTTTGTTTTGTTTATTCTCCTCTCTCGCCTCTGCTCTCCCTTTCTCTCTCGTCCTCTCCCACTCTCTCTTTCTCCTGCCGGGGCGGAGCTCAGTGTGGGCTCCTGCTCCTGGCCCACGCACCTGGAGATGATCAGCACACCTGCCGCTGATTATGAGAATTGGAGTCCTACTTAAGATGGCGAGTCTGCTCTACTCGTCGCTGGATCGTTGAGCCGTCAGCGTCAGTCGTCCTGCACTCTGCAAAGTTTGTTCGTGAGTACGTCCAGGAGACTAACTGTTTCTCTGTCTGTGTATAGATTTCCCCTGGACCTGTTTTCCCTGTGCACAGTGACTGAGCGTGAGCAAGAGTGATGGAGGAAAGAAGAGGAGCTGTGTGTGGTTGCGAGGGCTGTATGGAAATCTCCCCTCCCTGGACTCCTGCCCCTTTCACTCCCGGACCCTGGAACCCCTTTTCCCCAGACACCGTTGTGTGTGTGTGTGTGTGTGTGTGTGTGTCACCGTGGAGAACACTGTAAATAAATTCACTTTTGATTTGAAGAAACTTGTGGTCTGCGCCTGAGTCCGCTCCACTAATCGTGACAGAAGTAAAACTCAGTGTCATGCAGTGACTTTTACACAACCAGATCAGATGAACCAGCTCACACTAAAACATTTTGCTGCACTCTTTACACTTATTTCTTTTCTTTCTGCTTTCTGAGAGAAAAGCTCTTTATCAGTAACTTTTACAACTTCTGGCAGGTTAATGTCTGAACTTTGGAGTGAAACACACCCTTAGTTACAGGAAATAACACCACTGTCTGTAACTAAGTGAATCCACCTTAACACCACCTGTGTGTGTGTGACTGCATTACACTCCCACTGCTGGGAACCTGAACAAGAACCAGAACAAAGTCTAAAATAGAAGCTGACAAACAGCTGCACCACCGAGTGACACTTTATTTTATAAACTTCACAACAGGTTTCATGTTGTGACCTGTGGAGGTGAAAAGACACAAAACCTGTTTTACAGCTTTTGAGCTGCAGGCAGGATTGAAACACACCTTAGTTAAAAGTCAAACAGCAACATTTTCTCCTCCCCTCACGTCACTCAAATGTGACAAACCAGGAAACAGGAAGTTCTTCGTCCTCAGTAAAGAGAGACGCACAGACGATCAGACTGAGCTCAGACCAAACTAGCAGCTTCCTCTGAGTGAGTCCAGCTACAGGAGAGAAAAGTGGAAAACTCCAACACTGCTGCTTCAAGCTGCTGACGCTCCACACACTGAATGTGAGTTTGAGCAAAAACACGACTCAAAGGAAGTTTCAGTGAAGGTGGTAGAGGAGGGAGGGGAGCCAGGACTGACTGTACTTCCTGTCTGCTGTTTTCAGCTTCACTCACAGACTCAATGGCTTCCAGATCACAGAAGGATCTCTGCTGTCCGGTCTGTCAGGAGGTCTTCAGAGATCCTGTTATTCTGTCATGTAGCCACAGCTTCTGTAAAGACTGTCTGAATAGATGGTGGAGAGAGAGACCAACACACGAGTGTCCAGTTTGTAAGAGAAGATCTTCAAGGGATCCACCTTTAAATCTGGCTTTAAAGAACCTGTGTGAGTCGTTCTTACAGGAGAGAGATCAGAGAGCTTCAGAGGCTCTCTGCTGTCTGCACTCTGAGAAACTCAAACTCTTCTGTCTGGACCATCAGCAGCCAGTGTGTCACATCTGCAGAGACTCAGAAAAACACACCAATCACAGATTCAGACCCATCGATGAAGCTGCACAACAACACAAGAAGGAACTTCAGGAAACTCTGGAGCCCTTAAAGAAGAAGTTAAAGGTTTGTGAAGAAGTTCAAGTGAAGTTTGATCAAACAGCAGAACACATTAAGGTCCAGGCCCGACACACAGAGAGGCAGATTAAGGAGCAGTTTAAGAAGCTTCAGCAGTTTCTAGCAGAGGAAGAGGAGGCCAGGCTGGCTGCACTGAGGGAGGAAGAGGAGCAGAAGAGTGGGATGATGAAGGAGAAGATGGAGGCTCTGAGCAGAGAGATAGCAGCTCTTTCAGACACAGTCAGAGCCACAGAGGAGGAGCTGAGAGCTGAAGACGTCTCATTCCTGCACAACTACAAGGCTGCAGTGGAAAGAGTCCAGCGCTGCCCCCTGCTGGATGATCCACAGCTGCCCTCAGGAGCTCTGATAGACCAGGCCAAACACCTGGGCAACCTGACCTTCAACATCTGGAACAACATGAAGGACATGGTCTCCTACACTCCTCTCATTCTGGACCCAAACACTGTAAATCCAAAACTCATCCTGTCTGAAGATCTGACCAGTGTGAGACCAGGAGGAGAGAAGCAGCAGCTTCCTGATAATCCAGAGAGGTTTGATGATTACTGCTCTGTCCTGGGCTCTGAGGGCTTTAACTCAGGGACTCACAGCTGGGATGTTGAAGTTGGAGACTGTACAGTGTGGTTACTGGGTGTGTTAGCAGAGTCTGTGCAGAGGAAGGGACGCATACTGTCTGGATTATGGATAATATGGTTCTATGGAGGTGAATACTCAGCACGCTCACCATCAGCTGTCACTGATCTCTCAGTACAGAAGAAGCTCCAGAGGATCAGAGTGAATCTGGACTGGAACAGAGGAAAGCTGTCGTTCTCTGATCCTGATACTAACACACACATACACACCTTCACACACACTTTCACTCACAGGATGTTTCCATACATTAGCACTGGTGGTAAACTGAAGGTGTGTCCGTTGAAGGTGTCAGTGTCAGTGCAGCAGATGAGTTGAGGATGATGATGTTTCTAATGTTGTTTCCTGTCAGTGAGTTGAAGCTGTTAAACTGCAGCTGTCCTCCTGCTGCCTCGTTGTTCCAAAGCTCTTTGTTTCTCTTTTAGTTTCACTGTTTCTTTCTGTTTCTGCTGTCCACCTTTTCACATGGAAAATCATTTCACTGTTTCTCACTGAATGACTCCCCAAACTAGATTTGAAATTCTATCAAGTTTCTAATCATTACAAGTGATTCATGTTTCTATTTGATGTGTAAATGGAGATGATTTAGTTTGCTGGGATATGGACTGACATGTGTTGAATGGGAGGAGCAGTTTGTTGTTGTCTTCTTGTCTGTTTATGACAACAATAAATATGTTGTTGAAACAATGATTCATGTTTAACTCCATATATGAAATGTTTCTGATCTTTGAATTGTGTTTGATTAAAGACTTTCTTCATGACACAAATGAGATTTCAGTGTATTAATAGAACTAAATAAGCTCAGAGTTGAAAGGCTGGAGTATTATGTACGTGCTTCACTGTCAGGATCTTCAGGGGGATTCAAAGGGAAACATCAAACTGCTGTAATGAGATAAACTAGTTGGGCTGAACACACTTATCTGTAGTTTGTCTCCATCCAGGATCATCAGAATATAATGAACATGTGTGAAGAGCCACAAAATGCTGCTGCCCTCTCAGCATGATGAGCTCCAGCCTTTGTTAGCAGGACAACAGGAAACATGAGACAACTTTCAGAGACAGTAACCAACTGTGGCCACAAGATGGCAGCAGCTGATCTGAGATCCTTTATTGGACAGAAGGACTCTGCTCTGTGACGTCATCAGAGAGACGGCCTTCACTCTGATAGATCTGACGTCATGTCTGCACTGCGATGATGAAAGCTGATAAACACATTGTTATTGATCCATGAAATCACCTCTGTCCTCTCAAGTGTAGCTGTTTACAGAGCTGAAGAAGTCCTTCATCATCAAAACAGACAAACATGTATTTCCTGTATTAAGTGACGTCATCCTCACTCTGACCTCTTACATACATTCTGTTCAGTTTTCCTGCTGTAAGAAATAAACTGTGTGAAAATAGAAATGCAGGGAAACATCCATTAATCACAGCTGAGCCGTTTGTTTCTGACTCACATTCAATGAGGCTTCAGGTGTAAATACCTCAGAAGTGTTTGTGAGTTCAGTAGAAGCAGACCCAGTCGACCATCATGGCCTCCACAGCACTACACAATGCAACAGAAAGGCCTTCATCATCTGCTGAACCACCTCTGAACCACGACGCTCTCCCTGCATCTAAAAGCTGTTAGTCAGGATGAGATGCTGCTGTGATCGCTCACAATTTACCTGTGAGACCTTTGTAAATATTGTCTTTGTTTCTGGAGGAAACACCTTTAGTCTGTTTGTATTTGGAGTGCAGATCTGGGCGTCCATCACTTTAACCTGCACACGTTTAGTTATTGAGTGTAGTTGATGTTTGGCAGCATTTTATAAGTGACAGTTCATGAACGGTGAAGGAACAGAGGACGCCTGACCATCCTACCTGTGTCAGTAAGAAGACTTTCATCACAACTTCACAACTTAACACAACTGAAACCTGAATTCAGTGTTGCATAGTTTACTAACAGTGTGTGCTGACACTGAAGTTAGCAGTTTGTTTCCTAAGAGCTGCTGGGACAAACCACAGTGAGCGGCTACAGAGTTTAGTTAAGGTGGTTCTAACATGTGACCTGTTGAATTATTTACAGGGATTTATTTTTCATTTAAAGCATCATTTGTGAAGTTTTTATGAAGTTTACTTCTTTTATGTTCTTTGTGTAACGTTTAGATTTTCTTCTCTGGTGTTTTAACTCTTCAGGTTTCCTGTAACAGAGATGTAAACCACCGTTTTCTGATGCTGCTGCACTGGGACATAAACACTGCCACTTTATTAGGCACACCTTGCTGGCTGCAGGTTATAACCCCTGCTGGAAACATCCCACAGATTTGGATCCTTATTGCCATGACAGCACCACACAGCTGCTCCAGATGCTGCAGGATGCTGGTCAGGGCTCTAACAGTGAAACTTTACTGAAAGTAAGAAACCTGAGAGGAAATAAACTTTGACTTTAGTAAGCTGAGCTCTGAAGCTGTGATGGAGCTCAGTCGGTGTGAAGGCGGCTGCTGTGTAACAAACGTTTGTCTGAGGTGCTGCGACTGATCGTGGTCATGTTTATTTAAAGAAGTCGGTGATGAAGCAGGCTGTGCAGTCCGAGCTCTTCATCAGTTAACAGTCCTCCAGAGCTGCTGCAGGGAGCTGACTGTCCTCCAGGTGGCGCTAAGTGAACAAAGTCCAAAGAAATAAACTTGGACTGTTTTTTGAAGCCTAAATAAAATGTGAATAAACTTTATAGATACATTTGAAACCAGCTACTCTGTGACTTTACACACTCACACAGTAACAGAGCTGATTCCTGATTGGAGCAGCACAGAGTTAGACTTCTTTTCTGGCTGTGGATTGGTTCGTCAGGATTTCCTCCTTTACAGGTTGAAAAACAATCTCTGTTTCTACATTTTTTGACCTCCTTCTTGTGTCTAAAGGTGAAGCAGCACCAGCCTCCTCTGATCCTCATGTTGTAGCTCTGTGTGTCCAGCAGGGGGCAGAACACCTCCAAACTGTGCCAGCAGCTCTCACTGTGAGCTCAGACGTTTGTGGACACTCAGTTTGTTTGAACATAGTAAATAATCAGAGCTTCTCAGACTGTTTATGGGGACACCACCTGCCCGAGGGTGTACTGTGTCAGAGAGGTGGTGTATGGTGCTGGGTGTAGTCTCTCTGCTGGTTCACAGTTTTTACTGAGCTGTGTTCATGTCAGGAAGGTTTCGTCTGATCACTGTGGTGCAGTTTGGTTTACTCTGTTTCTGAGTGCTTGTAGGATCAGTCTCTGCAGGTCACCTGATACCTGGCAGTGAAGTGTTTATGAATCAGCTCCGTCAGATTTAATCCAACAGAATAACATGTAAAACACTCCAGGGCTTTTACTCTGAAACTTTCTCCAGAGCTGTCTGGAGTTTTCTTACATTAAAATATTCTGGGATTACCAGACTGTCCACATCATGTGTCCTACCAAAACTTTCATCCACAAATATACCCTGACATTAAACCCAAATAGATCTGAGAGCGAGTCATTAGTATCAGTACTGTGTGTGTGTGTGTGTGTGTGTGTGTGTGTGTGTGTGTGTGTGTGTGTGTGTGTGTGTGTGTGTGTGTGTGAGAGATATTCAGGTAACTTACTGGGTTACTGCACATGCTCACACCTTTTCAGCACAACAGGTGCAGTTTGGTGTTTTACTGCCTCCTGCTGGAACAATGATGGCAGCTCTCAAGACTTTATTGGTTATTGTCATTTCGTGTTACACAGCCTGAAACGAAATACTGTTCCTCACCAGCCTCTACAGTGCAATAACCAATATATTTTAAAAAGAATAAATACAGTTTAAAGGGAATAAGTTTAAAAAAGAGCAGCAAAAAAGACATAAATAGCTTAAAATCTAAGTTCTAAAAAATCTTCCAGTTTTTATTAATATTTTATTATTTATCAAATTATTATAAACTAAAAATATTTTTTACGTGATGAACGACTTCAGTGCTTCGTCCATGACCTCCTGAAGGTAAAGGGCCCAAAGAGCCAATCAGCAGCTCTGAAACAGGAAATATGACTCATGGAGAAGTTCACAACAGTTTCAGCTGCCAGTTGTACTCATCACCATGGAGACGGTCTCCATGGTGGAGGCAGAGTGACAGTGTTGTAGATGCTGCATTTTGAAGCCTCAGTGTTTATGTTGTGCCCTTAAACAGGGGAAATAGTGAGGAGAGGTGAAAGAGCGGCACAGACACGCAGCTCTCACTCTCACTCGTCTGTATTGAGTGAAGGAGGAAGCGCGCGAACCCACCTACTGGAGCCCTGAGGCATTAACAATGGATCGACGCACAATCAACCCAGGCAAAACTTTCACTACTTATCTCCCTCTATATTCCCACTGCATATTCTATTCGAAAACAGTCAAAGCAACAAATAAAACATTAATAAGGGCATGACATGAAATGTAAGGAACAGAGATGTACAACTTCAAAACTAATCAAATTTATGATCCACCACATTTATATTTTTGTTCACAGCCATGTACACATCAAACTCTCATCTTTCTGTCCAAAAACAAAACAAAAAGATTCCCTGTAAATTTGACCTTTTCCTTCAACTGTCCATTATAGCGTGGTCTTCCTACTTATCTTGACACAATACTCAGTCGCGTTGCCTGCTGCAAACTTAAAAGAAGTCTGACGAATGAAGTGACTGTGAGTGTGTCTGACGTCACGGTGTGTGTGAAAAGGTATCCAGCTGGGGCAGACATGATTCTGCAGGTCACCTGCCCAGTGGACAAAAAGAAATAAAATAGTTGTGTGGATGATATATGAATGATAATACGAAGAGTGTTTTGTGTCTCTCAGCCTGAAACAACTGTAATGCCACTTTCTGTTTTGGAGAAAGGACAGTTAAAAAAAGATGTGTGTTGTTTTAAGCAGTGATGAGAATAATGAAGATGTGATGAGAGAGCAACACAAAAGTATAAGTACAGGGTTGATGCTCTTTACAGGAAGGGTCAGAGCAGACTCTACCTGCTGAGGCGGCTGAGGTCATTTGGAGTCCAGGGAGCGCTTTTAAAGACCTTCTATGACTCTGTGGTGGCATCTGTCATTTTTCACAGTGTGGTATGTTGGAGCAGCAGTTTATCTCCCGCCCCATGCATGTAGATGTTGCTGAACTGCAGAGCTGCTTCAGTGACAGACTGCTGCATCCTCGATGCATGAAGGAGCGTTTCCGCAGGTCCTTCCTCCCTGCAGCTGTCAGACTGTACAATCTGAACTGCTCCCAACAAACACAGATGTTTACATCAGCGCTGTATCGTGCACTGTTTTATCAACCGATTCACACTACAACCAGGGTTGCCTCTTATCTGTATTTAATTTTATTTAATTTAACAACAGTATGGTACTCAGTTTTTGGTAACCATTGTCCTTCATGTAAATATGTAAGAATTGTGTATGTTTCTGTTCTGTGTCATGTGTACTGTTTGTTTGTATATGTGTTTTCTTGCTGCTGTTACACCCAAGTTTCCCCTTGTGGGACAATTAAATTGATATAACAACACTCGTGGTAAAGTTGTGGACTGGAAGAATACCTGACCAAGATTATCTTGCAATGTTTTGCAGCCGCCAGTCAAGCCGGTAGATAAATGTCTGTGATTGTCGCAGGTGGCTGTGTGGCTGGCAGGAGCTCTTTCCTATCAGTTTGTCCCCACCTTCACCTATGGTCACGAGCTTTGGGTAATAACCAAAAGAATCCGATTCTGGATATGAACTGCAACTCTCTTTACATTGGCCTTTCCTCCACCCTTCTCGTTAGATTGCAGACTGTCCAGAATGCGGCGGCACGCCTTTTGACAGGTAGCAGGAAGTTTTCTTCCATCACTCCTGTTCTTGCTGGCTTGCACTGGCTTCCAATTAAATACCGTATTCAATTTAAAATATTACTTTTCACCTACAAAACCATTAATAACTTTGCGCCGAGCTACCTCAATGAGCTTCTCAGGTTACACACTCCTGTCAGAGCACTTAGCTCTGCTACCCAAATTCTTCTGGAGCAACCTCGTTCTCGGCTGAAGTCTCGCAGTGACCGCGCGTTTGCTGTAGCTGCCCCGGTCTTATGGAACAACCTTCCTGTCGCTATCCGGGCGTCTGACTCTATGCCACTGTTTAAATCACGGCTTAAGACTTATTTCTTTAATCTTGCCTTTCCACCCAGTTAACACTTGTGTGCGCTGGTACATTTTTTATGCTTGTGAACTACTTTTATATCTTATGATGGTTTTTATAATTGATACGTGCCAGGTCCTTTCTCTTTTCCCTCCCATCTCCCTTTTCCTATTTTATTTTTGTCAAGCACCTTGGTATACCCTTGTTTTTTTAGTGTGCTTTATAAATAAAGTTTATTTATTTATTTATTATTTGTTGCTGTTTAAGTTTGTCAATTTCAGACCTCTGTCTCTGAAGTTCAACGTTCTGCATTTCCAGGTCTTTCAGTTTTGCGACATGGTCTGACAGAAAAGAACATAAATAAGTCAATATGAATTTTATTTATCTGCATCATTTGAATCTTTTCATTTTTAGTAGGTTAGATTATTGAATAAATAATGAATAAATAATAAAAATAAAAAAATTAATGAGAAACGTTAGTGATAGATTCATGAAGTGACATTGATATCTCTGTAACAGGGGCTCATATGAAGGTTTCCTCATGCTGTCATTTTTCTCACTACCTGACATCATACTCTACCTTTATTCTCTTGTTTTAAGGTCCTGATTTCCACTTTCTGTTCAGCCACTGAGGCAGTCAGCTCTCTGAGCACAGCATGGATTTCCTGTGGACAGGGTTGTTGGTTTGAAATCTGCTGGTCAAGAATTTCATTATCTGCCTCTGTCTGATTTGTGGAAACAGAGCAGACCAGAAGCAACAGCGAGAAAAACAGCGTGATCTCCATTCTGTCAGTGAAAACTCAACAGTATCTGTGTGTCATCTGCAAACCTGACTGACTTTTATATTACACAGTACAGAGGGGAGGTCACTGTAGCATTAGATTCAACCTTATTCTAGTGAATCAGTGACTAATGTAATCTTTATGACTTCAGATGCAGTACAAGGAGAAGAACAAGTGAGTATCAATGATTGTCAACTGATAGTAAAACATGAGCATGTGTGTTTCCACCAACTGACCAGAGCTTAGAGGACAAATATCAAAATGTGTGCTCAGATACAGATGTTTAAGCAGCTGTGAAAGAACATATCTGGAAGTTTTTGGCACTGAGGAAGTAATTGCCTTTGATTATGGAATTCCTCTAATAACTCAGAGCAAAAATACTCTAAGCGACAAAATGCATAAAGTAATCTTTACAACTTTTACAAGGTACAAGACTACAAAGAGATAAACAAGTGAATGTCCATGATTATCAGCCGTTCATAAAATTAATCAGCACGTGTTGTTTTAGAAAATCCAATGTGAATGTAGGAACCATGAAGGTCACTGACATGGTATAACTTGAAGATGAACTTCTACTCTTCATGTGTAACATGACACTTGGTTGACCACCCTTCCCACTCCAGTTCAATAAAACCACAGCTGTCCTTTTTTGTTTCTTTCTTCTCTGACCACTTAGGTGAGAAAGCTAGTGTTCAATGCTTTTCAGAGAATGAATTAATCTCTGACCCTTCCACTCCAAGCACTCCTCCAGATGCAGTGAACAATCTTATAAGCAATACAAGAGCATGCTGAAGAGTCTTGGTTGCTAAATACAGCAAAAGTATTCGGCCCCCTTGAACTTTTCCACATTTTGTCACATTACAGCCACAAACATGAATCAATTTTATTGGAATTCCACGTGAAAGACCAACACAAAGTGGTGCACACGTGAGAAGTGGAACGGAAATCATACATGATTCCAAACATTTTTAACAAATAACTGCAAAGTGGGGTGTGAGTAATTATTCAGCCCCCTTTGGTCTGAGTGCAGTCAGTTGCCCATAGACGTTGCCTGATGAGTGCTAATGACTAAATAGAGTGCACCTGTGTATAATCTAATGTCAGTACAAATACAGCTGCTCTGTGACGGCCTCAGAGGTTGTCTAAGAGAATATTGGGAGCAACAACACCATGAAGTCCAAAGAACACACCAGACAGGTCAGGGATAAAGTTATTGAGAAATTTAAAGCAGGCGTAAGCTACAAAAAGATTTCCCAAGCCTTGAACATCCCACGGAGCACTGTTCAAGCCATCATTCAGAAATGGAAGGAGAAAGGCACAACTGTAAACCTACCAAGACAAGGCCGTCCACCTAAACTCACAGGCCGAACAAGGAGAGCGCTGATCAGAAATGCAGCCAAGAGGCCCATGGTGACTCTGGACGAGCTGCAGAGATCTACAGCTCAGGTGGGGGAATCTGTCCATAGGACAACTATTAGTCGTGCACTGCACAAAGTTGGCCTTTATGGAAGAGTGGCAAGAAGAAAGCCGTTGTTAACAGCAAACCATAAGAAGTCCCGTTTGCAGTTTGCTACAAGCCATGTGGGGGACACAGCAAACATGTGGGGGACACAGCAAACATGTGGGGGACACAGCAAACATGTGGGGGACACAGCAAACCTGTGGAGGAAGCTGCTCTGGTCAGATGAGACCAAAATGTAACTTTTTGGCCAAAATGCAAAACGCTATGTGTGGCGGAAAACTAACACTGCACCTCACTCTGAACACACCATCCCCACTGTCAGATATGGTGGTGGCAGCATGATGCTCTGGGGGTGCTTCTCTTCAGCAGGGACAGGAAGCTGGTCAGAGTTGATGGGAAGATGGATGGAGCCAAATACAGGGCAATCTTGGAAGAAAACCTCTTGGAGTCTGCAAAAGACTTGAGACTAGGGCAGAGGTTCACCTTCCAGCAGGACAACGACCCTAAACATAAAGCCAGGGCAACAATGGAAAGGTTTAAAACAAAACATATCCATGTGTTAGAATGGCCCAGTCAAAGTCCAGATCTAAATCCAATCGAGAATCTGTGGCAAGATCTGAAAACTGCTGATCACAAACGCTGTCCATCTAATCTGACTGAGCTGGAGCTGTTTTGCAAAGAAGAATGTGCAAAGATTTCAGTCTGTAGATGTGCAAAGCTGGTAGAGACAGACCCTAAAAGACTGGCAGCGGTAATTGCAGCAAAAGGTGGTTCTACAAAGTATTGACTCAGGGGGCTGAATAATTATGCACACCCCACTTTGCAGTTATTTATTTGTAAAAAATGTTTGGAATCATGTATGATTTTCGTTCCACTTCTCACGTGTGCACCACTTTGTGTTGGTCTTTCACGTGGAATTCCAATAAAATTCTGTCTGGACAATGTCATATCATGAGTAATAATTTAAAATAATCCATATACATAAAACAAACACATGCACACACACACACTGACATTTTAGACCTTCTTCAGAATACTGTATATACTTTGGGCATCTCGGTGCTGATCCAGAATCCTTACATTATTATTTATTACTAGAGCTACAATAATAAAGCAATGAGGAGGGGGAAGTAATAAATATGAAATAATGTATTTATGATGATTCCATTTGTTTCACTATCCACTCTGTGCAGGGCAAAGCTTATTACATGTTTAAACTGTAGAGATACAATCATTTTACTGCTGTAAAATCCAAATTTTGTCTTATTTAAAATATAAATCTAATATAATCTGCTTCTTAATGTATGTTCTTTAAAATACAGTGTGGCGTGGGTGTGGTCTCTGGCCAGCTGCAGAGGAGGGGTGACGCAGTGAGCTCCCGGGGCGGTGCAGGGGCGGGGTGAACAGGTGTGCTGGGATCTGACAGTGATTGTGTCTCTTTATATGTTGGCAGTGACAGTCGGAGGAGGAGGGCGGACATGACAGCAGAGAGAGAGCGGGAGTGTCTGTGTCCCTGTACAAACGCACAGTATTAAATAAAAGTTCGGCTGTCGTCAAATTCGCTCCAGCTTATATTTCTTGGGTCCAACGTTACATACAGCTTGTGTTTTTTAATATATCATAATTATAATAATGCATAATTATGTGGACATGCATATTAGATCGTTTTTTAGTGGAATATAATCCCTCCAGAAAGGCAGGAAAAGCTATGTAACTTGCTTTAAAACTAAATATGTTCCCTAAAACGGTGACAGAGCTACAGACCCATGACAGCCTTACACAGGTAGCCAGCAGCTATGACCAGCACTACTTGTGCAGTTAATAAAAGGACAGGTAATGTTTGTCGCCCTGTTGCACACACAGCACGCTCATTTGTTTCAGTTCGTCAGTTGCAACAAGACAACTTACCAACGTGTACGTAATAAGCTAATACTCCTGGGTGCTACACACTACAGTGTACGCTGTACACCTACTTACTGGTTGTGTCGCATCAGTCTGTGTCTCTGAGTTAACTTGTGTTTCTCCTACAGCTCCGGACCGCTAAAAATGCGCGTGCTCTTTGTGAGCTCGTTCCCGGCTCGTAACCAGCGCGTTCTGCCGTCAAGGGCGATCATTGGTTAAATGTGATCATGTGACTGATGCAAGCCAGATCCTTTTATTTAGCAAAACTATGATTAATAGTTAAATATTATTGTTGAGGGGCACAGACAAGACTCCGCAAAAAAATTTTAAAAGTTGCCTCAACAAAAGGGCACTCTGGGCACCCATCAGGAAAGGGGCGGGTGCTCAAGCCCCTCCAGCCCCCCCCCCCCTCTGCACGTGCCTGCTGTTACACCATCGTAGGTTATACAGGCACTGATCCAATAGGTGTTTTGGCAGCCATCTGCTGTGACTGGTTGGGGGTGACGGAAAAGAGACGAGGGCAGATGGCGACAGGATAAAAGACACACATCAGGAAGAGACAAAGTTTATTACTCCTACTGATTAAATATCACAAACAACAGCCAATACAAACTAAACAACAAGCTAACAGGGGTGCTGCAGTCTTGGAATAAAACTGCAGAGATGATCAGTCTATGAAACCAAAGGTGCGTTTTATATTGGGAGAAGTACCAAAAAATGTAAATAATGGGATATAAACTTGGCACTAGGACAAGCAAATGATTTTAAACTGGGCAGGAAAAATAAGATGCTTTTGAGTGGAGTCTCATGGGTCCCCCAAATATTTGTATCTTTACAAAAAATAATAATAACCAAAGCGCAAAAAAAGAGTAATATTTGGCATAATTAAAACTTGCCTACTAAGAATGACATAAAAATTACATAAAGTAGCACAAACACTTTAATATGCCACGGGTAAATTGAGCTGTGGCATTTTTCCTTTTTAAATCCGCCTTTTTTCTGAGCTAATTGAAAGCTGTTTAGAGATCCGTGGTTCTTTCACAGAAAATGATGCATTACTGTAAACTGAACACAATATAAAGTATTTAAAATGAGTTAAGCTTTACACATGTGCCGCAGTGACATTACTGCAGGTGTGATTCACTGACAATCACTTCCTCACTGAATGTTTCAGTGGTGCAGTTGCTCGGGCCTCTGAATCTCTGTTTTTTTGTATTTACCTGCTGCTGATGCTCCTCATGCTTACCTCTGGTCTTACCTTTGCTTCTTCCCCTCTGCTTGGATCTTCACCCATGTGCCTGTTGGACTGTCCTCTCCTCTGTAAACTCAGAGACCTCCTTGCCCTCCCCATTACACATTCTGGCTAAACTTGATAAAAAAAATACTGTAAACCAATGTGTCCTGCATTTGAGTCCAATTATCATGAACATAATTTCTCTCTTTTTAGTTAATAGATCAGATTGTGTGCTTTATAACATGTTTCCTTTATTTGCCTTTTCTTTCTGTGGTCATGTTAAAAAGCAGAGTGTAGTATATTGTTAGAGAATTGAGCCTGTCCACAGTAAAATAGTCACTTCTTTAAACTTAGTCCAAAATGGTGAGAAGAACCTTAACCTCACCTCAGAGTCTGACCTTAAACAACATTCAGTGTTCTGTTCTTCTTTCTGCTTTGTCCTCTCTTGTTTTCATCCATGTTTCTAGAGTTACATTTATTTATACTTTGTGTCGGCTCAGTGATTTATTTTTCTGTCTGCAGGTAGAAAAATCATTGACGTTTGCAGATGACACAGATGCTGTTATGTTTTCAGTGACTGAATGGAGATCATTGCAGTTTTCTTTGTTCTTTTTCCACAGATCAGACCACGAGCAGACTGCACTCCAACAACCCCGTCCACACTACATTTGACTGGTACTCACACTGCCCTTGAACATAAACTAAACAACATGTTGATTCCACCATGTTAGAAGATTTATAGAACTATCATATCATCCCCTTTATGCCTCCGTACTTAAGTAAGTACTTAAGTAAGTAAGTACTCATTCACCCCTCTTTCTGTCATGGTATAAAAAGCTCAGGTTTGCACAGACACACATACTACGTCTGAAAAGAAGATCCAAGGTAAAGTGTTGGGTCGGGTAGTGAGACTATGCTTAATGGTAATTTGTGACATGACAATATTGCTGTAATTTCCAGAGAAATTGATGGCGGAAGGAAGAAGATCTTGCACAGTTCATTTTGCACTTGCATTAGAGCATGAAGCAAAGGTGGAGAGTCAGAAGACTGAAACTGACCAGTTGAAACAACAGCAGTTTTTTTTAATCATACGCACTGGACTCTAAACTAAAAAGTGATTATTAAATGTGAAAAAATGTAAAATTGCTGTACTGCATGGTAATTGGTTTGTTTCAGTGTCATGGAGCTGCAGATGTTTTAGAACATAAATCCTGAAAAATGCAACCAAAACCACCCCAAAAAAATTATATATATATATATATAATTTTTTAGGGGTGCAACGATACACAAAATTCACGGTTCGGTTCGATACTTTGGTGTCACGGTTTGATATTTTTTCGATACAAAAAAATGTTCATGCATTTTTAATTTGTCATTTATTAAAATTATAAATATATATTTTAACTCAAAAGTACAGTTTTTAAATTTAACCCTAACCCTTGTGCGTGTTTTTTATTTTGACAGCGAATGCGCACCTGCGGACCACTTATGTGCAGCCCTGGTTATTTAGCTCGTCATATTGCAGCCACAGAAATTCTTTTGTCCATGAAACCATAAAGCTGCACTTTCTTTTTGCCTTATAGTCTGATTTGTCATAACTTCTCCGTTTTGTGGTAAGCTTTTCTTTGGCTGTCACTTCTTCACCCTGACCTGTCTTATTTGGCTCAGCAGAACTGAAATATAAATCCTGCTGCTTTTACACACACACACACATAAGCTCAGCGATTCTCTGCGCGATCAACCTCTCACATGTTTAAGCTTGCTGCGGGAGATTTCACTTGTCATTTTTGCATAGTAAGCTAACAATTAATAAGACGATGTCAGAGGAATTGGTGCACAAATTATCATCACTCACAGATCAGTGCTGTCGCTCTCTATACACAGTTCGCACGATTGCAAAGTGAAAGCAAAAAAACAAGCGCAAATTCAAACGCGACTTCAATATGTCACATATTGACAGTGGCTCACCGATGCCAATGACATAATTACCCAGCTACATTTCTGAAAGAATGCAAAAGCATTGACATATATTTTTCCTACAATAGCCCAACGGGCAGGGAAGAGATAGATTTTGGTAGCCCGACTGAAAAAATCGCTAGCTCCGGGACGTCGGGCTAGCGATATTGCAAGCCCTGTATCTGATTGAGGAATCACTCATCTTTGGAAAAGAGAGTTTATTACAGAGAAATGGCTCTTTCCAAAATAAAAGCTATACTATCCGCTTCTTCTGGGCTATATTCTCAGCAGCATAAGGAGAATCATGTGCTAACAGCTGTCTAAATGACTCGGCTAAAGTTAGTAGCATGCTTGCTTTTTTTTGTCTGCTTCCACTTGTCTTTGCACTAGGATGATGTCGGCGTAAATGTGCAGTCATATTCGTTGTGTTCCCACTAGTGCTTTCAGGTTAATCTCGTTGAAATGACCTTAACGCCACAACACGGCAAATCTCCGTTAACGAGCTACCGCCGATCGCCCCGTGCATGGGGCTAGACGGCCAACACGTTAACGAGCTAACTGCGCTAACACACTAGTTCCCACCCATGTAATTGAGCATTGCATGGCACATCCAACATACTGTTTTACTTTAGTCCATGACTCGCTTACCTTCAGGGTCATACGTCACATTAAAACCAAAATAATTCCAAACGCCAGATCTGAATGAGGTTCAATTTGCCTGTTGCAAGTAGAGCTTAACTTCTGTCTCGCTAGCTTGCCCTGCGCTCTTCCTTCTGACGATGCTGTCTGTGTTGAGCGCTCAGTGGATCTGCGCTCGACAGTGCAGCCTAGGCGGAGTAGTCGAACGCAGATTCACTGAGCGCTCAACACAGACAGCATCGTCAGAAGGAAAATTGATAAAATAAATTACAAATGTTGTATTGTTCGATACATATGCGTACCGAACCGAAAGCACTGTATCGAACGGTTCAATATCGATACGAATATCATTGCACCCCTAATATATATATATATTAGGGGTGCAACGATACACAAAATTCACGGTTCGGTTCGATACTTTGGTGTCACGGTTCGATATTTTTTCGATACAAAAAAATTTTCATGCCTTTTTAATTTGTCATTTATTAAAATTATAAATATATATTTTAACTCAAACGTGCAGTTTTTAGATTTAATGTTGCTGAAACAACAAAGGGATAAAATAAATCTATCTGATCAAGAAATCACTCATCTTTGGAAAAGAGAGTTTATTACAGAGAAATGGCTCTTTCCAAAATAAAAGCTATACTATACGCTTCTTCTGGGCTATATTCTCAGCAGCATATTAAACATATCAGGTCCCCATAAGGAGAATCATGTGCTAACGGCTGTCTAAATGACTCGGGTAAAGTTTGTAGCATGCGTGCTTGTTGTTTTTGTCTGCTTCCACTTGTCTTTGCACTAGGATGATGTCGGCGTCAATGTGCAGTCATATTCGTTGTGTTCTCACTAGTGCTGTCAGCGTTAATCTCGTTGAAATGACGTTAACGCCACAACACGGCAAATCTCCGTTAACGAGCTACAGCGGATCGCCCCGTGCGTGGGGCTGGACGGCGTCAACACGTTAACAAGCAAACTGCGCTTCACCTCTTCAGTTCTGAAAGCTGATGGAGAGTCTCGGGTGTTTAACTCCCAGTGAGGTTGTGATGCTGGCGGAGGTCCTGAGAGTGGATGACCCACCCTGCTGTCAACTGAGTTACTGAGGTCACATGGGTCAATGTGTGAGGGGGGGGTGAATGGCCCGGAAGTGATCCCAGGACTATGTTATAGGTAGCCAACACTTTTTCCATGTTTGAACTTAATGTGACCACTAGAGGGAGGTATGTGCCTCTTAGTGCCATAAGCCAGCTGTGCAGCAGGCAGGTTGTTTGGCTTCATTTTTGCACAATGGGAGGAGGCGCTGTCGCGTCGTCCATGTTTTCTACAGTCATTGATTTGGACACAGCCAATGTGTTTAGTTTTACTCTTCCCCATGTGATGTCATTATGTCCATTTGTGTCAGCTTTTTTCCCAGGTGCCTCCACTTCCCCATCACCTCATATGTGTATGTAAGTCTTCTGTCTCCCTTTGTTCATTGTTGCTTCGTCTGTGTTCCCACCCCCATGTCCTCATAGTCACAGAGTCATAGTGTGTGTCATAGTGCCCTCATATTATCACAGTATGTCATAGTTGTTCATAGGTTTCTTAGTTCTCCTGTCACCAGCCAAATAAAGGCTCGCTTTTGGTTTCAAGTTCCATCTCTCTGCCTATGTCTGTTCGTGGGTCGTCTACATACACTCCACAACCGAGACAGGAGAGGAACCTGATAACAGCTGAACGTTCTTTTGTTCACACGGAAAATAGGTGTGAAAGGCAAAATTATAAATTGTTTCTAAAAAAAATTAAATAAAGCTGTTTTATTAAATGAATATATACATAATGCAAATGTGCTCATAAATGAGTTGACTGTGTTTTCAGAGTTAACAGATTCATTCAGCGATATTGTCTGGATCTGAAATATTGCAGGTACACGCAGAGTGCAGAGGATTTTTACACATACACTGATAATTGTTTTCTATAAGTCTCTGGGTCAGGAAGTCCAAACATGACGTCCTGAACTGGGCCTTAGAATAAGCTGAAGGATAACATTAGATAATCAAGGCAGGATGTGTTTTTGTGTCCATGTGTTTCTGATTCCAGGAGGAGCAGATACCAGGTGAGGTCGGATGTGGACGGGGAGGATTCGCAGCAGACTGCCACGTTGGATTTGGGAGAAGATAATAATATTTTGTCATTGTCAAAGTATAAAAGCTGTACAGCCCATTTCAGGGTTAGGGTTGGGGTCAAAGTGAAACTAGAAATATTTAGAATCACAATGAGTTCAAAGCGTGAGGAGGTCTGATGTTCCAACAGTGTTCAGGATGAGAATTATTACCTGCAATGCTCCAGTTTGACCTCATGGTGGCAGTGCCGTCTCACTGTTATAATGGCTACACTCAGACTACAGGAGAGAACAAGAGGCTGTACTAAAACTCTGATGTTTTATCGTGTGTTTATGACATCATGCTGACGTCAGCCTGATAATACCTGTTGATTCAACTAAACAGCCAAGGTTTCCAAGGTTCTTAAATGAACCACAAACTACAGGGTAAGAGTGAGCTGCTGAAAGTCAGATCTGTTCTTCAAAGCAGACTTTCAGCTTTATTACAAACTAAGAGTCGGATCAGCACAAATACTGACACAGAGATGGCTGCTGGCACTGCGCTGCTCTGCTGCACTTTGCTGTTTGTCCTTGTCTTCGTCTCTGCAGGTGAGATTGAACTAAACTGAGGTTCTCTCTGAGATAACCAGAAGTACAGGAGGATTATTTTCATCTGGATTCAGTTTGTCTGTGTGTGAAGGAGACACCAGGCTGGGTGGACACTTAACATCTGTAATCCAGCTGTGACAGAGACAAAGAAGTGTAATGTGTGTGTCAGTGTGATGTGTTGTAGTTTCAGGAGTCGGTATACAGCTACAAAGCTGTTTGTTCAGTGTATACAAACAGCTGTAGCTCCATAAAGGCAGCATGCAGAGACTCACAGTGTCTTATAATGAGAGGCTGCTTTCTCTCACACATTATGTTCACTTATTATCAGCACATGTTGTTGTTCTGTGGAAGCTAACATCTTGTAGTTTCTGACACTTTGCATGTTTAGCATGAGGCTAAAATTCCCCCTCAGTGGGTCACTGGTGACCTGCTGGATGTTCAGAGGTTCATTAAATCCAACATGACTAAAAACTCAAATGTCAAAGTGTTGTTTCCTCTTTCAGAGCAGAAAACCATCACAGCTGAGTCTGGACAGGACGTCACTCTGACATGTCGAGCTCCAAACAACAACATTAGAGTAATAAAGTGGGAGAGATTTGACCTGGGAGATGATTATGTGCTTTTGTACCAGGATGGTCTCCCTGATTCAACACACCAGCATCCATCTTTTAAGAACCGGGTGGATCTGCAGGACAGACAGATGAAGGATGGAGACGTGTCTTTGATTCTGAAGGATGTGACAGTTCATGACGCTGGAGCATACGAGTGTCGTTTCTTCATGGAAGAAACTCGCTCATGGAAGTCCATCAGCAGCCTCAACCTGATTGTTACAGGTGAGTGAGTAGAGTTGAGTGTGTGTGTGATCAGAGGTGAAGCTGCTTCCTGGTTGTTGATGTGTGTTTGTTGTATGGATGAGCTGGTGGATGTCAGAGGTAGACAGATGTTTCTCCAGCTGTTGTCTTTGTGGCTGGTAGTCTAGAGTTGTAGAGCAGCATTGTTTGGTTAGAGCAGAAACAAAGACATTTATGTCTCTTCGTCTCTTGCTCTCTAACTCGTCTGTAAACATGTGTGGGGAAACTCAATGTTAAAGCCTACAGCTGGAGGGGGAGGGGAGGGGTGGAGCTGGTGGTTGTGAGTCTGTGAAAGTGAATCCTGCCGGTGCCATAGCTGGTGAAAACGTACTTAGTGCAGACACAAAACGTCCATCAGCTTCAAAGTGTGTCAGAAAAATGTCCACATGGTGACTGATGGATGAGACAGGTCCCATTGTTGTTGTTGTGCACAAATCATTGAACAACACAAACACTTAGAGCTGCTTTCAGTGCTGCCTGTTTTGTTACTGCACACATTTCTGATGGTCCTACAGTCCAACGTAGCAAACGTCTCCCTGAAGCCTCTTCTTAGAGACCAAAGGTTGGATCAGAGCGAGCAGCTGAAAGGACACATCTATGAATGCAGTCAGAGACTTTCTCACAACCTCACACTTCATCTGGTCACATTTACACTCAGGTTCTCTGTTAGTCACTGAGATTACAGACTCGCACATTTAAAATAATCTGAATGTTGGATCAGATGAAGTTAATATTTTTTATTTCTTGAACATATGTTTAATTAGCATGTTGCTAAAGCTTTAAGTAATGCACTGGTGACCTGGTGTATGTTAACAGGTCAATTAATCAAATCCAGAATAACTCAAATGTAAGCTAAACAGCATAAATATTAAACATAAACAACATCATATTTCCCCCATGGCACAGTCCACTCAGCACTTCCTGGAGTTTGTCATTTGATCGTTCATTGACACTCATGACTTACAGAGACTCTGATCATCAAACACAGGAATAAAACAAGCAGTGAGCACAACAAAGGATTATTAAAGAAGGAATATTAACTCTATTCTAACTCTAGTAACTCTACACCAGGAAACCACCAAATCTTCTGCAAACGTGATTTTAACCAGTCAAAATGTTTTTGGATATTTATTCAGTGTAGAAACCTAAAAAGTCAGTTTTTTTTAGATGTTTGGTTGTTTTGAACAATTATATCAAACTGTAAGTATGATGTTTGGTATATAGTGTTATATATTGCATGGTATTGATATATTGCACTGTTTGAAGTGCTTCGTATATAAAAGTAGTAAACTGTGTACACAGTGTTTGGTGTGACAGAGCTGTTGTCACTGAATCACAGGTTCAGATGTTTCAGCCTCATAATAAACAAACACGTTTTCAGAGACTCGAGGATTTGACCTTCCAAAAGTCTCAGACATGTTTTAATGAGCTCTCACAGTCTGCAGCCAAACAGGTCAAATTATAAAGAACAGCTGGATCAACCCAACATGACCTCTGACCCCGAAGCAGCTGTTAGACCTGTGTATTTGAAAAAAATATGATTTTTTTTATGGTGAAAGCAAGATTCCAGACTGCAGTTTTGGTCAGATCATGTTTTTAAATAAAAAGCAGAAAAATCAACATTAACATTTTCTCACTTTATAAATATTATGAATAATTTTTTCATCTAATCTCCTGAACTAGAAGAGGACACCTCACAGCTGTTTCTCACCTGCAGGTCAGCCAGGAGGACACAGAGATGAACTGTGAGTCGGACGATCTGAGGACAGACAGAAACTCTCCTGAACATCCAGCAGTCGACTCTGATGATCATCATGTTCAGACTCGGACCAACAGTGTGTGTCTGTGCTGTCAGTGACTCTGAACTACAGTTTATTCATCTTGTTCATGAGATTTACTGACACAAAGTCAAACTGTGTTACAAACACACATGAATTTCTGATCTCAGAGTCAGTGAGTGTTGGAGCTTCAGGTTAGACAAATTAACTATTTTATGTTGGTGTGATTGTTTATTAACTTCATGTGACTTTTTCTTCTTTAAGTACAGTCCACTGGAAAACACTTTGTATAAAAATCATCTCTTTGGCTGACATTGTTTTTAGTTTGTAAACCAATCTTACCCAGTTTAACAGATTGTACAAACTGTTAACGTCTCTCTCTGATCCTGCACTGAGAAGTTTGACAACCTCTTCAACTTTTCTTTAACATGACACACTGTTCAGCTCAGATTTAAACTGCTTTGACCTTTGACACCAGCAAAACATCCTGAACAACTTTGCTGGGTTGAGACCTGATTACTTTTCATAAACAGACCCATAAGACTCAAAAATATGAAACATATTTTCACATTTATACTGTTGTATAGATGATGCAAACTTTTGTACACTGATGCTCTTTTGGGTGAAGTTTGACTCATTTGTTTAGATGGATTTTCAGATCCACCAGTTTGGCTCAAGTTAGAAACATTGTGATTTTAGGGAAAATTGCCACTCATAATGTATAAATATACACATCATGTTTGTGTGGATTTGTAATGAGACAGCAGTGAAGCAGTGAAGTCATCCTGTTGCCCACAGAAACAGACTGTGAATTAGTAAAGTAACACATGGAGCGCATGAGGAACAAAGGTCATACATGTATCTCCTGAAGTGGATTCTGGGTCTCTGACTTCCTCCCACAGTCCAAAGACATCAACGGGTGTTTTTTATTTATCCGTGTGTGCTGTGTGTGAATGTGTGGTTCCTACAGAACTTAATGGTCAGTAACACTAACATGTAAACATGAGTACATCACATCAGCACATGAAAGAACAACAGTGTGGCATTAATATTACAGCAGTGAGGACAGTGTGATGAACTGATGCTCTGATCTCTGGTCTGACCAAAGCTTTAACTCCAAACATCTCTCCACTGTTAGAGCTTCTGCACTGTTTCAGGTTCAAATCATGGTTCATACTTTCATGGCCTGATGGTGTGACGCCTCCACCTACATCACTGAACTGCTCCACTTCTGTACTCTTCTCTCTGTGGCCTTCTTGAAACGTCCTCTTGGTGTTTGTGGGGTTTTTCTCAGTTCATGTGTGCCTTATAAGAGTTTGTTTTTTAAAGACAATGACAATCAGTGAATTCCTTCTGTGATTGAATGAAATATGAGCACTATGTAAGTGTGTAAGTGTTAATAAAGATTTACATGTACCTGTTGAATTCTCTTTTCATTGTTTTTGTCCCTCCAATAACAGACAAACCTCTGTTTCTGAAGTGCCTTAGAGCAACGTCTTCCTCTGTAACTGAATGCTGTGGGTAAACATGTCTTTACTTCTGTGCCTGAAAACAACATCTCCCTGTAGAAAGTGAAGGCTGAGCTCACTCAGATCACTCAGTCAGATCAACTGAGCTTAGAAATAAACTGATTTGTTGATTTTACAATGCTGTGATTGCAGCTATTCCACAACTCTCTCTGTTAATGGTACACATGGCCACTGATTAAATGGTCATTGATCAATCATCATTATTCTTTCGGATAGCGATTGAGATTGCGGATAGAAGTGGCAGAAATGGGCTTCCTCCAAAGAGTGGTTGGCCTCTGCCTTACAGATAGGGTGAGCAGTTTGGCTATTGGAGGGGCTCAGGGTAGAGCTGCTGCTCCTTCACATCGAAAGAAACCAGTTGAGGTGGTTTGGGCATCTGACGAGGATGCCTCCTGGGTGAATTGTTCCATGCATGTCCCACAAGAAGGAATCGAATGGAACTGAAGAAATCACTTGGAAGAGTGACAAAGCATTTCTCCAATTGAATGCGTCCAGATAAACAGAATCAACCTTTTGTGACACTTTTATAATGTTCAACACGATTACTAACAGATAACACACCCAGTGCACTAAACTCACTGTGTGCAGGACTTTGTTTGGTGTTTACATAAACGGTAAATGGTCTGAATTTCTATAGCGCTTTACTAGTCCCTATGGACCCCAAAGCGCTTTACACTATATTCAGTCATCCACACATTCACACACTGGTGATGGCAAGGCAGACATACATTGTAGCCACAGCGGCCCTGGGGCGCACTGACAGAGGCGGGGCAAAATGAAAACAAACTACAAACTGCTGAGCTGTTGAACAGCTGATCCAGCCTTTAGTCTGAGCTGCAGTCAGTCACACAAACAGACTGAACAGGGTGTGTTCTGTGCAGCACCTGCATGTAAAACAGAAGCAACGCTGTTCCTGTGAAATGAAAGTGAAAGCCTCTCTGAGCGTCTCCCTGTAGAAAATGGAGGCTGAGCTCAGTCAGATCACTCAGCCTGCAGACAAATGGAGGCGTGTTTGAGACGTGCAGATAAACACTCAGCTTTGTGTCGTCCTCTAAGGGCTCAGGGCCGTCCTGTTGTCATATTATCACATGCATGACAACATGCGTCTCAGTCCTCAGAGTCCTCTGCACAGTGCTCAGGGATTTTCCTCATCTTTCATATTGTGTGCCTGTTTGAATTCAAGCATCATCGTCTACAACTGGACACCCAGCTCTATCTGTCCATGAAGCCAGATAACACACACCATTTAGTTAAACTGCAGGAATGTCTTAAAGACATAAAGACCTGGATGATAACTTTCTGCTTCTTAATTCAGATCAAACTGAGGTTATTGTAATCGGCCCTGAAAATCTTAGAAATATGGTATCTAACCAGATTCTTACTCTGGATGGCATTACCTTGGCCTCCAGTAACTCTGTGAGGAACCTTGGAGTCATTTTTGACCAGGACATGTACTTCAATGCACATATTAAACAAATATGTAAGACTGCTTTCTTCCATTTGCGCAACATCTCTAAAATTAGAAATATCCTGTCTCAGAGTGACGCTGAAAAACTAGTTCATGCATTTATTACTTCCAGGCTGGACGACTGTAATTCATTATTATCAGGATGTCCAAAAAACTCACTGAAAAGCCTTCAGCTAATCCAAAATGCTGCAGCAAGAGTGCTGACAGGGACTAGAAAGAGAGAGCATATTTCTCCTGTTTTGGCTTCCCTTCATTGGCTTCCTGTTAAGTCCAGAATTGAATTCAAAATGCTGCTCCTCACATACAAGGTCTTAAATAATCAGGCCCCATCTTATCTTAATGACCTTGTGGTACCATATCACCCTATTAGAGCGCTCCGCTCTCGCTCTGCAGGCCTACTTGTTGTTCCTAGAGTATTTAAAAGTAGAATGGGAGGTGCATTCAGTTTTCAGGCCCCTCTTCTGTGGAACCAGCTTCCAGTTTGGATTCGGGAGACAGACACT
Organism: Aulonocara sp. 'chitande type north' Nkhata Bay; assembly: GCF_057382095.1. Taxonomy (NCBI): domain Eukaryota; kingdom Metazoa; phylum Chordata; class Actinopteri; order Cichliformes; family Cichlidae; genus Aulonocara; species Aulonocara sp. 'chitande type north' Nkhata Bay. Next base: position 11,340,578 of record NC_141346.1, read on the forward strand.
ATCTCTACTTTTAAGATTAGGCTTAAAACTTTCCTTTTTGCTAAAGCATATAGTTAGGGCTGGACCAGGTGACCCTGAATCCTCCCTTAGTTATGCTGCAATAGACGTAGGCTGCCGGGCAATGTTCCCTCTAATTTTTCATGTGTCTGAGCGAGTCGCAATATGGCGCCCCCCAGTGGCTGCAGCCAGACTCTTGGGGCCCCTTTTGGTCTCTGCAGGCATAATTAATCAATCACATGGATCATTTCTCAGAAAGGCTCAACAAGTACACGTAATTTTTAATGGAACTATTTTATTTGTAAATTCTATTTATTTTTTTAATGAATACATTCTCTTCTGACCATAGTTGTTTTATTGCCTAATGAGATTTGACTAATCAATATAATAGTCCACTCTTGTGCGCTCTATCCTCGATGAGGACATGACCCTCACTGTCCAATCAAATTCTTTCCTCCCATTAAAGGTTTGTGATTGGACAGTAAATTTATAAAAGGTCATGTCAGCACATAGTGTCCATAGTAGTAATGGTAAATTTGATTCTTTTTACTGAATCGAGTTTTAATGAGTCACTCACCAAAGTGAATCGGATTTGTTGACTCATTTGATTCACTGAGTCGGTCGACCAGAGAGTGCAAAAAATGTACATTTTCACTCAAACTTAATTTGTTTCTCTTTTCATGTAAATCCTACTGCTAAGATGAATGATTCTAAAAGAAAACAACAATTTTACAAAGCAAAAAAGAGCAAAACATTTCTAAAATTAAGCAATTTTCAATCAAAATTGCTTAATAAACATTTATTTTATTTTATTTTAATATATTTTTATTTTTTATTTTATTAGTATTTTCCTTAAATGTGTTAAATATATATTTTCTCATCTAAATGTCCACTGAGCTGTGAGCCAGTAATGCACCTTAACATTGGTTGCCAACCAAGAAGAAGAAGAAGCTGTGAGCCAGGAGGGAGGGGGTGAGTGAGTCCTGAGTGATTAGCTTATGCTTACAAATCAGCACAGGAGGGAGGGGGTGAGTAGCTCAAATGTGCTGTTAGCATGTTAGCAGAGCGATGCTACTGTGAACCGAGGAGCTATTTTCTTGATGTGAGCTTCTACTCAGGGTTTTTTCTTCCAGTTCAGAGCAGAAATTTTTTGTTATGATACTGGATGTTGTGTTTTTCTCCACAATTTTAATTATAAGCTAGATACATTGCTGCTAACAGCAACAGGGATGAGTCAGTGAGTCAGTTGGGCTTGTGAATCATGATTCACGAGTCAGTAAAGTGATTCTCGAGTATTGAACGATTCGTTCATGATTTGCGCATCACTAGTCCATAGTTATAAATCCCACCACTCAGTATTATTAACACATTCTCTCCATGACCCCAGTAAGCTACTGAAGGCTAACCCAGGCAAATATCCCAGAATGCATTTCGTCGAAAACGTAAGAGGCAGTTTCGGAGGGATGCACAGTTTAAAATATTCTTTCTGAATGTAGCTGTGTAAACTTCAAATATCTACTCGATTTATCAAGACATCACAGATTTGCAAAAGTGCTCTAACGTTTTCCGAGATGTAGGACAGTCCACAGTGGGTTGAGAGTGTGGATCTGTGACCTGCGTGAGAATCAGCTTCCTAACATTTGTCTGGAAGAAACACACAGACAGGAAGCAGCAACAAGTGTGAACATTTCACAGATCATGTGTAATCGGTTATTATCAGGATGTCTTAAAAACTCCCATAAAACCTTCAGCTGATGCAAAATGCTGCAGTCGAGTCCTGACAGGGACTAGAAGGACAGAGCAGCTTCCTCCTATTCTGGCCTCTCCTCATTGGCTTCCTGTTAAATCCACAATTTAAAATCCTGCTCCTCACATAGAAGAACTTTAATCAGGCCTATCTTATTTCATTGACCTTAGAGTACCATATGTCCAAATCATGGTTCAACAGCAGCTAGGTGGATGTCAGCAGCTTACATGGTGGAGATAAATCCAGGGTTTGAGATTGTTTACAACTTAAACTCAGAGCCTTTTAACACAATTACTGACAAATAACGCACTCAGAGTACTAAACACACTGTGTACAGGACTTTGATTGGTGTTTGCAGAGATGAAAATGATGCAGCCTGCTGACCAGTTGAATCAGCTGATCCAGCCTCTTATCTGAGCTGCAGTCAGTCACACAAACAGACTGAACAGGGTGTGGTCTGTGCAGCACCTGCATGTAAAACAGAAGCAAAGCTGTTCCTGTGAAATGAAACTGAAAGCCTGTCTGAGCGTCTCCCTGTAGAAAATGGAGGCTGAGCTCAGTCAGATCACTCAGCCTGCAGACAAATGGAGGCGTGTTTGAGACGTGCAGATAAACAGTCACAGCTTAGTGTCGGCCTCTGAGGGCTCAGGGCCGTCCTGTTGTCATGTTATCAAGTGCATGACGGCTCTCTGCACACACTTTGAGTCCTTATGCACATTTTCACGAGTCCTCATCTCTGTGGACCTGAGGGATTACCCACAGTTCATAGTGTTGTGATTAGGGATGGGTATCGTTTAGGTTTTATCCGATACCGGTGCCAAATCGGTACTTTTGAAACGTGCCGGTGCTCAAACGGTGCTCAAACCGGTGCTTAAAGAATGGAGAAGACAAAATTGGTCCAAAAACCTCTCATGTTCAGCTGGTTTTATGTAAAAAGATAACAATGTTAGCCTTTTCTGCAGCTATGGGGCATATATGGTATCACTCTTGGCTGGAAGCAGTGCTTAACCAATGGAAAAAATACAAACTTTGTCCAAAAACCTCTCATGTTCAGCTGTTTCCCTCTTTTTCTTTGGTCATTTTAGCCTTTTTGGCCAGGGTGAAGGGAGTATCTGCCATCAAACAAGAAGACAGCCGCATGTAGCTATGATGATGTTTGCTAGTTCACCTTACATGCATTAATGTAATAACGTGGTTAGCCTACTCAGCGTAAATTACACGCGAACAACATTAAGCTACTCACGCAGAGAAGAACGGCTGCTGCTGCCATCAAATACGGCGCATTTCTCGGCTTTAAAAAAAAATAAAAACGCAATGCGTCGCCAGGTGTTTCATCGGATTTGAGGTGTTACCTCCTTTGCACAGTATCAGCTTAAAGCACTTGTTGCTGCTGAGTTTGCATATTTTGCTGTGAAGTACAGCCAGACTTTTGACCGCTTCGCCTTGGACATTTTTAATCTGTAGCTCTGCTCTAACAGAACGTACGTACCTGGACCTGCCTACTATCCTCGGAAACGTAAAATGATTGGCTAGGAGTGTATCACAGCTCAGGGAAAAAAAGCACCGAAATAAAGCACCGAAATGTGCGCTGCTTTTTGGTCTGGTTACTACCGTTTATGTCAGAACCGGTGCCATGATGGCACCGGACACCGGTACCCATCCCTAGTTGTGATGGTGAAAGCATTAAGAACAAGGATGGAAAATAAATAAATAAATAACCAAACTGAAGGTTCAGAGGAATGTAGCTCATCACAAATGCTTCATGATGAAGTTTTCACAATGATGAATAATTTGATTATTTTACAGTTTCTTCCTGTAAAGTTAGAGCCTGAAAACAGACAAAATCAAACAGTAAATGTCAGATCACACGACGAGGTCTGAGGGACCACGACAATTAGCATCACAGCAGAGGTGACAAAGTGCTTTCTGTGGCCTGTTTATCTTCAGTTCTTTGAATTTAATTAGACATTAATTTCATTAATTAGAATTCATTTCAGTACATTAAACATTAGCAGAAGGATGGAGAGCGTGCTATATGTATTTCTTGCACTTGCACAAACACAAACAGCAGCTCTTCTTGTTTTTGCCACTCAATCTAGAAGAGAATTTAGATCAAGAAATTTCCACGATCATTATGATTTGATTTGATTTTATAGGAAATGCAGTTTGACGTGTTTCCAATACTGAGGATGAGGATACACTATAAAAAATTTAAAGCTACTGTTAGTTTTCCTGTCTTGTAAAAAGTAAAGTTTTTGTTCATGCACAGAAAATGAATATTTTTCAGATTTCAATGGACTTTCTGTCATTTTTGTTTTGTTTTGTTGGGGTTAAAACGATGCCACCTTAAAATGAAACTGAAAAATAAATATTGACATTAAGACAAGAAAAAAGTTTTCACACTTACATCTTTTTTTTTTTCTTTTTTGCTTACAGTTTTTTTTTCAGTTTCAGTTTGCTGGCACTGTTTTGGCGTCTGGGGGCACGATTGTTAATAACAAACACACAAATATTACATCTTTTGAATCTGTGATGACATGTGACAATATGATGAAGTTCACATGATGTAGCTTCTCTGCCAACAACACAAATGAAAGAATAAATAATTTAAACCAAAGTAAGAGTTTATTGTTCAAATACAGAGACACTCTCACACTGACCTTTGTTGTTTGTTCTCTGTCCTTCATACAAACATTTGGGGCTTACAGACTCTGTGAACACTGAGTTTTCAGGCTTTTCTAATGCTGTGTGAGCAGCAGGAAAATACAATCAGAGCATAAACACACATACATACAAGGTCAAAGACGAGTAGCTACACTTTTTAAACGCAATAACTGATCACTTATGTGAAGTCAGCGAGTACCGAGGTGAACTTTTCTTATCTTTGAGATCTATTGAAACAACTACATTAAATCATACTGCTGAGTGACAACAATAGCGTTATCTAAGGTTAGAGGGTTACCTAGGCAACCAGGGATGTGCATAACCATCTGTCAGCTACAAATTGATGCATGAACGATGGGATGAGTTCATACTTGGATGTAATTTTAGTGAAACAGCTGATCGAGGATTAGTGTTGTTGAGGTTTTGTGGTCCACAGCTCACACTCACATAATGAGGTCATATTTGATCTTATAAACAAAAACACTGATCCCAGGTCTGTAACACTGTTCATGGATACTGAGGGTAAACAACACACACAGCTCACAAAGATAAAGAGAAAACTGAAACCAGATCTTGATGATTGAAACATTCAGGTGTGAAAAACTTCATAAATATGTAATCTGAGCTCAAAATGATGTAACTACAGTCAGTGGAAACAAAACCATCAAAGTGAAAAATGTTCAAGTGTTGATTTCATTTGTTTGAAGAGTTAAAAGTAGGCGTGCACAACAAAATGTCTCAGTGAGCTGTGTCACACTCAAAGTCAGAGCTTTCTGTGTCAGAAAGAGGCTAAATCACCATGGTAACTGATGGTGAAAGATCACCTGGTCAGGAGCATTTCATGTTCAGAGTTTTGTTTTTAAATCAGCTGTTAGAGCCACGTTTTCACTGTGATGTCAATTCTCTGCTGGAGGAAATGTTTCATATGTGCAGCTTGTTAAACTGTAACTTACTGAAGCCACTGAGTGAAGCTAAACTGCACATCACACTGTTACAATGTACCTGTATTCATGTAGTGGAGACATTAGTGAAGTTATCAGTGAGTAACGTCTCTGATTGGACTGGGTGGCGCTCACAGGGACCATTTTGTGTAGAAGAAAAGTCACATGGTACATGAAACGCTCCTTTTCATCTGAGCGTGCTCAGAGCCTGAAGCAGAGAAAGGTGATAATCACCACGGTGATACCTGCTGTCTCTGACTGCAGTTTCAGGTTTAGTTGAGCCAGCTAACACAACGTGCTCAGTTCATCTGTTTCTGCAGGATTTTAAACACTGACAACACCCAGGACTCTGAACAGCAGCGGCAGACTCAAAGCTGGAAAAACCTCTGAGACATTTTAAACCTGCTGCACTTAAACAGGAGGCTGGTTTGTTTCCTCACTCTGCGATTGTCTACGTTTGTAGATCAAAAAAACAACAACAGCAACAACAAGAAGAAGCAGAGCAGGAACTGACAGACCAACAATCAGTGCAACAGATCCATCCTCCTTCTCTTGTCCTCCTGTCTGACCTGCAGGTGAGAAACAGGTGTGAGGTGTCAGGTAGGTGATGAGTGAAGAACAGAACAGAATCCATTTGCTCTTCAAACTGCTGTCAGACATTATCTACTGCACTCTGATCACATCACTCAGACCAGCTGCTTTCTACAAAGTCTCATCAGCAACATCTTTAGAAACAAACATCAACAACCAGGAAGCAGCTTCACCTCTGATCACACACACACTCAACTCTACTCACTCACCTGGAGGAACAACATGAAGGTGGATGCTGCTGATGAACTTCCATGAGCGTGTTTCTTCCATGAAGACACGACACTCATATGTTCCACTATCAGCAGTGTTCACATCCTTCAGAATCAAAGACACGTCTCCATCCTTCATCTGTCTGTCCTGCAGATCCACCCGGTTCTTAAAAGATGGATGCTGGTTGGCTGGAACAAAGTGACCGTCCCGGTAAACAAGCACATATTCATCTCCCAGGTCAGCTCTGCTCCACTTTACAACTATGATGTTGTTGTTTGCAGCTCGACATGTCAGAGTGACGTCCTGTCCAGACTCAGCTGTGATGGTTTTCTGGTCTGAAAGAGGAAACAACACAGAGCAGAGAGGTTAAAGGTCAAAGTACAACTGTTCACTTCTACAGCAGCCAATCAGAAACACACAATAAAAGATTGTCTTCTGTTATTAGATGATGATCTTTGATTGTGTTTCTTCTTGTGTCCCTTCAAGCGTCACCACAGCGAGTCTTCTCCTCCTCCTCACCTGATCCCGAGCATCTTCATCAGGGCTGATTTGTGACAGAAGGACAGCAGCAAGAGTGAAAGGGAAGGTTTGAAGATGGCAGTGAGCTGCTGTCATGTTTGCTTTGGAGACTCTGACACAAAGACAGGAGGCCGAGCTGAACATGTTCAGATTTTCATTGAGAGCAGAATGGACGAGATTATGAACGAGTTCATCAGAGGGAAGCTCAGGCTGAGACGTTTGGAGACAAAGTTCATGAGCAAAGACTGAGACGGATGAAAAACATCATCTGAAAAACAAATCTTTGTTTTTAGAATCTGTTAGTTTGATAAAATGTTGTTGATGGACGAGTTCATTGAGACTCTGGATGTCTGTCAGACTGAGTCACTGCTTTTTATTGTAACAGCTGTACTGATGCTCCTGAATCTGGCCTCTGACACAAACCTCCAAACAGTAAGAATGAAAAAAGAATAAAACTATTAAAACTCTTCAAGCAATAAATAATCAAACCTGAAAAAGAAGAAAATCATCTGGAAACTAAACTGAACTAAACACAAAAAGTCCAAATGGAATAAAAACTCAAACTAATGAGAAAAAACTACAATAACTCTGTTCCACAAACAACAACATGTGCTGATAATAAGTGAACAACATGTGTGAGAGAAAGCAGCCTCTCATTATAAGACACTGTGAGTCTCTGCATGCTGCCTTTATGGAGCTACAGCTGTTTGTATACACTGAACAAGAAGCTTTGTAGCTGCATCCTGACTCCTGACACTACAACACATCACACTGACACACACATTACACTTCTTTGTGTCTGTGCTGCAAACTGCACCAACACACAGACTCCACCCAGCTTTGTGTCGATCGCAACACTGAATGAGTAACAAACTACTTCTTAGAGAAATATAATCAGCATGTAAACCAGACTGAGACTCTTTATCTCAGAAATAAACTCAGTTTAGTTTCTATCAGTTAAATCTCACCTGCAGAGACGAACAGGACAAACATCAGCGTGGAGCAGAGTGACGCAGTTACAGCAGACATGTCCGTGTTCTCTGTTTCTGCTGATCTGACTCTTAGTTTGTTCTAAATGTCTGAGTCTGTTGGTGTTTTCACTCAATAACTGAACCTGAGTTTAAACCTGAACACATCAGATTAAAGGTTTAAATAAATCTGAATGTCACTGAGGGTTAGAGCTGATCTGTTGTTCAGCTGCTCGTTTAAACTCAACACTTTGAAGATGCTTTGAAAGTCTGATATGTTCGACCAATATAATTTGAATTTTCTACCAATGATCTTTCAGGCTTTTCATGGTTAACATCCACTGAAAATGAAATTATATTTTAAATTTAGTTTCACTCGCTTTTGGAGTTTCTGTTCAAATATTTTTGTGGGTTGATGTTAACCAAACGTTAACCAAGAAAACTGAAACGTTTTACCTAAAAAACTGAAAATCTCTGTTCTTTATGGAGAACCAGTGAGTCCTACTTCCTGTGTCTAGTTTTACTTCGTCTGTCTCGTCCTCTGTGATTGGCCCATGAAGGTTATAGTTTCAGATGGTGATGAGTAGATGACACATGGAGTGTGTGGCACATTCACTTTGCTGTGTTGACACTGTGTTGGTGTGACACTGAAGGGCGATTAATTAATAATTGCCAACAACCTGGATAAAGAGTGTGAGACTAAACTTGGGTGATTCATTCTGACAGCTCTGTACTGTACTGTGTTACACGAGCGCTGATGGCTCACATCTGCTTGTAGATCAGCTGATCACAGCCTGGAAACAGCTGGAGCTCACAAAACAAATGATTCCGACTTATTTCTTTATCCCTGCTGCACTCAGTCGTAGAGTTCCTCTACCTGCCACATCCACTTTAACCCCAGACTACCTTTTACTGAGTACTACGGTAGGACCTGAGTACTTTTCAGAGCCTGTAGTTTTCACTTTTACTTCTGTAAAGAAGTTTAATGAGTACTTCAGCTATTACCGGAGTATTTGTACAGCTTGAGTATCTGTACTTCTTAACTACAGATTTTTTTTTTTTACTTTTCTCCCTCTGAAAGTGTCTAATTATCAGTAATTATCTATTATTTACTGAATAATATGTAGAATATAAAGCAGAATCTGTGGGATGACTTACTGTAGTCAGTTCAGGAGAATCCTCAGAGTTTCTGCTCCTCATCATGATGGAAACATGAAAACATGTTGATGCTCTTTGAGCTGGAATCAGTCCAAAGCAGCCGTGAGTGTGAACCAACAGACATCATTATAATAAATCTGACATGAATCCTGATAGAAATCCTGCTCACTGACCTCTCTAACTGTAACTCTGTCACTGACACATCTGCCAACATCTGTTCCTGTAACAGCTCAGAGGAGTTCAGCACTTTCTGATTATTATCAGAAAAATCAGAACAGGAGGAGCGTTTTTGTAAATGTGGCTGAAAGCGGCGAGGCAAGTTTATTTATATAAGTTCATTTATATAGCACAATTCAACAACAAGGTGATTCAAAGTGCTTTACAGAGACATTAAAAAACAAAAACAATAAAAAGCATGATTTAAAAAAACTGTAGATAAAATCAGAACAGTAGATAAACTCAGTAGTTAAAATGTTAGTTTTGAAATTTAAGCTTAAAAGTGTGGATTTGGTGCTTTATTTGTTTCAGCTGATCTGAGGCTTTCTGGGAGTTTGTTCCAGATATAAGGAGCATAAAAGATGAATGCAGCTTCTCCGTGTCTGGTTCTGACTCTGGGAACTGATAAAAACTGGATCCAGATGACCTGAGGGATCTGGAAGGTTCATACTGGGTCAGGAGGTCACTGATGTATTTTGGTCCTAAACCATTCAGAGCTTTATAGACCAGCATCAGGACTTTAAAGTCTATCCTCTGACGGACAGGCAGCCAGTGTAAAGACCTCAGAGCTGGACTGATGTGGTTCACTTTTTTGGTCTTAGTGAGGACTCGAGCAGCAGAGTTCTGAATGAGCTGTAGTTGTCTGACTGATTTTTTAGGTAGACCTGTAAAGATGCTGTTACAGTAATCAAGCCTACTAAAGATGAATGCATGGACTAGTTTTTCCAGGTCCTGTTGAGACATCAGATCTTTTATCCTTGAAATATTCTTGAGGTGATAGTAAGCTGACTTTGTTATTGTCTTAATGTGTTTAGGTCTGCATCCATCACTACACCCAAATTTCTCGCCTGGTTTGTGGTTTTTAGGTGTATAGATTGAAGTTCTCTGGTGACCTGTAATCGTTTTTCTTTGGCACCAAAGACTATTACCTCAGTTTTCTTTTTGTTTAGCTGGAGAAAATTGTGGCACAACCAGTCATTAATTTCCTCAATGCATTTACCAAGAGCCTGTACAGGGCCTCGGTCTCCTGGTGACATTGTGATATATATTTGTGTGTCATCTGCACAGCTGTGATAGTTTATTTTGTTGTTCTTTATAATCTGTGCCAGTGGGAGCATGTAGATGTTAAACAGAAGGGGTCCCAAGATGGAACCTTGGGGAACTCCACATGTGATACTTGTCTGCTCAGATGTGAAGTTACCTATTGATACAAAGTATTTCCTGTTTTCTACGTATGTTTTGAACCAGTTTAGTACAGTTCCTGAAAGACCTGTCCAGTTCTCCAGTCGTTTGAGTAATATGCTGTGGTCAACTGTATCAAATGCTGCACTGAGATCCAGTAAAACTAGGACTGACATTTTTCCACTGTCTGTATTCAGACATATGTCATTAAACACTTTGGTCAGAGCGGTTTCAGTGCTGTGGTTCTGTCTAAAACCTGACTGGAAGGCATCGTAGCAGTTATTCTGTTTTAAGAAGTAACTGAGCTGTCGAGAAACTGCTTTTTCAATGATCTTACTTAAAAATGGGAGATTTGAGATCGGCCTGTAGTTGTTCATTTGTGTCTTGTCAAGATTGTCCTTTTTCAGTATAGGTTTGATTACAGCAGTTTTTAGTGATTCTGGAAACACACCTGATAATAAAGAAAAGTTGACGATCTGTAACAGGTCTGACTCCAAAGTCTTTGAGACCTTTTTGAAAAAACTTGTTGGCAGGACATCTAAACAGCAGGAGGAGGAGTTCAGTTGACCTAAGATGTCCTCCAGGTCTTTGCTGTTAATCGGGTGAAACTGTTTCATGGTGTTTAAACAGTTTTTTTGGTGGACACAGTACATATCCCGGATCTGCTGTTGATGTACCAACTGCTTGTCTAATCTTTTGGATTTTTTCTGTGAAGAATTTGGCAAAGTCATTGCAGGCCATGGTCGAATGAAGTTCAAGCTCAGCTTTCCTACACTCTCTTTTTTCATTTTTCACCAGTGTGGAGTTTCTCCATGGAGACTTTTTCCTTCCAGAGATAACCTTCACCTTAATGGGAGCAATAGTGTCCATTACATTTAACATGTTAGCATTGAAGCTATTGACGAGCTCATTGACTGAACCTTTGGACAGGTCAGGTGTTAATGGGAAGACCTGGTTAAAGATCTCACTACTGTGTTCAGTTATACACCGTTTTGTGATCACAGCTGTTGATATATTTGTGTGGGCTGAGATTTTACTTTCAAAGAAAATACAGTAATGATCAGACACGCCCACATCAGACACAGTAATGTTTGAAATGCTCAGGCCCTTGGAGATCAGTAGGTCAAGAGTGTGTCCTCTATTATGTGTGGCCTCTGTTACATGCTGAGTCAGCCCAAAGTTGCCCAGAGTGTTACTCAGGTCTTTAGTCCCTTTGTCCTGAGGGTTGTCCACATGGATGTTAAAATCCCCAACAATAATTACACAGTCGAAATCAACACAGATCACAGACAGCAGTTCACTGAGGTCATTAAAAAAGTCTGTGCAGTATTTGGGAGGCCTGTAAACATTAAGAAACACAACTTTGGATGGGGCCTTCAGCTGTAAAGCCACATATTCAAAAGATAGCTGCTTACATCGAAATGATTCATGAAATAAGACAGCAAAATAATTATTCTGTCCTGATTTTAGTTTTTATTAAAAAAAAACCCAAAAATCCTCAGGAATAAAAACTGAATGTAAATAAATAATAAGTAAAATATATTACATATAATCAACACACCGTACTAAATGAAAGTTTATATAAATCACATTTATAACAAATAAATTCTAATCAGAAGCCTCTTTATGATTATGATTTCCCCACCATCAAATAAAACAGAAGAGATAAATGCTGATTATAGATCTTCTTTTGTTGTTGTTCCTTAAATTATTTATTTATTTAAAATATTCTGGAAACATCCAGAGGATGTGTTTTAGTTACATTTTTGGTCATGTGTTTTTTAAAACTTTATTTAAATTTAATGTTTTTCTCAATAATTACTCCAAGGTTTTTTTTGTCCAAATGTCAGCTTGTTGTTGTCAAAGTAACAATGTCAGTCAGTGTACTTACTGCTTTCCTTGGGTTACTGTGTCTATAACATAGCTAGCATTGTTTTATCCTATTAAACAGAAATGAGGCATCTTTGGCACAATTTTGGTTTTAGATGCTGTGATTTGAAGCATTGGGTTTTGCATTATGTCCACTGACATTTTTACATGGTGTTCAAAATTACTGCCCAAATATCTGCCCAGAGATGTATGCAACACAAAAAATGACTTCCCCATTCAAGCACCAATGCCACAGCAAGTTTTACAGTTTCACCAAAACAAAATGTTTTATTTGTCTTTAGAGGAACATCAGAGGGACACATCTAACACAACAAACAAAGCCTTGTAGAAAGGAAACAAAAATGACGTAAAAGGCTTCCCACTCCTACAGCTACAAAAATGTATAATTAATTACAATAATAATAATTTCTACAAAAAACTAATTTAGCTCTTCTAGATGCAGAAACTTCATCACACAAGTAAGCACAGCCTGATTGGAAATGGGGCATAGGTAGGGACAACCAGTCTTGTAGTCGTCCCCATTCAATCTCCAACCGATGATCACCTTCCAGCTGGAACTTACATAACCATAAAGGAAAGGAAAGGAAAAACTCAATGCTTCATGGGAATCCCCCGGCAGCCTACGTCTATTGCAGCATAACTAAGGGAGGATTCAGGGTCTAACTATATGCTTTAGCAAAAAGGAAAGTTTGAAGCCTCATCTTGAAAGTAGAGATAGTGTCTGTCTCCCGAATCCAAACTGGAAGCTGGTTCCACAGAAGAGGGGCCTGAAAACTGAAGGCTCTCCCTCCCATTCTACTTTTAAATACTCTAGGAACAACAAGTAGGCCTGCAGAGCGAGAGCGAAGTGCTCTAATAGGGTGATATGGTACTACAAGGTCATTAAGATAAGATGGGGCCTGATTATTTAAGACCTTGTATGTGAGGAGCAGGATTTTGGATTCAATTCTGGATTTAACAGGAAGCCAATGAAGGGAAGCCAGTGTCAGACCAACAGAATAGACCCAGCAGAAGAAGCTACTTCCATTTAGGAGTTTTCAAGGCCTCTGAGGATTTCCTCCAGTTTTTATCCATCTATTGGTATCAAGACTGCATCTGTGAGGATTTTCTGCCACAGAGGGAATTTTCCACGACTGCTACAGCTGCCAAACGTCTTGATGCATGCTCAATCATCCAGGTAAGTAAATCTCCAAAAGTTGATTCTGTTCATCTGGACGCAGCGTTTTGTGGGAGAAACGTTTCGTCACTCATCCAGGTGACTTCTTCAGTCTCAGCTGACTGCAGGTTTCCTCAATCTTATAAACAGAACATTTGCATAATGACTGAAAGCAGCCCACTGAAGGAAGAATGGGCTGGGAGGTCAGAGATCAGTGGGCTTTGGTCAGTGGTTGTTGATCATGACCTGACAGATCTGTATCCTGTGTGTGCACCCACTGTGGGCCTTTTCTGTGCTTAGTGTCAGCCTGAGCTCCATGCAGGCCTCAAAGGCCAAGCAATTCAAAAGCTTCACCAAAACAAGGCACCACTCAAATAGCTGGACCCAGGCTCGCCGCCCTTATGGAGGAAAACATAGAAGATGATCTCTGTGAGTTATTTTTACTGTCATATTATAAAATGTGATGTTCTAGCATCATGTTATTCTTCTTAAGCCTTTGAAAAGCTTCCTCTGTGTCCATTAAACTGATGACTTTAGTGCTGCTGTCTACTTGTTACATTTAGTACTGTTTCATTTTCAACCTAGGAAGATCTGTAAGAAGGACTCACAATATAACATAATACTGTAAGATTACTTACAGGTAAAATACTCAGATTGTACTTAGATAAAAGTATGTAATCACAGACTGGCCCAGCCTGACTGCCTTGAAGTTCAGGTGTCTTCACTGCCTCCTCTGATAAGAGCTGGAGACCTGAGTAGGTTCGTCACCCATCAGCAGCAGATCACCTCTCGATCGGGCACGTTTTCATCTGGGAGGCTTTCAGAGCTCACTGCCCTCGGCGTCGCTGCTGGAACAACCAAGTTTTGCTATTGAATCTTTGACCTGCTGATCTCACAGAGGCAGGAGACCCAGAACATCCATGCCAGCTTCAGTTTATGCTCTGTCCTGTCATCCAATCAGATTTGCATGTAATACACTGATATTCAGCCCCAGCCTGGTGTTCTCTCCATCTCTGACCTTTCACACAATTTAAACTAACAAACTTTCTCTTTAAAACTGTTTGTCAATCACAATTTACTCGATTTATTATTATTCTATCACATATTTATATCAGTCATAATGAACTCAGTATGATCTGAGCTGTAAACCTGTATTGATCATCACAAACCTTTATAGCGCTTCAGAGCAGCTCCTTCAGTGGCTGCAGCACCCACGATGTGGGACGGAGAGATTTCCTCCCCTCTGCTGTCAGACTCCACCACAAAGACTTTGCAGCTGATCAAACACACACATGTGCAATAGGACTAAGTGTAACACTCTTTTTCTGACAACGTTGTATTTGTACTCAGTTGTATGTAGCATGTGTATTCTATTTTTATCCTATCATTCTATTCTATTCTATTGGGTACAGTTGTGTACAGTTTCTTATTCTATTCCAGGGTTCTCTCATGTTTGCTATGTAACTGCACTGTCCACTTCCTGCTGTAACAAAACAAATTTCCCACATGTGGGACTAATAAAGATGCTCTTATCGTTACTGTATAACCACAGGTTCACTTCACATTTGGTAGAATATAAAAGGACAAAGCTGGACAATTGTCATCACATTTCTCATTAGTTGCTGTTAGCACAAGCACACAAAGAAAGCAGAGCTTTAGCTTTAGCTCCCTACATCACTTTTAAGCCTGGATGTTGAGGCTTTTGCTTCCTCTCAGCTGTGATGACATCTCTGTCTGCTCCATCTCACCCAACATCATCCATCTGACCTGATGCTACCTGACAAACTAAAGATAAAATATTAAATTCATTTTGCATCACTTACATTTAAAACATATTTAAGGTGGATTTCTTAAAAGGGAAGGGACTGACCTGACTGTTGTGTCGAGACAGGTGTGAAGGGAGTTAAATCCAGTCTTATACTACGGACGTGTTTGGTTTTGGTCTGTAATACGTTGAGTTTATTATCTATAAGTTAACATAGCAAATCCTCCATCCAGAGGCTAAAGTGATATCAGAGCTAGACTACTTTAAGTGAAAACAGATGATCGTCTGAGCCTTAAATGAAATAAGGTTAAAAAGAAATGCTGCTATCGACAGTGTGAGGCAGTGAGCTCTGTTATACCATATTTTTTAATTTTCTTTATTATTATTATATTATAGTGTTATTACCTTCCTGTTACTTCATAATAGAACGACAGTTAATGGTAAAAGTCTTGAATAGTTTTGAATTTATTTTTCCATGATCACATTTCATTCAATCACTCGTGGACTTGTGTGAATGTTACATGTGTTATTTTCACCCGTGGATTTACAGACACTGTGTGAACAGTTTTCATTTTATCCAAAGTTTTACTTGATGTCCAACTGATAAAATCACTGACAGACAACAGAAGCAGGAGCTCAGAGAGAAATTCAATTCAACTTTATTCATAAAGAGACAAATCACAACGTTTGGTTTTATTTTACAGAAACTTCAAACTAAACCAAATTCAGGACGTGTATTAAACCTGCAGCTGATCCCTGTCTGCTGTTCGCTACCTTTGATTTCTGTTACCAGCATCATCTCAGGTTCCCCAGGTTCACTGACAACGCTGAAACCACCAGCGGGAGACTAAGAGTGCTGATTTAAAAAGATTCAGACATTTTATTTTGCTGCAGCTCAACATGAGGCTGGATCCTGATTCTTTGTTGTTTTTGTTTTCTCTACATCAAGAAAACAGCAGCAACAAGAAGCACAGCAGGAACTGACAGGCTGACCTTCAGTCCAACAGATCCTCCTGTGTGACCTGCAGGTGAGAAACAGGTGTGAGGTGTCAGGTAGGTGATGATGAAGAACAGAACAGAATCCATTTGCTCTTCAAACTGCTGTCAGACATTATCTGCTGCACTCTGATCACATGACTCAGACCAGCTGCTTTCTACAAAGTCTGATCAACAACCAGGAAGCAGCTTCACCTCTGATCACACACACACTCAACTCTACTCACTCACCTGGAGGAACAACTGTCAGGTTGGTGCTGTTGATTAGAGTCACAGGTCCTCTCACTCGCTGGACAACATGACACATGTATGTTCCAGCATCATTAACCGTCACATCCTTCAGAATCAAAGACACGTCTCCATCCTTCATCTGTCTGTCCTGCAGATCCACCCGGTTCTTAAAAGATGGATGCTGGTCGTCTGGATAAAACTGCTCATCCTTGTACAAAAACACATATTCATCTCCCAGGTCAGCTCTGCTCCACTTTACAACTATGATGTTGTTGTTTGGAGCTCGACATGTCAGAGTGGCGTTCTGTCCAGACTCAGCTGTGATGGTTTTGGGGCCTGAAAGAGGAAACAACACAGAGCAGAGAGGTTAAAGGTCAAAGTACAACTGCTCATTTCTGCAGCAGCCAATCAGAGTCACTTGTGACAAAAATGTCAAGAAGCTGTTGTATTATTAACTGCAATAGCCGGTCGCATGACAGCCACGGGAAGCCGACGGGTAAAGAGATCTTTTTTTTATCGGATTACGTCGTTGAAGAGAAAGTTTTTTAAGCCATGTTTCCGAAGTAAGAGCCGACGGATGGTCTGGATATACCAAATATAACGTCCCAGAACACTCCAGCTCACATGTTAGTCTGCTCCAAGCATTCCCACAAAGGTCAGAGTTTTGTTGTAGTTAATGCCTCATTTTTCTTAACATAATTGGTGATATAGGTTACAAGCAAGTCTGGCGCTGAACAGAAATTGTGGCGCTATGCTCCTTTATTTATTGTGCATAAATAGTGAATTGTCCTGACACAATATTGCGTTTCGCTTCTGTTATTATGGTACATTGACAAAAACATACTTTTATTCACAGGAGAAAACAGTTGTTTTGTATCACTAATTGTCCAGTACGATTACAGCATACAATATTATTGTCACTGCTACATTTCTGTAATGAACCAGAAATTATTTCCACTACTAATTAATTACCGTTGAGCTCAAAGGTTATATTAATAAACGGTTAACGAATGTGTATTTATGACGACGATTTGTGAGACTGGTAAACTTACCTTTGTTCGTACGATGGTCTTTACTTTCTACACGGTGCATTTCAAGGTCCTGCACCCATCCGTCGGTAAACTGTACCTGGGCTTGTTGCAGTGACCTGAAGTTACTAAACTTCATGAGTGTATGTGTAACCCAGTGTTAATTTGGTTATCTAGTGGGAGGGGCTATGAGCTCACGTGGCTTGTAGCTGTGCCAGAGAGCAAGCTGGGGTGAGCTAGCGGGGAATATCGCCTTCTGCAGTAGCCTTGAAAAGGACTATTGTTCGTTCTCCTGCCAGGTAAAAATCTGTTTCGTATGTATATTATACTATTCCATGTGTTATCATGTGTTTGCTATGATGTGATGTGTAGTAATGGTTATTAAGGTGCTAATCGCTAATCGAGGCTAAGCTAGCAAGCTCGACAATTAGCCGCCATGCTAAGCGGACGTTGGTAGCCAAGTTCGTATGTCACTATAGGGTTATAAGCTCACGTGGCTTGTAGCTGTGCCAGAGAGCAAGCTGGGGTGAGCTAGCGGGGAATATCGCCTTCTGCAGTAGCCTTGAAAAGGACTATTGTTCGTTCTCCTGCCAGACGCTTCGCTGCTGTGCTGCCTTACTGCTGTGCTGCCTCGCTGCTGTGCTGCCTTACTACTGTGCTGCCTTACTGGTGCCATTAAAGGACAAGCGGCCGCCATCCCTTCATCCATCCGGACCTTGATTATTTGGACCGAAGTACTCACACACACGCCCGCACTCAGTGCCATACACTCTCTTTATTTTGCTGGCCAGCTAATACCATTTGTTTTTTTTTGTTTTGTTTTCATTCACAAAGACTATCCAAAGACATTTTGGTTATTGTCAAATAGACACTCTTTGATTACGGACTGAGGAGGTTGTGGTGTTACAACCCCAGGACTGAGAAAAAAGACTCTTTACATAATATATTCACTTGTCTCCTGGTTAGGAAAAGTGACTATTGATGGAAATATTTTTTCTTCTTCTTGTCTTTGTTTACATTGTATCCCAGAGAGGTTTTAAGTTGTTCAGGTTGAAACATTTGCACTTAAAGTCGGTTAAGTTTCCTTTGATATATCAGTGTCAAGCTGATGTTTAAGAGGGTATGTTAAGGACAGATGTGCTCCAGTCCATCAATCCTTTAAAGTGCTGGATACCGATGGTAAATTGCCATCAGACCCTAAATAAATTGTCCTCTGCTGTTATCCATATTGCTTCACTCATTCTTTGGTGAGTAGACGTATTGGTTACATATGCACTCACTCCAAGAACCGTATGATTATAAATATGAGCGTGGTGAAAGTTGGGCAGCACGCTGACGTCTTTTGTCCACTCTGTGTGCTCGTAAGGGTCTGACCCTTTCACTCCTTTGATTTTTTCCTCGTATCTTTTCTTTGTCTTTTCGTCGAGCCTGTCTTTGTAGGGACCGGCATTGTTCTCCTTTTGTTTTGTACATTCCTTTTTTGTGCAGCAAAGAAAAAACAAGAAGGTATTGGAACCGGAGAATGAACGTTTTGCGGTGCAGCGGTACTTGGTTTGTTTTGCCACTAGTTCCCGGCATGCAATGCGCGAAAATCACGTGATTGCTAAACAAGGGGGAGGGTGCATCCGGCCTCCTCGGCTGTAATTGGTCCAGCCCAGAGTCGATCATGACCAATTGGCCAATCCAACACCTTTCATTACATATACCCTTCCTAAAAAAATAAAAAAAATTAAAAAAAATCCATCGGCCCATAAAAACAAAAAATCGCCAGCGGCCCACCGGGCAAATGCCCGGTATGCCCGATGGCCAGTCCAGCTATGCATCACTGTCACAACAGCATTTGTTTTCATTCAAAGGCTTTATGGCTTTAATACCTGGTGGGCCGGTCTGTAGTCAAAATGCCCGATTTTTTGTCCCAGTCCAGCCCTGCAGCTTAATACTGGCAGTGTCACCATGCCACCTGACTGTATTTCATCATCAGCCAGTGTTGTTCTTTATCAATATTACCAAAGTTTACCATAAGGCAGCATAGAAAGTATTTACTTGCTTTCAGGTTTTATTCAAATGTTAGTCTTTTCAGTTGTTTCTCCACTTTTTTCCTGTTTCAAAATCAAACACCAGTTTGTGAGAAGATTATCTTCTTTTTTTATTAGGCAGATAAAGTTTTGCATTGGCATTGGCTAATTTGTCAATTGTTTGTTACAGATGTTCGTATTTTAATATTCAAAAATGATTTTGCCCAAAACATATGTGCACTACATGTCAGTAAAAATACTATGCAAATATTGATGTCCTTGACTGCTGAATAAACACTGACTGATTTTATCTCTTGTACTTTATCAACGCAGTATCTAAAAACTTTGCACCGTAGTGGTTAAAATCTCATTCTAATAAGAGTTAAAAGCGCATTCGGTTATTAGGTTTACAGGGTTATTGAATTATGGTTAACGGTTGGTAGAATTGTTTTTAACATTATCTGCCAATTACATCTGCCACCCTTCTCCAAATCTGTGCCCCTACCTGGCCCCCCCAACAAAAATTTTCTAGACACGCCACTGTCTACAACCACCTGCTCTTTCATGTCTGTCACTTCATCGAAAATTACAAGATGACATTTTGCCTGCTGGACTGCTTTCATATCACTGACAGACACACTGCAGAAATCTTGGTAGAGGAGCTATTAAGAGTGGCAAGTACAGGACAAAGTGCTGTGTGAGTGATAATGCTGCAAACATCACCAAACCAATTCTGAAGTGGACCCACCACCCATGTCTGGCTCATACATTAAACCTAATGAAGGTGGTGAAAACAACCGTGGAAAGGGTAATTTTGAAGTTTATCCACAGAAGCACAGTAGCTGCAGAGAGGCTGAAGTCCACACAGCGGCAGACAGAGTTGCCTGAACTGAGGCCCAAACAAGAATGTGCCACCAGGTGGAACCCAACATTTCATATGTTGAAACACATTCTTGAAACAAACTATGTCTTCATCTCTACCCCGGCCCTGATCAATGCACCTGTTGATACGTTGAGTCAAGAGAAATGGGAGCTGAGGTCTGCACCATCCTGCAACCATAGGAGGTGACCGTGGAGATAAATGCAGACAGGTAGCTAGGACAGTTGTTTTTTCTCTACTACTATTCAGTCACTAATAGCGAAAACAACATATATGATTGACAAAACTAAATTGCAAAAAGCTGTACGCCACATAATAATAAAGAAAATAACAAATTCTAAAAGTTGCAGTTTTCTCTCCTTCAGCTGTGTCACAGCCTCCAAAGTGCTCCTGCTTTGCAAAGGTCTTCAGTGAGCAACAGCCCAACACCAACTGGCAGTAACCGTGCAGAAAGTGAAGGAAGTGGTTGCAGCTCTTTGTTCATGGGCCGGAAATTTCTGTGTGTGGAGTTCAACACCGTCCACTCAGAAGCTGCATCACTGGATGGTAGCTTTAAAAAGCTTGCATTCAGTGACAACAGAGCTGTTTACAAGGCACTTCAGAGAATAACTGCAGCAGCAAAGTGCACTCCCACCCAGCTCCACCATTACAGGGCCAAGTGAAGGAGGAGCCACAGACGTCTGCTGTGTGGAGCCTCTTTGATGAAAGAGCTACAGGAGATGCTGCAAAGAGAAATACTACAGCTGATGTTATGATGGAGATGAAATGTTATCTTGAGGAGCCCCTCATCCAACAAGGAGAAGGCCCACAGAGCTGGTGGGAGGCCAAGGCCACAGTCTTTCCCTACCTGTTGAAGGTGATGGAGGGGAAACTGTGCATTGTGGCAACATCTGTTCCTTTGGAGGGTCTTCTCAAAAACTGGGCAGATACTAAGGAGAAACCACATCAGCCCATCCAAGCTGAGGCAGCTGGTTTTTCTGAATGTCAACCTGCTCTGAGGACAAACTGTTTGGCTGCTGAGTTTGGTTCTGTTCTGTGGATTTGTTTACAGTGGGGCTTTTTGTGTTGAATTAAACTTAAAGGTTTGAGTAAAATATTAAACAACAGTAAGAATGCCTGCTTTTGTAACAGAACAAAAACACAAAATTAGGCAATTATAAGGCTTTTCATAAAAACACTACATGCAAAAGGGTTTGTCAGCACACAAAGCATTCACATTTGCCAAGTAAAGCTAAAGTATGAGGCTACAGAGGATAATAACTTAAGAGACATTTGGGAGCCACGAGACGTGCAAGATAATCCAGAGCTTAGATCTAAATAAGGAAGTCTTAACTCAGTAATGGAGAATATCCTCACACATTAAGAAGCACCGAGGGAGGGAAGTCCTTCATTACTCTGTCAGTCAGGTAGGTGATCAGTGAAGAACAGCACAGAATCTATGTACCTGCATGTTCAGCTCAATTTGTGGATGCAATTGTGATAGATTGATTATTTGTTGAAGTTCATAATGGAGTAAAAAGTTGTGGTTAAAAGTTACCCAATATATTATTCAATTTATTTCAAATATGTAAATGTATAAACAAGGGTAAAAGAAGTCCCATTAAGAGACGTAATGTAACACAGGCTAAAATAGTTAAAAGAGTTCATGACTATGTTCAACCGGATAATAATCCTTAATGTGACTACAACCTGTGTAAAATGCAATCTGTGATCCACTTGTCGAGCCTGGGGAATAATCCATGTGATTTAGTGATCATGATTGATTAGTTATGCCTGCCGTTGCCAGAAGGGGGAGCTCAGATGCCTCATTCGCAATGAAGCTGCTGAAAGAGAAGCATCGTGTCTGAGCGTCGTCATTGACTTATCCCCTTTTCAGCCCCTTTTCAGGGTGTAACATTTTGGAGGCACCGCTGGGATGAATGTGATGAGGGCCCGCTGTCCCAGATAGACGCCCCAGTCATCATTCAACCTCTCACATCAAATACCACGGTGGGAGATACAGTGTGCTGGTTTCGACAGTTACGCAGAGGGGCCTGCATGCAACCTGAGGTTAACTACTGGTGCCAGGGAAGCTGCACTGACTCTTCTGCAAAGAGGTCTTACATCACACTAATCTTTTCCACAAGTCACAGACTGAAATGGAGTCTTCAGGGCTAGAGGACCTGAAGTTAGAAGTTGCTGGTGCATTGTATACAGTGACAAGAGACATTTTGATCGAAGTTTGTGATTTCCTAAATATTGCTGGTTCAAAACTTGAAAGGGTATCGGGTAAAAGTTGTTCCTCTCTCATTTCCTATATAATACAGCACTTAGAAAGAGAGGAGCTGGGTGAGCTTGAAGATGAGGGAATGTCTGAGCTACTGATTTTGAAAGACAAAATTTTTGAGTTGCAACAGGCTGCTCAGAACGGTACATCGGGACACAAAACCTCAGATACTAACCAGACAGATGAGGTGCAGGAACAGGTTGGTGAGGCCTCAGTAGAAGAACAACTGATAAAGGAAATAGAGACGCTTCAGTTGGCTCTTGCATTATCACGACAGAACAAGGCGAAGCAACCTAGTACAGTCAAACTGTCGATGAGTGTGGGGGACAATAGTGCTAAACAAACCACTCCACCTTTTCTGACACTACCGTGGGGCAGAGAATTCAAAATATCAGGTCAGATTGGTGAGCCCGGCCAAAAGGATAAACTAACTTTCTCCAGCCTAGCTCATCAGATTGAACAAGGCATCAGCAAAGGAGTCCCTGAAATAGAAATAGTTGATGCAGTAATTAGGGCAATAGCACCAGGCTTACAATTGCGTAGCTACCTAGAGGGCAAAACCAACCTTACATTGCCTACCCTGAGGAGGATTCTAAGGTCCCACTACCAAGAACGAGGTGCAACAGAACTTTACAAAAAACTCACGTCAGAGGTCCAAAGCATTAAAGAAACCCCACAAACTTTCTTAATCCGTGTCCTAGACTTAAGACAGAAAATTCTGTTTGCATCGCAAGAAGCTGAATCTGGCTTAAGATATGATCCTGTGCTTGTACAGAGCATGTTCCTTCATACAGTTCTGACAGGCCTGCAAAATGATAACATTAAGAGTGACCTCCAGCCCTATCTACAGGAAACCGCAACCAGTGATGAGCTCCTCCTTGAGAAACTCAATGTTGCCTGTGCAAATGAAGCAGAGAGACAAAATAAAAAGAAGTTACTCTCCCAGCAGCGGCCAACCACTGTGCATTCACTTCAGTCTGACACCCCTGCAGATAAAAAAGGGAAAAACCTAAAACCTGAATCCATCAGCAAAGCTCAGCCTGACCTACTAAATGAACTTAAATAAATCCGTTCTGACATGGCATTATTGAAAAATCTTGGAGCTGAAGTCGCACAAATCAAAGAAATAATTCAACAGCCTAGTCCGGCACAAACACAGTATTCTGCCTCACTTGCAGCACCAGAATGTGTTCCCTTTTCTCATCTTGAGCATCTGCCACAAAACTACTGGCCTCCTGTGGGACCTGGACGGAGAGGTGATACAGCCCAGTATCAACAGAGGTTTGCACCACAACGTCAATATCCTGCTGTAAACCGAGCACGCCTAAGGAAATGCTTTGGCTGCCAGCAAAGTGGGACTGAGTACTGCAACCATAGCTATCGATGTGGTAGTAGTGAACACTTTCTTGCAGGCTGCAGGGCGAAACTAACTAGACCAGACAAAGATCAACCTTTAAACGGACAGTGGTTGCCCCCACGGGACAGGGAGTAACCAATAATAGTGTAACGTCCCAACAGCTTTGCTCTTACTGTGGTGTTCTGGGAAAATTCAAAAGACTCAGAAGGTGTGCATCTTGTAAAAAAACCACTTATTGTTCTAAGATGTGCCAAGCTGAGCACTGGCCCAGACACAGAAAACAATGCAACAAACACTCTCAGCCTCAAGTAAATCAGCACACGCACCCAAAGGCAAGTGTTATTCACCCCAGAAGGGTGGACAGCCAGTCCCATCTTGTTGCTCTTGTTGGGAAACAGTGTATAGTTGACTGTTATATACAAGGCCACCAAATTCAAGCCTTATGGGATACAGGCTCCCAAGTGTGTATTGTTGATGAAGAGTGGAAAAAGAAGTATTTACCACATGAGAAATTAAGAGATGTTTCTCAGTTACTTGATGCACCTGACGATTTAAAAATCTCAGCTGCTAATGGTCAAAACATCCCTTACAAGGGTTTCATTGAAGTCATTTTTGGTCTAGCTGCTGAGGGAGCAAACCCTAAAGAACTTGTAGTCCCCATGTTAGTGATGAAAGGCGGAAGTCTTTCGCAGCCCATTCTAGGCTTTAATGTCATTGAGCAAATACTGAAAACTAGTACTATAGAGCAAATGGATGCTGAAAGAACTGAGCAGCTGCACGAGGCATTAAGAGGGGCTTTCCCTTGCCTTAAAAGAGAAAATGTCACAACCTTTATTGATTTAGTGACTGCTAAACAATCACATGATTTTGTTGTGAGAACAACAAAAGAGAAAGTCATTGTACCCAAACACACTTCTGTTCAGATCGACTGTAAGGTGCAGACCCGCCCGCTGAAGAAAGACACTACACTTCTCTTTGAGCCTGACATAAACCCTCAGTGGGCTGGAGGTCTGGAGTTTTGTGAGACACTAGTAGAACTCAGAAGGGGGGTCCCCCCCTATATTGTTCTTGATGTGCAAAATCCCACTGATCACGATATTGAGCTGTCAGGAAAAACTGTTGTGGGCACCTTAGAGCAAATTCAAGCTGTGTACCCAGCGACGGTTTTAGAGAAATCTGACCAGTGCTCCCCATTATTGGTGAATCAAGTGAATGCAGAGAGTGAGCAAATTCCTGACACCTCATGGGACCCACCAATTGACCTTACGCACCTGAGTGAATCTGAAAGGGGGGTGGTACAAAAGATGCTCCGTGAGGAATGCTCTTCCTTCCTTCCTTCCTTCCTTCCTTCCTTCCAAAGCAGATGATGATATTGGATGTATCGACAAGTTGAAACTGAAGATATCATTGAAGGATATGGATCCTGTAGCACGCACTTACCTGTCGGTACCAAAGCCGCTATACAAAGAGATGAAAGAGTATCTGCACAACCTTATTGCCCAAGGATGGGTCAAGAAATCCAACTCATCTTATGCCTCACCAGTTGTCTGCGTGAGAAAGAAGGACGGCAGCTTACGTCTCTGTATAGATTACAGAGAACTAAACAAAAAGACTCATCCAGACAGACAACCAATCCCTCGAGTGCAGGACATTCTCGACAGTCTTGGTGGCAACTCATGGTTTTCATTGTTAGACCAAGGCAAGGCCTACCATCAGGGCTTTATGGATGAAGGCAGCCGACCTTTAACTGCTTCTGTGACACCATGGGGCCTGTACGAATGGATAAGGATTCCATTCGGGCTGATGAATGCACCTGCAGCCTTCCAACGCTGCATGGAAGAGTGTCTGGAAGAGGTGCGAGACAACATCTGTGTACCCTACCTTGATGACACTCTAGTGTACAGTCATTCATTTGATGACCATATCAATCATGTCAGAAAAGTGCTTCAACTACTGAGGAAGTATGGAATCAAGCTTAAACCCAGTAAATGTGAATTATTCAAACACGAGGTTCGCTATCTAGGGAGAATTGTTTCAGCCGAAGGTAGCAAAATTGATCCAGCTGACACCAATGCAGTGACAGCCTTGAAGGACAGGAGACCAAGCAATGTGGGAGAGCTGCGAACTGTCTTGGGTTTGTTAAGTTACTATAGGCAGTACATACGGGACTTCTCCCGTATTGCAGGTCCACTGTATAGCTTGTTGAAGGGCACAACAGAAGATAACAATGCATCCCAAAACCAGACAAACACAAAACAAGTCACAAGAAAGAGTAAAGGGGTTCCATCACACAAGTCAATTGTGTGGACTGAAGAACATCAGCGCATATTGGAACGACTAATAGACTGCCTAGTTGAGCCACCAGTCCTCGGGTTCCCAGATTTTTCTAAACCATTCATCCTCCATACCGATGCCTCAGCTCAAGGCCTCGGAGCAGTTCTATACCAACAACAAGATAATAAACTCCGTGTGATTGCTTATGGCTCCCGGACATTGACTGCAGCTGAACGAAACTAACTGGAGTTTCTCGCACTGAAGTGGGCCGTCACAGAGAAATTCAGAGATCATCTTTATTATGCGCCTACTTTCACTGTGTTCACTGACAATAACCCCCTCACCTACATCCTTTCAAGTGCCAAGCTAAATGCAACTGGATGTAGATGGGTGGCAGAGCTTGCAGACTTCCATTTCACCATCCGATATCGCCCAGGTAGAGAGAATGTGGATGCTGACAGTCTTTCAAGAATGCCTGTTGAGATAGAGGAAATGATGGAACAGTGTACAGAGGAAGTGGGTTCAGATTGTGTGGCAGCAATAACCCAAGTTGTGGAGACTCCAGATTTCAACTCACCAATGGTCTGCCCCATACTCACCCGTCTCCAGTGTACATCAGTGAGTGAAGAACCACACAACCAATTTTCGGTTACAGAGATCAAACAAGCACAGCAAGACGATGGAAATATTGGCCCAATAATGCAGTGCAAAATGAGGAATGAAAAGCCAACAAGGCATGAACTTAATACACTAACTGCCCAAAGCAAGTGTCTCCATGTTTATTTTGTGTGAAGGGACAAATGCCTATTAGTATTTTTATATGAATATTTTGTTTATTTTCTGTACATTTCAATTTAATGATCTAAGTTTGTTTATTGATTCATAAGCTGTTTTTGTAAATTCTTACATCCAATTTAATCTGTAACTTATAGAAAAGGAAAGGAAACAGTCTTGAGATATATTGTCTTACAACTAACAGAGACTGTACATCGTTGTTAAGATGTTTAATACTTTTGTATGTATGTTTATATTTCTGAATCATTCGCAATGAAGCTGCTGAAAGAGAAGCATCGTGTCTGAGCGTCGTCATTGACTTATCCCCTTTTCAGCCCCTTTTCAGGGTGTAACACAATAAGAAGTAAAGTGAGAGTGATCAGCTTACCAGTGACTGTGATATTAACCAGGTTACTGATGACACCATTACTGGACTCACACCAGTAAACTCCGGTGTCGTGAGGCACCAGCATAGTGATTGAACATGATTGATCATGTTTCTTTTTCACCCTCCCATCTCCACACTCAGCCCTCTGCAGTTTGCTTGTGTTTCTCCTCACAGTCCAATCAGAAGAGCTTTGGTCCTCCTCACAGATTAGAGTAACAACATCTCCCTCAGAGAAATCAGAGCTGTTGGGACTCACGATCAGACGAGCTGTGAGGAAGAAGAGAGGTTGGATATCACTCACGACTGAACTTCTGGGACCGCTCCGCCCCCTGGTGGCCTGATTTGATAGTGAAAAATTATTTTCTACCAGGCTGATGTAATAAAGCTGTGGAATCAGGACTGAGGTTTCGGGCATTTCCCCTCGGCTATTTGCACAGAGAAGAGCAAACATCTGAAGAGGCACAAGCTCCAACATTTTAGTAATATGAAGAACAACTTTGTTGCTTGACCAGCACGTTGTGGCCTGCAGCCTTCATAGGTTTAAGGTTTAAAAACATTTTTAGGATTATTTGGTTCAGTGGAAATTACTGCTACTGACAGTGAAAACATTTGCAGACCTCATAGTTTTCAGAGGATGAGCATTTGTTCGAGGGTCCACTTTCTGCCAGCTCTTCATTTCTGTGTATGCACAGGATTCTCTCCCTTTCCTCTCCTTTCACTGGTGGGTGAGAGGAAGTGGGCAAATTCCACAAATGTCATTTAAAGATTAAACGACTCACTACATGTTAGCTAGATAACACACATGTCTTAAAGACATAAAGACCTGGATGATAACTTTCTGCTTCTTAATTCAGATCAAACTGAGGTTATTGTACTCGGCCCTGAAAATCTTAGTAATGTCGTATCTAAGCAGATTCTTACTCTGGATGGCATTACCTTGGCCTCCAGTAACACTGTGATGAACCTTGGAGTAATTTTTGACCAGGACATGTCCTTCAACGCACATATTAAACAAATATGTAAGACTGCTTTCTTCCATTTGTGCAACATCTCTAAAATTAGAAATATCCTGTCTCAGAGTGACGCTGAAAAACTAGTTCATGCATTTATTACTTCCAGGCTGGACGACTGTAATTCATTATTATCAGGGAACTTTCTTTTCAACTTATTTATTTTCACTTCCTGTTTGTTTACACTATATACCACTAATACACGAGAGAGGTGACCAGACACAATGTGTCAAAAGTGATCATTGATTTATGACAGTGGAAGTAATAAAAATGTATGACAGTCAAAATAAATTATGACATATCATAAAACTATTATATTTTATAACTGTTTGAGATATGTACAGTAATTAAAATTATGTATGGAACAATAATTCATAATGGTGTGCTTTTGTCATTTTAAGCAAAAATAATAAATAAATAAATAAAAATAATCTTACTTTTAAGACAAAATGTGTTTGTTTTTTTTTTCTCTTTTTAAGACACTTGTGTTTGTGTGTGTGAGTATATGAGAAAACGATAATATTTGTAATTAAACCGGTGATTTTTGTGATAACACAGGGCAGTGATGATGGGGGAGCTGGAGGCTGCATGCCCTGTTGGAAGGCTTTGATTCGTTTTATTTGCGTTTGTTTAACAGGAATTAAATAATCACAATAAAAGTGAAACTTACAGTGAGGAACATAAGTATTTGAACTCCCAGCAATTTTGCAAGTTCTCCCACTTAGAAATCATGGTAGGCACACATTGTAGATGCATTCCCACTGTGATAGACAGCTTTGAAGAAACAATTCTGGAAATCACATTGTATGGCTTTTAAAGAATGTATTTGTGTAGCACTGCTGCAATACAAATATAGCAGCAGTGCTACACAAATGCTATATACAGTGAGGACAATAAGTATTTGATCACCCTGTGATTTTGCAACTTCTCTTACTTAGAGATCATGGAGGGGTCTACAATTTTCAGCATAGGTGCATTTCCACAGTGAGAGACAGAATCTAAAAAGAAAAATCTGGAAATCACATTGCATGATTTCTGAACAATTTATCTGTGAATTACTGTGTCAAATAAGTATTTGATCACTTGAGTCAAAACATTTAAATATTTGGTACAGAAGCCTTTGTTAACAATTACAGAGGTCAAACGGTTCCTGTAGTTCTTCACCAGGTTTGCACACACTGCAGGAGGGATTTTGGCCCACTCCTCCATACAGATCTTCTCTAGATCTGTCAGGTTTCAGAGCTGTCACTGAGAAACGCGGAGTTTCAGCTCCCTCCAAAGATTTTCTATTGGATTTAGGTCATTTAGATTTAGGAGCATTTGGACAGACAGTGATATTAATTTTGTTTGCAAACAAACAAGAATCTTCAGGGTGTACGTCAGATGTCTTAAATGAGGAAGACTTTAATGCTTTACATTAAGGAGGAGGAGAAATTGATGTTTTCTGAAAAATATAAAGTGAAATATTTCTCTTGTCAGCGATGAAGTAGGTGGTGGTCGGCCCTTAGTCCACGGCTGGGCGCAACCTGAAAAAGTTACATGAGCCCTCCACCCACAGTAGGTGCCGTAGCAGTTGGGTGCAATGTGTGCTGGGCGGCAGCCAGGGGCGAAGACCCTGGCGGACCAGTCCCTTGCTACAGAGACTAGCGACTGGGACGAGGCATGTCGCATCTCTGGTGGGAACGGAACCTGAGCTAGTGCATGAGGTTGAAAAGTACCTGCTGGGGGTTAGCATAACCTTCTTTTAAAAAGAAGTGTAGAGTTGGGAGGGGGGCATGGGGGTGCTGAGAGGCAGTGCTTCGTTTAACATCTCTGAGCTTTCCCAATCACAACTATCTCTACTGAATTTTGGCTCCGTCTAAACAGTTCTTTGAATTTTGTGGCTTTTTCGCTCATCATTTTTAACCACTCCTGTGTAGGGATTCAGAGCACCGTATGAAACAGGGCTGCTGATGAACTCGTCTGCATTAGCGCTGTCCTCTGTAATCTGATGGAGACTCTGCAGTCCCATTTGCACAAGGCAGCACTTCTATTTCCCAGGGCCATAGGTTATAACTCTTTTAATTAGATTTAGAGGCTGATGTTGATCTTCCTCTTTCACAGAGGGATAGTGAGTCTGTGTAAGTGGATTTCTCATCCTGGTGTCTCCATGCTGACGTGTCTCTTGCAGGCTTCTGTGCAGCTTGCAGGTGACGATTAGACTCAGAACTGCCCAATCAGATGCAGTCAATGTGATCCTTGTCACTAACAGCCCAAAAACTTCACTGACTTTTAGCTGGTAAAAACAGAGCTCAGTAGCTCAGTAATTAAATGCATAACCCCAGACTCTGGAGGAATTTCATTGCTCCTCCAGAGTTTCTTCATCAGGTCTCTGCACTCTACATATTAGCATCTGATGCCTCTTGGGTGTCACTGCAGACACCCTGTAGCATCTGACAGCTGTCTGACTGAACACGGAGAGGTTATAGGATCTCATGGTCATGTTAATGGAAAAAAGGTTCTTGTTTTTTCTCAGCTGATTTCTCAAATGAATTTTCAGGCTATTTTATTGTGCTGTTTATTTGGGCTCTATCTGCACCTCTAACCCGTAACACCTCAGAAGGCAATAAACGGCTGATTAGTGTTTCTAATCGGCTGTGCCCCCCGCTGTCTGATTGGTAAATGTTAGGGGTAGGGCAACCTCAAGGAGGAGCCCCACCTCATGGCTCAAACTGTCAGCTAAGGGTGTTGGGCTTTAGCTGAAATTCAGGCAGTCGAGAGCTTCTGGTTTCTCACCGTTGGCTGACTTTGGGAGAGGAGGAGCCGTTTCACATGGATCAGGTTAAAGTCAGCGTCATCCCCGTTGTCACTGCCCTGTGTGGTCACCGGTTTAAATACAAATAACCTTTTTGATATCATTTTCTAATACACTCACAAACACACACACACACACACCCTGTCTTAAAAAGTTAACATTTTTGGTCATCTCTCTTACATGTCATTCATCCCCCACAGTGTTTTCCTCACCCCCAGCTGGTCACTGCAGATGGCTGTCCCTCCCTTAACCTGGTTCTGTTGCAGGTTTCTTAATGTTATAAAGGAGTTTTCTTTACCCACTGTCACCAGTGTTTACTTATAGATGATTGTGTGATTGTCAGAAATTTCTCCTGAAAGCTATGGGGCCGTTATCCTGCATTTCTCATGAAATGAAACGAGTGACATCTTTGAGCTGCATCAAAGCTGGACCAGCAGTACAGTTTTGCACTATTAAATCGTAATTATATTCATACAGTCCTTTTGTTGCATTGAAATTTCATAAGTTTCAAAGTTTGACAGAAGAAAGTTACTGACCTTGATATCCTGTGCAGCTCAGCAGTAAAGTGGGAACTGAAAGGAGGCAACAGTCACGTTATTTAGATTTTTCACACTTGGAAAAAGCAGAAGTTCTGAACTTCCACAACACTACCACCCACTCTTTTCTCTTCACTCTTTCTCTGTGAGACTGTTGCTGATCTACTTCAGATCATCAATCCCATCCTAATATTAAAGCTAAATGATTCATACTCACCTGGTCTCAGGGGACCCATTTATGGTCAGGGTTACTTTCATCCACTTGCTTTCTTTCTTTTTTTTTTTTTTTTTTTAAATCTATCAATGTGTACATCTAGGTCCTGCTCTCCTAAGGTTTTCCACTGGTGAATGCCAGAAATAGGCCACAAAAAATACAGTACAGTAAAAATACAGTAAAATGTATGAAGGTGAAGGAATTTTCCGTATTAGTCATTTACAGGTATTTTTCTGTATTTTTCAACTACTGCAATGCATTGTGGGAAAAAGAACCCGAAAAGGAGGGAAAAGTAAGAGCAAGAGCAGCCATTAGGCTTCTTTTAGGCTTCATCTGGATTTTGGAGTTGGAGAAACTGCCTTCAAATTTCTGTGGTAAATATTAAAACTCATACTTTCTTTTATTAAAATAAAATTTTTCAAAAGAATCATCTTTTTTATTTAGAAAGAATTGTTAATTGTTATTTGTTAACTGCTTCACGCTGTCTCCAGATAAGTCAGGCATATTTTGCTGACTCATTTTTAAAATAATC
Organism: Aulonocara sp. 'chitande type north' Nkhata Bay; assembly: GCF_057382095.1. Taxonomy (NCBI): domain Eukaryota; kingdom Metazoa; phylum Chordata; class Actinopteri; order Cichliformes; family Cichlidae; genus Aulonocara; species Aulonocara sp. 'chitande type north' Nkhata Bay. The sequence continues at coordinate 11,372,877 of NC_141346.1, forward strand.
GTTGTTTAAGTTTAACATGACTTAAGCTTTCCATTTTAGTTAATGTTAAAATCATTTTTGCTAAGATACCACCAGTATTGCCCTCCAGTGGCAGGCAGTTTTCATAAATACTATAGTTAGCTGTCTGCGTCTCTCTGGGTATTACACAGCTGTGACAGCTAAGGTCAGCGATGTAGGTAACTGGGAAAAGTGAAAAACTTCATGGTTCTACTAATGTATAGAGAGGAAGAAATTATTTTAGGACTCTAATAAGTAATATAATAATACCTATGTTTTACAGCTGGCTCTACTGTACACTTTAAAGGGTTTCAGGCAAATTTACACTAACCCTAATTTAAGTCTCAGAACTTCCTGGCTGACGCTAACAAATGCTAATGTTAGCCTCTGATTTGGGACTTTAGCTAGCTGACCAGCATAGATTAATTTGGTGGTTAACAGACTGTAGTGGTAATATTATTTAGTTTCACCTCAGCACATTTACAATTATGTCTATTTTATATGCCTTGTGGGGGATGGTGACATACTATAAACTGTAATGTCTATATCAAGCTTTTAGCCTTATATAAGCAGAGACATTTGTGTCTTTCTTAAAAATTCAGATCCTTAGATTATTTGAGAAGCCATCACTAATTGAAGCACTCTAAACCCTGCAGAGGAAAATTTTTACTTATTTCACATGTGATCACACATTTTGGTTTTCCAGGGCAGAGCAATGAAAAGGAAAGTGAAAACGAGTGAAAAAAATGATGAAGATACAAGCTGGTGATGATCCAGAGCAGCTGCTCTCAGGAAATGAGAAAAAACCTGATCACCTTCTCTACAGAAACAAGGTGAGTTTAATGTTGTGGTTGATTTAGTTTTTCAAGGTATGTATGTTTCTTTAATTACAAACTGCTTATGTTGATACAGAATGCTGTTATGTGTATACAGCTCTACATGTATTATAATCCTCTGTAGGGCTGTTTGATATGATAGATATCGGATGATGAAATGAAAACATCTATCGTTTCATATTATATGCTATTTTTTGTTTCGTGATGTCACAAAATACACTGTTATGGCAATATTTTTTCATCATTAGATGGTCACCATGTGGATGCATGCACAGAAAATAGCAGCATGACCAGTAAACTTCCAGGCTGGACGACTGTAATTCATTATTATCAGGATGTCTTAAAAACTCACTGAAAAACCTTCGGTTAATCCAAAATGCTGAAGCAAGAGTCCTGACAGGGACTACAAAGAGAGAGCATATTTCTCCTGTATTGGCTTCCCTTCATTGGCTTCCTGTTAAATCCAGAATTGAATTCAAAATCCTGCTTCTTGCCTACAAGGTCTTAAATAATCAGGCCCCATCTTATCTTAATGACCTTGTAGTACTCTAAGGAGCTTGCAAAGAAAAGCGTCTGGACTTCTTTGAGTTGCTTGAAGACGTTTCACCTCTCATCCGAGAAGCTTCTTCAGTTCTAAGGTCAATTGGTGGGGAGTCACAGATTTAAACCTAGTGGGAGTATCCCCCCAAAGAGGGACAAAGGACCCCCTGATGATCCTCTAATCACATGAGCCAAAGTGTGAAAGCAGGTGTGGGTCCCAATCAGCCAGGATTTCTGGTGAGCTCATTGTGAAACCTGGCCCCACCCTATCATGCGAATTCCTGAGGTCAGATGGCCCAGGGTGTGAGTGGGCGTTAAGGCGTCTGGGAATTGATCTCAAAACTGGATTATAGATGGCAGACAGTTGGTGTCTTAAACCACCACCTCTGTTCAAAGATGGTCGCTCACAGTGGACATAGATGCTTCTTTCAGTCCTCTTTCAAACCATCTGTCCTCTCTGTCCAAAATGTGAACGTTGGCATCCTCGGAAGAGTGTCCTTTATCCTTAAGATGCAGATGGACAGCTGAGTCTTGTCCTGTGGAGGTGGCTCTTCTGTGTTGTGCCATGTGCTTGTGAAGTGGCTGTTTGGTCTCTCCAATGTAGAGGTCTGGGCATTCCTCGCTGCACTGTACAGCATACACCACATTGTTAAGTTTGTGTTTAGGAGTTTTGTCTTTCGGGTGAACCAGTTTTTGTCTGAGCGTGTTGCTGGGTCTGAAATACACCGGGATGTCGTGCTTGGAGAAAACTCTCCTGAGTTTCTCTGATACACCGGCTACATAGGGGATGACAATGTTGTTGCGTCTGTCCTTCTTATCCTCCCTCGCTGGTGTCTGATCTTCTTTTCTGTGCATTTTTGCTGACTTTATAAACGCACAATTAGGATAGCCATAAAGACCTGGATGGCCGCTAACTTTCTGCTTCTTAATTCAGATAAAACTGAGGTTATTGTACTCGGCCCTGAAAAGCTTAGAAATATGGTATCTAACCAGATTCTTACTCTGGATGGCATTACCTTGGCCTCCAGTAACGCTGTGAGGAACCTTGGAGTCATTTTTGACCAGGACATGTCCTTCAATGCACATATTAAACAAATATGTAAGACTGCTTTCTTCCATTTGCGCAACATCTCTAAAATTAGAAATATCCTGTCTCAGAGTGACGCTGAAAAACTAGTTCATGCATTTATTACTTCCAGGCTGGACTACTGTAATTCATTATTATCAGGATGTCCAAAAAACTCACTGAAAAGCCTTCAGCTAATCCAAAATGCTGCAGCAAGAGTCCTGACAGGGACTAGAAAGAGAGAGCAGATTTCTCCTGTTTTGGCTTCCCTTCATTGGCTTCCTGTTAAATCCAGAATTGAATTCAAAATCCTGCTCCTCACATACAAGGTCTTAAATAATCAGGCCCCATCTTATCTTAATGACCTTGTAGTACCATATCACCCTATTAGAGCACTTCGCTCTCGCTCTGCAAGCCTACTTGTTGTTCCTAGAGTATTTAAAAGTAGAATGGGAGGCAGAGCCTTCAGTTTTCAGGCCCCTCTTCTGTGGAACCAGCTTCCAGTTTGGATTCAGGAGACAGACACTATCTCTACTTTTAAGATTAGGCTTAAAACTTTCCTTTTTGCTAAAGCATATAGTTAGGGCTGGACCAGGTGACCCTGAATCCTCCCTTAATTATGCTGCAATAGACGTAGGCTGCCGGGGAGTTTTTCCTTTCCAGTCACCTTTCTCACTCACTATGTATTAATAGACCTCTCTGCATTGAATCATATCTGTTATTAACCTCTGTCTCTCTTCCACAGCATGTCTTTATCTTGTCTTCCTTCTCTCACCCCAACCGGTCGCAGCAGATGGCCCCGCCCCTCCCTGAGCCTGGTTCTGCCGGAGGTTTCTTCCTGTTAAAAGGGAGTTTTTCCTTCCCACTGTTGCCAAAGTGCTTGCTCATAGGGGTCATATGATTGTTGGGTTTTTCTCTGTATGTATTATTGTACGATCTACTGTACAATATAAAGTGCCTTGAGGTGACTGTTGTTTTGATCTGGTGCTATATAAATAAAATTGAATTGAATTAAAGATGAGGCAGAACCAGGTAGCTTCAAACAGAAGGACCTCTGTAGCATGGACATGGTTTGGTTCTGAAAAGTTTGACACAAACCAGAAAACTGTACTGCGCAAATTATGCTGCAAACTGTTCCCCACCACAGATTCAAACACGACAAACCTCTTCTACCACCTATGCAAGAATCACATGAAAGAGTCTGGAGAGAGTTTATGAATGAGAAGCAAAAAAGAGTCGTCAGGTGATCAAAATAAACCTTAGACTAAAACATTAGAACAGGTTTTTCTCCGCAGCACACCATGTAATAAATACAAAGAAAATGGCGGCTGTTACAACTTATGTCTAAAAATATACAGTTTCGTGCATCAGTCAAAACACTCAACTCCAGGTACACAACGCCCAGCTGAAAACACTTTACACAGGTCGAGTTGCCCGAGATTCACAGAGTTTAAAGAAAATGCACTATCTGGTGATATTTAATCTCCAGAGACCCAGGAAAAAATGTGTTTTGAATTTGATTTTTTTTTTCATATAAATCAAGTATTGGGTTGGTAAAAAACACATTGCAAAAACAATTTTCTTTTTAACTAATTTTATTAACATTTTACAACATGTGCACTTCAGTGCACAACGGGAGTTCATTGATCACGAATGTGAAACTAACAAAATTCAAGAGCTATTTAAGAAAATTAAATGCTCCACGGAACTCTTTGTAAGAAGGATATTAAAACATATTTAAATGACAATATCATAAAAAAGTAGATCACGGGTCAACTTCATTGACACTTTCCCAAATTTCAGGAACACCTTCTTTATATCTGTTCAGTTTTATTCATGTAGCACCACTTAAACAGTCAACAAATCTTGACTCAAAGTACAGTAAGTATTGTAAGCTTTGTGACCCTTCAAAAATGTTCACACCAATGTGAGTTGCATTTCAGTACTCAAAGTGAGTGGCTATAACTGACTACGTGTGTACTGTATCATGAGTGGACAGACATGGATGTAAACCACACCTTAACTGTTTGGCTGAGGCAAAACTACCACGAGGCAGTGATTCTAACTTAATATTCTGGATATTATTAAATGTGAACATATCGTTAAATATTAAATTTTTTGTTTGTCAGGTAGCCACTTGAATGAATTTAAATAAACACATTTACATGAAGGTAACCTGGTTTCAAGGAAATAAAAATGCTCAAATTTGAAAGTTTGTGCATTATTTTGTCTGTGTATTAGCTGTTTAGTCATTTTATGATGAGATGGATGCTGTCATCATATTTTAGTATAGTTTTTGAGTTGAGAGAATAAAATAATATTTAACATTAATTGTACCAATGTTGTTGTGTGCTAAGCACTACATTTAATGAACTACAGTGAAAAGATGTGCCTGTAAATGGTAATATAAAAAGAACTTTCAATTTTTCTATTACGGAAAATATCAGTTAATGATACAGAAAATATGCTGTGAATAAACCGAATTTTCCGTTTTATAACTGAAGGAAATGTCCATAAATAATAGAGAGTACACTGTAAATCGACAGAATTTTCTGTTTTATCATTTACAGAAAGGTCCGTCAACTTCCGTAAAAAAACAGAAAATTTACTGGCAAAAAAATTACCAGAAAATTTTCAGTTTTTCTACAGATTTTTTTTTTTTTTACAGTAATCTTCGTCACTACCTTGTGGAGATTAACAGGTCAAAGTTCTTTTGAAACTGGAAACATTGCTGCTATCAAAAGAGTCTTAGGGCGGAAGATGTGTTTGAACTTCCTTCTCCCTAGGACTAGTTGAGAGGGAAACATTTATTCATTTATCCATTTATATAATTAAAGCATCCATTCAGTGCAGATACAATTCTTTGTTTTCTTATCATGAAGTTGACTTAAAGGAAAATCATGTTTTGAAAACTCTTCAACATTAATTTATTTATTTTAGACAAAGAAAAGTCAAAACATCACTGAACAATTTTAGAAATACTGCTGGTACTGAAGCTTCAGACCAGCTAAAGCTGGGCAGACACTGTGCAATTTTTTTTTCAGTCAAGTTATTCAGCTCCTGCTCAAACTGTACGACTGAATCGCAGGGGTTAGAAGTTCATACGTCAAGATGCAGGGTCTCACACTATACGGCCCGATCCTCTGATGCGACCTGAGTGCTCACACTGTGCATCCAAATTTTAGCTTGTTAACATAAAGTGGTAGAAGTTCTACAAGTTCTGCCTTCATTGTTTGTGTCCAGATCACATGCTGCACTGCCATGCTGATTCATCTTTTTCACTTCTGCTTCTGTGTTACATGCGCAGTGTGAGACGTTGCGTTAAATCGGCTTGTGGCCTCGCATCAACAGTGTAATACCCTCACAAGTGGCAACCAGGATTTCAAACAGGTTTGATTTTCTTGTGAACATACGATCTCTAATCGGGAGCTGGTCGTGAGGTGTTAATTGCTTCTCAGTACCCCATGTATACTACACAATGCACAACACATGATTAAGGCGGAACTCGGGCTCATCCCCAAAATGGTCGCACAACTGAAAAATCATCTCAAAATGGGCCAAAAATCGCACAGGGTATGCCCAGCTTAAGCTGGAGAAGACAACAGAACTGCAGCCATGTTTTCTGTTAAAATGTTTAAGGTAATTATTACGTCTTGTACATACAGATAAAGGAACATATTGTACTTACAGAGAAGTGACAGCAGATGTATTTCCTTCATGGTTTTTCTTGGTAATGGTATCGAAACCTCAGCTCAGCTTTAAAGCCCTTCTCTTTCCTGTGACAGACTCCGTTGTGGTTTCATCATATTTCCTGGTTTTTTCCTTTGTTTGGTGGCAGTAAAAAATGATAAAAAAAAAAAACAGAGAATAGAAAACAATAATACAAATATATGAAAATGTTTATGATGCACTCGCTGATGGGGAAAATAGCGTGAAGGAAACAGCCTGAAGTTTCTATTTAGATCAGAAAGATTCTGTACTAATTGTTTTTACTTTTTAAAACTATTTGTCCTAAAATTCTCACGCCTGCGGCAGCAGTCATGTGGCGTAGGTCACTGGACTGTCCTCTTCTTGTGTTTAGATGTTGCACTGTCACGTGACGTGACTTAGACACTTTGAGGGTTGTTAAGTTGTTTACATAATATTTATATTTGCACCAGTTGTTGTTTTTGTTGTTGAGAATTTTAATTGTAATGTATGTATTATAGTTTCTCAACAGCATTTGTTTGTTTTAATTTGTTTACTGGCTTGCGTCCACTTTAAGATTTTTCGTTAAAAAAAAAAAAAAAAAAAAGATAACTAAACCACCACGGCAGATCCGATGGTATTTTCATCCTTCGCAGCATCATTTATTCTTACAATAATCACACGGTTTCTGTAACAGTACATTCAACAGCTGCAGCTCTCCAGCTGCCAGCCATACACATCACCACCAACAACAACACAAGCAGAGCACAAGTTTTAAGCCAGCAAGGCTTGATTGTAGATGCCATGCACGGCCGGCTGCTGGGCAGGCGGCTGTCATGCAGGAGCACACAGAGAAGAGAGGCTAGAGAGAACAGCACGCCGGCCTCCTGCTTGACCTTCCGGATGAGGCAGGTGCAGTAGATCTCCTGGGGAGGGGAGGCAAGAGAGGTCCCCACAATCCTCTCTGCTGCTCTCACTACCCATTGTCATTTTTTTCCCGCAGGACCCAGTGCAGGAGTCATACCACACAGTGATGCAGTTGGTGAGGATACTCTCAATGGTGCCTCTGTAGAAGGTGCTTATAATGGGGGTTGAATCTCTTGCGCTTCTCAGTTTCCAGAGTCGCTGTTGGTCTTCTCCACATTCAGTGACAGGTTGTTGTAGCTGCACCACCCTGCCAGATGGTTAACTTCACCCTTGTAGTAGATCTCATCATTGTTGCTGATGTGACCTACCACAGTTGTTTTGTCAGCAACTTGATGAAAAGGTTGGAGCTGTGTGATGGTGTGCAGTCGTGGGTCAGCAGAGTGAAGAGAAGCCAGCTCAACACACATCCTTGAGGAGCCCCCGTATTCAGTGTTATTGGGCTCGAGGTGTTGCTGCCGACCCGTACTGTCTGCTGTCTTCATGTCAAGAAATCTAGCAGCCTGTTACAGTGGCTTCCAAAAGTATTCGGCCCCCTTGAACTTTTCCACATTTTGTTACATTACAGCCACAAACATGAATCAATTGTATTGGAATTCCACGTGAAAGACCAACACAAAGTGGTGCACACGTGAGAAGTGGAACGAAAATCATACATGACTCCAAACATTTTTTACAAATAAATAACTGAAAAGTGGGGTGTGCGTAATTATTCAGCCCCCTGTGTCAATACTTTGTAGAACCACCTTTTGCTGCAATTACAGCTGCCAGTCTTTTAGGGTATGTCTCTACCAGCTTTGCACATCTACAGACTGAAATATTTGCCCATTCTTCTTTACAAACCAGCTCCAGCTCATGGTGTTTTCAGAGTGATGTGCAGTGTTAGTTTTCCACCACACATGGCATTTTGCATTTTGGCCAGAAAGTTCCATTTTGGTCCCATCTGACCAGAGCACCTTCTTCTTCTGGTTTTCTTTAAACAATGGCTTTCTTCTTGCCACTCTTCTATAAAGGCCAACTTTGTTCAAAGTCACCGTGGGCCTCTTGGCTGCATTTCTGATCAGCGCTCTCCTTGTTCGGCCTGTGAGTTTAGGTGGACGGCCTTGTCTTGGTAGGTTTACAGTTTTGCCATACTCCTTTCATTTCTGAATGATGGCTTGAACAGTGCTCCGTGGGATGTTCAAGGCTTGGGAAATATTTTTGTAGCCTAAGCCTGCTTTAAATTTCTCAGTAACTTTATCCCTGACCTGACTGGTTTGTTCTTTTTTCAGTTTTGTTTGATTCCATTAATGTGGGGGGGCTGGTTGACCTCTGATGACCTCTAGAATTTTCTTGAATATCTTTAAAATGATAGCAGCACAAATGAAAATTTTTGCAGCACAAACCAGCACAAACGTTTGATACCGCTTTTGTTGGATTTGAAGAAGGTCTAACTGGTTAACGTAGAAAACAGTTAAGCTGGAAAACCGGGGCTGTGAGCTCGCAACATTTCAGCTGACTGTTAGCAGAGCTAGCGACATCTCTGAAAACCTTGGAGCACTTTTGCAAATATGTTCTTTGTTGACAACCTGACCAGACATGTGGAGATTATGTCATTACATTTGCAGATAAAACATTATTAAAAGCATAGATTGTTACAGAAAATGGGGTATTTTAAAACTTTAATTACAGTTTAGCCATCACCATTGCTGCTTGTGATTTGAAATGCATTCTGGAATACTTGGCTGCACCAAGTGAACACTACCAGCAGGTCATAGCAATCGATTATCTAGGATCAACCTGTCTTGACTTACTGTGCACGGCAACCAAGAAAAGCTCAAGGCTGGGTATTGTCACTGATTTCTGTAACTGATTCGATACCTGTTTGGTTCAGTTTGAACTAAGACAATTAGAAATATTATAATTCTGATCATTTATCAGTACATATCAATATGTTATATCTGTGTATAAAAACAAAGCTGACACTTCGCATCTCTTGTGTTTCTCTCGAGTCATTTCCCAAGCAATTCTGTGCTATGTTTAAAGTAACCGGCTTCCTTGCTGACCTTCCACACTCTCTCCGTGCTCACCTGGTTAGCTCCATTGCTGCTGCACTCATTTCTCCTGGCTGCTCACCAGTAAGCAGTGTTGGGGAGTAACGGAATACATGTACCGCCGTTACGTATTTAAAATACAAAATATGAGTAACTGTATTCCGTTACAGTTACCGTTTAAAAAGGTGGTATTCAGAATACAGTTACTTTGTTGAAATAAATGGATTACACTGCGGTACTTTCCTGTTTCATGTTGTCGCGGGTCAGGACTGTTTGGGTTTTGTTTGACAGCTACGTTCTGTTGTTCCAGGCGGCAGCGTTACGGTTGCCATGGTTACAGGGCGACGCTCTCTCTCTCTCTCTGCGACTGTGTGTTTCCTGGGTGAGAGAGCTCCTTTTCGTTGTTGTTGTTGTTGTTGTGCTAAGCTAACAGGCAGAATGCTACAAGCATAGCTCTAAAGAATGTAGCATCATGGGCAGTGTAGTCCGTGTTGCAGGGAGAATGGACTGCCATACACGTTAGGTATCTGTGAGCGCGAGGAGGGAGAAAAAGGGGAGTGGAAAGGTACGAGCAGTCATCGAGCAAAAACGGGAGCTGGAAGCATGTAAATATAATAATAACCACTGCAGCCAAGAAGAGTGCCTGACGAGCCCAGCTGTAAGTAAGCGATTACGACTTGACTGTACACCGTGTTCGTGTTTTCCTCCGAAAACAATAAGTTCCGTTGGAGCAGCCTTTCAACGCCTCTCTCTGTCTCTCGCAATAAAAGTTGACCCACACAACAAAGTAAAGCTATTTTTCGGCTACGAGCCGACAGGGACCCCGCCGTATTAGTCAGAGGTCCCTTTACTACAGTTCGGAGTCGCGGACCTTCAGTAATAGTAATAAATCACACAGCAATAGTACATTCACGTTGTTGTAAAAAACATGATAATATATTAAGTAATCCAAAGTATTCAGAATACGTTACTGTCATTGAGTAACGTAACGGAATACGTTACAGAATACATTTTGGGGCATGTATTCTGAAGGATGAGAAGTTGGGGAGAGAGGGATAGAGAGAGAGAGAAAAAACCCCCAGAGAATCTGCTTCAAAACCTGGCGACAAAAACCAAAACCACACAGCAGAGAAACAACAGCAACAACTAACTTATGCATAAATAACAGTAAATAATAAATATTAAATATTAATGAACAGCACACACTAATTGAGACCCAAGCTCCCCTCCACTCCCCAGCAACAGAGGTCCAACAGAGCCAGAGGGGCCAGGCTCTGCCAAGCACCCCCAGAGGAGCAATCTGCCACCAGACCCAGGTAATGGTTCCCTGTACTCTGGGATTGGGACAAGCAAACTCCCCCTGAAATGTCCTCCGCCTCCAGCGCCTTGCTAGGGTTGATATTCAGACTAAACTCCTCTTCAAAATTACCACGCAGACAAGGGGGATTGACTTCGCCGCCTTTACTTAGGCCAGTTGAAGAAGGGTAAAACTGAGAAAACAGCATGAAATCCTCTTAGAAACCATAAACAAGGACAAATAAACAATAGCAGTACAAATAACTTGATTGGCCAAAAGCGTTAGCTAATTCTTTCTTTACAAATGCTTCTATTAAGTAAACACTCAATCACACTTGTTCAAATAGATTTTTGTTCATTAGCAGTGTTGGGTAAGTTACTTTAAATTAGTAACTTAGTTACATTACTAGTTACTTCCATCAAAAGTAATTCAGTTATGTCAAGTTACTTGTTACTTTCAAAGTAACTAGTTACTAGGGAAAGTAACTTTGATTTTACTCAGACTTCTCTTGTTAATGTGTTGCTTCCGTAACTGGATGCCCAGCCAGACTGCCAGTCTTCTAGCTTGCTTACTTGCCACAAGTGCACTGTGCCACCTACCAATAGAAAGGAAAAGATAATGTGCATATTTCCACGAGAGAGATCCCACGCCTGGACCATCATTGACTGCTGCCATGATTCTAGCCTACGTCACAGCGTCATGTGCGCCTTTTACATCCAACACAAAAACTGCAGTCGTGGTGCTTTGATTGTACTCAGAACTCGGAAATTCTGCCTTCTGAATAGGAAGATGCAGGTAACACCAGACTGCAGAACAAGAGAGAAACAAGAGAGTGTCAGTTAACTTGACACTCGGACGGGCGGCCACTTCGGGTCTCTCCTCTTGCCTCCACTTTCCCTCATTTTGTTGTATTTATCCGCGACACCTTAAAGGCCGGTCCGTGAAAATATTGTCTGACATTAAACTGGTCCGTGGTGCAAAAAAGCATGGGGACCACTGCTGTACAATACAGAATACGTTTAGCCTGTCGAATTTACATAAATCTTCGATCGCTAGCAGTGTTACTCTGAAGTGCAGGTGTGCCTTTGAAACCCACACCTGCACTTGGTTTCAAGGTTCAAGGTTCAAGGTTCTTTATTTGTCACATGCGTAGTTATACAAGTATAACACACAGTGAAATGAAGCCTGACACGCTCCTCGACATGTGCAAAAATTTGGGGGGGGGGGGGGGTGTAGAGGAAGACTGGGTGAATGTGCAGTAGTAGCAGCAAGCAGGTGAATTCTGTACATTAGTATGAATAGACATCTGACTATTTTACAGGATAGACAATATAAACATATTTAAAATTAAAGGAATTGAAATGTACATTGTGCCTGGTTTTAGAGTGTCTGGAAGAGAGTCCTGACTCAGTCAATTATAGATGATGTGAGAGGGCGGGTGTGTGTGTTTAGGGCACGGATGGCTTGGGGATAGAAGCTCCTCTTGAGTCTCTCTGTCCTTGCCCGGATGATGTGGAACCTTCTACCAGATTGCAGAAGTTGGAACAGTTTGTTGCCAGGATGGGACGGGTCCTTCAGTATCTGCGCTGCTCTAGTCCGGCATCTCCTGGTGTAGGTGTCCTGAAGCGGGGGGAGAGCAATCCTGCAGCAGCGTTCTGCTGTACGGATCACTCTCTGGAGAGCTTTTTGGTCCTTCACACAGCTGTTCCCAAACCACGATGTCATGTTCTGTGTGAGGATGCTCTCCACAGCGCCTGTATAGAAAATCCTGAGGATCTTTGGAGAGACCCTGAACTTCCTCAGTTGTCGTAGGTGATACAGGCGCTGCCTAGCCTTTTTGGTCTGGACCTGAATGTGGGCAGCCCATGTCAGGTCTGAGGAGATGTGGACACCAAGATACTTGAAGGACTGCACCCTCTCCACTGGAGCTCCATTGATGATAATGGGCTTGTAGTCTCTGTGCTGACCCCTTCTGAAGTCCACCACCAGCTCCTTGGTCTTGCTGACGTTCAGCTGGAGGTGGTTGTCCTGGCACCACGATGCCAGATTCTTCACTTCATCCATGTAGACCGCCTCATCGTTGTTGGAGATGGCACCCAACACCACTGTGTCGTCAGCAAACTTCACAATGGTGTTGGAGCCATGGGTGGCCACACAGTCTGAAGTGTAGAGGGAGTAGAGCAGTGGCGAGAGGACACATCCCTGAGGTGCTCCTGTGTTGATGGTGATGCTGTTGGAGAAGCACCTGCCCACCCTCACCACCTGAGTTCTGCCAGTGAGGAAGTCCAACACCCATGCACACAGACAGCTGTTAAGTCCCAGATCCCTCAGCTTTGTGAACAGTCTGCAGGGCACTATTGTGTTCATTCTATAATACTGGACTTATGTTTCTACGAAGGTTTGAACTCTAAGAGTGTTTAAACAAAAGAGAAAAGTGTGAAAATGTTCATGCCTGTCTGAGAAAAGTTTATAAAGCATGTAGTGAGGGGTTTTACAGTCTTAAAACATCTATAATAATTGTAAAAAGTAAAGCTGGCTGCTTTGCGGATTTCACCTACTGCGGGTTATTTTTAGAACGTAACTCCCACGATAAACGAGGGACTGCTGTATTATTAATAGCAGTGTCTGGGACATCTAATTGATTAACATCAACATTGATTATTATGCACTGTTATCTTTGTTCAAGGAGAGCTAAAAATATAAAACTATCTCTCAGCTTGTTTGTTGCCAAAAATGGCCACCTTCTGTGTATGTTCACAAAATGCTATAAAATGTGTATTTCTTAAAACATTTATCTACTTTTACCGACTTGACTCTTTAAATTAGCACCAGTCCTTTTCATCAAAAACCAAAATTTTATCTAAATTCTTTTTTTTTACTCTTTAAATGCCAGTTAGGTTATGTATTACCAGTAACTTTTCAGATAAAAAGGTGATAAAGTCCTAATGTTTTCATGAAGCTTCCTATTTATTTATTTTTTCATCTGAGCATCGGGGACAAGGCTGTCTTCCAATTGTTGAGGTCAGTGTGCGCCCCATTTCTTCCAGGATCACTCTTCATTTGTCTGTTTAAGAGGACTCCTACTACTGTGAACTGGTTTTTATGGGACAAAGGCATTGTATTCCAAGACATCTGGGAGATTGTAAAAATGAGCAGTGATGCCCTTCTTGCCATCTTTCCAGAAAAATAAATGATCTGGAAGCTGTTAGGCTTACTTACAGCAGTAGCACTTTCTGCACCTGCATAAACTCCAGGACACATTTCCTAACAGTTTGTTGCTGTATGTGCTGCAGCTTTAATATTTGCAGTTAATATTTTGGCTATGGTGTCTTGTTCTGAAATCTACAAGAGTAAAAGTGTTTTTAGCAGGTGCTTCAAAGCTAAGTTTGACTGGGAAACTCAAAGCTCAATAGTCTGTATCAACAGAAATTCACTGCAGCCTGTGTAATATTTGATGCATCATAATTTATTTCAGTCTATCTTGCAAATACATATTTGCGTTGCAATGTCATGCACAAACACACACAACTATTAGATCCTTAAGATCAAACCTGTGTCATTCTTTTGGTCCATTGCAGTTATAGTAAGCCATCAAACGCCACTATTTGAAACTAATTTTGAAAAATATTACATGAAATTGGTTGTTTGGCCAAAAATGGGTAAATGATGTAATTTGGTAAAAAAACAAACAAAACAACAGCCATAATTTTTATGTGTTGCGTTTAGAATGAAAGCAATTTTACCTACATTGCATGATTTAGCACTGTCAATACCAAGGAATTTAAAAATGTCATAATAATGGGTTTTAAGTGGCCAAAAGCTGAAAAAAATCTACACATTTTCATTCCATTTGCATTAACACAGCAAAAATGGTCAAATAAAAAAAAGAAGTGAAGTGGCCATATGGCCAGCACAGGGCCCAGAGGGTTAATGCGTAAAATATATAAAAATATTATTGATTACTGGGTAATACATTATTGTTAATAGCAACTGTAAGCTTTTTATTTTGAAGTTACAAGTATAAAAAATGCTGTTACATTTACACTGTAATTTTTTACTATAAGTATGGACATTTTGTAATAAGTTTAATTGGAATTCTGTACACTGGAAAAAAACAACAACCCAACAACACATAAACAAACCAAACAAACAGCCAGTGCCTTCATCTGTCCATTAAATGTCAAACATCGCATTGACCTGTAGTCCCTGCTCATCACCACATGCTTTTAAAAAGAGCTCCATGTACCCTGCAAACTGAAAAACAAAGAAGAAGAAGTCCCTCTACACAAACACAATGCAGATGACAGGCCAGGCGCAAACATCTATTGATCTGTTTGAATGCCTCTTCATCATGTTAGCCTTGAAGTTTTTTTTGTAAGAAGACTAAGACCACAGAGAGGGCATTTCATTTTCATGGACTTTCCACAAGCCACAGTTTCATTGAGCACAGAGGGTAGAGCACATGAATGTTCTACCCAAGATTCAGAAAATGGTTTAGATGCTGGAGACAAGACATCAAGAGGGAGATGGGGCTCCACGGAGAGTTCAGTGGGGAGCAGTCCTGATAGTGGTGGCTGACTTGGCATTGAAGAATGCTGATATGACAATAAATGCCTTGCCATATCCCCACGCTGCATGATTGTCATGTTACAGACACGGCAGTGAAAGTCCACCGGCATATCATTTTGTCTGTAAGAGAGAAAAAAAAACCCATATGTAATTTAAATGTAGTTGTATAGAATGCAATCAGTTTATCTAACAATCAGATTGCACATGTTAAAAAACATCCAAGCCATCCTCAATAATGAAAGCAAAATGGTGTGGATCACAAGAGCTGTCAAGACATGCGGTGAACAGGAAAACATATTTAATGAAAACACACTTTTTTCTCTTGCTGATGAATGCACTGAACTGTACAATGTGAAAAGCAACTTTTAAGTCAACAAAGAGACTGCAGAAGTGCTGAAAAGAAGTGCATATTTATAACTTTAACTATGAGATATATTTAGTACCAACATACCTTTGAAGGCAAAGCATTTTTAATGTGTCCATTTATATGCTCCTCCATCTTTGCCCTGACAGCAGGGCTGAAAGTGGGGCACAGAGGGCAGTGAAGGAGTCTTCGGCAACACGTGGTGCATTCCTGCAATTCTGGCTTTGAGGCAAGATTTCAAATTTATACGTGCATCTAAAACAGAGAGAAAAACAGATAAACATCATATACACATTTAAGTTCAGGTTTCAGCAGAAATAACACGTTACAGTTAGCATGTAAGAGATTTGGGGAGAAAATTCTTTACAAAAACATAATTTACAAGACACTTTTATTTGTGACATACGTATCTATTGACATATAACAGACAATTTAACAAAGGCTAACTAACATCTGGGCAATGAAAAAGCAGAACAGAATGGAATAGAGAGTATTAGTATTTATAAATATATAAATCTCTTTGTGACAAACTTTACAATGTTGATGCAGGTGGAATGAGAGACATGAATAAAGCACAATATGCAGTAAATGAAAAAATGTGCGGAGGGCTTTCGCTTTGGTGGCCTCAGAATCTCATCTCTGATTTTTGCAGATGATGTGGTTCTGTTGGCTTCATCGGGTGAGGGCCTCCAGCTCGCACTGGAACGGTTCGCAGCCGAGTGTGAAGCAGCGGGAATGAGGATCAGCACCTCCAAATCTGAGGCCATGGTTCTCAGCCGGAAAAGGGTGGAGTGCCCACTCCGGGTCGGGGATGAGTTCCTGCCCCAAGTGGAGGAGTTCAAGTATCTCGGGGTCTTGTTCGCGAGTGATGGGAGAAGGGAGCCGGAGATCGACAGACGGATTGGGGCTGCAGCTGCAGTAATGCGGACGCTGCACCGGTCCGTCGTGGTGAAGAGGGAGCTGAGTGTAAAAGCGAAGCTCTCAATTTACCGGTCGATCTACGTCCCTACCCTCAACTATGGCCACGAGCTGTGGGTAGTGACCGAAAGAACGAGATCGCGGATACAAGCGGCAGAAATGAGCTTCCTCCGAAGGGTGGCTGGCCTCTCCCTTAGAGATAGGGTGAGAAGTTCGGCCATCCGGGAGGGGCTCAGAGTAGAGCAGCTGCTGCTCCACATCGAAAGGAGCCAGCTGAGGTGGTTCGGGCATCTGACAAGGATGCCCCCTGGGCGCCTCCTGGGTGAGGTGTTCCAGGCATGTCCCACTGGGAGGAGGCCCCGGGGCAGACCCAGGACACGCTGGAGAGATTATATCTCTCGGCTGGCCTGGGAACGCCTTGGTATTCCCCCGGATAAGCTGGAGGAGGTGGCTGGGGAGAGGGAGGTCTGGGCCTCTTTGCTTAGGCTGCTGCCCCCGCGACCCGGCTCCGGATAAAGTGGATGACACCGACAAATTTACTGTGAAAATACATGTGACTCAGTGAACAGATTAATTTGGAAAGCCCAATATGCACATTTGGTATTTATAATACAACAGGCTGTGCTTACCTTTTTATTTTTGGACCGGTCCTCTGTTCACCTCGCCTCACGATCTCACCAAAGGTCAAATCTGCACCTCCTCAGCACACCAAAGATCCGGGTCACTGCACCAAGTTGTTGAAATCTCCCAATTGTTTGAATCTTTGGGCTGAAGGAAGGACAATACTCGGTGTATAAATGCTCAATCAACAATCATTTATTTCCATACAATTCAACAGTAAGAGCATTACAACGTCCGGACGGGAGAGATGCCTGCAGAGGTTCGACAGCATGTCTCAAAATGGTGGCAACTTTCACAGACTTTTATAGCTAGTCACAGCCCCCCTCTTTGTCATAAAAGCTGCATCTTCACATGTTTTTCTAATTCTTAGCGAGCCTGGCTCCTGACCTTGCCTCCCTGTCTTTCTGTGTGAAATTGGAAGGGGGGTAAAGAATGTGGTTTTATCTCTTCTGCCCAGACACCTAGTCTCCCTCTTACAGCCTTCTTCACATGATTCAGCAATAAAACATCTCAAGAAAACAGTGTCAGACATTCACAGCTGATCAAGGATACAGAGTAATGCACACTTTGTCTAATGAACTACAAATGATTATGTTTCTTTTATTCAAGAGTATAATAGAGACTAAACTACATACATAGCACACCATTAGAACTAAAGGATAATATATGGCCTACAGCTGTTAAGCTAATTTACTACATTGACTACTGGTCATAAAATGGCATATGTTTAACTACTAGTCTTTAACAGTCCTCTGGACTCAAGCTATTCCAACAGCAGCACAGCTCTCACTACCTCTCCACACACCGGCCGTTCTATGTCCTCACCATGTACTGGTAGACCAACCCGCACCAACGCCGCGCCACACTTGTGGTGGCCGCGGCGGCCACCATCTACTCCGCTGCTGCTCCCCTTCTCCTGTCCGTCCAGGCCCTCTTATTGGGCCTCTGTGACCTCCCAGGTGTGCCCAGTTAGTAATCAGGGAGGGGTGGAGTCTCTCCAGGACAAGTCAAAAATAAATACAATAAAAGCATGCAATAAAACAAGAATAAAACACTATAGAATATTAAAACATTAACAATAATAAAACACAGCAACTCATGCGAGATAAAAACCTAGTTAACTTGTCCATTTCCACCCCGTGACAGAAGGATGCTTCAAATGCCATAGTTGGAGGCAATGACGTCACTGCGACGCGATGAAGGCTGTCCAAATTCGAAGAGCCTCCAAATGTGGCGACAAATGCGTTCTTCATTTCCCCGAATTTGAAGGATGGGTTGGGTGTATCCTTTGTGTCCTACCATATCCCAGGATTCATTGCAGGCCATACAGGAGATTTTTTTCTGACAACGATGGCGGTTGAAGCGGGAGAGGAAAACACTGTCAAATGTAAGCTCAAATGTTTTTCATGTATTGCCGCTTTCACACAGCCAATTTTGATTTTTTCAAATTAACCTTTTTGTGATATGTTTACGGGAATAAAGACCAAACGGCTCAATTTACTAAAATGAGGAGATAACGATCATCTCCTCAGTGGGGTGAAGAATTCGGCAACTGTGGCATGGCGGTAGGAGAATAAATCAATTTAGACATCATATGCATATGAGTATGGTTTTATTAACCCTCATGCTTTCCAGAACGTGTGGAGTCCAGACGGTATTCCTCGTGTGTTCTGCTGTGAAAACTCTTGGATTTAGGGATTAACATAGTTGCCATGGTTTCCTCTCTTCTCTTTTTTTGTGATCGGGACATTTCTGGAGAAGATGGGCCAGGGGAAATCATCTCCTTACAGAAAAAAAAAAAAGAAATGGGATAACTTTTAAAAAATACAAATTATGTATGTGTGTTATTAAGAAGGCAATTATTAAATAAACAAGTTAATAAATGTGCAATTACTAAGAGTTGTTGTGTTGTTTTTATTTGTCTACTGTCATTTTTGATTTCCTCTGCCTTTAGGATTGCAAGTATCCAGGCTCAGAAGAGGGGGTCAGTGGGAATCCCAATGCTGCTACTTGGCCCTGGTTTGCCCTCATGGATGAGGTGATAGGACTGAGGCCTTCCATTAAGCCTCCTGTCCTAATTTCCTCACTCCCTGAGGACACTCCAGGGCCAAGCACAGCAGTGGGTGACCAAAACGAAAGCAATGAGGAAGCTGATCAGACACCCACAACAAGGAGAGAGAGGAAAAGAAACAGGGATGATGAGCTGCTAGACCTCATCAGAGAGGACATGAGGCAGCAAAGAGAGGCTGAGGAGAGAGCAGGGAGAGGATGGACAGACTGTTTTCACTTGAAAGACTAGTTCCAAAATAAGTCATGTATTAAGACATTTATTTATTTGGATATATTTGTTATGTTGTTATATGTGTTGCATTAGTTTAAAAGTTTTATGTTATTAATACATTGATTAAAACAAACAGTAATTGTCACTGAACTCATTTTATTTACATGTATTTGTAACATGCACAAACATAAAGTTACCTTCGAACAATTTTACATGGATATTTATTTGATGGCAGTAAATAAATAACAATAACAATTAAACAAGAATATTTCTAATACACCAAGAATATTAAAAAAAAGGAAAAACAATATTTACAGTTGTTCACACAGGATTAACCTGATTGACCTGTTCCTGGACCATTTCTTTAACAACTGTAATAGATTACAGGAAGCCTCTGGCAGTGTTGCTGAATCTGCCCGAGCAAGATCAGACATGGATGGAGTGCTTCAACTGAGACCTGCGGTTTTTCTTTTCTGGTCGGCGAGTGGAGAATCACACAGGGTGGTCTGCAAAGAAAGCATCAGGATGCTTCCTCCTGCTGTCCACTGCATCGTCCATTCACTGGGTTTGCAGGGCTGGCTCACTCGACAGCTGCTACACCACTAAGATGTTTTCAGAAATATGTAAGCAGGAGATGGTGGATGCTATATTACTACTAGTATAATACTTGTAACTCTGTAGCAGACAACAGTTTGATAAGTGTAAAAAAAGAAACTAAAAGATTAGATTGTATAAGTTTCAAAGATATTTAGTTTATATATTTGATATAATACAGCACATGTTTATGACTGACCAGCCATAATGCAGTTACTGAAATTATCCATGAAATTAGCTAAGTAATTCCTAAATGTGTGTAGATTAAAGAAAATTATTTTAGCTGGATATGATTGTCTCTGATGAGCCTAAGGTACAAAACATGCCAGTGATGATGATAAAGTTTTTTTCTGGCTCATCGAGAATTAAAAATGTACAAATAAACTGAGCGACATTTCTGGGTCCATTTTAAAGTTGTCGCGCTGTGGCGCTAGCGACCGGAAAAACACGGAAGTAAGGGCAGACTTGAACAAAGGCTAAAAGGCTGTCCAATTTCACAGCCGCTCACTTCTGTCCTACCCGACCGTCGAATTCAGAGCATCCTTCCCCTGAATTTGGACACAGCCATGGATACAAGCAGATCATCAGTGATGCTGCCTCACAGTGATGACTCCTTCCACCTGCTTGCGTCTTCCTTCCTCCTTTCTTATTTCCTATCTGGCATCCTTGATCCTTGATTCCTCTCCCCAGCTCTTGTCCTCATGTTTTTGAGGATTTTCTCATTTCTCTAATTTGTCTCCTCTCTGTTGTCTCCTCTGTTTCCTGCCTTTGACCTGATTGCCTTTCATTTAAAAAAGTACAACATCTTGACATCCTCATATTTTAAACCTTCTTTTAAAGTTGACAAAACTCCATCATGAACAGTTTTGTTAAAGTCCACATACAGGAGCATCTTATGATGTCAGGTGTAACAGAGATAATGACGTGTTTCATATTTAGAGACATTTTTAAATCATTTCACAGCATAAATCAGTGTGACAGATGTCAGAGCTCACTCACAGGAGTCCTCCCTCCATGGTCTGTATATTCCAGCTGTGGCCACGCCTCTCTTCTAAGGTAAAAGGACTCATAAAGGATCCACCTTTGCATGATTCCAGCTCTTCCTGCAGCCTCCTCTCTCCTTCTGCCAGGAAGTCTGAAGGAACAAGTCTCAACAAACACACTGATATAAACTGAACTGGTGTTATTGTAAATAAAGTTGACTTGAATTAAAGGTCAGATGTAAAACCATCCAGTGATGTTGGATTTCTTATTTTCCCCCCAGTGTTCACACTGAGTTTCAGCTTTACATCTGTATAAAGACCTGAGGGCTGAACTATGAAGTGAGATTAATGTGTGAGTGAGAATCACACTGTATTAACCTGGCTAAATCACCATGGTAACTGATGCTAAATACAGAACCTGGGCAGGAGCAGGTTATTGTTAGGATCTGGGCTGGCTGGGTTTACTTTTCTTTATTGCTTTCCTATTCAGGAACAAGAGGACGGATGGGCGTGGCCATGGTGTGCTGGGTTTTCTTGACACACCTGAGGATGCTTTGGCTCAATCAGGCTGGTGTACTTGGGGAGCGGTGTGGCAGCTCTTCTTCTGTGTTTAGTGGTAAACAGTCATTTCTGTGTTTAGCTTAAAGATTAACTTTGTCGAGGCTGTAATCTGCACAAAGCCTGGAGCATAAACAGTGAAAGATAATACTCAAAGTCATGATACCTGTTATCTCTTACTGGGGTTTAGAGTTTATTGAGCCGGCTAACATACAGGAAAATCTGACCTTTGACCTTCCTTTGTATGCCTCTCTGGTTAAAAGTGCATCTTTGTTGATACTACTCAAGGAAAAGGACTGTGGTTGCAAATTTTGAAGCCAATATGATAACCTTATTAAGCCAATGATGTGGAGGTCCAGCTTTTCAGATCCATTTGAGATCAAATCACTCAAAAAGATCTGCTGGAAAAGAGTAGGATTCGTGAAACAGAGTTTAATACACAAAATCACATGAACAGCAAAGTCTTACATTTTACAGCAAAATAATAGCAGAAAATTAAAGTGAAGCGAGCCCCGGGGTGAAGAGCCTTTAAGCACAAACAGCTCCGACACACAAAATGACAGACAGGGAAAAAAAGCACCAGTATCCCCGGGCATCTCGACCCTCCTCTTTATATAGGGTAAGTGACCCCTCCTCGTGCTGTTGGGTATTTTCCATTCCTTGCTTTTTCCCTAATCTGTATTAAAAGGTCAACCAGCCCCTTTCTTTACTGTGAAAAGGTTGTGAAACCGGATTGGATTTTTTAAAATCATGATCACACTCTTTAAAAGTAAAAAAAACAAAAACTAGGTTAACTTATAGTAATAGTTTATAATATAAACTTATAATAGTTAAAATAAACTCTGCATTCTGTCGGAGAAAAAAAAAAACTTTATTTGGAAAATACACAACTATCAGAATAACGTAGGCATGTTTTCTTTTAGAAAAAATAAATACACTGAACTGTCGAGCCTCTCAAGTTTAATACAAGAACTCCAAAAATAATAGCTAGTTCATCACAAACCAGCAAAAACGTCTGACATCAATTTTGTTTGGTTTGAAGAAGGTGTATGTTAGCCTCTAATCTGAGGCTAACATACACAGGAAGTTTTGACTATATTTATGAGTACGTGCACTGAGTGAGATTTCCACACATTTTTTGCCATCAAATATCAGTACCAAATCATGAACTAATTTCACAAGTCTTAGACAGGCTTTTTGAAGTTCCAGTAAATGGATTACATTGAATTAGACTTGCATACATTTACCTGCCTGTCAAAGGACTTGAGACACTTACTCATGTTGGTTGTATAAGTGGATCTTGAGAAAACTATAATGCCATAATCTGCTCATTCTTCTTTAATCTCTGACACTTCTGTCACATAACCTTCTGGCACTGCTCTGTAACTCTCAGAGCGCTGTTTCCAACATTAATCACTTTAATTGGGTCCTATTTGAAATTTTTATGACGCAAACTCCGGAAAACTACAGGTATCAAACATACTGCTAAGAGAAAACAATGAATCTTCCTGACAGCTTTGTCGGGTTCGCTGCCAGGGTTGGGCTGCTATACCCGTTACCCAAACTGGAGACGGGAAAAAGTGTCCCAGGTGGGCAAACTTTATTTACTCCTGTTAGAGCCAATCTATAGAGAAATATTTTTGATACTGTTTCAGTTATTGTTACATGTTTAATTTTGTATGATATGTTGTTAGAGAATAAATGCTGCGTGTTTAATTTGTGTCGGGTAAGAAAACATTACAGCGCATGTGTTGTAGCAGGTTAGAGTGAGCCAGGACGGCAATGGAAGTGTGCGCTGTAGCAGCAAACAGTTTTTTGACCGTGACATCTTTTGTTTGTATGTACGAGTCAGAAATAAATCTGAACAGCTCACATTAAGAAGTGGAAGAATTATTTTTTCGAAGCTTGGGACAGAAATTCGCCACTACATAAAAGTCAAAAAACTAGCGAGTAACGGAGGAATGTTTTCCGCGGTGGAGCCACCGACTGAGACATAGAAAAGTCACCGGATCGTCGGCATAAGGACGCCTACATACAACAACACGGCGAACAGCTAAGTAAAAGGTGTTTTGTCAGATGCATCTTACCTGTGGAAGTAGCATAAAGGAGTTTGTGCAGTACACCACCCGACAGCTGTGCCGAAGAAAATCATTACGGCTTAGCGGTGTTATATGATTACAATGGCGGACGACATTAATGACAGTGTGGGTGTAGTTACGCGTGATGGCAGCCAGAGGGCGATGACAGACAAAGGTCTGGAGTTCAAACTGCATCAGCTCACAAAGGTGAGAAGAGGCAAATTAGGACAAGTGACAGCACAAGAAGATGAAACTGAGCGACTTTTGAGCCATGAAATTCTGCCGGCTGTAAATGATGTGAGAGAGGCACTGAAAGTTTACAAGAAGTTGTATGAAGAGTTTCAAGAATGCAATTATGCAGTGTTGCTGTGTATTAAAGATGAGGAGGAAAAGGAGGCTGACCAACAACTTTGGTTTCAGCCAATGTCAGAACGATGTTTGCAGTTCATTAATAGAGTTAATACATGGATTGAAATACAAACATGTGATCAAGAGATAACTCCCATGGACAGTGCATCCAGAGTGTCAAAAACATCTAGAGTGTCAAACAAGTCTAAAGTATCCAACACGTCAAGGGTGTCGACAGCATCGTCGGAGCGCGTCAAGGAAGAAGCTAACAGAGCAGCTCTGATGGCACGAGCAGCGTCTCTGAAAGAAAAACAGGCTCTAGAGTTAAAAGAAGCAGAAATTAAAGCTGCAAAGGAAAGACTGGAAATTGAAACAGCCATTGCAGTGTCTACTGCCAAAGTGAAAGTGTATGAGGAATGTGAAGGGGTTAAGTCTCAAGTGAGTGAAACCAGACTTACGGTAATGCCACGTCGTGACCTCCTGAAGATGAATAACGAAAATGGTCATGGCAACGTAAAACACACACCAGGGAAGCCAACAGAGATAGAGAGGTCTGCCTCTTGGAGGAATCCTGGTGATCCAAGTACTGCAGCAGGGGCCATGCCTAAGACACATAGAACTCCACTGCAGGGGCCGAGCCAACGCCAAGATGGTGTCTCACTTCAGGAGACCAGACCAAGTGAGCTTTATCAAGTTATGCAGAAACAGGCAGATATCACAGAGATGCTTGTAAAGAACCAACAGCTGGCTCGGTTACCACAAAGGGATGTGCCAGTGTTCCACGGAGATCCTTTGGAATACAGGTCGTTTATGAGGGCATTCATGCACGCTATTGACACCAGAGCTGATAGCAATTCAGACAAGCTATATTTTCTGGAGCAGTATACTCGAGGCGAGCCTCGTGATCTTGTGAGGAGTTGTCAGCATATGCCTGAACATCGGGGGTATGAAAGGGCTTTGCAGCTGCTTCAAGATAAATATGGAAATGAGTTACAGATTGCTGGCACGCTAATTGAGAAGGCATCGAAGTGGCCACAAATTAAGGCTGAAGATGGAAAGGCGTTGAGCGCATTCTCTGTATTCCTGGTGAGCTGTCGTAATGCTATGGAGGATGTGGACTATATGGAAGAGATGGACAACCCTGCAACTATGAGGGTCATCATTTCCAAGTTGCCATTTAAAATAAGAGAGCGCTGGAGAGTCCATGCATATGATATCCAGGAGCGGCGCTGCAACAGAGCAAGATTCACAGAGCTGGTGGCCTTCGTTGAACGCCAAGCAAAGATCATGTCTGACCCACTCTTTGGCGATCTTGAAACAGCAGTGTCAGACAAGGTTATAAAAAAGCCACAGCAAGGAAATAAGTTGAAGAAAGACATTAGACATGGGAGCAGCTTTGCTATCAAGGTTAACCACGGTTCAGAAATGGACAAAAGAAGCAGAGTTAGTAAGAACCAGAGTGACCTTTCACTCAACTGCGCCTTCACAAGACCTTGCATGTTCTGTGGGAAACTTCATACACTGCAAGAGTGTTACAAGATTAGAGAGGAGACTCATAAGGATAGAGTGGACTACTTGAAGAAAAACGGACTTTGCTTTGGATGCCTGCTAAAGGGTCACATGAGCAGAGATTGCAAAAAGAAGATGGTGTGCGAGGTTTGTTCACTCAAGCATCCAAGTTTGTTGCACTTCTCAAGTTATGAGGAAGAGAAGCCTCCCGATGAGGTCAATATGGGTAGCACTGCTAAAGGCCGAGCAGGGTTGTCTGAAGAAAAGGAGACAAGTGCCTGTACTGGGGCTGGAGGCAGCTGCGTGCTTGCCATTGTACCTGTAAGGGTGAAGTCCTGCAAGAGTGACAAGGCTGTGGAGGTTTACGCTTTCATTGACCCAGGTAGCTCTGCATCGTTCTGCACCAAAGCCTTGGCAAGACAGCTGAAGGTGCAAGGCAGACGAACCGAGCTAACGTTGAGGACCATTAATTCCAAAGGTCGAGAGGAGAGTTATGTGCTCACAGAATTGGAAGTCAGCAGTCTGGCAGACAACAACTTTATCGCACTGTCAAAGGTCTTCACACAGAAAAGTATTCCTGTTTCCAGAGAGAACATCCCACTCCAGAAAGAGGTTGACAAGTGGCCGTACCTACGCGAAGTGAGGTTGCCTCATATTGAGGCTGAAGTGGAGCTTCTCATTGGAACTAAAGAATACACCATATTGGAGCCATGGAAGGTGATCCCAAGTGAGGACAATGGTCCATATGCCGTAAAGACAGCACTTGGATGGATTCTGAATGGACCACTCAGAGAAACGGATACTGCAGCCAATGATGTACAACCATGTGCTATTGTGAACAGAATAGCCATCGACAACGTGGAACAACTGCTTGTACGACAGTATAACCACGACTTTCCAGAGCGTCACTGTGATGATAAAGCAGGAATGTCTCAAGAGGACCACCACTTTATGGAGTCTGTGAAGCTCTACTCGTCTCACTGATGGACACTATTCCATAAGTCTTCCTACGAAGAAGTCGTGCGTTCAGATGCCGAACAATCAAAGTGCAGTGTTACAGCGTGCACTGAGCCTTCAGCGCAAGCTGAAGAGGAATCCTGCACTCCATGAAGAATACACTGCCTTCATGAGTGACATGTTGAGCAAGGGATATGCCGTTGAGGTTCCAACAACACAGTTAAACCGCAAGGATGGAAAACAGTGGTATATTCCCCACCATGGGGTATACCATCCACAAAAAAAGAAGCTGAGGGTGGTCTTTGACTGCGCTGCCAGCTACCAAGGAGTTTCACTGAATAGTGAACTTCTACAAGGGCCAGATTTAACAAACTCATTGATCGGAGTGCTGACACGGTTCAGGCAAGAGTCTATAGCCTTTACAGCAGATATTGAAGCAATGTACCATCAGGTGTGTGTCCCGGATGACGATGCTGACCTGCAGCGCTTTCTGTGGTGGCCAGCAGGGGACCTCAATCGAGACATTGCTGAGTACAGGATGATGGTGCATATCTTCGGTGCGACTTCTTCTCCCAGTTGTGCCAACTATGCACTGCGAAGAACAGCAGAGGAGAACCGCAGCAAATCATCACCTGAAGCTGTAAGCACAGTTCTGGAAAATTTTTATGTTGACGACTGCTTGAAGTCTGTTGCCACGGAAACTCAAGGTATGGAGTTATACACAGACCTCACTGAATTGTGTTCTGGTGGAGGATTTCACCTAACGAAATGGACAAGCAACAGTCGTGCCTTGCTCTCATTCATCCCTGAGCATGAGAGAGCCAAAGATGTCAGAGACCTGAACTTGAACCATGACCTGCTGCCTATGGAACGTGCTTTAGGAGTTCTATGGTGCCCTGAGTCTGACGCATTCAAGTTCAGGATTAACATCAAAGAAAGACCAGTGACGAGACGTGGAATACTTTCCGTCACCAGCTCCATCTACGACCCACTGGGATTCCTTTCCCCAGGAACTCTCCCCGCAAAAGTGATCTTGCAGCAGTTATGCAGGGAGGGTCTTGCTTGGGATGATGAGATCCCAGAACAGCTCAGTCATAAGTGGAACAAGTGGTTACAAGAGCTGTGCCAGCTGTCAGAGGTAACCGTACCCAGGTGTGTGAGACCATTGGACTTCGGTCCTGTCGCAACAGCACAGCTCCACCATTTTTCTGATGGGAGCGAAAGTGGATATGGAACAGCATCATACTTGAGGATGACCAGCAATGACGGACGGGTTCACTGTACGTTAATGATGGGAAAATCCCGTGTGGCGCCCCTGAAGCAAACCACTATTCCGCGAATAGAGTTGACTGCAGCTATGGTTGCTGCAAAGACAGACAAAATGTTAAGAACGGAGCTTCAGATGAATCTTCTTGAATCTACATTCTGGACTGACAGCACAACTGTGTTGAAGTATATTGAAAATGAAAACCTTCGCTTCAAGACATTCGTGGCCAATCGCGTTGCGGTCATTAGAGAGCTAACAAATCCCCAGCAGTGGAGGTACGTTGGTACAGCAATCAATCCAGCTGATTGTGCATCCAGAGGGCTTGCACCATCTAAGCTCATGAAGAATCTAAGCTGGTTCCACGGCCCAGCTTTCCTGAAAACCCCAGAAAGACAGTGGCCAGAAAGACCTGACAAGGAAAGGATTGATAAAGATGACAGCGAAGTGAGGCATGCAACCATGGTACATCTCACAAATGCAGCTGAGAATGTTCACACGTTGAACAAGCTGATCAATCACTATTCCAGCTGGCATCGAGTGAAGAGAGCTGTGGCATGGATGATCAAACTCAAAGACTTACTGCTACGACGATGTGAAAAAAGGAAAGAGACGTACGTTAAACAGAAAGAACAAGACAACGAATCAATGCAGACAACACTTACCCTGAAAGATCTGGTGCAAGCTGAGACAGAGATCATCAAGTTCTGTCAAAGTCAACAATTCCAAGAAGAGATCACCATGTTAAAGAAAGGCAAGTGTGTGACAAAGACTAGTCACTTGAGGAAACTTGATCCCGTGATGCAGGACGGAGTTTTGAGAGTTGGTGGTCGCCTCGCAGCTGCTGGGATGCCAGAACATGTGAAGCACCCAGTCATTATCCCAAAGGGCTCACATATCACCACACTGATCTTGCAGGATATACATGAGAAGATTGGGCACTGTGGAAGACTGTATATGCTTTCACGGCTGCGACAGAAGTATTGGATTCCATCCGCTAACTCAGAAGTGAGGAAGTTTCTGTCAAGGTGCGTAATCTGCAGGAAAACTAGAGGCAAACCACTGGAACAGAAGATGGCAGATTTGCCAGAGGATAGGCTTCTACCTGATGAACCCCCCTTTTCTAATGTTGGGGTGGATTACTTTGGACCGTTTAATGTGAAGCATGGCCGCAGCACAGTAAAAAGATATGGTGTGGTGTTTACCTGCCTTACAACAAGAGCAGTGCACATTGAAATCGCGCACACTTTGGACACTGATTCATGTCTGAACGCCATCAGACGCTTTGTGTGTAGAAGAGGTCAGGTATCTGTCATGCGTTCAGATAATGGCACCAACCTAGTTGCTGCTGAACGGGAGTTACGCGAAGCCATTCAAGAGTGGAATCAGTCAAAGATTCTAGATTGTCTCATGCAAAAGGGAATCCAGTGGATATTTAACCCACCCGCTGGTTCTCACTTTGGAGGGATATGGGAAAGGCAGATCAGAACCGTGAGGAAGGTCCTGAGGTCTATACTGAAGGAACAGTTGGTCAATGATGAAGGTTTACTGACACTAATGTGTGAAGTGGAGTCAGTACTAAATGACAGACCGCTGACTACAGTAACAGATGATCCAACAGACCTGGAACCACTGACGCCTAACCACTTGCTACTAATGAAGAAAAAGCCGGGTTTGCCTCCTGGACTTTTCAGAAAGGAAGACTCATACTCCCGCCGCCGTTGGAAGCAAGTGCAATATCTTGCTGACTTGTTTTGGAAGAGGTGGGTGCGCGAGTATTTGCCTATGCTTCAAGAGCGTCAAAAGTGGACTCAGGTCAGAAGAAATGTAACTGTGGGGGACATTGTAATGGTGGTCGACGAGTCAGCGCCAAGAAGCTCGTGGATGTTGGGGAGAGTTCTTCGTGTCATTCCAGATGCTAAGGGTCTGGTGCGGCGTGTGATCATCAAGACAAAGACTAACACCTTAGAAAGACCCATTGACAAGCTATGCTTGATCTGTGAGAATGTCATGTAACTTGGAATGAGAAAATACAGTATATGTTCTGATCGGTTACAGGTTTTGTGAAAGATAATTTGAATGACCATGTGTGATACAGGAAGTGTTAATGTTATTTGGCTCTTTTGTAAGTGTTCGCTAATTGTCAGTCTTCACGCCCTCCAATTAGGGGGCTGGAAATGTTAGAGCCAATCTATAGAGAAATATTTTTGATACTGTTTCAGTTATTGTTACATGTTTAATTTTGTATGATATGTTGTTAGAGAATAAATGCTGCGTGTTTAATTTGTGTCGGGTAAGAAAACATTACAGCGCATGTGTTGTAGCAGGTTAGAGTGAGCCAGGACGGCAATGGAAGTGTGCGCTGTAGCAGCAAACAGTTTTTTGACCGTGACATCTTTTGTTTGTATGTACGAGTCAGAAATAAATCTGAACAGCTCACATTAAGAAGTGGAAGAATTATTTTTTCGAAGCTTGGGACAGAAATTCGCCACTACAACTCCTATAGATTAGAGATGGGAGCGGAGAGGAGAGGCTCCCAGGTGCCGCTCAGCAGGGCCGAGTTTATTTAACCCTTTGTTTAGACTAGTTACCTTTGGTCATAATACAGTCAAAGGTTACTTATTGATCCTTATCACTACATTTTAGACAGTATTGATCACATATGCTCATTCAACAAGTGGCACCAACTTTATTAATATACATGTGAATAATATTTGATCTAAAGGTGTGGGTCTTGTGATTTTAAACATGCAGGTTAAATGATAATCACAGTGATTCCATTATATAAACACTCCAGTGCAGATATTTATAGAGAGTACACAGATATATGTCATAAAAAATGCACAACAGGACCTCCCTCTTCCCTCTTCAGTGTAAGGTTAAAAAATTTCCCACGTGGGACTAATAAAGGTTTATCTTATCTTATCTGCTTCCACCGATGCACCTTCAGCATCATGGAGCACTGCATGGGAGCACATGTTGGGTGGATGAACCAACACAAAAACACTCACTGACTCTGAGATCAGAAATTCATGTATGTTTGTAACACAGTTTGACTTTGTGTCAGTAAATCTCATGAACAGCCTGAAGATGAATAAACTGTAGTTCAGAGTCACTGACAGACAGCACAGACACACACTGTTGGTCTGAGTCTGAACATGATGATCATCAGAGAAATAACATCAGACTCTGAACATCCAGCTTTCTACAGCGTCTGCTGGATGTTCACCATCATTTATTTATGTTTGTGTCTGTCATCTGACTCACATTCAGGCTGTGGAGGCTGAAGACACAGAGCACAATACTGTCTCCTTTTTCTGTAGATGAAGACACAACCAACAACAACAGTCAGTCCAACAGATCCTCCTGTGTGACCTGCAGGTGAGAAACAGGTGTGAGGTGTCAGCTGTCAGGTAGGTGATGAGTGAAGAACAGAACAGAATCCATTTCCTCTTCAAACTGCTGTCAGACATTATCTACTGCACTCTGATCACATCACTCAGACCAGCTGCTTTCTACAAAGTCTCATCAACAACATCTTTACAAACAAACATCAACAACCAGGAAGCAGCTTCACCTCTGATCACACACACACTCAACTCTACTCACTCACCTGGAGGAACAACTGTCAGGTTGGTGCTGATGATTAGAGTCACAGGTCCTCTCACTCGCTGGACAACATGACACATGTATGTTCCAGCATCATTAACCGTCACATCCTTCAGAATCAAAGACACGTCTCCATCCTTCATCTCTTTGTCCTGCAGATCCACCCGGTTCTTAAAAGATGGATGCTGGTTGTCTGGGACAAAGTGACCATCCTGGTACAAAAGCACATATTCATCTCCCAGGTCAGCTCTGCTCCACTCCACACCTATGATGTTGTTGTTTGGAGCTCGACATGTCAGAGTGGCGTTCTGTCCAGACTCAGCTGTGATGGTTTTGGGGCCTGAAAGAGGAAACAACACAGAGCAGAGAGGTTAAAGGTCAAAGTACAACTGCTCATTTCTGCAGCAGCCAATCAGAGTCACTTGTGTCAAACCTCATTTTTCACTGACACTGTTTTAAAAGTAGGTTCTATATGAAGGGTGTCTAATAAATAAGGAGCTAATTTTTAATATTAAATGCTTTAATAAAGTGTTTTGTCGCTCTGGAGTTCTCAGAAATGCTTCAATATCAGCGCCAGATCATTTTCAAAAGATTCCACAGTTTCTGCAGCTTCCACAGAACAACAACATGTGCTGATAATAAGTGAACATAATGTGTGAGAGAAAGCAGCCTCTCATTATAAGACACTGTGAGTCTCTGCATGCTGCCTTTATGGAGCTACAGCTGTTTGTATACACTGAACAAAACAGCCTCAGGGGGCGGGGTTAACGCTGATCGAGTCAAAACCATTGCTTTGGCCTGGTGGCCATGGTTTTAGTGGGCGCTCCCAGTGAAAATGCTTTTTTCCTCTTTCCTCCTTGCATAAAAAGATTTTAAATGTTAGTTTTAGTTTAAAATTAATGCTTAACAAAGTCTAACATGAACACCAGATAATAAAGAAAAGCGAATGGTTCAGTCTAACATTCGCTCCAGTGAGACATTAAACTTCAATAAAACTATGCAGTTATGAAACTTAACTTTAATCTGATCCAAACTGATTTGCTCAGTTGTAAATAAAACAGTGACGTAAACGTGACCCGACAGACAGAACCTGAGTGAATTAAGTCTAGTGTTTAATCACTGAGAGCTAAAACTCAGCAGAGGTTTTAAAGCTGTGTGCCAGTGACTGGTGATTGGACATCAGCTGCTGATAAAGTTGGTCCGTGGTTCGAGTGCTCTGTAGTTTTCTCAGTGTCCATCACCTCCTTTTAAATCCCGTTTGTCATCTTTAACACAGGTCAGTCACTCTGAATGAAACACAAGCTCCAGCAGCTCTGCGCTCAGGAAACAAAGTAGGTTTACTCATCTTGTGCAGAATATTGCACCGACATTGCGTTATATCAAGCTGCAGCTGCCCACTTTAAACTGTGACTATCACCAGGTAACGTGGGCGCTTCCTGAATCTGCAGCAGGTGTTAAACAGCTGAGAGGTGAGCAGGATGCATGCAGGTAAACTGAGGGTCTGTCGAGCTGATCGCCGGTGTCATGAGGTGACACGAGACCAGGCAGAAAGAGACGACTGTCCGGAGAATCTGCAGATCAAACATCTGGAACACACAAATCTAACTGGTTAACGTAAAAAACAGTTAACCTGGAACACCAGGGTTGTGAGCTCGGTACACTCTGTCAGCTGACTGTTAGCAGAGCTACAGACATCTCCGAAAACCTTGGAGCACTTTTGCAAACATGTTCTATGTTCACAACCTGACCAGACATGTGAAGATTACGCCAGCTAAAACATTATTAAAAGTATAGTTTGTGACAGAAAAACGGGGTATTTTAAAACTTGCACGGTAACCAATAAGATTATAGACAAGCTTAGGGCTGGGTATCGTCACTGATTTCTGTAACTGATTTGATTCCAATTCAGTTCAATTTGAACTCAAACAGCCAGAAATATTATAATTCTGATAATTTATCAGTACATATCAATATTTTATATCTGTGTATAAAAACAAAGCTGGCACTTGTGAGACTTCATCAGAGGTGTAATCATCACAGCAGATGCCTTTGTGTCAAAGTAACTGAGATTAAAACAGAAGAACATGAAGGAGATTTTCCTGTCTATATATTTGCAGGTAAGCAGATACAAAATAGTACATAACTTGACCTTGATCTAAGGATAAGTCCTGTGGGATTATTATATTATCTTATGCCATGTTAGACCCCTAATTAAAGATTGTGAATTATTATATAGTTTTAGTTTGCATTATTCTCCTGAATTAGAAGAAGGTGATAACTATTATATTTGTTAAACTGATTTGCATTACATTAGACTGCTGATTTATTGTGAATGAATATTGTTTTATGATGCATTATACTGCTGAGGTATAAGAAATACTGTTTTCAGAGAGTCATCGCCTTATTTGTCTGATTAGAAGAGAACAGAACATGCTGCACAGGGAGCCGAGGTCATAACTTAGGCTCACTGAGAGAGAAAGAATGTGAATGTTTAGGCTTTTACGACTAGGTGGGGGCCACTAGAGGCTATAAGAGCTTGAGTAACCCTCCACCAGTTTGAGATTTACTGTGTCCATCTCCATGAATGTCTCCCCATCTGGATGGTTTATGCTCAAAATTGTTGAATTGTATGTAATAAAGAAATTGTTGATTGAACATTTATACACTGAGTATTGTCCTTCCTTCAGCCCAAAGATTGAAAGAATTGGGAGGATTTAACAACTTGGTGCCGTGTGACCCGGATCTTTGGCGTGCTGAGGAGGGGCAGATTTGACCTGTGGTGAGATCGTGAGGCGAGGCGAACAGAGGACCGGTCCAAATATAAAAAGGTAAGCACAGCCTGTTGTATTATAAATACCAAATGTGCATATTGGGTATTCCAAATTAATCTGTTCGCTGAGTTACACGTATTTTTCACATTAAATTTGTCGGTGTCTGGTTTTCGGTGCGAGATACTAACATCATAAGTTGAGGCTGAATTCCAGTGGGTCATAGGAACTGCCTCTAGCAAGAAACTAATAACATACTACGTTGAGTCTAGTTGCAGCCCACGTTACCTTCCACATTTAACTTTGTTTAAGACTGGCTTCTGTGGCAATAAGATAGTAGAAAATTTCTAAGTTGCGGCCAAAAGGTCAGCATATGAAATATAGGTGAAATAGAGGCTGGCTTGTGGTGCGGTTACGCTTTGAATTATTTCTAAGTTGAGCTCAGAGGGTGTGTGTGTTTCTGCTCGTGAGACACGCTTTTTGTGTGTTTCATTGTATGAAATGACCATGGTGACAGTGACTGGTTAATGTGTGAATTGGAGGACACTAGTGTGAAGACGATATTTTGTGATCTAAGGTTGACGCCTAGTGGACCTGTGGAAATTAATTTTGTTCATGGTGTGGCAACCCCCCTGTCTGTGGACGCACAGGCCGGTCCAGCAGCGTCTGGTTAGCTGAGGTGGTGTCTTGGGAACTGAGGACTCCCGCATAGCTACAGAATAACACTGAAACTGCCGTGTAACCACGAGTTTACATTTATTCTGGAATAGAACAAGAGGATATTTTGACATCTAAGGTTGAGTTCTATATTAGGTAAAAAGGTTGTATTTCCTCATTTCAGTGGTTGAGATTGTTGATTGCTTTGTGCCTGTCCCCTGACGAGTGTGTGAAATTAAAGAGGAAAAGAGGGTAATTTGGAGCCACATAGAGATAGATGGGTGTAATTGGGTGTAATACTCTGTGGTGTAAAAAACGTGAGAGGTAAGTAGTTGGGTGAAACATGTTGGATTCTAATGCTGACATAGAGAAAGGAGAAATAAAGCGAGAGTGGAGAATTATTGAGAAGCAGAGAGAGGAATGTGTTGTGAGACTGGTGTGCAGTTTGCGCTGTAAAGGTGAGCATGTTGCCTGCTTGTCTATTTCACAGTGATGAAAACGATATTAAATAAATCTCTTAGTGTGTTAATACAGGGGGCTACGGACCTGGACCAACCGCCCACCACAAGCACAGCGGCCAGAGCAAAACGGTAGATTGACATAATGGGACCCATATGGGCAGAAATCTGTGCCATCAGAAACTGAATTTGAATAAGTTCAATTTGAATTTGAATTGCTCAGATTGAATCTGAATTGTAACTTGAATAAATGCTTTTGAAAACTGAATTTGAATTAGTCTAATTTGAAATTGAATTTATGGTTTGAAAATGAATTGATTTGCTTTGAAACTGCATTTTATCCTTTAAAAATTCAGCTCTCGAATAATTTCAGATTCACTTCTCACCATTCAATTTCAGTTCTACAATTCAATTTCAGTTCCAAAATTCAGTTTTTTGGAACTTACATCCGGTTCCGGTTCAAGCGCAGATTAATAGAACTACGTTTTACTAGCGGACCGATAGTGTTACTGACGGGAATCTACAGCGTCTTGAGCTGAATTAAGACTTCAGAAGTCATTCGTCATGTCGAATGACCAGCAGATAAACTCTCAGGTTGGTAATAAATGTATTACATGTATAAGAACAAGCATCATGTTAACAAATGATAGCCGTACAGTAACTGTTACGCTATTGTAGCTGTTAGCTAAAAACGCTAATTTAGCGTAGTTTGCCCTGAATTCAGCTTTGACAACAAATATGATCGACTGTTTCTAGTAGAATTCCAAAGTTGTCATCTTGGACCCTCTCAGAGTACCCCCTCTGTATGCTTGCAGAGACCCCTACAGTAGGGAAACATGCAAAACAGTGTCCAAACCTTTGTGTTTTAGCTTTATTTATGTCTTACACAGCATCCCAACTCTTTAGCTGACTTAATAACTTTAGCTAAAGTGAATAGTTAGTCTAATTCATTAGTGCAGCATTACTGGATCATCTCTGTTTGAAGTGATATAATGTGATATACAACTATCACTGTGTTTAACTACCATAATAATTCTTAGGGTACTGAGTGCATGCTTAATTAGATTTTTTTTTTTTTTAAGCACACTGCTCCATTAATATGTTTGACAGGCTGAAGTTGTCGGGTCACCTCCTAAATCGACCATCTTTTACAGGTGTTTTGTGCCAGAAATGGAGTGTCCACTGAAGACTCAAGATACTGAATCTCTACGCCTTGCCATTGATCCCTCTTGTGCCTTCATCTAGACAAGAGACAAACTTCACCACTCTCATATGCTCTGTACCTACATCACCTTCCCTGACAGTCGTAGCTTGGCTCATCTGAGGGTGAAATTATAAGAATGTGTTATTTTGCAAAGTGCTCTCTAGGGTTCCTAAATAAAATATGGCATTGAGGTCATTTCTTTTGAATTAAGCCCTTCTTCTGAAATATAAGAACCTCTCCTGGTTTTGATGACACTTTGGATTTCCTTTCTGTTCCACTCCCAACCCCAAATAGATGCTGACAAGCTGACACAGTAACATGGAAGAGGGAAAGAAGTTGGAAAGGACTACTACAAATAAACCCAATGCCTAACAATGAAAAATGTAAAATAAGAACAATAATAATAATAAAGATAAAAGATAAAGTAACAAGTTTTTAGTTTCTTTTTTATTCCAAATGATCATCCAGATGTCTGTGACACAAACACCATAATGGAAGGCCTTAGTCATCACATGCTTAAACTCATATTTTTGCATATGCTGAACAGGCAGTCAGACATGCTGTAACTGTGGGGTAGAAAACAGCATGAACTCCATACAGCAGGGGTCTCAAACTCCAGTCCTCGAGGGCATGGAAAAGTTGCATGACACTTTGACCGTTGAGGACTGGAGTTTGAGACCCCTGTCATATGGAATATGACAGGTGTGGTTGAACTGCATGAAGACTGAAGTTTCTCTTCTCTTCTGGCAGGACAGGAATGTGGCCTTGTCCTGTGAGCCACTGTAAGGATGTACTTAGAGTAGAACTGGACTGTCACCGGCCTCAGGCTCTTCACCCTTTTCAAAGACAAAGCAGTCATTTAGATAAAATATTAGATATTGTTTACCTGTAAATGCACAAAGTAAATTTTGAAATGTTATTATTGTCAAGAGTGAATAAGCACTGATAGTGTAATCTACAGCTGTGGCCAAACGTTTAGAGAATGAGAAGTGTTGTTTGCTTATTTACAAAGTTTGCTGTTTCAGTGATAGTTGTATATCACATTATATCACTTCAAACAGAGGTGATCCAGTAATGCTGCACTAATGAATTAGACTAACTATTCACTTTAGCTAAAGTTATTAAGTCAGCTAAAGAGTTGGGATGCTGTGTAAGACATAAATAAAGCTAAAATACAAAGGTTTGGACACCGTTTTGCATGTTTCCCTACTGTAGGGGTCTCTGCAAGCATACAGAGGGGGTACTCTGACAGGGTCCAAGATGACAACTTTGGAATTCTACTAGAAACAGTCGATCATATTTGTTTGTCAAAGCTGAATTCAGGGCAAACTATGATAAATTAGCGTTTTTAGCTAACAGCTACAATAAGCATAACAGTTACTGTACGGCTATCATTTGTTAACATGACGCTTGTTCTTATACATGTAATACATTTATTACCAACCTGAGAGTTCATCCGCTGGTCATTCGACATGACGAATGACTTCTGAAGTCTTAATTCAGCTCAAGACGCTGTAGATTCCCGTCAGTAACACTATCGGTCCGCTAGTAAAACGTAGTTCTATTAATCTGCGCTTGAACCGGAACCGGATGCAAGTTCCAAAAAACTGAATTGTAGAACTGAAACTGAATGGTGAGAAGTGAAACTGAAATTATTCGAGAGCTGAATTTTTAAAGGATAAAATGCAGTTTCAAAGCAAATCAATTCATTTTCAAACCATAAATTCAATTTCAAATTAGACTAATTCAAATTCAGGTTTCAAAAGCATTTATTCAAGTTACAATTCAGATTCAATCTGAGCAATTCAAATTCAAATTGAACTTATTCAAATTCAGTTTCTGATGGCACAGATTTCTGCCCATAGAACCACACCCAGCAAGAATCAGCAGCTGTGCAACGGACAGCAGCGAGGAGAGAATTAGAGGAGAAACTAAAGCTTTAAGAGTACACAAAATTGAGTTGAAATTTGGGGCCAATGGACTTGTGGAGGTTGGGAAGGCGTTCGGAGCATCGCAATAAAAGGAAAGGTGAAACAAAAACACACAAGTAGAGAAATGTGAGAAAAAGGCACCTTTGAAGGAAACGTCTTGTTTGGAAAAGAAAAAAAGCTAAGGCAGAGAGAAGCTTTGCTGGATCTGCAGCTTCACTGAACACACATAATATTAACCCGCCTACAAACGCACACACACGCAATGAAGAAACAGCTTACACTCACGAACACGTGAAGATTTTTCAGCAAGGTTAAAGCAGCGAAACTTAACATACACCTGTTGTTAAATGGTGAAGTTTATCCACTACTAACAAATAAACCCTCTGGGTTGCAGGACAACAACGTAACGTAAAAAAAAGAAAGACTGGTATGACCAACCAGTGATGAAACAATAAAGTTAGTGGTTAAGAGTCAAATTGTGAGATGCTTTCTGCTGATTGAACAACACAAGTGAGTTACTGCAGGAAGGAAAATTCCCTTTTGTGAGTTTAAACATGATCTTCAGAATTTCAACATGTACCTGTGTTGTCCTGTCAACTTGGTGGGCTATGAGTGATTATATCATGAAAAAGGAAAAAAAGGGGAGAGAAGGCTGACACAGGGCCTGGCCCGGTGATTCTCCCCTCTCTTTGTAACACAGCCAAAACAACATCATTTTCCTGTTCGTCTGTTTTTGTTTTGTTTTTTCTCCTTATGCTTGATTACAGGCTCCTGTAATCAAGGAGCCGAGGCTGACCTGGACTCCTGCTCTCCCCTCTACCATCTTCGACGTGACCCTGACCAAACGCTGCAGCAGCTGGACCCACAACAACAACCTGAAAATGTCAACAGTGCTGCAGAAAGGATCTCATGCAGCAGAGACGGAGAGTGCTAAACCCAAGGCCCGTTTCACTACACGGGGGAAGTTTTCAGACAGCTTCAGCTGACAGAGCTGTGACGAGACGCCCAATAAGCCCGAATGAAAAGTGAGGCCGAGCAACAGAATGCTGACCTTGATAACTCTGCATTAACACTGTGCAGGGCAGTGATGGATCAACACAGATGATCAGGGCAGCAACAAAGGGCGTGACCGAGACGGGAGGAGCAACTGAGGTCAAAAGTATTGTCCTTCCTTCAGCCCAAAGATTGAAAGAATTGGGAGGATTTAACAGTCCCCAGCTTTACGGAGAATGTGGGAAAGTTGGACGCAAATTCCCATTATGTGTATTTAGTGTGTATTTATTGGTAGCAGTACAGATTAGCCATGAAGCTAATGATTAGAAACTAGAGCTAATTTGCCAGTTTGTGTGAAAACCTTGTGGCGCTGTAGTGAATTTATACCTGTCCTGGCTGTAATCACAGTAAATTAAGACTTGGAATCACCATATCTTTTGTTTGTGTTTATTTCATTTATTCTGCTCTAAGAAGTTTTGGTGTTTTGAGTTGAAACCAGCCAGACCACTCACTGTAATTGTCATGACCTCGGTGCCAACGATAGGGGATCCGCTATTCTCCATTGCTAAGGGAGCGGTCTGCCCCTGGGTGGCGACCTCCGAGCTCAAGCCTGCCCTCCTCACCTGCAATCAAAGGCAGCAGTTGTAAGAGCAGCAGTTGTAAGAGCAGCTTGGACCTCCACTCTTTACCAGATTGTCTGCCTTTCAATCAGCTATGCATCTCTTGTGTTTCTCTCGAGTCATTTCCCAAGCAATTCTGTGCTATGTTTAAAGTAACCGGCTTCCTTGCTGACCTGCCACACTCTCTCCGTGCTCACCTGGTTAGCTCCATTGCTGCTGCACTAATTTCTCCTGGCTGCTCACCAGTAAGGACATCAGCTGCTTCCTATCTGATTAAATAGAAGAGGGAACTCACCTTCCTACCCTCCTGCTCATCACCATTAATGTAGTGTGCCTAGCAAAAACTGTGTGAGACTGTCTACATATGTGTAACGATGTACTATCTCAATATATTTTCAGATTATACAGTAAAGGTTGACTCACAAAGCCACACTGGTTTCTTTTTTTCTTTTTTGCCTGTCCTGTCCAACAGCGTAGCAATCAATTGTTGTCTGAAGGCCAAAATAATGCCAGACAGATTTACTTTCCCAAGTGGACCATTATGGCATTAATGGTCCACTTGTAGGGGTGGGCGATATAAACGATATATGATAGAAACGATATAAATTTGGCCAACGATAGAGATTTTGACTATACCGCTCTACCGCGATAGCGCATGTTGATAATGTCATCAAGCTGCGCCTGTTTTGGTCGAAAGCATCGCAGTGGCTACAACCATTATCATCTGCAAATTATGGTGGGCGACAGTCATAGCAAAGAGATGAAGCACTTTTGAAATATGGGGAAAGCCAAAAACTGCGCTTCCTCCACTTCTGTAACATTGATTCATTAATGTTGAATTCTCTCACAGCTGTTCTGTTCCCACGTTGCAGTATATTAATAACTAACCTCGTATTGTGGATGAATAATCTCAGTTGTTCTCCTGACTGAAGTTTGGCCCGTGTATAGCATCCTGCTATGCGATTGCATTTGTCCCTGACCACCAGAATCCCTCACGTTAACTTTTATCGAGTGGAAAAAAAGTTGGCGTTCATCCTCCAGCTTCACTGTGCTAATGTTATGCTAACATAGCTGTGTCGCTAGCAATCACGTAGCACAACATTATATACCAGGTAGTCCAACTTCATTAACCCTGCAAACGCCACTGCTGTTTAGTTTCCTGTCTTCATTTATGTTGGAAGTGGTAGCAGAGTGTGCCTTATAGTGTGGAAAATACGTTATACAGAAGAAAAGAATATATCGCGATATATATCGTTACCGCACGTGCTTCAAATTATATCGCGATATGGATTTTAGGCCATATCGCCCAGCCCTATCCACTTGATAGTCATATTTCATTAGATCTTTATTCTGATTTTTTATTTTGAGTTATTACAATCACAACAGACAAGACTGGGAAGCGGAAAAGAAAAAGAAGGATGAAAAGTTGGGGACAGAGGGATAAAGAGAGAGAGCGAAAAAACAGAGAATCTGTTTCAAAACCTGGCGAAAAAAAACAAAACCACACAGCAGAGAAATGACAGCAACAACCAACATATGCACAAATAAAAGTAAATAAGAAATATTAAATATTACTGAACAGCACACAGTAATAATGCAAGATATGTTTAGAGGCAGCAGCAACCAAGATACTGTCTGTCTGTGACCTGTATGTGTGAGCGATCGTGTTCATGAGTGTCTAATAGTATGTGGCGAGCACACAGCCCTGCCCCCCAGGACATGAAGCAGACATAGAGGAGACCTGCGCCCCAGACATCCAAAGCCCCCCCCCCCCGGAACATAAGAGCCCCAGGTGGACCACCGCAGGGACAATTGCGGCCCCCACTCAAAAAAGAGCAGAGGAGAGCCCTGAAAGCGGGGTCATCCAGCAGCCACAGTGCAGAAGCCACAGGGGGCCCCAGCGACGAGCCCACAGGCTCCACTGTGCACCAGAACAGATGAAGCCCCAGGCCCAGAGATCTGAGATCCAAGGGCCCCTCCACTCCCCAGCAGGGGTCCAGCAGAGCCAGAGGGGCCAGGCTCTGCCAACCAGCCACCAGGAGCAAATACCCAAGGACCCAGCCCAGACACTGAGAGCTTAATGCACCAGCGTGTGGATGCACCCACCACTGGCAGTGAGTGTGTCGGGGGGGGGGGGAAATAGACCCCCACCTCGGGGAGCCTAAGATGTTCTGAGAGAGGTGGAGTCTAAGACCTGACGGGACACATAGACATAGACAAACAGGCACACACAGACACAAGCATGCATTCCCACCCCTATGTTAGTGTTTTCAGTTTTGCTTCGCCCTGTCTCCTTGTATGTGATTTCTCCCAGCTGAGCTCTCCCCCTGTGTCTCATTACCTCGTTATCCCTCTGTGTATTTAAGCCCTTTGTCTTCTTCGGTTGGTTGCTGGATTATCTGCGTGTTATTCACTGCATTTCCCATGGTCAGGTTTTGATGATGCATGGTTCACATCTAAGGTCTTTAGTTTCTTTATTCTTGTTTTTCAGTTTTTCCCAGTTTAGGTTTTAGTTGTTTAGTCTTTCTCTCTTTTTGGTTTTGTTTGCATTTTGCTTTGCCGAAATAAAGGATAGTTTCCAGTTTAAATCCATCATTATCAACAGTGTGTCAAGAGGATCATTTTGATCTTTCTACATGCACACGTAAAAAACGCATATGTGAGTTGGAATCAGACCTGTATGAGTCTTATGTTTCTTGGCCTCTGGAGGGCGCTGACATGTCAGCTAAACAAGAGGGGATTTTTAAAAGTGGTCATGACAGTGTAGATTTCTGGCATTTGTGTAAATGCCACTGAATATTTCTAATAAAAAAAAAAAAAAAAAGAGTATGACACTTAAGTTAGACTTGTGTTTGTATCTGAACCACACCATGTTGTGTAGCTTTCTGGATTTTATACTTAATGGGCTACATATGTCATGATCCTGGGTCGGTGACCCAGTGTTTTTGGTGATTTACTTTTCATAGTTTAGTATTATGACTGTTGTTTTGGGTTTCCTAGGG
This sequence comes from Aulonocara sp. 'chitande type north' Nkhata Bay, assembly GCF_057382095.1. Lineage (NCBI taxonomy): Eukaryota > Metazoa > Chordata > Actinopteri > Cichliformes > Cichlidae > Aulonocara > Aulonocara sp. 'chitande type north' Nkhata Bay. The sequence continues at coordinate 11,415,543 of NC_141346.1, forward strand.
TTTAGTGGTGTTCCCTCTGTTTGGTGTCTTCCCTGCCTTTGCATCCCCTTAGTGTAGTAGGTCTCTGTGTTTAGTCCGCGTCTCTGAGTCTGTGTCATTACATGTATGTGTTTCCTGTTTTACTTTGAAGGTCTCTGTCTTATGTCACTGTGTTCTATTTACGTTTCCCCTGCCTCGTCAGCTGTGATGTCTTCCAGGTGTGTTTCCCTCCTGCTTCCCATCCCCTGATTCCTGGCGTGTGTATTTATAGTGTGTGTTACCTCGTCCTCGTTGCTGGTTCGTCTGTGTTGTTCCCCTCGGTCTCCCTGCATCTTGGTTTCTGGTTAGTTATGTTAGTTTTTTTCCAGTTTAGGTTTTCTTAGTTCATGCTCAGCCTCGCCATTTCTGTTTGTATCCACTTCTGTTCAATAAATACTCACCTGCACCAGAGCTGCCGCATTTTGGGTCCTTTCTACAAACTCCACACGTCTGCCACACCGGACGTGACAACATATTTATTTATTATACAGGCTATACAGTGCATAAAAGCAAAATCCACATTTTCTATGTAACTGAAATCTTTAATTATCTGGGTTAAAGAAAATAAAGTTATAGACTATATTTATGTGAAACGTGTATAATTACTGCATTTGAATCATTTTAACCATGTATTATAATACATATTACAGGATGTAACACCTTCATATGTGTAATAAAAAAAAAAATGGCTTTGCCACTTAAAAGAAAATTCTCAAAATCCACCCCTGAACACATTTTCACTTCTCAATTGAAATTATTATAAAATTCTAAATGTTTAAGAGAGGTTCCAGGTATTTAACCCTAAGTGGAGCTGCTTCTGTACTTTTGCTAAATCAGCAGCAGGTCTTAAACAGCTGACAGAAAGAACAGGATGTATGCAGCTCAGCAGCTCAGCAGCTCGGTGATGTCCAAGGAAAATGTCGGCTTGTCACAGAGACACACAGGTTCGAGTCCAGCCGGAGATTGAATGGTTATCTGTAGACAACATCTAGAACACATCTGTATGTCTAACCAGATCCAAGCAGTCACTGTAAAAAGCAGTTACCCTGGTAACAACGTGAACAGTGGTGAAAGTGTGAGTCTTTGAAAATGCGCAGCAGTGTTGTGTATCTGTGACTCGCTGAAAAAGCCACAGACGGAGCAGTGAGCAGACTCTGTCGATGAATGTGCTGCAGGAGCTTTCAGCACAACAACAAGCTGTACGTCTGATTTCTACTGATTCATGAAAGCCTCTAAACCAGGGGTATTAAACTAAAATTTGAGGAGGTCCAGTTGGAGAAAATCTTCTCAAGCAGAGGTCCAGGACATCATAATGTCTAACTTACGTTATGATTGTGATAGAGAAGCAACCTTTTTTTTTTTTAAATTTATATCTGAACGTATGAACAATAGACTGTCAAATCAATGAAAATACAAGTTAAAAACATTTCAACAAAATTTATTGTTAACGCTGAAACACACAGTAGGCCTACATTAGATATAGGGCTGCTGTTTAAAATGAATTAGAGAAAATAAATAAAATGGCTAAATTGTGCATCTTAAAACAAAGTGCTTAATTTCAGAAAAAAAGTTTCCCTTTTTCTTTACATTTTACATCTCGACTTAACAGTCTCAATACAGTTTCAACAGATAACATCAAAACATTTTAATAATTTTACAGTTTCTCTTTCTTTCACCCCCTTATATTCCACTTCCCCACTTTCTGTTGTTCAGTGAGAGAATTGAGCTTTAGTTTGCTCTACTAGGATTTTAAATTTGGGCTGGAATGGTGTCAGGGCCATTCTCATACACATGTGTAGGTGCTCATTGGTGAGCCTGGAACGATATTTAGTTTTTATTATGTTCATTGTGGAGAAAGCTGCCTCACAGCTGTATGTGGAGCCAAACATGGTCAAGATGTACAGGGCTACTTTCCTCAGATTTGGGAAAGCTGTCTCAGAGACCATTTGGGGCCAGAAAGTGGCAGGTTCAGTTCTTCCAAACTGCTCTTTCAGGGCCACATCTGCTTGGAGATCAATCAGCTGCATTTGAAGAGGCCCAGCATTTGCCCACTTGAAGTGCTGTGTGACTTCCTTTGAGAACCCTCTGACATCAGTGATGGCAAATGGGTTCTTTATGAACATGGTGAGCTGCTGTCCAAAGCTGAAGCTATCAAAACGTTTGCTGAAGTTTTCAATCAGCTTATCAACAAAGTCAACAAAAGAGGACACATCTCTCTGTCCCTGAACCTGTTCCTTCACTGTTGGGAAGTGAGCATAGTCTCCTTGCAGGTCTTCTTTGAACACTTCAAGTTTCCTCTGAAAGCAGCGGACAGCTGTCATCAGTTCACAAATTGAATTGTCCTTCCCCTGCAGCTTCAAATTCAGTTCATTCAGGTGTGAAGTGATATCAACCAAAAAGGCCACAATATCCATGTTTTTCCCATCATTTAAAAAGAGAGAAAAGTTTGTTGCTTTTTGACTTTCCAGCTCTTCCAAGAAAGCTCTCTTGTCCTCTTTCATTCTTGCTACAGCTCCTTTCTCTCTCCCCATCATAGCAGGGGCTCCATCTGTGGTTATTGAAACCACTTGGTTTGGCTCTATTCCTCGCTTTGTTAACATTTCCTTAATGGCCAGGTAAATATCCTCTCCTCTTGTAGTGCTGTGAAGGGAAGTTACACCTAGCAGGTCTTCACAGAACTCTTTCTTATCATTGTTGAAGAACCTTACATAAACTAACAGCTGAGCATTGTCCGACACATCAGTGGACTCATCTACAGCCAAGCCTACACATGGTGTCTTATGAATAGCTTCTTCCAGCTGGGACAGCACATCCTGAGCTAATATTTCACTTCTCTTTGTGGCTGTTGATGCTGACATAGGTATTTTCTTTATTTTGTCACAAAGCTCTTCTTTTTGTTTACCCTCAAGTAATGTTTCTGCTACTGCACTCATGCACTCTGTGACAACACCTGCATCTGCAAAGGGCTTTTTGTGTTGACCTAAAATCCAAGCAACTCTGAGGGAACATTCATGAGCACGTTGTTGGGCGGTGAAAGAACTGGTTAAGATCCTTGTGGATTGATCATAGTGGGCTCTGAGACTGCTAATTTTCTGGGACCTGAGTTCAGACTTGGGTGGGTATGATTGTTCAAAGGCTTTGTGCTTTGTCTCATAGTGGCGTTTGACATTGCCACTTTTAATCAGTGCCACTGTTTCTGAACATATGAGACACACTGGTTTGCTGCTTGCGGCCGGAAGAATGAACATATATGCGTACCCCGCCTCTCGCCCTATGACAGCTGGGATAGGCTCCAGCGCCCCCCGCGACCCTGAAAAGGGGAAGCGGATGGATGGCATTCAGTCTTGAAAGTTCTATTTTCGGTGTCTACTTTTCTCTTTTTTGAAAGCGCCATAGTTGTTTTACCTCTTGTGACTCCCACTCACGTCTTGTCTCCCTGTATCGTTAATCGTCTCGCTTGTCATTGGCCTCTCACCGTCTCTTTCCTCTGTCTGAACTCAGCGTTGCGATCGCCTTGAATGTGCAGATGTGATTGGCTAAGTAGTGTCACGTGGGTGGCTTAACTCGCACACAATTGGTTTGTATGTTCCCTGGTCTAATACAATGTAAGGTTACCGCTTAAAATTAAATCGCCCCGTCAAAATTAAATATAATTTAATATTTTGTTAACTATAGGTCCGGGTCCATATAGGATGGCGACTGGGTCCGGACTCGGACCCCGGTCCGCCTGTTAGTGACCCCTGATCCTGATAACGAGCAAACACCCCTGTTTTCAACTTTACTGCTGAAACGCGCTCAACCACGGAGTGACGTCAGCCGCTGCTCGGACTCCCGAGGTTCTTGAATGCACCACAAACAGCGCAGAGTCCGAGTGAGCTTCTGAAAGTCAGATCTGATGTAGTCAGTATATAAAGTCAGGCTCTGTTATTGACTGAAAACAGCGTGAGACTCAGACATTTAGAACAAACTAAGAGTCGGATCAGCACAAATACTGACACAGAGATGGCTGCTGGCACTGCGCTGCTCTGCTGCACTTTGCTGTTTGTCCTTGTCTTCGTCTCTGCAGGTGAGATTGAACTAAACTGAGGTTCTCTCTGAGATAACAAGAAGTACAGGAGGATTATTTTCATCTGGATTCAGTTTGTCTGTGTGTGAAGGAGACACCAGGCTGGGTGGACACTTAACATCTGTAATCCAGCTGTGACAGAGACAAAGAAGTGTAATGTGTGTGTCAGTGTGGTGTGTTGTAGTGTCAGGAGTCAGGATGCAGCTACAAAGCTTTTTGTTCAGTGTATACAAACAGCTGTAGCTCCATAAAGGCAGCATGCAGAGACTCACAGTGTCTTATAATGAGAGGCTGCTTTCTCTCACACATTATGTTCACTTATTATCAGCACATGTTGTTGTTCTGTGGAAGCTAACATCTTGTAGTTTCTGACACTTTGCATGTTTAGCATGAGGCTAAAATTCCCCCTCAGTGGGTCACTGGTGACCTGCTGGATGTTCAGAGGTTCATTAAATCCAACATGACTAAAAACTCAAATGTCAAAGGAAATAAACAAAATATTTAAAGTCAATCATTCTGATCATAATTGTACTTTGACCTTTAACCTCTCTGCTCTGTGTTGTTTCCTCTTTCAGACCAGAAAAACATCACAGCTGAGTCTGGACAGGACGTCACTCTGACATGTCGAGCTCCAAACAACAACATCAAATTTTTAAAGTGGACAAAAGTTTACCTGCAGTCAGAAGTTGTCATTTTGCACTGGGATGGTCACTTTGATCCATTTTACCAGCATCCATCTTTTAAGAACCGTGTGGATCTGCAGGACAGACAGATGAAGGATGGAGACGTGTCTTTGATTCTGAAGGATGTGACGATTAATGACACTGGAACATACGAGTGTCGTGTGTTCATGGAAGATACATGGCGATGGATGTCCATCAGCATCATCTATCTTCATGTTGATCCTCCAGGTGAGTGAGTAGAGTTGAGTGTGTGTGTGATCAGAGGTGAAGCTGCTTCCTGGTTGTTGATGTGTGTTTGTTGTATGGATGAGCTGGTGGATGTCAGAGGTAGACAGATGTTTCCAGCTGTTGTCTTTGTGGCGGGTAGTCTAGAGTTGTAGAGCAGCATTGTTTGGTTAGAGCAGAAACAAAGACATTTATGAATCCGTCTCTTCTTCTCTTGCTCTCTAACTCGTCTGTAAACATGTGTGGGGAAACTCAATGATAAAGCCTACAGCTGGAGGGGGAGGGGAGGGGTGGAGCTGGTGGTTGTGAGTCTGTGAAAGTGAATCCTGCCGGTGCCATAGCTGCTGAAAACGTACTTAGTGCAGACACAAAACGTCCATCAGCTTCAAAGTGTGTCAGAAAAATGTCCACATGGTGACTGATGGATGAGAGAGGTCCCATTGTTGTTGTTGTGCACAAATCATTGAACAACACAAACACTTAGAGCTGCTTTCAGTGCTGCCTGTTTTGTTACTGCACACATTTCTGATGGTCCTACAGTCCAACGTAGCAAACATCTCCCTGAAGCCTCTTCTTAGAGACCAAAGGTTGTATCAGAGCGAGCAGCTGAAAGGACACATCTATGAATGCAGTCAGAGACTTTCTCACAACCTCACACTTCATCTGATCACATTTACACTCAGGCTTAAACTCATGCTTTCTGTTAGTCACTGAAAATAGAAACAGAGTCACACTGGTTCTCAAAAGAAATCAATATTAAATGAATATATAATCAGATCCTCATTTGCAACAATGTGGATACCATCATGTCATCTTTGGCTCCTCCAGCTGAGACACACAGCCCCTCCCCTCACTAACAGCTGGATCACTGTCACAGGTGACACACTCATCTGTTTCTGCAGGTTTCAACATCACAATGTGACGACAACTTAATGACTGTGTTTGCTTTATTTCAGAGAAACACACCACCACACCTCCACCTACATCCACACCTCTTCCTGGTTCTACCTCCATCACTCTTCCTCCATCACTCTCTCCTCCTCTTCTCTCTGTGCTGTTGCTCATTGGGTCAGTCTATGTTGTGGTTCTACTGGTGTTACTGGTTCTGCTGGTGAGACGATGTGTTCACAGGAAACTTGAAGGTTTGTACATATTCATTCTTATTCATCGTGGTATTTTGTTTCCATTCTGTCATCATAATTTGGTCCATTTAGATTCTTAAATCATAAAAGTGTTTACTTTAACTCATTTCAGCAGATGGAGAAGATGACATCACCAGTGACATCACATACAGTGTTGTGAAATCATCAAATCCTCAACAACCTCCAATCAAAGAAACCAGAGATGGAGGTTTGTGTGTTCACCCAGGTGTCATCCACATACCTGAACCAATGACTTGGTGGTGTTTCAGGGTAGGATAGCAAAGCCCTCTTTTCCACGTCTTCCACATACAAGTTACCCACAGTGGGTGAAACTGGGGAGCCCACGGCACACCCATGTTCCTGCCTGTAGAACTGACCCTTGTATATGAAACAGGTGGAATTAAGACACAGTTTCAAAAGCAAGCACACCTGGTCCAACAGCCTTGTCTTGTTCTAACTGCTTCAGACAGTCTGTCACCCTCGTCCTGTGACCACTTCCTGGGTCTCTTTCAGTCTTCAAATATAAAGTTTTTACAGCTTATAGATTTTAAGTTCTGCTCCAATTATTTGGGTAAAGATAATAAATACACAGGTCAAAGGTCAGAGTCACATGAGAGACAGTGCTGTCACTGAGCTACATGTGTCAGAGCTCAGATGAGGCCCACACATGTGTGTTATCTGTTGTTGCTACACACAGTTAAGATATGGAACATGTGAACATGAGACATATGAAGAGACTGAACAGATAAAATGTCCTTTATATCCATCAGTGACTTTTTATTCTTTTAAACTTGTGCTGCTTCTTTTTGACTCGAGTTAGTGTGACACTGATGGAGCTTCTTGCTGCAGTGTGTTTGGGTTTGGCTGATAACACTGGTCATGCATGTTTCCTTCATGCTCTGTGGTAAAAGTGCATCAGTCTGCAGATCTGTGGCCGCCCTTCTTCTTTTTCTCAGAAACTTCCTGATTTCTTTATGCTCAGTCTGTTTCACAGCAGAGATGTTAAGATTAATAATATAAACTGTGAAAAGCTGCTGCAGTTTATAAAAACACACCATTTAATGTTTTTAAAAAGTATAAAAGAACAGAATGAAATGTCTCCATCGCTGTAGTGTAATAATATCACAGCACTGTTGCAGTAATTTTAATGTGTTTATTGTACAGAGACTGATTCAGCTGTGATCTACTCAGCAGTGAGAACTGAAGACGTCCGTTATGGACAAACAACCATCAGAACAAGGAGGCCCAGGTACAGCTGCTCTTTATCTTTGACTGTGGACAGAGACGAGCTCGCTGCTCACCTTGTTTACAGCCATCATGCTAAGCTAAGATAATCTGTCAACACAGTAGGAAAAAAAAGGACAAACGGAGACTGACTGAAAGAGGAGTAACAGTATACACAGAATCTGTGAACAGCATAACAGACTTACTGAAAATCAACTATTGCATAATTCTTCTAGCATTTTTCCATCAAATACTTAAACTCAGGGCTCAGACTTGTGAAAGATATCAAACTTCTCATCTTTCTATCAGGAAAAAAAAGGTTTCTTTTACAGTTGACCTGTTCCTTTAAAGAGATATGGAACAGACTGTCAGTTATAGTGTGGTCTTCCTACTTATCTGGACACAATGCTTAAAGTCAGCAGATTTTATTCAAGTGAATTCTTTCATCTCACTATTCCCAATTCAAGTGCACAATCTTAGATAGTCAATAAGCAGAGAAAGTTGTAAATCAGTTTCATCTCAACAGATGCACTTTAGGGACAACAGTAGAAAAACCCTCAAAACACGAATGGTTTTACAGCTGGAGGCGACTGACATGTTTCCCTTGTTGTGTTTTCTGACTTTTTTTTCACTAGTTTTGCATTTGGCTAGGGTCGGAGTCAGAAATGGTAGGATGAGGCAACACCTGGACCTTACCGAGGTTACACAGATCGTTCGACTGCCACAAGGTCTGTTCTGTTTGCCAGCACAGTCTGAACATGGAGGAGATTTCAGGAGACATGCAGTAACACTATCAGAGCTGGACAGGGTTGTAAAAGGTCTTTCGCCCATAAGCAGGACCAGTATCTGTTCAATTGTGCAAGGAGGGACAGGATGAGCACTGCCAGAGGAACAAAATGACCTCTAGCAGGTCACTGGTGTGAATGTCTCTGACCAAAAAGCCAGAAACCAACTTAATGAGGGGGTGCCTGAGAGCCGATGTCCTCTAGTGGGCCCTGTGCTCACTGCCTGGCACAGTGGAGCTCGATTTGCATTTGCCACAGAATACCAGAATTGGCAGGTCCACTTTAGCCGCCCTGCTTGGCAGCAGGTTCAAGCTGAGCACAGGTCTGAAGAAGACTTTGAGAACTTTACGCTGCCTTTAACATTATGACTAGTTTGGTGGTAGGTCAGTGATGGTACTGACCCTTAACCATGGAGGGAAGCACAGACCTCTACAGGCTTGGCAACAACACTCTGACTGCTAATAGAATGAAATCCTCGACCCGTTATCAGACCCTACTCTGGTGCAGTGGATCCTGGGTTCTTCATGTGGCAACACTAAATCTAAGAGAATGAAGGAACTGATACCACTGACTGGCCCACATTGCTCACCTGACCTAAATCCAACAGACCACCTCTGGATGTTATATTTATAGAATCGTTTATAGAAAATTCAGTCGATTTTCAAATTAAAGCACCAGTGCAGGCAAAGCTCTCTGAACTCTGAATCACACCCAATGAGATTTCAACATGCAATTAAAGTGTAAGCAGTATGGAAGCTCTGTGGTTTGTGTCTGAGCTGGTTCCCAGTAAAGTCTGAACTGGGACTGTGTGTGATGCAGAGAGGTGGAGATTGGAGGTCTTGATTGAACTACAAAGCTTGTAATCATGTTTCCTGTTGTTTGAACCGTGTGTGTTTGTGTTCAGACTTTAAACCAGAGCCAGACGTCGTCTACTCTTCACTGAAGTAGTCCACCAGTCCAACCACTGACGTCCAGCTGCTGGTCTGCCTAACTGGTCCCCCCAGCACCTCAGACCAGAGGACATCCACATGTTACAGATTTTTATATGTTTCATGTCTTTTTATCACTGAATTAGACTCTGATGACCCAGAACTACTTACTGTAAATCAGTTCATTGACTTGATGTTTGTTGTCTTTTGTTCCTACAGCAGTTTCTCTGCAGGATTAATAAACGTTTGGTCTCTGATTTTAATCGTCACATCCTTCAGAATCAAAGACACGTCTCCATCTTTCATCTGTCTGTCCTGAAGATCCAACCCGGTGTTCTGGGAATCCATACTCCCTCACAAACCATCTTACCCATTGTTTCTACACATACGCTGCACATGTGCACAACACAAAACCCAAATTTACTTCATTTTTTTTCACCCACTGTGAATATTTGTTATGGTTAGGGGTAGGTTCAGTCAGAAGTCACTGTCAAATTATAATACGGGTAGGACGATTTGCCAAAGTACGACAGTTTCTCAGAACACCGGTTCTTAAAAGATGGATGCTACACTTCCAGATCAAAGTGCTCATCCCAGTAAACAAGAACATATTCAACTCCCAGGTCAGCTCTGCTCCACTCTAAAATGATGATGTTGAGCAGTGAGGTTAAAGGTCAAAGTACACCTGTTCACTTCTACAGCAGTCAATTATAGTGTTGTGTCCTGTAATGTTATACACCATATTGCAAGGGTGGTGTCATAAAAAAGTGGAGAAAAATGCTGTCGGAGAAAAATAGAGTTTGGTTAGCGAACTTGCTAAATTTGCTATGTACCTTTATGTGCTGCATTCATTAAAGAGGCACTTGTTCCTTGCTGAGGACTTGTTTATTACTGACCACCATTACACATAGTGAGAACACACACACACTAAATGTGTGTATGTAACAAGCACAAGCAGCCTCTCATTATAAGACACTGTCGTATAAATGATGACACTGGACGCAGCGTGTTCGGGTGATGTTTTCCACCTTTACTCGTAACCCGGAAGCTCCCCCCACACACAGCCTTATGGGAACAGTAGTCTACCGCTACACCTCCTCCTTTTTTTCCAGCTGAAGATCCCCAGCAGAAGGAGGCCCTGCCAGCGGTGCGTGATCTGTGATTAGAGTGAACTGTAGGCCCATGAGGTAAGCCTTAACGCCCACTCACATCCTGGGCCATCTGACCTCAGGAATTCACATGACAAGGTGGGGCCAGGTTTCACAATGAACACACCCGAAACTCTGGCTGATTGGGTCCCACACCCAATTTCACACCTTGGCTCAGGTGATTAGAGGATCATCAGGGGGTCCTTTTGTCCCTCTGTGGGGGGTTACTCCCACTAGGTTTATATCTGGGACTCTCCACCATTTGACCTTAGAACTGAAGAAGCTCTCTCAGCTGGCCTGGGAACGCCTTGGTGTTCCCCCGGATAAGCTGGAGGAGGTGGCTGGGGAGAGGGAGGTCTGGGCCTCTTTGCTTAGGCTGCTGCCCCCGCGACCCGGCCCCGGATAAAACGGATGAAGATGGATGGATGGAAAATTTTATATAATTATTTAGCCTTGTTGTGCAAACAAGCCTGCATAACTTAATAAATACAGAATTTGAAAAAAAGCAAACCTAAAAAGAAACATGAGTACCTGTGATACAGTGATACTTTTGGTAAACAACCATTTGACTAACATGTGTGTCTCACCTGCTCTTGTTCATCTCTGTTCTGTTCCTCTCTCTCCCTCTTTGTGCTGACAATCATCAAATATACAGTTGAAACCAGATATTTACAAACTCTTCAGATAAAAACAAACACTTTTTAATTGTAACATCAAATCAGACTAAATGTTTATTTTTTTTGATTGATAAATATATTATTTATCAATAACAATATTTGTTAACTTTAAGAGTAAAGAGAGAAACTATCTGTATTTCTTAATTGTAAATGGCACCAAATTGTATTCAAACTTGAGCCACACTTATGGAGCTCCACAATTCTTTTCCTGGTGTTTTGGTTGACATCTCTTGATGTTCCCATGTCAAAGAAACAGGCTCTGTGTTTTGCCTTATATGCATCCACAGCTGTGCCACCAGTTTACTCACATGGACTCTACTAACCTATCAGAAGCTTCTTCAGCTCAGAATGGAATCGTCTGCAGTTTTCTTATTAATTAACAATAAACTTAGTGTATATGTACTCCTAAATATGATGAAAGTGATAAAAATAGCTCTGTCTCTCTTTATTCTGACATTTAACTAATTCAAAAGATATTTCAATATTTATTTATTTATTTATTTATTTTTTTCTCAAATCTCTTTATTTGGTTTTCCAGTGTTCTTTATCATAAAGGCTACTAAGATTCAAATATAAATGATTGCATATATACAATAGGAAAAAACAAAGTAAAAACAAAACAACAACAACAACAACAAAAAAGGCAACAACAAACAACGTTGGACAGAGGATGCTATTTATCGAACTACCAATAAGGCTCAGTGACCATTTATATCTGTACAGTATTGAAGAAATCTATAAAAGGTTGCCAGGTTGAATGGAATTCCTCCAACCTCCCCTTTAGTAGGAGTTTAATTCTTTCCAGCTGCAAGTGTCTCAATACATCTTGTATTAACGCTGATGTGGTAGGAAGCACCTTTTGTTTCCAGTTTAATAGAATCAAACGGCGTGCCAGCAGCGTCACAAAACGTATCACATTATTTTGGGTGGCTGATAGGTCTACAACAACCGGCTTCACTCCAAATAAAGCACAGATTGGGTCTGGCTTAAGTGGTTTTTTTAGAATTTTAGACAAGATATGAAAGACATTATTCCAATATGTTGTTATACAGGGACAAGTCCAAAACATATGTGCCAGTGAAGCAGGTTGCTGTTTACATCTTTTGCAGGACGAGTTTACGTTGGGGAACATTTTTGACAGTTTCAACTTTGATAAATGGAGTCTATGTAGAACTTTAAACTGTAAGAGTCCATGACGAATGCAAACAGAGGAAGAGTGTACATTTTCCTGGGCTTTTTTCCATTGATTGTCTGTAATTCTCGTACCAAGGTCACGCTGCCAGGCCTCTTTCAGATAGTCAAGTGTGACAGTTCCATCCAGCTGTGACAAAGCGTTGTGAATTTTTGTTATTAGTCCTTTCTTGAGTGGATCAAACTGAAATAAGTTATCTAAGGCAGAGTCTGGGGGCCGACCTGGAAAAGATGGAAAAAGCTTCCCTACAAAGCTTCTGATCTGTAAGTATTTGAAAAAGTCATTACTGTGCAAGTCAAATTTTCTTGCAGTTGCCGGAATGTGGGAAAAACCTTGTTGATGAATAAATCCTTTATTGAGTGCAGCCCCTTGTGGTTCCATTGGAGAATTAAATGTTTGAGAGTGATGGTGCGAATGATGCGTTATTCATGAGTGGAGTTAGTATGGAAGCTTCCTTCCACCCGAAATGTTTCCTTATCTGTGTCCAGATTTTAATTGTATGAGAGACTACAGGATTTTTAAAGTCATGTTTAGGGATAGGGAGAGCTGAATAGATCACAGCTTCTAATGAGGAGGGGTAGCAGCTTTCATTCTCCATCGTTGTCCAGTCGGCCCCCTTAGTCCGCAACCAAAACGACATGGAACGAACATTACATGACCAATAATACAGACGGAAGCATGGTAACCCCATCCCTCCCTGACATGTCGGTCTCTGCAGGTAGCTTTTCTTGATTCTTGGATTCTTTCTGTTCCATATGAAATAGGATATTAAGGAGTCTAATTTATTAAAAAAGGCTTTATTAATCACAATAGGGATACACTGAAATAAAAATAAGAATTTGGGAAGAATATTCATTCTAACAATGTTTATCCTCCCTGCTAGTGAAATTGGTAGATTAATCCATTTGTCTATGTTATTTTTGGTTTCATATAGTTTAGAGAGATTGTGTTTAAATAAACCACAATAATCCTGAGTGACATTTATTCCAAGATATTGGAACTGTTTAGAAACCCGGAATGGCAAGGTACTGAAACAACTTGGGTTACCTATTGCTTTAGAGTTGTCATGGTCCTGAGTCTGAGGACTCAGTGTTTTGTGTTTCTTTATGCTTTTGTTCATTCTGAGTGTGTATTCTGTTGTGATTTTGCCATTTGTTAGGTTTCTGTTCTCTGCCTGCCTGCTCCCACTTCTCTGTGTTCCCTCTGTCTGTCCTTGGTGTTATTGTGTCTGCTCATGAGTCTGCCTGTCAAGTTCAGTGTCCTGTCTGGTTCTGTGTCTGTTAGTTTCCTGTTTTATTCTGAAAGTTCATGTCTCATGTCAGTGTGTTCAGTTTTACCTCTCCCCTGTCTCGTTATGCCCATTAGTTCCAGCTGTGTCCCCTCCTGTGTGCCATTTCCTGATTACCTGGTGTGTGTATTTATAGTTGGTGTCTGCTTCTCGTGGCGTCGTCTGTATTTCTCTGTGAACCTCCCGTGTAGTCTGCACTGTTCCATGTTTCTTCGTGTCTCTCTGCTCCTCGCTTCATGTTCTCCATTTTTGCATTAGGTTTCCCAGTTTAGGTTTATGTTCGGTTCTGCCCACACCTTGGTTTTGTGCACTGTAAATAAAACCCACTTGCACCTCTGCCATTGTCTGCTATTGGATCCTCCTTTCTCACCCTCCACACGACTGCCGCCCCAGCCGTGACAGAACGACAAATTAAGAGTGTAATATCTTTATTAAGTTGTTATTTATTAATGCATACATAATAATGTGCTCAGTGACATAAAGGTCCCCTTTCCAGAGTTTGTGTGCTGCGTAGTTTTTCTCTTTGTTTTAGTTGTTTTGTTTTTCCATCTTCTATTCACAACCCAGTGTTTAAAATGTTTAAAAGGTTAAATAATATGCTTATTTAATAATGTTCTACAAAGAGGTCAATGTGTTTGGGATCTTATTAGATCTCTCAGAAAAGCTGTCAGAGCAAAACTTTTTTTCTTTCATAATAACAGCTTAATGTTAAACCGCTGAGTCCATCTAAAACATGTTTGTGCATCAGGACCAACCTGATACATAGAGTTCTGCTGGAGGATGTTGCTTAGTGGCAAAACATTGGTCTGATTGAGCTTTTTGGTTGTTCAGAACTCACTCAGCCTTTGGAGTTAGTTTTTAGGACATCCTGATAATAATGAACTACATTAGTCCAGCCTAGAAGCAATAATAATATTACTTTAAGATAATAATAACAATAATATTTCAGGTTGTTAGAGATTTACAGTTATCAAACAGTTAGGTGAATAAACAACACTGAGACACTTGGAGACAGTTAACGTGCTGCACGGGTGAGAGCTCAGAGAGAGACTCACTCACACCGAGCTGCAGTAGTTTGTCTTTATTTATAGTAAGCAGGGTGAAACAAGCATAGCAGTTTCCTTTAATTTTGCATACGTGTGTGTGTGTGTGTGTGTGTGTGTGTGTGTGTGTGTGTGTGTGTGTGTGTGTGTGTTAATCTCTCGCGGTAAATGTCACAGGGTGAACTTCCTGTTTCTAGAGACAGAGCGAGTAGTACATTTTGTTCTTTTCCTATTAAGAGTAAAATATGAACATATACTTTAATGTATATAAAGTATGTTTGCTTGGTATGTAAACCAAGCAAACAAATCAGGAAGAGGAATCATTGATCAATGACTGCTGAACATAAACCTTATAAAAGCGTTTCTTCCTTAACACAGCTGAATACCTCATGAAGTTCCTCAACAGAGTGCCAAGAGTGTGCAAAGCAGTGATCAAAGCAAAGGTTGACTATTTAAAAAAATATAACATAAACATAACCAAACATATTTATTTATAGTTATTTCATTCTTTTTTCTTTACTACAAAATTACACATGTGTTCATTTAGAGTTTTGGTGCCTTCAGTAAGAATCTACAAAATAAAGAAGTAAAAATAAAGTAAAAAGAAGTAAAAATGAAAAGCTGTGTCCAAACTGTGTGTATTATGTAGAAACGTCTCCACTAGTTTCACATAAGCATGATCTCACAAAATAATTTTTTAATCCAGCAGACCTGACGTTATTTTGTCCCTCCAAAGCGTAAAACACAACAAAATCATCCTGATTCCTCACAGGATTGTGGCATAATATTACACAGAATCTGACACCTCAGCTCTATAGAAGATGGATGGACTAAGCAAATTTAGTCCATCCATCTTCCTCTGCTTATCCAGGGACTGTCACTAACCAAATTTTTAAGCAGGAGAAAAAATAGCACTTTTAAGGACATGAAAAGCTTTATCGACAAAAACAAGGCACCCTGCCCCTGTAATCTTTTATTTACAATATTGTATTTGGTTAAAATGTTCTGATGGTTCAAATATTTTATATTATTTAGTTGTTGCAAAATAATGTGTGTGCCAGTCTCCAATGAGAC
The DNA here is from genome assembly GCF_057382095.1 of Aulonocara sp. 'chitande type north' Nkhata Bay. Classification (NCBI taxonomy): domain Eukaryota; kingdom Metazoa; phylum Chordata; class Actinopteri; order Cichliformes; family Cichlidae; genus Aulonocara; species Aulonocara sp. 'chitande type north' Nkhata Bay. The sequence goes on from NC_141346.1 coordinate 11,431,037, forward strand.
ATTTACAAGTGTGTAACAATATACTATGTCTATATACACTCAACAAAAATATAAACACAACACCTTTGTTACTGCTCCCATTCCCCATGGGATGGACGTAGAGACCTAAAATTCATTCCAGATACACAATATAACCATCCCTCCCAAACAGTGGTCACAAATCAGTCCAAATGTGTGGTAGTGGGCACATCTGCTATATTGAGATAATCCATCCCACCTCACAGGTGTGCCACATCAGGATGCTGATCTGACATCATGAGTAGTGCACAGGTGTACCTCAGACTGCCCACAACAAAAGGCCACCCTGTAGTTTCTGACACTTTGCATGTTTAGCATGAGGCTAAAATTCCCCCTCAGTGGGTCACTGGTGACCTGCTGGATGTTCAGAGGTTCATTAAATCCAACATGACTAAAAACTCAAATGTCAAAGGAAATAAACAAAATATTTAAAGTCAATCATTCTGATCATAATTGTACTGTGACCTTTAACCTCTCTGCTCTGTGTTGTTTCCTCTTTCAGACCCAAAGATCATCACAGCTGAGTCTGGACAGAACGCCACTCTGACATGTCGAGCTCCAAACAACACAGTTACAGTTTTAAACTGGACAAGATCTGACCTGAAGCCAGAATATGTGCTTTTGTAACAGGATGGTCCCTCTGATTCAACACACCAGCATCCATCTTTTAAGAACCGGGTGGATCTGCAGGACAGACAGATGAAGGGTGGAGACGTGTCTTTGATTCTGAAGAACGTGACGATTAATGACGCTGGAACATACGAGTGTCATGTGTTCATGGCAGAAACAGACTCATTGGAGATTCCCAGCATCATCTACCTGGCTGTTGTTCCTCCAGGTGAGTGAGTAGAGTTGAGTGTGTGTGTGATCAGAGGTGAAGCTGCTTCCTGGTTGTTGATGTTTGTTTGTTGTATGGATGAGCTGGTGGATGTCAGAGGTAGACAGATGTTTCCAGCTGTTGTCTTTGTGGCTGGTAGTCTAGAGTTGACTTGTTCTTACTTATTATCAGCACATATTGTTGTTCTGTGGAAGCTAACATCTTGTAGTTTCTGACACTTTGCATGTTTAGCACGAGGCTAAAATTCCCCCTCAGTGGGTCACTGGTAGGGATGGGTATCATTTAGGTTTTATCTGATACCAGGACCAAACTGGTACTTTTGAAACGGTGCCGGTGCTTAAACGGTGCTTAAAAAAAGGAGAACACAAAATTGGTCCAAAAACCTCTCATAAAAAGATAACAATGTTAGCCTTTTCTGCATCTACGGGGCATATATGGTATCACTCTTGGCTGGAAGCAGTGCTTAAACAATGGAAAAAACACAAACTTTGTCCAAAAACCTCTCATGTTTAACTGTTTTCCACCTTTTTTGGTCATTTTAGCCTTTATACCGGTACCCATCCCTAGTCACTGGTGACCTGGTGGATGTTCAGAGGTTCATTAAATCCAACATGACTAAAAACACAAATGTCAAAGGAAATAAACAAAATATTTAAAGTCAATCATTCTGATCATAATTGTACTTTGACCTTTAACCTCTCTGCTCTGTGTTGTTTCCTCTTTCAGACCCAAAGATCATCAGAGCTGAGTCTGGACAGAACGCCACTCTGACATGTCGAGCTCCAAACAACACAGTTACAGTTTTAAACTGGACAAGATCTGACCTGAAGCCAGAACATGTGCTTTTGTACCAGCATGGTCCCTCTGATTCAACACACCAGCATCCATCTTTTAAGAACCGTGTGGATCTGCAGGACAGACAGATGATGGGTGGAGACGTGTCTTTGATTCTGAAGGATGTGACGATTAATGACACTGGAACATACGAGTGTCGTGTGTTCATGAATGAAACAAGGTCATGGATGAACATCAGCTTCGTATACCTGGTTGTTCCTCCAGGTGAGTGAGTAGAGCTGAGTGTGTGTGATCAGAGGTGAAGCTGCTTCCTGGTTGTTGATGTGTGTTTGTTGTATGGATGAGCTGGTGGATGTCAGAGGTAGACAGATGTTTTTCCAGCTGTTGTCTTTGTGGCTGGTAGTCCAGCATCCACCCACACTCAGTTGGCCTCCATCAGTTTTCTTTAGCACAGATGTGTCCTGCTCACTCTGGAGTCAGTGTTATCATCCTCATCTGTGACAATGTGAGACTCCAGCTGAGCTAGTTTGTTATTTATTAATTCACTGACTTCTATTATGTCCTGATAGTTTAACCGTAGAGTTTAATCCATGTGTAGCTGAGCAGACTCCCTGCATGTTGTTGCTGTTACAGAGAGAGGACGGCTGCTGTCACTCTGTCAGGTTTAGATCAAATCAAACTAAGCTGGCAGTTTATCTGAACACAGGCAGTGCTTATTGTAAAGTATCTTTACTGCAGCTGTGTTAAAAACATGGCTGCCCTCTCGCTGTAATGAGACCAGCTGAGCAGAGTTACTGATCTGGAAGCAGTTTCCAAACTCCTGAGACTGATCCCAGTGTGGCTTTGAACCTCTCATGCTGAAATCATCAGTATCTCTGTGACCAGCTGTGATAAACTGCTGATAAATTAATGAATTAATCTTTGCCAGAGCAAATACATAACAGCCATATTTGTCACGGTCCGGCTGGCAGACCGTGGGGAAAGGAGGACCCAGGCGCGGCGCTCTGTGTGTAGACAGTGCGTTTATTTACAGTGTGGTAAATATCGATGCACAATTAATCCCCGTGCTCCCCAAGGCTCCCGTGTGTGTCCATTGGCGTCCGTGTTCGTGCTCCCCGCTGTCGTGACTCTGCACACCCTGTGCGTGTTGTTCTTCCTCTCCATGTTCCTCCTGTAGGAAAACAATAGAGGCAGCCGTTAAACACTGACCCCGCGGGGACACTCACTCACTCACTCACTCACTCACTCACTCACTCTGACTTGGGAGTCTCACGCAGTAATCCCACATCTGTGGGAGCTCCAAGACTCTCCTAAGTAGCTCCCCCGGCGAGCCCTGATCAGCAGCAGGTGTGTGGCTTCGGGTGTGGCCAGTCCCCTAGCAGGGCCACACCCACCATACCTCAAGGTGCCTGTAAACAAGAGTTCAGACACACACACACACACACACACACACACACACACACACACACACACACTCATATCTACAAACATGGAGAAGAGGGGCAGCAACACCAAAAATACATGTAATATAACAGGTCCATAACTGCTCAGGGATCCTGGGTCGCTCAGACATAGGACCCTGACAATAATACAGTTTGTCTGTGTAACAACTGTAAAAAACTATTGTAAGGAGCTGGACTTCTTCAAGTTTGTTTAAAACGTTTAATCCAGTCAAATAATAAAGAACAGCTGGATCAGTTTTAGTCATGTTTAGTCAGAACATCTGTTTCCTTTTAAGAAGCTCGAAAAATCCACCAGTATTTTCTCACTTTATACATATTGTGAATAGTTTGTATTAATCTGTTGTCCTGAACTAGAAGAGGAAATGGATTCTGTTCTGTTCTTCACTCATCACCTACCTGACAGCTGACACCTCACACCTGTTTCTCACCTGCAGGTCAGACAGGAGGAGACACAGAGGCTGGAGGGAAGGAGGCTGGAGGGAAGGAGGCTGGAGGGAAGGAGGCTGGAGGGAAGGAGGCTGGAGGGAAGGAGGCTGGAGAGAAGGAGGACGGAGGGAAGGAGGCTGGAGGGAAGGAGGCTGGAGGGAAGGAGGATGGATCTGCTCGACTGATAGTTGGTCTGTCAGTTTCTGCTGTGCTTCTTGTTGTTGTTGCTCTTCTTATTAATCTGATCTGCAGAAAATATGAGAGGGGTTTTAGCACAAGAAAACAAAACCAGAGAAAAAACGTAAAAAAATAATTGAAAGGTCAGAAATTTATTCAAAGCTGAACTCTGAGCCTGATGTTGCATGAAGTCACTGTTACCCAGCATGATGAAAAACAGATGATCAAGGACAGAAAGAAACTGATGATGCCTCATGTGACTTTTCCTGCCTCGTGTGACTTTTCCTGCCTCATGTGACTTTCCTCCTTAAGCCCAGCCCACTGGGAGACAGCTTGTACTTTGTTCTCCGTGGTTTGTAAATCCATCGTATCAAATTTGACAGAGTTTACAAACTGTTATAGACTCAGTTTGGGCTGAAACTTGGTGACTTTTCCTAAAATGACCCAAAATACACGACAATGAATGGATTGAAATATTTTCTGCTGTTGTACAGATGATGCAGACGTTCGTACACTGACAGTGTTTCGGGACAAGTTTGACTCGTGTCTGTTCAGATGGATTTTCAGATCCACCAGTTTGGCTAAAATTAAGGAACATTGTGATTTTAGGGAAAGTTGACACTGTGAAAACATTTTCATACAAACTCACAAACATGATGTACACACGCATGTTTGTGTATCTGTAATGAGACAGAACTGGGTCTCATATGGCTCACACGAGACCCAGTTCATGGCTGAAGCCTTTATGGGTGACATGATGTCATACATGTCCTGAAGTGGATTCTGGATTTCTGACGTCCTTAATCACTACAGCAGTGAGGTCAGTGTGACGAACTGATGCTCTGTTCTCTGGCCTGACAAAGCTTTAACTCCAAACATCTCTCCACTGTTAGAGGATCAGTTTTTTATGGCCTGACAGTGTGAAGCCTCCACCTACATCACCGAACTGCTCCACCTTGCTCCACTTCTGCACTCTTGAGTCTGTGACCTTCTTTAAACAGCTTGTTTTTGTGTTTGTGGTGTTTTGCTCGGCTGTGCCCTTTTTAACACTGTTGTGTTTAACTTTGTTTTTTTTATATCTCTGGAAATAAAAGTTTGGTTTGTAAAGACAAAGAAAATGAGTGAAATCTCTCTCTGAGGATCCTCAGCGTCACTGTGACACGTGCCTGTATGTGCACATCTTTACTTTTAATAAGATGTTTCAACATGCAGACGTGAATCTAACACAGTAACAGCTGCCTTTGTTTCAGATCCAGCTCATTCCAGTTCACTGACAAAGATTTGGTGCTGCGATAACGACTCTGAGCCGATGAAGCTCTGATGACTCTGATAACATCTCCCTCCCAGTAATAACCTCCCAGCAGCAACTATGACAGACACGTCTCCTGACAGTGACACTCTTACAGATACACATTCAAGACTCAAGAGCTTTATTGTCAATACAGCAGTAGACACAGTATACAGCTTACCACATGGTGCATTTATAAGTATGCAAAAGATATCTCTCTCCAAGAGATGTAAAACTCAAAATTACAAATACATAACATACTAAACTTTGTGATGCGGCTGCTGCTGCTCCACATGTTAGTAAATCTGACCCTAAATCTTCCTGCTTCTCTTAGAGCACACAGGTAACGGCTGCCCTGAGCATGAAGGTGTGTCTGCAACATGATGAAGCTCGTCTAGAGCAATGATTACAATCTGCTCCGGGGCAGCTGGAGAGTCCTGTTTGCTGTTTGCCTCCTTTAGAAAATAGAATAAGAGCCAGAAACTTCTTCTCAACACAAAATAGTCTTTGAATGTGTTTTATCTTATTTTCTAGGGTCCATTAGAGTGACCGTGGATACAAAGTGATGTTAGTGGAGAATTAAAGGTTTTAGTAAAAAGTGTGAAGGTTGACAGTTTGATTACAGCTGCTCAAACTGATTTCCTGTTCTTTGTATGTTTGTCACACTTATTAAATGTTTCAGATCAGGATGATGTAGCTTTGGATTTGTTCCCTTAATAACAAACATCTTCATTTACAAACTTCAGTTTGTGTTTTCTTTGTTTAATATTTTAATGTGTTTGATCTGAAACATTTAAGTGTGACAAACATACAAAAACCAGGAAACCAGGAAGGAAACAAACTCTGTTTCACTCTGTTTGTTTCCATCTTATGTTCTTATATGTTGTTTGTTTGAAACTTGTGATCAGTATTTTAAAGTTTTTAAACTGAACTCAGACACAAACTACAAACTGGTCAGACATTGAAATGAATTGTTCCTCTGAGTATCTGAACCTGCTGTTGTGTTGCTTTTGTGTGCTGCTGTCACTGATGGCTGCTGCTGTGACAACAGACACACAAACAGTTTGATGTCATCAGAAATCCCTCTGCATACACTGAGAGAAAAGCTGCTTTACTTTCACACTCCAACACTGTTATTATGTCCTGCAGTCTGAGTGTAAAACAACACTGCCCCCGTGAGGTCAAACTGGAGCATTGCACATGATAATTCACATCCAGCAAACGTCTTGGACCTTCACACACATCTGACCCTGATTTAGTGGAGACTTTAGAAATTTCAGTGTTTCTAAAGTCTACCTCCTTTTTTGTGATAGTTTTTAATGAATTGGGACACAGCTGGGACACGTTGGTTATTGATTTCACTGTTTAAAGCTTTAAACAGATCAGAGAGACAGTCCAGGCAGATGGGATCACGTGGTGAGTGAAATAAATACAGAGGTGGTCACCTCTGTATTTAATCATTAGTTATTATTCATCTCTGGCTCTCTTCCACATCTTGTCTTGTCTCCTCCCTTTTCCTGGTTCTGCAAACAAACAAAGGTCAATCAAATGGATGATCCACTTGGTAAAGGCTAAAGAACCAATCAGGACAGGCAAAAATAAAAAGAACTAATTTCATCATTGGATGAGATGATCCAGTGCTAACTATATGCTTTATCAACAAGGAAAAAGGGTTTCTGTCTGCCTTTTAAGCCTAATCTTAAAAGTAGAGATAGTGTCTGTCTCCTGAATCCAAACTGGAAGCTGGTTCCACAGAAGAGGGGCCTGAAAACTGAAGGCTCTGCCTCCCATTCTACTTTTAAATACTCTAGGAACAACAAGTAGGCCTGCAGAGCGAGAGCGAAGTGCTCTAATAGGGTGATATGGTACTACAAGGTCATTAAGATAAGATGGGGCCTGATTATTTAAGACCTTGTATGTGAGGAGCAGGATTTTGAATTCTGGATTTAACAGGAAGCCAATGAAGGGAAGCCAGTGTCAGACCAACAGAATAGACCCAGCCGAAGAAGCTACTTCCATTTAGGAGTTTTCACGGCCTCTGAGGATTTCCTCCAGTTTTTATCCATCTATTGGTATCAAGACTGCATCTGTGAGATTTTCTGCCACAGAGGGAATTTTCCACGACTGCTACAGCTGCCAAACGTCTTGATGCATGCTCAATCATCCAGGAAAGTAAATCTCCAAAAGCTGATTCTGTTCATCTGGACGCAGCGTTTTGTGGGAGAAACGTTTCGTCACTCATCCAGGTGACTTCTTCAGTCTGAGCTGACTGCAGGTTTCCTCAATCTTATAAACAGAACATTTGCATAATGACTGAAAGCAGCCCACTGAAGGAAGAATGGGCTGGGAGGTCAGAGATCAGTGGGCTTTGGTCAGTGGTTGTTGATCATGAACTGACAGATCTGTATCCTGTGTGTGCACCCACTGTGGGCCTTTTCTGTGCTTAGTGTCTGCCTGAGCTCCATGCAGGCCTCAAAGGCCAAGCAATTCAAAAGCTTCACCAAAACAAGGCACCACTCAAATAGCTGGACCCAGGCTCGCCGCCCTTATGGAGGAAAACATAGAAGATGATCTCTGTGAGTTATTTTTACTGTCATATTATAAAATGTGATGTTCTAGCATCATGTTCTTCTTCTTAAGCCTTTGAAAAGCTTCCTCTGTGTCCATTAAACTGATGACTTTAGTGCTGCTGTCTACTTGTTACATTTAGTACTGTTTAATTTTCAACCTAGGAAGATCTGTGAAAAGGACTCACAATATAACATAATACTGTAAGATTACTTACAGGTAAAATACTCAGATTGTACTTAGATAAAAGTAATCACAGACTCGCCCAGCCCGACTGCCTTGAAGTTCAGGTGTCTTCACTGCCTCCTCTGATAAGAGCTGGAGACCTGAGTAGGTTCGTCACCCATCAGCAGCAGATCACCTCTCGATCGGGCACGTTTTCATCTGGGAGGCTTTTAGAGCTCACTGCCCTCGGCGTCGCTGCTGGAACAACCAAGTTTTGCTATTGAATCTTTGACCTGCTGATCTCACAGAGGCAGGAGACCCAGAACATCCATGCCAGCTTCAGTTTATGCTCTGTCCTGTCATCCAATCAGATTTGCATGTAATACACTGATATTCAGCCCCAGCCTGGTGTTCTCTCCATCTCTGACCTTTCACACAATTTAAACTAACAAACTTTCTCTTTAAAACTGTTTGTCAATCACAATTTACTCGATTTATTATTCTTCTATCACATATTTATATCAGTCATAATGAACTCAGTATGATCTGAGCTGTAAACCTGTATTGATCATCACAAACCTTTATAGCGCTTCAGAGCAGCTCCTTCAGTGGCTGCGGCACCCACGATGTGGGACGGAGAGATTTCCTCCCCTCTGCTGTCAGACTCCACCACAAAGACTTTGCAGCTGATCAAACACACACATGTGCAATAGGACTAAGTGTAACACTCTTTTTCTGACAACGTTGTATTTGTACTCAGTTGTATGTAGCATGTGTATTCTATTTTTATCCTATCATTCTATTCTATTCTATTGGGTACAGTTGTGTACAGTTTCTTATTCTATTCCAGTGTTCTCTCATGTTTGCTATGTAACTGCACTGTCCACTTCCTGCTGTAACAAAACAAATTTCCCACATGTGGGACTAATAAAGATGCTCTTATCGTTACTGTATAACCACAGGTTCACTTCACATTTGGTAGAATATAAAAGGACAAAGCTGGACAATTGTCATCACATTTCTCATTAGTTGCTGTTAGCACAAGCACACAAAGAAAGCAGAGCTTTAGCTTTAGCTCCCTACATCACTTTTAAGCCTGGATGTTGAGGCTTTTGCTTCCTCTCAGCTGTGATGACATCTCTGTCTGCTCCATCTCACCCAACATCATCCATCTGACCTGATGCTACCTGACAAACTAAAGATAAAATATTAAATTCATTTTGCATCACTTACATTTAAAATACATTTAAGGTGGATTTCTTAAAAGGGAAGGGACTGACCTGACTGTTGTGTCGAGACAGGTGTGAAGGGAGTTAAATCCAGTCTTATACTACGGACGTGTTTGGTTTTGGTCTGTAATACGTTGAGTTTATTATCTATAAGTTAACATAGCAAATCCTCCATCCAGAGGCTAAAGTGATATCAGAGCTAGACTACTTTAAGTGAAAACAGATGATCGTCTGAGCCTTAAATGAAATAAGGTTAAAAAGAAATGCTATCGACAGTGTGAGGCAGTGAGCTCTGTTATACCATATTTTTTAATTTTCTTTATTATTATTATATTATAGTGTTATTACCTTCCTGTTACTTCATAATAGAACGACAGTTAATGGTAAAAGTCTTGAATAGTTTTGAATTTATTTTTCCATGATCACATTTCATTCAATCACTCGTGGACTTGTGTGAATGTTACATGTATTATTTTCACCCGTGGATTTACAGACACTGTGTGAACAGTTTTCATTTTATCCAAAGTTTTACTTGATGTCCAACTGATAAAATCACTGACAGGCAACAGAAGCAGGAGCTCAGAGAGAAATTCAATTCAACTTTATTTATAAAGAGACAAATCACAACGTTTGGTTTTATTTTACAGAAACTTCAAACTAAACCAAATTCAGGACGTGTATTAAACCTGCAGCTGATCCCTGTCTGCTGTTCACTACCTTTGATTTCTGTTACCAGCATCATCTCATGTTCCCCAGGTTCACTGACAACGCTGAAACCACCAGCGGGAGACTAAGAGTGCTGATTTAAAAAGATTCAGACATTTTATTTTGCTGCAGCTCAACATGAGGCTGGATCCTGATTCCTTCGTTGTTTTTGTTTTCTCTACATCAAGAAAACAGCAGCAACAAGAAGCACAGCAGGAACTGACAGGCTGACCTTCAGTCCAACAGATCCTCCTGTGTGACCTGCAGGTGAGAAACAGCTGTGAGGTGTCAGGTAGGTGATGATGAAGAACAGAACAGAATCCATTTGCTCTTCAAACTGCTGTCAGACATTATCTGCTGCACTCTGATCACATCACTCAGACCAGCTGCTTTCTACAAAGTCTCATCAGCAACATCTTTACAAACCAACATCAGATTGTGTGTTTTGTGGTCTAAAGTTTTGTGCCTCTGGTTTCTCATTGGCTCACACTCTTGCAGAGCCGTAACACGCACATGAATGAGAGGTGGTGAGTGTAGTTCCTGTTAACAGGGTATTGCAGACCATCCCGCTAATTGCTGAATTTACTTTTGTCTGTCATATTTATGATGAAAAACAAATGTAATCAAATTAGATATTGATATTTTCATATGGGAATTGATCCTGCAACATGAAACGCTGGGATTGGAAGTTCAGCATCGCTCCGCACATCATACCTGTGAGATGACAGACAGCAGTGTGGAGGAGAGTGCGACACAAAAACACAGAAATATGACTGACAGCTGCAAACGAAGCAGCATCTGCTGCAGGTGAAAGATATTGGGACTAGCAGAGCAGAGTGGCTTCACTGTAAAACAAAATTAGCAGTGAGTGTGAAAAATTTCTGTGTGTGGAGTTCAACACCGTCCACTCAGAAGCTGCATCACTGGATGGTAGATTTAAAAAGCTTGCATTCAGTGACAACAGAGCTGTTGATGAGGCACTTCAGAGAATAACTGCAGCAGCAAAGTGCACTCCCACCCAGCTCCACCATTACAGGGCCAAGTGAAGGAGGAGCCACAGACGTCTGCTGTGTGGAGCCTCTTTGATGAAAGAGCTACAGGAGATGCTGCAAAGAGAAATACTACAGCTGATGTTATGATGGAGATGAAATGTTATCTTGAGGAGCCCCTCATCCAACAAGGAGAAGGCCCACAGAGCTGGTGGGAGGCCAAGGCCACAGTCTTTCCCTACCTGTTGAAGGTGATGGAGGGGAGACTGTGCATTGTGGCAACATCTGTTCCTTTGGAGGGTCTTCTCAAAAACTGGGCAGATACTAAGGAGAAACCACATCAGCCCATCCAAGCTGAGGCAGCTGGTTTTTCTGAATGTCGACCTGCACTGAGGACAAACTGTTTGGCTGCTGAGTTTGGTTCTGTTCTGTGGATTTGTTTACAGTGGGGCTTTTTGTGTTGAATTAAACTTAAAGGTTTGATTAAAATATTAAACAACAGTAAGAATGCCTGCTTTTGTAACAGAACAAAAACACAGAATTAGGCAATTATAAGGCTTTTCATAAAAACACTACATGCAAAAGGGTTTGTCAGCACACAAAGCATTCACATTTGCCAAGTAAAGCTAAAGTATGAGGCTACAGATGATAATAACTTAAGAGACATTTGGGAGCCACGAGACGTGCAAGATAATCCAGAGCTTAGATCTAAATAAGGAAGTCTTAACTCAGTAATGGAGAATATCCTCACACATTAAGAAGCACCGAGGGAGGGAAGTCCTTCATTACTCTGTCAGTCAGGTAGGTGATCAGTGAAGAACAGCACAGAATCTATGTACCTGCATGTTCAGCTCAATTTGTGGATGCAATAAGAAGTAAAGTGAGAGTGATCAGCTTACCAGTGACTGTGATATTAACCAGGTTACTGATGGCACCATTACTGGACTCACACCAGTAAACTCCGGTGTCGTGAGGCACCAGCGTACTGATTGAACATGATTGATCACGTTGCTGTTGTCCCCGCCCATCTCCACACTCAGCCCTCTGCAGTTTGCTTGTGTTTCTCCTCACAGTCCAATCAGAAACGCTTTGGTCCTCCTCACAGATTACAGTCACAACATCTCCCTCAGAGACATCAGAGCTGTTGGGACTCACGATCAGACGAGCTGCGAGGAAGAAGAGAGGTTAGATATCACTCACGACTGAACTTCTGGGACCGCTCCGCCCCCTGGTGGCCTGATTTGATAGTGAAAAATTATTTTCTACCAGGCTGATGTAATAAAGCTGTGGAATCAGGACTGAGGTTTCGGGCATTTCCCCTCGGCTATTTGCAAGTAAGAAGAGCAAACATCTGAAGAGGCACAAGCTCCAACATTTTAGTAATATGAAGAACAACTTTGTTGCCTGACCAGCACGTTGTGGCCTGCAGCCTTCATAGGTTTAAGGTTTAAAAACATTTTTAGGATTATTTGGTTCAGTGGAAACTACTGCTACTGACAGTGAAAACATTTGCAGACCTTTTCAGAGGATGAGCATTTGTTCGAGGGTCCACTTTCTGCCCTGAGCCTGGTTCTGCCGGAGGTTTCTTCCTGTTAAAAGGGAGTTTTTCCTTCCCACTGTCGCCAAAGTGCTTGCTCATAGGGAGCCATATGATTGTTGGGTTTTTCTCTGTATCTATGAAGCGCCTTGAGGCAACTTTTGTTATGATTTGGCGCTATATAAATAAAATTGAATTGAATTCTGCCAGCTGTTCATTTCTGTGTATGCACAGGATTCTCTCCCTTTCCTCTCCTTTCACTGGTGGGTGAGAGGAAGTGGGCAAATTCTACAAATGTCATTTAAAGATTAAACGACTCACTACATGTTAGCTAGATAACACACATGTCTTAAAGATATAAAGACCTGGATGGCCGCTAACTTTCTGCTTCTTAATTCAGATAAAACTGAGGTTATTGTACTCGGCCCTGAAAATCTTAGTAATATCGTATCTAAGCAGATTCTTACTCTGACATTGTTGGGGATCACTCCTGAATTTACTTAAGCCTTAGAAAAGTAAAGTAGCCTAACAAAGTAGCTAAAATCGTGGACGTACAGCATTTGGACAGAGAGAGTGATATTAATTTTCTTTGCAAACAAACAAGAATCTTCAGGGTGCAATGTGTGCTGGGCAGCAGCCAGGAGCGAGGTCTCTGGTGAACCAATCCCTCGCTACAGATTCTAGCGAAGGGACGAGGCGTGTCACATCTCTGGTGGGGATGGAGCCTCAGTGCTTCTTTTAATATCTCTGAGCTTTCCCAATCACAACTATCTCTACTGAACTTTGGCTCCGTCTAAACAGTTCTTTGAATTACTTACTAAAACAATATATGACAGTAATGAGAAAGTGGCCACTTTCATGAGTAAATCATGTAAGCCTTATAAGATTTACTTATATGTAGTCTATGTTGTGATTCTACTGGTGTTACTGGTTCTGCTGGTGAGACGATGTGTTCACAGGAAACTTGAAGGTTTGTACATATTCATTCTTATTCATCGTGGTATTTTGTTTCCATTCTGTCATCATAATTTGGTCCATTTAGATTCTTAAATCATAAAAGTGTTTACTTTAACTCATTTCAGCAGATGGAGAAGATGACATCACCAGTGACATCACATACAGTGTTGTGAAATCATCAAATCCTCAACAACCTCCAGTCAAAGAAACCAGAGATGGAGGTTTGTGTGTTCACCCAGGTGTCATCCACATACCTGAACCAATGACTTGGTGGTGTTTCAGGGTAGGATAGCAAAGCCCTCTTTCCCACGTCTTCCATATACAAGTTGCCCACAATGGGTGAAACTGGGGAGCCCACGGCACACCCACGTTCCTGCCTGTAGAACTGACCCTTGTATGTGAAACAGGTGGAATTAAGACACAGTTTCAAAAGCAAGCACACCTGGTCCAACAGCCTTGTCTTGTTCTAACTGCTTCAGACAGTCTGTCACCCTCGTCCTGTGACCACTTCCTGGGTCTCTTTCAGTCTTCAAATATAAAGTTTTTACAGCTTATAGATTTTAAGTTCTGCTCCAATTATTTGGGTAAAGACAATAAACACTTTGATGGCCAATAAGTGAAAGTGAAAATGTGATAAACGAATAATATAATTAATAAATAATAAATAATTATATTTTTTGATAAGTGAAGTTCACTGAACTGAAAGGAAATTTTGGTTTGATGATGGTTGACATGTTTTCCAAATAGAAGTTTTTCCTCTAGTGAGGAGATGCAGGTGCAGCAGAGCATTGCTGGAAGAAATGATCCCAAGGGTGGAATCTCCTGAGAAACCTTCAGAGACCCAGCGAGAAGTAGGGACCATAGCTGACAGCCCAGGCAGGGGTTGAGGTCAAAGGTCATGCTGTTTGGGGACCTACTGGTCATCATGAGAAGATTCTGGAACCACAGCAATGACCATAAAGCTGCACTGGATGGAGAGCTGTGCCACGGGGCTTTCCAGAGGTAATCACGAGGAGATTGTGGACAACAGATGGAGATCTGAAGGATGAGGGGAGCGTTCCAAGCTCCAATCGACAGTGCAGAGAGGAAGTTCAAGGATGGCATCATGATTCTGTGAACAGAAAGCAGAAGCTATGGTGGTGACGGGGAATGACTGACAGCAGTTTCCTATGAACATCACCTAATGCTGTGTCACTGTGCTATGCATGCTTTGACACTCTGAAGAGGGTCTTCCTTTGTGTCATTGTTGTTGTCATTTGCATCATGAACAAGACTGCTGAAGTGACTCAACAGGTGGGGTTACAACAGCAGTAAAATCATTGAATCCAATACCCTTTCCAAAAAAGGTTTTCTGCAGAGACGAAAGGACAATAGAGGAGTCATAAGTATCCCCCCACAGGAAGAATGCATGAAATGAGGTGATGAGGGTTGATAGAGGCCATAAAACAGGAGTGCTGACAAAGGCCTGCAGCCTTGAAGATAACTGAAAGCCACATTGACAAACAGCAAAACTAACTGGTGTGTTTGTTATACCCATGTCTGCATACATTTGGACTCTGGTCATATGGACAGTGATAGAAACAACTGGAAGAGACATTTATGAAGCTCTGAGGAACTCAAACCACTCTGCATGTGTGATTTACACACCTGGAGGAGATGCACCACAAAGCTGGAACGATTTTGCAAATGTTAATTTCTATGTTTGACTGTTAACATTCATTTGCTTACTTGGAGGGTGTCAATGGAAAATTGTATTTAGTAGTCAGTATAATCTTTTAGTGATATAAGTTTGCATATGGTAGAATGCTGCATGTAACATTCTAGGGTGTTCACCCCACATCCTAGGAGCATGAGAGAGGTCGTACCTTGTCTTATTGTTTTATGGTAGGATTAACGTAGCTATGTCTGTTTTAGTCTAAGTGCCTTTTGGTTTGATGAACTGCTGGACTTTGAGACCAGCAGGTTTAGGGAAGATCTTATGGGGCCACACTCTGACACCCCCCCCCCCCCCCCCCCCCCACACACACACACACACACACACACCCACCCACCCAATGAAGTATAAAATAAAGACCGGGGCAGTTTCTCAGGCGCGAGTCTCTCAGTCCGGAGACTGCCCTTGCTTGCAAGAAATTCTGTGTGTTTCTCTTCTCTGAGTCTTTGCTGAAGAAGTATTTTAGAATATATTCCTTAACAGAGAGAACGATGCTCGTCACAGTTCTCTCCCTCATGCACGAGCAACACAAAGAGCTCTGGTGACTTGCGTCTTGTCTTTGCCATTGTAGTAGAATTGTCTTGGCGTTCCAGCAATAGGTCTGTGCTAGATGAACGTATCAGCAACCTTCAAACACGTGTGGAGAATTCATTATTTCTTTGACAGATTCTTTAGTAAATAACAGAAAAAAGAAAGTAAGAGAAAAATCACCTGCACAAGTGCCGAGGTAGGTCTCCCTGCAGAATTGGTTTTCCCTTCATCAGGAGCAGCGCTGGGCTGTTTAAATCACGGACAAACAGGATCCTACAGTTGTTTATGTTTTTAAACCCATTTTGCACAGAGAGGCATTTTTTGGAAAATGCATTGATAGTAATGTTGAATATTATTACACATCAAAAAAAATAACTACAGTAAAATAATCACATCGTGACGCCTCTGCCTTTCTAAATGGAGGGACAGTAACTGTGTGTGTATGTAAGCGTGTAAAACCTGAAGATGGTAAGATTAACAGTATTTTGTCTCTATCTGCCATTCTGCTATTCATCTCAACAATAACGTGGCGCACAGCGTGGCGTGAAAATAGCCACATGCAATGGAGCAAATTATGGGTGTGTGTGGTTGGAGGATGTGTTCATGCGCACAAAGGGGGGGTGGAAATTTTTCTTGTAAAACAAAGGGGGGCCCAGCAAAACAAGTTTGGGAACCACTGGTTTAAACGATGTTAGCACAGAAATATTAGCTTCTGTCATGACTGATGAAGTTACTGGTTAATAAAGTTTCCAGTAAAGTGTTTAATCGCAGCCACAGATTGACGGTAAATATCCAGTTTTTCTTTAGTGCATCTGTAATAAATATGTGCAAGTTTCAGTGCTTCGTTTAAACTGTATGATACTTATACTGACCCAGGGTCAGTGTAAAATACAATCCTAGCTGTGTGAACAAAGCCTGGCTCCTTTAATCCTGCATGACAAACCTCAGGATGCAGGTTATTATTACTCTTTCCTGCTGGCACACCTGTCACACCTGAGAGTCAGCTAGAAACTTACAGTGACGTGGACATCATGCAAAGACTGCCAGACTCTGTAATACTGCAAATGATCAGTGACTCAGGTTAACAAAAAAGAAAGTAAGAGGAAATTTAATTCTATAAAACGTGAAAAATTCCACACACATGTAACTCACCACTGTGTGAAGATCACAGGGGAGAAATCGTTTCTCTGAGTCAGAGATGAGTGTCAGTAACACAGAAGTTGTCATGGTCCCCGCACCTCTCCAGCTGACAGCAGTCAGGCGCTTTGTTTTGTTTATTCTCCTCTCTCGCCTCTGCTCTCCCTTTCTCTCTCGTCCTCTCCCACTCTCTCTTTCTCCTGCCGGGGCGGAGCTCAGTATGGGCTCCTGCTCCTGGCCCACGCACCTGGAGATGATCAGCACACCTGCCGCTGATTATGAGAATTGGAGTCCTACTTAAGATGGCGAGTCTGCTCTACTCGTCGCTGGATCGTTGAGCCATCAGCGTCAGTCGTCCTGCACTCTGCAAAGTTTGTTCGTGTCTGAACCAGGAGACTAACTGTTTCTCTGTCTGTGTATAGATTTCCCCTGGACCTGTTTTCCCTGTGCACGGTGACTGAGCGTGAGCAAGAGTGATGGAGGAAAGAAGAGGAGCTGTGTGTGGTTGCGAGGGCTGTATGGAAATCTCCCCTCCCTGGACTCCTGCCCCTTTCACTCCCGGACCCTGGAACCCTTTTTCCCAGACACCGTTGTGTGTGTGTGTGTGTGTGTGTGTGTGTGTGTGTGTGTCACCGTGGAGAACACTGTAAATAAATTCACTTTTGATTTGAAGAAACTTGTGGTCTGCGCCTGAGTCCGCTCCACTAATCGTGACAGAAGTAAAACTCAGTGTCATGCAGTGACTTTTACACAACCAGATCAGATGAACCAGCTCACACTAAAACATTTTGCTGCACTCTTCACACTTATTTCTTTTCTTTCTGCTTTCTGAGATAAAAGCTCTTTATTAGTAACTTTTACAGCTTCTGGCAGGTTTATGTCTGAACTTTGGAGTGAAACACACCCTTAGTTACAGGAAATAACACCACTGTCTGTAACTAAGTGAATCCACCTTAACACCACCTGTGTGTGTGTGACTGCATTACACTCCCACTGCTGGGAACCTGAACAAGAACCAGAACAAAGTCTAAAATAGAAGCTGACAAACAGCTGCACCACCGAGTGACACTTTATTTTGTAAACTTCACAACAGGTTTCATGTTGTGACCTGTGGAGGTGAAAAGACACAAAACCTGTTTTACAGCTTTTGAGCTGCAGGCAGGATTGAAACACACCTTAGTTAAAAGTCAAACAGCAACATTTTCTCCTCCCCTCACGTCACTCAAATGTGACAAACCAGGAAACAGGAAGTTCTTCGTCCTCAGTAAAGAGAGACGCACAGACGATCAGACTGAGCTCAGACCAAACTAGCAGCTTCCTCTGAGTGAGTCCAGCTACAGGAGAGAAAAGTGGAAAACTCCAACACTGCTGCTTCAAGCTGCTGACGCTCCACACACTGAATGTGAGTTTGAGCAAAAACACGACTCAAAGCAAGTTTCAGTGAAGGTGGTAGAGGAGGGAGGGGAGCCAGGACTGACTGTACTTCCTGTCTGCTGTTTTCAGCTTCACTCACAGACTCAATGGCTTCCAGATCAGAGGAGGATCTCTGCTGTCCGGTCTGTCAGGAGGTCTTCAGAGATCCTGTTATTCTGTCATGTAGCCACAGCTTCTGTAAAGACTGTCTGAAGAGATGGTGGAGAGAGAGACCAACACACGAGTGTCCAGTTTGTAAGGAAATATCAGTGTATGATCCACCTTTAAATCTGGCTTTAAAGAACCTGTGTGAGTCGTTCTTACAGGAGAGAGATCAGAGAGCTTCAGAGGCTCTCTGCAGTCTGCACTCTGAGAAACTCAAACTCTTCTGTCTGGACCATCAGCAGCCAGTGTGTCACATCTGCAGAGACTCAGAAAAACACACCAATCACAGATTCAGACCCATCGATGAAGCTGCACAACAACACAAGAAGGAACTTCAGGAAACTCTGGAGCCCTTAAAGAAGAAGTTAAAGGTTTGTGAAGAAGTTCAAGTGAAGTTTGATCAAACAGCAGAACACATTAAGGTCCAGGCCCGACACACAGAGAGGCAGATTAAGGAGCAGTTTAAGAAGCTTCAGCAGTTTCTAGCAGAGGAAGAGGAGGCCAGGCTGGCTGCACTGAGGGAGGAAGAGGAGCAGAAGAGTGGGATGATGAAGGAGAAGATGGAGGCTCTGAGCAGAGAGATAGCAGCTCTTTCAGACACAGTCAGAGCCACAGAGGAGGAGCTGAGAGCTGAAGACGTCTCATTCCTGCACAACTACAAGGCTGCAGTGGAAAGAGTCCAGCGCTGCCCCCTGCTGGATGATCCACAGCTGCCCTCAGGAGCTCTGATAGACCAGGCCAAACACCTGGGCAACCTGACCTTCAACATCTGGAACAACATGAAGGACATGGTCTCCTACACTCCTCTCATTCTGGACCCAAACACTGCTCATCCAAACCTCATCCTGTCTGAAGATCTGACCAGTGTGAGACCAGGAGGAGAGAAGCAGCAGCTTCCTGATAATCCAGAGAGGTTTGATTGGTTCTGCTCTGTCCTGGGCTCTGAGGGCTTTAACTCAGGGACTCACAGCTGGGATGTTGATGTTGGAGACAGTACATGGTGGTTACTGGGTGTGTTAGCAGAGTCTGTGCAGAGGAAGGGACGCATCCTGTCTGGATTATGGAGAATACGGTTCTATCAAGGTAAATACTACACAGGCTCACCATCAGCTCCTCTCACTGCTCTCTCAGTACAGAAGAAGCTCCAGAGGATCAGAGTGAATCTGGACTGGAACAGAGGAAAGCTGTCGTTCTCTGATCCTGATACTAACACACACATACACACCTTCACACACACTTTCACTCACAGGATGTTTCCATACATATGGACTGTTGGTAAAGTGAAGGTGTGTCCGTTGAAGGTGTCAGTGTCAGTGCAGCAGATGAGTTGAGGATGATGATGTTTCTAATGTTGTTTCCTGTCAGTGAGTTGAAGCTGTTAAACTGCAGCTGTCCTCCTGCTGCCTCGTTGTTCCAAAGCTCTTTGTTTCTCTTTTAGTTTCACTCTTTCTTTCTGTTTCTGCTGTCCACCTTTTCACATGGAAAATCATTTCACTGTTTCTCACTGAATGACTCCCCAAACTAGATTTGAAATTCTATCAAGTTTCTAATCATTACAAGTGATTCATGTTTCTATTTGATGTGTAAATGGAGATGATTTAGTTTGCTGGGATATGGACTGACATGTGTTGAATGGGAGGAGCAGTTTGTTGTTGTCTTCTTGTCTGTTTATGACAACAATAAATATGTTGTTGAAACAATGATTCATGTTTAACTCCATATATGAAATGTTTCTGATCTTTGAATTCTGTTTGATTAAAGACTTTCTTCGTGACACAAATGAGATTTCAGTGTATTAATAGAACTAAATAAGCTCAGAGTTGAAAGGCTGGAGTATTATGTACGTGCTTCACTGTCAGGATCTTCAGGGGGATTCAAAGGGAAACATCAAACTGCTGTAATGAGATAAACTAGTTGGGCTGAACACACTTATCTGTAGTTTGTCTCCATCCAGGATCATCAGAATATAATGAACATGTGTGAAGAGCCACAAAATGCTGCTGCCCTCTCAGCATGATGAGCTCCAGCCTTTGTTAGCAGGACAACAGGAAACATGAGACAACTTTCAGAGACAGTAACCAACTGTGGCCACAAGATGGCAGCAGCTGATCTGAGATCCTTTATTGGACAGAAGGACTCTGCTCTGTGACGTCATCAGAGAGACGGCCTTCACTCTGATAGATCTGCGATGATGAAAGCTGATAAACACATTGTTATTGATCCATGAAATCACCTCTGTCCTCTCAAGTGTAGCTGTTTACAGAGCTGAAGAAGTCCTTCATCATCAAAACAGACAAACATGTATTTCCTGTATTAAGTGACGTCATCCTCACTCTGACCTCTTACATACATTCTGTTCAGTTTTCCTGCTGTAAGAAATAAACTGTGTGAAAATAGAAATGCAGGGAAACATCCATTAAGTGAACAAAGTCCAAAGAAATAAACTTGGACTGTTTTTTGAAGCCTAAATAAAATGTAAATAAACTTTATAGATACATTTGAAACCAGCTACTCTGTGACTTTACACACTCACACAGTAACAGAGCTGATTCCTGATTGGAGCAGCACAGAGTTAGACTTCTTTTCTGGCTGTGGATTGGTTCGTCAGGATTTCCTCCTTTACAGGTTTAAAAACAATCTCTGTTTTTACATTTTTTGACCTCCTTCTTGTGTCTAAAGGTGAAGCAGCACCAGCCTCCTCTGATCCTCATGTTGTAGCTCTGTGTGTCCAGCAGGGGGCAGAACACCTCCAAACTGTGCCAGCAGCTCTCACTGTGAGCTCAGACGTTTGTGGACACTCAGTTTGTTTGAACATAGTAAATAATCAGAGCTTCTCACACTGTTTATGGGGACACCACCTGCCCGAGGGTGTACTGTGTCAGAGAGGTGGTGTATGGTGCTGGGTGTAGTCTCTCTGCTGGTTCACAGTTTTTACTGAGGAGCTGTGTTCATGTCAGGAAGGTTTCGTCTGATCACTGTGGTGCAGTTTGGTTTACTCTGTTTCTGAGTGTTTGTAGGATCAGTCTCTGCAGGTCACCTGATACCTGGCAGTGAAGTGTTTATGAATCAGCTCCGTCAGATTGAATCCAACAGAATAACATGTAAAACACTCCAGGGCTTTTACTCTGAAACTTTCTCCAGAGCTGTCTGGAGTTTTCTTACATTAAAATATTCTGGGATTACCAGACTGTCCACATCATGTGTCCTACAAAACTTTCATCCACAAATATACCCTGACATTAAACCCAAATAGATCTGAGAGCGAGTCATTAGTATCAGTACTGTGTGTGTGTGTGTGTGTGTGTGTGTGTGTGTGTGTGTGTGTGTGTGTGTGTGTGTGTGTGTGTGAGAGAGAGAGATATTCAGGTAACTTACTGGGTTACTGCACATGCTCACACCTTTTCAGCACAACAGGTGCAGTTTGGTGTTTTACTGCCTCCTGCTGGAACAATGATGGCAGCTCTCAAGACTTTATTGGTTATTGTCATTTCGTGTTACACAGCCTGAAACGAAATACTGTTCCTCAGCAGCCTCTACAGTGCAATAACCAATATATTTTAAAAAGAATAAATACAGTTTAAAGGGATAAGTTTAAAAAAGAGCAGCAAAAAAGGCATAAATAGCTTAAAATCTAAGTTCTAAAAAAACCTCCAGTTTTTATTAATATTTTATTATTTATCAAATTATTATAAACTAAAAATATTTTTTACGTGATAAACGACTTCAGTGCTTCGTCCATGACCTCCTGAAGGTAAAGGGCCCAAAGAGCCAATCAGCAGCTCTGAAACAGGAAATATGACTCATGGAGAAGTTCACAACAGTTTCAGCTGCCAGTTGTACTCATCACCATGGAGACTGTCTCCATGGTGGAGGCAGAGTGACAGTGTTGTAGATGCTGCATTTTGAAGCCTCAGTGTTTATGTTGTGCCCTTAAACAGGGGAAATAGTGAGGAGAGGTGAAAGAGCGGCACAGACACGCAGCTCTCACTCTCACTCGTCTGTATTGAGTGAAGGAGGAAGCGCGCGAACCCACCTACTGGAGCCCTGAGGCATTAACAATGGATCGACGCACAATCAACCCAGGCAAAACTTTCACTACTTATCTCCCTCTATATTCCCACTGCATATTCTATTCGAAAACAGTCAAAGCAACAAATAAAACATTAATAAGGGCATGACATGAAATGTAAGGAACAGAGATGTACAACTTCAAAACTAATCAAATTTATGATCCACCACATTTATATTTTTGTTCACAGCCATGTACACATCAAACTCTCATCTTTCTGTCCAAAAACAAAACAAAAAGATTCCCTGTAAATTTGACCTTTTCCTTCAACTGTCCATTATAGCGTGGTCTTCCTACTTATCTTGACACAATACTCAGTCGCGTTGCCTGCTGCAAACTTAAAAGAAGTCTGACGAATGAAGTGACTGTGAGTGTGTCTGACGTCACGGTGTGTGTGAAAAGGTATCCAGCTGGGGCAGACATGATTCTGCAGGTCACCTGCCCAGTGGACAAAAAGAAATAAAATAGTTGTGTGGATGATATATGAATGATAATACGAAGAGCGTTTGTGTCTCTCAGCCTGAAACAACTGTAATGCCACTTTCTGTTTTGGAGAAAGGACAGTTAAAAAAAGATGTGTGTTGTTTTAAGCAGTGATGAGAATAATGAAGATGTGATGAGAGAGCAACACAAAAGTATAAGTACAGGGATGATGCTCTTTACAGGAAGGGTCAGAGCAGACTCTACCTGCTGAGGCGGCTGAGGTCATTTGGAGTCCAGGGAGCGCTTTTAAAGACCTTCTATGACTCTGTGGTGGCATCTGTCATTTTTTACAGTGTGGTATGTTGGAGCAGCAGTTTATCTCCCGCCCCATGCATGTAGATGTTGCTGAACTGCAGAGCTGCTTCAGTGACAGACTGCTGCATCCTCGATGCATGAAGGAGCGTTTCCGCAGGTCCTTCCTCCCTGCAGCTGTCAGACTGTACAATCTGAACTGCTCCCAACAAACACAGATGTTTACATCAGCGCTGTATCGTGCACTGTTTTATCAACCGATTCACACTACAACCAGGGTTGCCTCTTATCTGTATTTAATTTTATTTAATTTAACAACAGTATGGTACTCAGTTTTTGGTAACCATTGTCCTTCATGTAAATATGTAAGAATTGTGTATGTTTCTGTTCTGTGTCATGTGTACTGTTTGTTTGTATATGTGTTTTCTTGCTGCTGTTACACCCAAGTTTCCCCTTGTGGGACAATTAAATTGATATAACAACACTCGTGGTAAAGTTGTGGACTGGAAGAATACCTGACCAAGATTATCTTGCAATGTTTTGCAGCCGCCAGTCAAGCCGGTAGATAAATGTCTGTGATTGTCGCAGGTGGCTGTGTGGCTGGCAGGAGCTCTTTCCTATCAGTTTGTCCCCACCTTCACCTATGGTCACGAGCTTTGGGTAATAACCAAAAGAATCCGATTCTGGATATGAACTGCAACTCTCTTTACATTGGCCTTTCCTCCACCCTTCTCGTTAGATTGCAGACTGTCCAGAATGCGGCGGCACGCCTTTTGACAGGTAGCAGGAAGTTTTCTTCCATCACTCCTGTTCTTGCTGGCTTGCACTGGCTTCCAATTAAATACCGTATTCAATTTAAAATATTACTTTTCACCTACAAAACCATTAATAACTTTGCGCCGAGCTACCTCAATGAGCTTCTCAGGTTACACACTCCTGTCAGAGCACTTAGCTCTGCTACCCAAATTCTTCTGGAGCAACCTCGTTCTCGGCTGAAGTCTCGCAGTGACCGCGCGTTTGCTGTAGCTGCCCCGGTCTTATGGAACAACCTTCCTGTCGCTATCCGGGCGTCTGACTCTATGCCACTGTTTAAATCACGGCTTAAGACTTATTTCTTTAATCTTGCCTTTCCACCCAGTTAACACTTGTGTGCGCTGGTACATTTTTTATGCTTGTGAACTACTTTTATATCTTATGATGGTTTTTATAATTGATACGTGCCAGGTCCTTTCTCTTTTCCCTCCCATCTCCCTTTTCCTATTTTATTTTTGTCAAGCACCTTGGTATACCCTTGTTTTTTTAGTGTGCTTTATAAATAAAGTTTATTTATTTATTTATTATTTGTTGCTGTTTAAGTTTGTCAATTTCAGACCTCTGTCTCTGAAGTTCAACGTTCTGCATTTCCAGGTCTTTCAGTTTTGCGACATGGTCTGACAGAAAAGAACATAAATAAGTCAATATGAATTTTATTTATCTGCATCATTTGAATCTTTTCATTTTTAGTAGGTTAGATTATTGAATAAATAATGAATAAATAATAAAAATAAAAAGATTAATGAGAAACGTTAGTGATAGATTCATGAAGTGACATTGATATCTCTGTAACAGGGGCTCATATGAAGGTTTCCTCATGCTGCCATTTTTCTCACTACCTGACATCATACTCTACCTTTATTCTCTTGTTTTAAGGTCCTGATTTCCACTTTCTGTTCAGCCACTGAGGCAGTCAGCTCTCTGAGCACAGCATGGATTTCCTGTGGACAGGGTTGTTGGTTTGAAATCTGCTGGTCAAGAATTTCATTATCTGCCTCTGTCTGATTTGTGGAAACAGAGCAGACCAGAAGCAACAGCGAGAACTTCAGCGTGATCTCCATTCTGTCAGTGAAAACTCAACAGTATCTGTGTGTCATCTGCAAACCTGACTGACTTTTATATTACACAGTACAGAGGGGAGGTCACTGTAGCATTAGATTCAACCTTATTCTAGTGAATCAGTGACTAATGTAATCTTTATGACTTCAGATGCAGTACAAGGAGAAGAACAAGTGAGTATCAATGATTGTCAACTGATAGTAAAACATGAGCATGTGTGTTTCCACCAACTGACCAGAGCTTAGAGGACAAATATCAAAATGTGTGCTCAGATACAGATGTTTAAGCAGCTGTGAAAGAACATATCTGGAAGTTTTTGGCACTGAGGAAGTAATTGCCTTTGATTATGGAATTCCTCTAATAACTCAGAGCAAAAATACTCTAAGCGACAAAATGTATAAAGTAATCTTTACAACTTTTACAAGGTACAAGACTACAAAGAGATAAACAAGTGAATGTCAATGATTATCAGCCGTTCATAAAATTAATCAGCACGTGTTGTTTTAGAAATTCCAATGTGAATGTAGGAACCATGAAGGTCACTGACATGGTATAACTTGAAGATGAACTTCTACTCTTCATGTGTAACATGACACTTGGTTGACCACCCTTCCCACTCCAGTTCAATAAACCACAGCTGTCCTTTTTTGTTTCTTTCTTCTCTGACCACTTAGGTGAGAAAGCTAGTGTTCAATGCTTTTCAGAGAATGAATTAATCTCTGACCCTTCCACTCCAAGCACTCCTCCAGATGCAGTGAACAGTCTTATAAGCAATACAAGAGCATGCTGAAGAGTCTTGGTTGCTAAATACAGCAAAAGTATTCGGCCCCCTTGAATTTTTTCACATTTTGTCACATTACAGCCACAAACATGGATCAGTTTTATTGGAATTCCACGTGAAAGACCAACACAAAGTGGTGACCACGTGAGAAGTGGAACGGAAATCATACATGATTCCAAACATTTTTTACAAATAACTGCAAAGTGGGGTGTGCGTAATTATTCAGCCCCCTTTGGTCTGAGTGCAGTCAGTTGCCCATAGACGTTGCCTGATGAGTGCTAATGACTAAATAGAGTGCACCTGTGTGTAATCTTTTTTTTTTTTTTTTTTTTTTTTTTTTCTAAATGACATCAGAAACAGCAGTATGCGACATTACGTGATGGCAGAGCTTCAGTTCATCCTTTGTCATTTTTTTTTTTTTTTTAATAAATAGGACAGGGGGAATGAATGAGAGAGAGAGGGGGAGAGAAAGAAAGAAAACCAAAGGGGAGAAGAGACGGTGAGAAGGGGGGGGAAGAGAGACAAAAAAAAAAAAAAAACTCCTGGGTCACCTGTATGGAGAAAAACAAACAAACAAACAAACAAACAAAAACAAACAGAGGAGACAGCAAACAACAAAGAGCAACATAATAATAGAGAAAACAAAGCACCATCACAATAAACTAGCTAGTCATAGATATCAGTATTTACTAAGTAATAAACGATATTGTGCAGCACGCAAGATAGACAGCGCACAGTGTGCTTTGAGGCAGCAGCCAAGAAAGCTTTAGTCCGCGTCTGTGAATACCCATGTGTGCATACCTGTGTGGATCAGCATGCTTGCATTCCAAAGGTTTCTCCATGTAATGATCTGCTAGGGAGTGTGGGGGGGCCACAGCCCCTTCCTCCAGGGTGTGAAGCGGGTATGGAGGAGATCAAAACTCCAGACATCCAGAGGCCCCCAGAACACAAGAGACCATGGAAGACCAACAGAGGGGCAGCCGCGCCACTGTCCCAGTAAGAGCTGAGGAGAGTCCCAGATGAGGGCTCGCCCAGCAGCCGCGGAGCAGAAGTCAGGGGGAGTTGCAGTGACGCGCCCGTGAGCTCCGCCGGCCCCCAGCTGCGCCTGAGTGACCGAGCCCTAGGCCGAGAGTCCGGGGGCACCCCACCTCCAAAGGGGCCCGAGCGAGCCCCAGGCCCCAGGCCCCGACAAGCGGCCGCCAAGGAGTGAGCCGGTGTGTACCCGGACGCCCACCCCCAGACACAAAGAACCACCAACACACCGACACCTGAGGGAGTCCGCCACCGGCAGGGGAAGTGGTGGTGGGTGGAGATAGGCCTCCAAACCTTGGAGGGCCTGAGGTGTCCCCAGAGAGGTGGCGTCTGATACCCAACCTGACATATAGACACAGACATACAGGCACACACAGACACAAACATCCATTCCCACCCTCATGCTCTTATATGCACTCACTCCACACTCAACCAACGTGGAGACAGACATAAAGAGACGCTGTACACACAATCACACTCCCCAAGCGTACTCTACAAACCGGGTCTAGGTACCCTTGCCCCTGGAGGGGGGAATTGCACCCAGACCCAGGTGGTGTTACCCTTTTCCCTGCGGTGGGGAGAGGCAGACCACCCGGACTCCGCAGTAGCAGGGAGGCCCCACACCCCAGACCGCAGTCGGACGGCCAACTCCTCCTACTAGCCCTCCCGCTCCAGCAGGCCGCAGAGAATGGGGGTGGGAGAAGACTCCAAACCTCCCTCCACCCGCTCATTGTAGTGTTGATGCATATGTGTTCTAAGGTGCAATTAAAACCCAGGAGGGCATGGAGCTACCTGCCAAGGAGCAGCAGGTAAGCGCATAGTCCCTCCTGCTAACCCTCAATGACTAAGTGTATTTAAAATTGAGAGGTGGGCAACGACGTCAGGGGTGAGGTATACACCCTGATGGTGATTTGGACTCCGTGATTGTGCCCACCCCCAAGATCCTATATGTATGTGTAATGAGAGTGTGAATAATGTGAATGTCTAAGTTGTGGGATAAAATTGAGGCAGAGGCAGCCAGAAGGGGACAGGGGGGGGGGGGGGGGGGGGTAGCCTCCTCTGCACCCTGGTGACATACCCCCACTCCAAGGCCCTGCATGTGTGGGTGGTTGTGGAGGAGCGGGAAGAGGGAGGCGGCTGGAGATGGGGAGGGAAGGAAGGGAGGGGCAGGTAACCCCTCCCTGGGGCCAGCTCCCCCGCTGACCCCAGTAGGCACTCCCACCCTCCGCGACCCGCCAGGGAAGGGGGGCCCAGGCCCATCAGACCGGGGCCCAGTGCAGTAGCGCCCCCTGGCTCCACAGAGCCCTGGACAGTCCACCCAACCCCACCACAGAGAAAACTGCACCCACCCCACCAACCACACATCTTCCAGACTACATAAGACGGTAAACGCCCAGGCTGAGATCTTCCTCCACCTCTCCTGTATCTCCCCCTCCTGCAGAGAGTTCCTGAGAGAAGAAAGCTCCTGCAAGATGTGACCATCCCCCCCACCAGTTGAAGAGCCCCCCAGGCGGCTCGATGCACCGGCGGCACCCTGCTCCAGGGCCGGGCCCCCATGCACCCACCCGCCCACAACCCCGGCAACACACCAACCAGGACCCGAGCCCCCGAGGCCCGGCCCGGGCCCCAGCCCAGAGACGGAGCGCCCCCAGAACCTCACGCCCATCCCGGACCCACCCAGGGGCAGCCAGGTTGCCAGGTCAGTAACCCGCGTCCGTCAGCACAGACCCTCCCCTAACTTGAAGATGAACTTCTACTCTTCATGTGTAACATGACACTTGGTTGACCACCCTTCCCACTCCAGTTCAATAAAACCACAGCTGTCCTTTTTTGTTTCTTTCTTCTCTGACCACTTAGGTGAGAAAGCTAGTGTTCAATGCTTTTCAGAGAATGAATTAATCTCTGACCCTTCCACTCCAAGCACTCCTCCAGATGCAGTGAACAGTCTTATAAGCAATACAAGAGCATGCCGAAGAGTCTTGGTTGCTAAATACAGCAAAAGTATTCGGCCCCCTTGAATTTTTTCACATTTTGTCACATTACAGCCACAAACATGGATCAGTTTTATTGGAATTCCACGTGAAAGACCAACACAAAGTGGTGACCACGTGAGAAGTGGAACGGAAATCATACATGATTCCAAACATTTTTTACAAATAACTGCAAAGTGGGGTGTGCGTAATTATTCAGCCCCCTTTGGTCTGAGTGCAGTCAGTTGCCCATAGACGTTGCCTGATGAGTGCTAATGACTAAATAGAGTGCACCTGTGTGTAATCTAATGTCAGTACAAATACAGCTGCTCTGTGACGGCCTCAGAGGTTGTCTAAGAGAATATTGGGAGCAACAACACCATGAAGTCCAAAGAACACACCAGACAGGTCAGGGATAAAGTTATTGAGAAATTTAAAGCAGGCGTAAGCTACAAAAAGACAAGGCCGTCCACCTAAACTCACAGGCCGAACAAGGAGAGCGCTGATCAGAAATGCAGCCAAGAGGCCCATGGTGACTCTGGACGAGCTGCAGAGATCTACAGCTCAGGTGGGGGAATCTGTCCATAGGACAACTATTAGTCGTGCACTGCACAAAGTTGGCCTTTATGGAAGAGTGGCAAGAAGAAAGCCGTTGTTAACAGCAAACCATAAGAAGTCCCGTTTGCAGTTTGCTACAAGCCATGTGGGGGACACAGCAAACATGTGGGGGACACAGCAAACATGTGGGGGACACAGCAAACATGTAGGGGACACAGAAAACATGTAGGGGACACAGCAAACATGTGGGGGACACAGCAAACATGTGGAAGAAGGTGCTCTGGTCAGATGAGACCAAAATGTAACTTTTTGGCCAAAATGCAAAACGCTATGTGTGGCGGAAAACTAACACTGCACCTCACTCTGAACACACCATCCCCACTGTCAGATATGGTGGTGGCAGCATCATGCTCTGGGGGTGCTTCTCTTCAGCAGGGACAGGAAGCTGGTCAGAGTTGATGGGAAGATGGATGGAGCCAAATACAGGGCAATCTTGGAAGAAAACCTCTTGGAGTCTGCAAAAGACTTGAGACTGGGGCGGAGGTTCACCTTCCAGCAGGACAACGACCCTAAACATAAAGCCAGGGCAACAATGGAATGGTTTAAAACAAAACATATCCATGTGTTAGAATGGCCCAGTCAAAGTCCAGATCTAAATCCAATCGAGAATCTGTGGCAAGATCTGAAAACTGCTGATCACAAACGCTGTCCATCTAATCTGACTGAGCTGGAGCTGTGTTGCAAAGAAGAATGGGCAAAGATTTCAGTCTGTAGATGTGCAAAGCTGGTAGAGACAGACCCTAAAAGACTGGCAGCGGTAATTGCAACAAAAGGTGGTTCTACAAAGTATTGACTCAGGGGCTGAATAATTATGCACACCCCACTTTGCAGTTATTTATTTGTAAAAAATGTTTGGAATCATGTATGATTTTCGTTCCACTTCTCACGTGTACACCACTTTGTGTTGGTCTTTCACGTGGAATTCCAATAAAATTCTGTCTGGACAATGTCATATCATGAGTAATAATTAAAAATAATCCATATACATAAAACAAACACATGCACACACACACAGTGACATTTTAGACCTTCAGAATACTGTATATACTTTGGGCATCTCGGTGCTGATCCAGAATCCTTACATTATTATTTATTACTAGAGCTACAATAATAAAGCAATGAGGAGGGGGAAGTAATAAATATGAAATAATGTATTTATGATGATTCCATTTGTTTCACTATCCACTCTGTGCAGGGCAAAGCTTATTACATGTTTAAACTGTAGAGATACAATAATTTTACTGCTGTAAAATCCAAATTTTGTCTTATTTAAAATATAAATCTAATATAATCTGCTTCTTAATGTATGTTCTTTAAAATACAGTGTGGCGTGGGTGTGGTCTCTGGCCAGCTGCAGAGGAGGGGTGACGCAGTGAGCTCCCGGGGCGGTGCAGGGGCGGGGTGAACAGGTGTGCTGGGATCTGACAGTGATTGTGTCTCTTTATATGTTGGCAGTGACAGTCGGAGGAGGAGGGCGGACATGACAGCAGAGAGAGAGCGGGAGTGTCTGTGTCCCTGTACAAACGCACAGTATTAAATAAAAGTTCGGCTGTCGTCAAATTCGCTCCAGCTTATATTTCTTGGGTCCAACGTTACATACAGCTTGTGTTTTTTAATATATCATAATTATAATAATGCATAATTATGTGGACATGCATATTAGATCGTTTTTTAGTGGAATATAATCCCTCCAGAAAGGCAGGAAAAGCTCTGTAACTTGCTTTAAAACTAAATATGTTCCCTAAAACGGTGACAGAGCTACAGACCCATGACAGCCTTACACAGGTAGCCAGCAGCTATGACCAGCACTACTTGTGCAGTTAATAAAAGGACAGGTAATGTTTGTCGCGCTGTTGCACACACAGCACGCTCGTTTGTTTCAGTTCGTCAGTTGCAACAAGACAGCTTACCAACATGTACGTAATAAGCTGATACTCCTGGGTGCTACACACTACAGTGTACGCTGTACACCTACTTACTGGTTGTGTCGCATCAGTCTGTGTCTCTGAGTTAACTTGTGTTTCTCCTACAGCTCCGGACCGCTAAAAATGCGTGTGCTCTTTGTGAGCTCGTTCCCGGCTCGTAACCAGCGCGTTCTGCCGTCAAGGGCGATCATTGGTTAAATGTGATCATGTGACTGATGCAAGCCAGATCCTTTTATTTAGCAAAACTATGATTAATAGTTAAATATTATTGTTGAGGGGCACAGACAAGACTCCGCAAAAAATTTTAAAAGTTGCCTCAACAAAAGGGCACTCTGGGCACCCATCAGGAAAGGGGCGGGTGCTCAAGCCCCCCCCCCCCCCTGCACGTGCCTACTGTTACACCATCGTAGGTTATACAGGCACTGATCCAATAGGTGTTTTGGCAGCCATCTGCTGTGACTGGTTGGGGGTGACGGAAAAGAGACGAGGGCAGATGGCGACAGGATAAAAGACACACATCAGGAAGAGACAAAGTTTATTACTCCTACTGATTAAATATCACAAACAACAGCCAATACAAACTAAACAACAAGCTAACAGGGGTGCTGCAGTCTTGGAATAAAACTGCAGAGATGATCAGTCTATGAAACCAAAGGTGCGTTTTATATTGGGAGAAGTACCAAAAAATGTAAATAATGGGATATAAACTTGGCACTAGGACAAGCAAATGATTTTAAACTGGGCAGGAAAAATAAGATGCTTTTGAGTGGAGTCTCATGGGTCCCCCAAATATTTGTATCTTTACAAAAAATAATAATAACCAAAGCGCAAAAAAAGAGTAATATTTGGCATAATTAAAACTTGCCTACTAAGAATGACATAAAAATTACATAAAGTAGCACAAACACTTTAATATGCCACGGGTAAATTGAGCTGTGGCATTTTTCCTTTTTAAATCCGCCTTTTTTCTGAGCTAATTGAAAGCTGTTTAGAGATCCGTGGTTCTTTCACAGAAAATGATGCATTACTGTAAACTGAACACAATATAAAGTATTTAAAATGAGTTAAGCTTTACACATGTGCCGCAGTGACATTACTGCAGGTGTGATTCACTGACAATCACTTCCTCACTGAATGTTTCAGTGGTGCAGTTGCTCGGGCCTCTGAATCTCTGTTTTTTTGTATTTACCTGCTGCTGATGCTCCTCATGCTTACCTCTGGTCTTACCTTTGCTTCTTCCCCTCTGCTTGGATCTTCACCCATGTGCCTGTTGGACTGTCCTCTCCTCTGTAAACTCAGAGACCTCCTTGCCCTCCCCATTACACATTCTGGCTAAACTTGATAAAAAAAATACTGTAAAACCAATGTGTCCTGCATTTGAGTCCAATTATCATGAACATAATTTCTCTCTTTTTAGTTAATAGATCAGATTGTGTGCTTTATAACATGTTTCCTTTATTTGCCTTTTCTTTCTGTGGTCATGTTAAAAAGCAGAGTGTAGTATATTGTTAGAGAATTGAGCCTGTCCACAGTAAAATAGTCACTTCTTTAAACTTAGTCCAAAATGGTGAGAAGAACCTTAACCTCACCTCAGAGTCTGACCTTAAACAACATTCAGTGTTCTGTTCTTCTTTCTGCTTTGTCCTCTCTTGTTTTCATCCATGTTTCTAGAGTTACATTTATTTATACTTTGTGTCGGCTCAGTGATTTATTTTTCTGTCTGCAGGTAGAAAAATCATTGACGTTTGCAGATGACACAGATGCTGTTATGTTTTCAGTGACTGAATGGAGATCATTGCAGTTTTCTTTGTTCTTTTTCCACAGATCAGACCACGAGCAGACTGCACTCCAACAACCCCGTCCACACTACATTTGACTGGTACTCACACTGCCCTTGAACATAAACTAAACAACATGTTGATTCCACCATGTTAGAAGATTTATAGAACTATCATATCATCCCCTTTATGCCTCCGTACTTAAGTAAGTACTTAAGTAAGTAAGTACTCATTCACCCCTCTTTCTGTCATGGTATAAAAAGCTCAGGTTTGCACAGACACACATACTACGTCTGAAAAGAAGATCCAAGGTAAAGTGTTGGGTCGGGTAGTGAGACTATGCTTAATGGTAATTTGTGACATGACAATATTGCTGTAATTTCCAGAGAAATTGATGGCGGAAGGAAGAAGATCTTGCACAGTTCATTTTGCACTTGCATTAGAGCATGAAGCAAAGGTGGAGAGTCAGAAGACTGAAACTGACCAGTTGAAACAACAGCAGTTTTTTTTAATCACTGGACTCTAAACTAAATATATACATATATATATATATATATATATATATATATATATATATATATATATATATATATATATATATATATATATGTGTGTGTGTGTGTGTGTATATATATATATATACATATATATATATATATATATATATATATACACCCACCCACCCAGGGGCAGCCAGGTTGCCAGGTCAGTAACCCGCGTCCGTCAGCACAGACCCTCCCCTAACTTGAAGATGAACTTCTACTCTTCATGTGTAACATGACACTTGGTTGACCACCCTTCCCACTCCAGTTCAATAAAACCACAGCTGTCCTTTTTTGTTTCTTTCTTCTCTGACCACTTAGGTGAGAAAGCTAGTGTTCAATGCTTTTCAGAGAATGAATTAATCTCTGACCCTTCCACTCCAAGCACTCCTCCAGATGCAGTGAACAATCTTATAAGCAATACAAGAGCATGCTGAAGAGTCTTGGTTGCTAAATACAGCAAAAGTATTCGGCCCCCTTGAATTTTTCCACATTTTGTCACATTACAGCCACAAACATGGATCAGTTTTATTGGAATTCCACGTGAAAGACCAACACAAAGTGGTGACCACGTGAGAAGTGGAACGGAAATCATACATGATTCCAAACATTTTTTACAAATAACTGCAAAGTGGGGTGTGCGTAATTATTCAGCCCCCTTTGGTCTGAGTGCAGTCAGTTGCCCATAGACGTTGCCTGATGAGTGCTAATGACTAAATAGAGTGCACCTGTGTGTAATCTAATGTCAGTACAAATACAGCTGCTCTGTGACGGCCTCAGAGGTTGTCTAAGAGAATATTGGGAGCAACAACACCATGAAGTCCAAAGAACACACCAGACAGGTCAGGGATAAAGTTATTGAGAAATTTAAAGCAGGCGTAAGCTACAAAAAGACAAGGCCGTCCACCTAAACTCACAGGCCGAACAAGGAGAGCGCTGATCAGAAATGCAGCCAAGAGGCCCATGGTGACTCTGGACGAGCTGCAGAGATCTACAGCTCAGGTGGGGGAATCTGTCCATAGGACAACTATTAGTCGTGCACTGCACAAAGTTGGCCTTTATGGAAGAGTGGCAAGAAGAAAGCCGTTGTTAACAGCAAACCATAAGAAGTCCCGTTTGCAGTTTGCTACAAGCCATGTGGGGGACACAGCAAACATGTGGGGGACACAGCAAACATGTGGGGGACACAGCAAACATGTAGGGGACACAGCAAACATGTAGGGGACACAGCAAACATGTGGGGGACACAGCAAACATGTGGAAGAAGGTGCTCTGGTCAGATGAGACCAAAATGTAACTTTTTGGCCAAAATGCAAAACGCTATGTGTGGCGGAAAACTAACACTGCACCTCACTCTGAACACACCATCCCCACTGTCAGATATGGTGGTGGCAGCATCATGCTCTGGGGGTGCTTCTCTTCAGCAGGGACAGGAAGCTGGTCAGAGTTGATGGGAAGATGGATGGAGCCAAATACAGGGCAATCTTGGAAGAAAACCTCTTGGAGTCTGCAAAAGACTTGAGACTGGGGCGGAGGTTCACCTTCCAGCAGGACAACGACCCTAAACATAAATCCAGCGCAACAATGGAATGGTTTAAAACAAAACATATCCATGTGTTAGAATGGCCCAGTCAAAGTCCAGATCTAAATCCAATCGAGAATCTGTGGCAAGATCTGAAAACTGCTGATCACAAACGCTGTCCATCTAATCTGACTGAGCTGGAGCTGTTTTGCAAAGAAGAATGGGCAAAGATTTCAGTCTGTAGATGTGCAAAGCTGGTAGAGACAGACCCTAAAAGACTGGCAGCGGTAATTGCAGCAAAAGGTGGTTCTACAAAGTATTGACTCAGGGGGCTGAATAATTATGCACACCCCACTTTGCAGTTATTTACTTGTAAAAAATGTTTGGAATCATGTATGATTTTCGTTCCACTTCTCACGTGTGCACCACTTTGTGTTGGTCTTTCACGTGGAATTCCAATAAAATTCTGTCTGGACAATGTCATATCATGAGTAATAATTAAAAATAATCCATATACATAAAACAAACACATGCACACACACACAGTGACATTTTAGACCTTCAGAATACTGTATATACTTTGGGCATCTCGGTGCTGATCCAGAATCCTTACATTATTATTTATTACTAGAGCTACAATAATAAAGCAATGAGGAGGGGGAAGTAATAAATATGAAATAATGTATTTATGATGATTCCATTTGTTTCACTATCCACTCTGTGCAGGGCAAAGCTTATTACATGTTTAAACTGTAGAGATACAATAATTTTACTGCTGTAAAATCCAAATTTTGTCTTATTTAAAATATAAATCTAATATAATCTGCTTCTTAATGTATGTTCTTTAAAATACAGTGTGGCGTGGGTGTGGTCTCTGGCCAGCTGCAGAGGAGGGGTGACGCAGTGAGCTCCCGGGGCGGTGCAGGGGCGGGGTGAACAGGTGTGCTGGGATCTGACAGTGATTGTGTCTCTTTATATGTTGGCAGTGACAGTCGGAGGAGGAGGGCGGACATGACAGCAGAGAGAGAGCGGGAGTGTCTGTGTCCCTGTACAAACGCACAGTATTAAATAAAAGTTCGGCTGTCGTCAAATTCGCTCCAGCTTATATTTCTTGGGTCCAACGTTACATACAGCTTGTGTTTTTTAATATATCATAATTATAATAATGCATAATTATGTGGACATGCATATTAGATCGTTTTTTAGTGGAATATAATCCCTCCAGAAAGGCAGGAAAAGCTATGTAACTTGCTTTAAAACTAAATATGTTCCCTAAAACGGTGACAGAGCTACAGACACATGACAGCCTTACACAGGTAGCCAGCAGCTATGACCAGCACTACTTGTGCAGTTAATAAAAGGACAGGTAATGTTTGTCGCGCTGTTGCACACACAGCACGCTCATTTGTTTCAGTTCGTCAGTTGCAACAAGACAACTTACCAACGTGTACGTAATAAGCTAATACTCCTGGGTGCTACACACTACAGTGTACGCTGTACACCTACTTACTGGTTGTGTCGCATCAGTCTGTGTCTCTGAGTTAACTTGTGTTTCTCCTACAGCTCCGGACCACTAAAAATGCGCGTGCTCTTTGTGAGCTCGTTCCCGGCTCGTAACCAGCGCGTTCTGCCGTCAAGGGCGATCATTGGTTAAATGTGATCATGTGACTGATGCAAGCCAGATCCTTTCATTTAGCAAAACTATGATTAATAGTTAAATATTATTGTTGAGGGGCACAGACAAGACTCCGCAAAAAAATTTTAAAAGTTGCCTCAACAAAAGGGCACTCTGGGCACCCATCAGGAAAGGGGCGGGTGCTCAAGCCCCTCCAGCCCCCCCCCCCCCCTCTGCACGTGCCTGCTGTTACACCATCGTAGGTTATACAGGCACTGATCCAATAGGTGTTTTGGCAGCCATCTGCTGTGACTGGTTGGGGGTGATGGAAAAGAGACGAGGGCAGATGGCGACAGGATAAAAGACACACATCAGGAAGAGACAAAGTTTATTACTCCTACTGATTAAATATCACAAACAACAGCCAATACAAACTAAACAACAAGCTAACAGGGGTGCTGCAGTCTTGGAATAAAACTGCAGAGATGATCAGTCTATGAAACCAAAGGTGCGTTTTATATTGGGAGAAGTACCAAAAAATGTAAATAATGGGATATAAACTTGGCACTAGGACAAGCAAATGATTTTAAACTGGGCAGGAAAAATAAGATGCTTTTGAGTGGAGTCTCATGGGTCCCCCAAATATTTGTATCTTTACAAAAAATAATAATAACCAAAGCGCAAAAAAAGAGTAATATTTGGCATAATTAAAACTTGCCTACTAAGAATGACATAAAAATTACATAAAGTAGCACAAACACTTTAATATGCCACGGGTAAATTGAGCTGTGGCATTTTTCCTTTTTAAATCCGCCTTTTTTCTGAGCTAATTGAAAGCTGTTTAGAGATCCGTGGTTCTTTCACAGAAAATGATGCATTACTGTAAACTGAACACAATATAAAGTATTTAAAATGAGTTAAGCTTTACACATGTGCCGCAGTGACATTACTGCAGGTGTGATTCACTGACAATCACTTCCTCACTGAATGTTTCAGTGGTGCAGTTGCTCGGGCCTCTGAATCTCTGTTTTTTTGTATTTACCTGCTGCTGATGCTCCTCATGCTTACCTCTGGTCTTACCTTTGCTTCTTCCCCTCTGCTTGGATCTTCACCCATGTGCCTGTTGGACTGTCCTCTCCTCTGTAAACTCAGAGACCTCCTTGCCCTCCCCATTACACATTCTGGCTAAACTTGATAAAAAAAATACTGTAAACCAATGTGTCCTGCATTTGAGTCCAATTATCATGAACATAATTTCTCTCTTTTTAGTTAATAGATCAGATTGTGTGCTTTATAACATGTTTCCTTTATTTGCCTTTTCTTTCTGTGGTCATGTTAAAAAGCAGAGTGTAGTATATTGTTAGAGAATTGAGCCTGTCCACAGTAAAATAGTCACTTCTTTAAACTTAGTCCAAAATGGTGAGAAGAACCTTAACCTCACCTCAGAGTCTGACCTTAAACAACATTCAGTGTTCTGTTCTTCTTTCTGCTTTGTCCTCTCTTGTTTTCATCCATGTTTCTAGAGTTACATTTATTTATACTTTGTGTCGGCTCAGTGATTTATTTTTCTGTCTGCAGGTAGAAAAATCATTGACGTTTGCAGATGACACAGATGCTGTTATGTTTTCAGTGACTGAATGGAGATCATTGCAGTTTTCTTTGTTCTTTTTCCACAGATCAGACCACGAGCAGACTGCACTCCAACAACCCCGTCCACACTACATTTGACTGGTACTCACACTGCCCTTGAACATAAACTAAACAACATGTTGATTCCACCATGTTAGAAGATTTATAGAACTATCATATCATCCCCTTTATGCCTCCGTACTTAAGTAAGTACTTAAGTAAGTAAGTACTCATTCACCCCTCTTTCTGTCATGGTATAAAAAGCTCAGGTTTGCACAGACGGTTCGATATTTTTTCGATACAAAAAAATGTTCATGCATTTTTAATTTGTCATTTATTAAAATTATAAATATATATTTTAACTCAAAAGTACAGTTTTTAAATTTAACCCTAACCCTTGTGCGTGTTTTTTATTTTGACAGCGAATGCGCACCTGCGGACCACTTATGTGCAGCCCTGGTTATTTAGCTCATCATATTGCAGCCACAGAAATTCTTTTGTCCATGAAACCATAAAGCTGCACTTTCTTTTTGCCTTATAGTCTGATTTGTCATAACTTCTCCGTTTTGTGGTAAGCTTTTCTTTGGCTGTCACTTCTTCACCCTGACCTGTCTTATTTGGCTCAGCAGAACTGAAATGCTTTTACACACTCACTCACATAAGCTCAGCGATTCTCTGCGCGATCAACCTCTCACATGTTTAAGCTGCGGGAGATTTCACTTGTCATGTTTGCATAGTAAGCTAACGATTAATAAGACGATGTCAGAGGAATTGGTGCACAAATTATCATCACTCACAGATCAGTGCTGTCGCTCTCTATACACAGTTCGCACGATTGCAAAGTGAAAGCAAAAAAACGCGATTTCAATATGTCACATATTGACAGTGGCTCACCGATGCCAATGACATAATTACCCAGCTACATTTCTGAAAGAATGCAAAAGCATTGACATATATTTTTCCTACAATAGCCCGACGGGCAGGGAAGAGATAGATTTTGGTAGCCCGACTGAAAAAATCGCTAGCTCCGGGACGTCGGGCTAGCGATATTGCGAGCCCTG
The DNA here is from genome assembly GCF_057382095.1 of Aulonocara sp. 'chitande type north' Nkhata Bay. Classification (NCBI taxonomy): domain Eukaryota; kingdom Metazoa; phylum Chordata; class Actinopteri; order Cichliformes; family Cichlidae; genus Aulonocara; species Aulonocara sp. 'chitande type north' Nkhata Bay. The sequence continues at coordinate 11,470,301 of NC_141346.1, forward strand.
TATCTGATTGAGGAATCACTCATCTTTGGAAAAGAGAGTTTATTACAGAGAAATGGCTCTTTCCAAAATAAAAGCTATACTATCCGCTTCTTCTGGGCTATATTCTCAGCAGCATATTAAACATATCAGGTCCCCATAAGGAGAATCATGTGCTAACGGCTGTCTAAATGACTCGGGTAAAGTTTGCAGCATGCGTGCTTGTTGTTTTTGTCTGCTTCCACTTGTCTTTGCACTAGGATGATGTCGGCAGTCATATTCGTTGTGTTCTCACTAGTGCTGTCAGCGTTAATCTCGTTGAAATGACGTTAACGCCACAACACGGCAAATCTCCGTTAACGAGCTACAGCGGATCGCCCCGTGCGTGGGGCTGGACGGCGTCAACACGTTAACAAGCAAACTGCGCTTCACCTCTTCAGTTCTGAAAGCTGATGGAGAGTCTCGGGTGTTTAACTCCCAGTGAGGTTGTGATGCTGGCGGAGGTCCTGAGAGTGGATGACCCACCCTGCTGTCAACTGAGTTACTGAGGTCACATGGGTCAATGTGTGTGGGGGGGGGGGGGGGGGGGGGGGGGGCGGGGTGAATGGCCCGAAAGTGATCCCAGGACTATGTTATAGGTAGCCAACACTTTTTCCATGTTTGAACTTAATGTGACCACTAGAGGGAGGTATGTGCCTCTTAGTGCCATAAGCCAGCTGTGCAGCAGGCAGGTTGTTTGGCTTCATTTTTGCACAATGGGAGGAGGCGCTGTCGCGTCGTCCATGTTTTCTACAGTCATTGATTTGGACACAGCCAATGTGTTTAGTTTTACTCTTCCCCATGTGATGTCATTATGTCCATTTGTGTCAGCTTTTTTCCCAGGTGCCTCCACTTCCCCATCACCTCATATGTGTATGTAAGTCTTCTGTCTCCCTTTGTTCATTGTTGCTTCGTCTGTGTTCCCACCCCCATGTCCTCATAGTCACAGAGTCATAGTGTGTGTCATAGTGCCCTCATATTATCACAGTATGTCATAGTTGTTCATAGGTTTCTTAGTTCTCCTGTCACCAGCCAAATAAAGGCTCGCTTTTGGTTTCAAGTTCCATCTCTCTGCCTATGTCTGTTCGTGGGTCGTCTACATACACTCCACAACCGAGACGGGAGAGGAACCTGATAACAGCTGAACGTTCTTTTGTTCACACGGAAAATAGGTGTGAAAGGCAAAATTATAAATTGTTTCTAAAAAAAATTAAATAAAGCTGTTTTATTAAATGAATATATACATAATGCAAATGTGCTCATAAATGAGTTGACTCTGTGTTTTCAGAGTTAACAGATTCATTCAGCGATATTGTCTGGATCTGAAATATTGCAGGTACACGCAGAGTGCAGAGGATTTTTACACATACACTGATAATTGTTTTCTATAAGTCTCTGGGTCAGGAAGTCCAAACATGACGTCCTGAACTGGGCCTTAGAATAAGCTGAAGGATAACATTAGATAATCAAGGCAGGATGTGTTTTTGTGTCCATGTGTTTCTGATTCCAGGAGGAGCAGATACCAGGGGAGGTCGGATGTGGACGGGGAGGATTCGCAGCAGACTGCCACGTTGGATTTGGGAGAAGATAATAATATTTTGTCATTGTCAAAGTATAAAAGCTGTACAGCCCATTTCAGGGTTAGGGTTGGGGTCAAAGTGAAACTAGAAATATTTAGAATCACAATGAGTTCAAAGCGTGAGGAGGTCTGATGTTCCAACAGTGTTCAGGATGAGAATTATTACCTGCAATGCTCCAGTTTGACCTCATGGTGGCAGTGCCGTCTCACTGTTATAATGGCTACACTCAGACTACAGGAGAGAACAAGAGGCTGTACTAAAACTCTGATGTTTTATCGTGTGTTTATGACATCATGCTGACGTCAGCCTGATAATACCTGTTGATTCAACTAAACAGCCAAGGTTTCCAAGGTTCTTAAATGAACCACAAACTACAGGGTAAGAGTGAGCTGCTGAAAGTCAGATCTGTTCTTCAAAGCAGACTTTCAGCTTTATTACAAACTAAGAGTCGGATCAGCACAAATACTGACACAGAGATGGCTGCTGGCACTGCGCTGCTCTGCTGCACTTTGCTGTTTGTCCTTGTCTTCGTCTCTGCAGGTGAGATTGAACTAAACTGAGGTTCTCTCTGAGATAACAAGAAGTACAGGAGGATTATTTTCATCTGGATTCAGTTTGTCTGTGTGTGAAGGAGACACCAGGCTGGGTGGACACTTAACATCTGTAATCCAGCTGTGACAGAGACAAAGAAGTGTAATGTGTGTGTCAGTGTGATGTGTTGTAGTGTCAGGAGTCAGGATGCAGCTACAAAGCTTCTTGTTCAGTGTATACAAACAGCTGTAGCTCCATAAAGGCAGCATGCAGAGACTCACAGTGTCTTATAATGAGAGGCTGCTTTCTCTCACACATGTTGTTCACTTATTATCAGCACATGTTGTTGTTCTGTGGAAGCTAACATCTTGTAGTTTCTGACACTTTGCATGTTTAGCATGAGGCTAAAATTCCCCCTCAGTGGGTCACTGGTGACCTGCTGGATGTTCAGAGGTTCATTAAATCCAACATGACTAAAAACTCAAATGTCAAAGTGTTGTTTCCTCTTTCAGAGCAGAAAACCATCACAGCTGAGTCTGGACAGGACGTCACTCTGACATGTCGAGCTCCAAACAACAACATTAGAGTAATAAAGTGGGAGAGATTTGACCTGGGAGATGATTATGTGCTTTTGTACCAGGATGGTCTCCCTGATTCAACACACCAGCATCCATCTTTTAAGAACCGGGTGGATCTGCAGGACAGACAGATGAAGGATGGAGACGTGTCTTTGATTCTGAAGGATGTGACAGTTCATGACGCTGGAGCATACGAGTGTCGTTTCTTCATGGAAGAAACTCGCTCATGGAAGTCCATCAGCAGCCTCAACCTGATTGTTACAGGTGAGTGAGTAGAGTTGAGTGTGTGTGTGATCAGAGGTGAAGCTGCTTCCTGGTTGTTGATGTGTGTTTGTTGTATGGATGAGCTGGTGGATGTCAGAGGTAGACAGATGTTTCTCCAGCTGTTGTCTTTGTGGCTGGTAGTCTAGAGTTGTAGAGCAGCATTGTTTGGTTAGAGCAGAAACAAAGACATTTATGTCTCTTCTTCTCTTGCTCTCTAACTCGTCTGTAAACATGTGTGGGGAAACTCAATGTTAAAGCCTACATCTGGAGGGGGAGGGGAGGGGTGGAGCTGGTGGTTGTGAGTCTGTGAAAGTGAATCCTGCCGGTGCCATAGCTGCTGAAAACGTACTTAGTGCAGACACAAAACGTCCATCAGCTTCAAAGTGTGTCAGAAAAATGTCCACATGGTGACTGATGGATGAGAGAGGTCCCATTGTTGTTGTTGTGCACAAATCATTGAACAACACAAACACTTAGAGCTGCTTTCAGTGCTGCCTGTTTTGTTACTGCACACATTTCTGATGGTCCTACAGTCCAACGTAGCAAACGTCTCCCTGAAGCCTCTCCTTAGAGACCAAAGGTTGGATCAGAGCGAGCAGCTGAAAGGACACATCTATGAATGCAGTCAGAGACTTTCTCACAACCTCACACTTCATCTGGTCACATTTACACTCAGGTTCTCTGTTAGTCACTGAGATTACAGACTCGCACATTTAAAATAATCTGAATGTTGGATCAGATGAAGTTAATATTTTTTATTTCTTGAACATATGTTTAATTAGCATGTTGCTAAAGCTTTAAGTAATGCACTGGTGACCTGGTGTATGTTAACAGGTCAATTAATCAAATCCAGAATAACTCAAATGTAAGCTAAACAGCATAAATATTAAACATAAACAACATCATATTTCCCCCATGGCACAGTCCACTCAGCACTTCCTGGAGTTTCTCATTTGATCGTTCATCGACACTCATGACTTACAGAGACTCTGATCATCAAACACAGGAATAAAACAAGCAGTGAGCACAACAAAGGATTATTAAAGAAGGAATATTAACTCTATTCTAACTCTAGTAACTCTACACCAGGAAACCACCAAATCTTCTGCAAACGTGATTTTAACCAGTCAAAATGTTTTTGGATATTTATTCAGTGTAGAAACCTAAAAAGTCAGTTTTATTTTAGATGTTTGGTTGTTTTGAACAATTATATCAAACTGTAAGTATGATGTTTGGTATATAGTATTATATATTGCATGGTATTGATATATTGCACTGTTTGAAGTGCTTCGTATATAAAAGTAGTAAACTGTGTACACAGTGTTTGGTGTGACAGAGCTGTTGTCACTGAATCACAGGTTCAGATGTTTCAGCCTCATAATAAACAAACACGTTTTCAGAGACTCGAGGATTTGACCTTCCAAAAGTCTCAGACATGTTTTAATGAGCTCTCACAGTCTGCAGCCAAACAGGTCAAATTATAAAGAACAGCTGGATCAACCCAACATGACCTCTGACCCCGAAGCAGCTGTTAGACCTGTGTATTTGAAAAAAAATATGATTTTTTTATGGTGAAAGCAAGATTCCAGACTGCAGTTTTGGTCAGATCATGTTTTTAAATAAAAAGCAGAAAAATCAACATTAACATTTTCTCACTTTATAAATGTTATGAATGATTTTTTCATCTAATCTCCTGAACTAGAAGAGGACACCTCACAGCTGTTTCTCACCTGCAGGTCAGCCAGGAGGAGACAGAGATGAACTGTGAGTCGGACGATCTGAGGACAGACAGAAACTCTCCTGAACATCCAGCAGTCGACTCTGATGATCATCATGTTCAGACTCGGACCAACAGTGTGTGTCTGTGCTGTCAGTGACTCTGAACTACAGTTTATTCATCTTGTTCATGAGATTTACTGACACAAAGTCAAACTGTGTTACAAACACACATGAATTTCTGATCTCAGAGTCAGTGAGTGTTGGAGCTTCAGGTTAGACAAATTAACTATTTTATGTTGGTGTGATTGTTTATTAGCTTCATGTGACTTTTTCTTCTTTAAGTACAGTCCACTGGAAAACACTTTGTATAAAAATCATCTCTTTGGCTGACATTGTTTTTAGTTTGTAAACCAATCTTACCCAATTTAACAGATTGTACAAACTGTTAACGTCTCTCTCTGATCCTGCACTGAGAAGTTTGACAACCTCTTCAACTTTTCTTTAACATGACACACTGTTCAGGTCAGATTTAAACTGCTTTGACCTTTGACACCAGCAAAACATCCTGAACAACTTTGCTGGGTTGAGACCTGATTACTTTTCATAAACAGACCCATGAGACTCAAAAATATGAAACATATTTTCACATTTTATACTGTTGTATAGATGATGCAAACTTTTGTACACTGATGCTCTTTTGGGTGAAGTTTGACTCATTTGTTTAGATGGATTTTCAGATCCACCAGTTTGGCTCAAGTTAGAAACATTGTGATTTTAGGGAAAATTGCCACTCATAATGTATAAATATACACATCATGTTTGTGTGGATTTGTAATGAGACAGCAGTGAAGCAGTGAAGTCATCCTGTTGCCCACAGAAACAGACTGTGAATTAGTAAAGTAACACATGGAGCGCATGAGGAACAAAGGTCATACATGTATCTCCTGAAGTGGATTCTGGGTCTCTGACTTCCTCCCACAGTCCAAAGACATCAACGGGTGTTTTTTATTTATCCGTGTATGCTGTGTGTGAATGTGTGGTTCCTACAGAACTTAATGGTCAGTAACACTAACATGTAAACATGAGTACATCACATCAGCACATGAAAGAACAACAGTGTGGCATTAATATTACAGCAGTGAGGACAGTGTGATGAACTGATGCTCTGATCTCTGGTCTGACCAAAGCTTTAACTCCAAACATCTCTCCACTGTTAGAGCTTCTGCACTGTTTCAGGTTCAAATCATGGTTCATACTTTCATGGCCTGATGGTGTGACGCCTCCACCTACATCACTGAACTGCTCCACTTCTGTACTCTTCTCTCTGTGGCCTTCTTGAAACGTCCTCTTGGTGTTTGTGGGGTTTTTCTCAGTTCATGTGTGCCTTATAAGAGTTTGTTTTTTAAAGACAATGACAATCAGTGAATTGTGCCGCACTTGGTGGTGTTTGTAATTCAACTTGACTGAGGTTAAATTTCTTTTTTATAATGGATTTAATTTGTTGATATTCTAAAAAATTTTCTTGTTGATCCCATATTGTTCAACTAGTCTGTCAAATGGAATAAATTCTGTTCCCTCTAATATATGTTCTAAGTATTTAATTCCTTTACAACTCCATTCTGGGAATTTAATCATATTATTGTTTTGTAATATGTCAGGGTTATTCCAGATAGGAGTACGTTTGCATGGGATTAGTGAAGACTCCGTTATTTTTAGAAACTCCCACCATGCTGTCAGAGAGGAGCTGATGTTGATACTTTTAAAACATTCATGTCTTTTGATGTTTGAGCTAATAAATGGTAGGTCTGAAATCTCTAGATCCTTGCATAGTGCCTGTTCAACATCTAGCCAGGGCTCATCTAGGAAGGTATGTTTTGACCATTCTGAGATGAACTGAAGCCTGTTGGCTAAGAAGTATTGGTGAAAATTAGGCAGATCTAATCCTCCTCTATCCTTGGTTCTTTGTAGCGTTTTTAAGCTGATACGCGGGGGTTTATCTTTCCAAAGGAATTTGGAAATATATGAATCTAGAGATCTGAACCAATCTTGTGATGGTTTGTTAGGGATCATCAAAAATAAGTAATTTATTTTTGGCAAGATCATCATTTTTATAGTGGCGACCCTTCCCATGAGTGATATGGGTAAAGATTTCCATCTAGTCAGATCGCCTTCTACTTTCTTTAGAAGTGGGATGTGATTTAATTTAGTTAAGTCTGAAAGCTTAGGAGAAACATTAATACCTAAATATTTAATATTTCCTGATTGCTGTGGGGCAGAGGAAGAATTATGGAAGAAGCAGTTAATGGGGAGAACTGTAGATTTTGGCCAGTTAATTGAATAATCTGAAACTCTTGAAAACCAGTTTATTAGAGTAATTACCTCAGAGAGGTTGGTTTGTGTGTTTTGCAGAAAAAGCAACACATCATCCGCATAGAGACTGATTTTATGTTCTATGTTCTTACATTTTATGCCCTTAATTGTTGTAGCCTGTCTAAATGCTGCTGCTAGAGGTTCGATAAAAATTGCAAAAAGTGAAGGGGAGAGTGGGCATCCCTGCCTGGTGCCCACTCTATCTATCAGATTCTATCAGATTGTCAATTGTGGCCTGTGGAATGTTGGTCCACTCCACTTCAATAGCTGTGCGAGGTTGTTGGATATTCGTGGGAACTGGTACACGCTGTCGTATACGCCGGTCAAGCACATCCCGAACATGCTCAATGGGTGACATGTCCGGTGAGTATGCTGGCCATGCAAGAACTGGGACATTCTCGGCTGCCATCTGCCCTGAACAATGTGAACCATGATTCATCCGTGAAGCGCACACCTCTCCAACGTGCCAGACGCCATCGAATGTGAGCATTTGCCCACACAAGTCTGTTACGGCGACGAGCTGGAGTCAGGTCAAGACCCCGATGAGGACGACGGGCATGCAGTTGAGCGTCCCTGAGACGGTTTCTGACAGTTTGTGCAGAAATTGTTTGGTTGTGTAAACCAATTGTTCCAGCAGCTGTCTGGGTGGCTGGTCTCAGACGATCTTGGAGGTGAACCTGCTGGATGTGGAGGTCCTGGGCTGGTGTGGTTACACGAGGTCTGCGGTTGTGAGGCCGGTTGGATGTGCTGCCATATTCTCTGAAACGCCTGTGGAGACGGCTTATGGTTGAGAAATGAACATTCAATGCACGGGCGACAGATCTGGTTGACATTCCTGCTGTCAGCATGCCAATTGCACGCTCCCTCATTGCTTGTGGCATCTGTGGCATTTTGCTGTGAGACAAAACTGCACATTCCAGGGTGGCCTTTTGTTGTGGGCAGTCTGAGGTACACCTGTGCACTACTCATGATGTCAGATCAGCATCCTGATGTGGCACACCTGTGAGGTGGGATGGATTATCTCAATATGGCAGATGTGCCCACTACCACACATTTGGACTGATTTGTGACCACTGTTTGGGAGGGATGGTTATATTGTGTATCTGGGATGAATTTTAGGTCTCTACGTCCATCCCATGGGGAATGGGAGCAAAAACAAAAGTGTTGCGTTTATATTTTTGTTGAGTATATTAGGCAAATGAGTATTTTGTCCACATCATCCTCTTCATGCATGTTGTCTTACTCCAAGCTGTATAGGCTCCAAAGCCTACTACCAATTAAGCATATTAGGTGATGTGCATCTCTGTAATGAGAAGGGGTGTGGTCTAATGACATCAACACCCTATATCAGGTGTGCATAATTATTAGGCAACGTCCTTTCCTTTGGCAAAATGGGTCAAAAGAAGGACTTGACAGGCTCAGAAAAGTCAAAAATAGTGAGATATCTTGCAGAGGGATGCAGCAGTCTCAAAATTGCAAAGCTTCTGAAGCGTGATCATCGAACAATCAAGCGTTTCATTCAAAATAGTCAACAGGGTCGCAAGAAGCGTGTAGAAAAACCAAGGAGCAAAATAACTGCACATGAACTGAGAAAAGTCAAGCGTGCAGCTGCCAAGATGCCACATGCCACCAGTTTGGCCATATTTCAGAGCTGCAACATCACTGGATTGCCCAAAAGCACAAGGTGTGCAATACTCAGAGACATGGCCAAGGTAAGAAAGGCTGAAAGACGACCACCACCGAACAAGACACACAAGCTGAAACGTCAAGACTGGGCCAAGAAATATCTCAAGACTGGTTTTTCTAAGGTTTTATGGACTGATGAAATGAGAGTGAGTCTTGATGGGCCAGATGGATGGGCCCGTGGCTGGATTGGTAAAGGGCAGAGAGCTCCAGTCCGACTCAGACGCCAGCAAGGTGGAGGTGGAGTACTGGTTTGGGCTGGTATCATCAAAGATGAGCTTGTGGGGCCTTTTCGGGTTGAGGATGGAGTCAAGCTCAACTCCCAGTCCTACTGCCAGTTTCTGGAAGACACCTTCTTCAAGCAGTGGTACAGGAAGAAGTCTGCATCCTTCAAGAAAAACATGATTTTCATGCAGGACAATGCTCCATCACACGCGTCCAAGTACTCCACAGCGTGGCTGGCAAGAAAGGGTATAAAAGAAGAAAAACTAATGACATGGCCTCCTTGTTCACCTGATCTGAACCCCATTGAGAACCTGTGGTCCATCATCAAATGTGAGATTTACAAGGAGGGAAAACAGTACACCTCTCTGAACAGTGTCTGGGAGGCTGTGGTTGCTGCTGCACGCAATGTTGATGGTGAACAGATCAAAACACTGACAGAATCCATGGATGGCAGGCTTTTGAGTGTCCTTGCAAAGAAAGGTGGCTATATTGGTCGCTGATTTGTTTTTGTTTTGTTTTTGAATGTCAGAAATGTATATTTGTGAATGTGGAGATGTTATATTGGTTTCACTGGTAAAAATAAATAATTGAAATGGGTATATATTTGTTTTTGTTAAGTTGCCTAATAATTCTGCACAGTAATAGTCACCTGCACCCACAGATATCCCCCTAAAATAGCTAAAACTAACAACAAACTAAAAACTACTTCCAAAAACATTCAGCTTTGATATTAATGAGTTTTTTGGGTTCATTGAGAACATGGTTGTTGTTCAATAATAAAATTATTCCTCAAAAATACAACTTGCCTAATAATTCTGCACTCCCTATAGTTTAGTGGTAAGGAACAGCTACAGTCAAACTGTAGCTCACAAACATAAATGATTTTGAGACTCGTTGTGGTGGAAAGCACCTCCACTTCCTGCCCTAGTAGATACAAGCACCGCAGCAGGTAATGCTGTTAGGGCTGCTGTGATGAAAGACGCTGTATGAATACAGAGGAGTTCTGGGTGGCAGCAGATGTTTGGCTTTTTTTAAAGCTTTTTACTGGTTTTTGTTATTCTGACTGCCCACTTTTACAATTATATGCTGATCTAAAGTGTACATTTGAGCCCTGAAATTGATGGGGGGTTATGGTCCAAGAGCACCCGTGAATTTTGAAAAACCTTGAATTTTGGATGTGGTAAAACAAAATGATTTTATAGTTTAAACCCTGAATATATAAATCTGGGGATGCAGGACTTTAAGAACAAAATGAAAAACACTCGAGATAGCTACATGTATGATGTGGGAACGCTGGACTGCATCTGCTGGAGATGCAATTAAGAGAGATGAACAACGCTCTCGGATTGGCTACTTTCAAAACCCCGCCTCTGAGTACACTGGCATTTCAACACTCAAAGGTGCGTTTTCCTTTAAAACAACTGCGGAGTCCTTCAGTAACTTAGGTCTTGATGCCCAAACAAATAACGATTTAGTAGAACTGTTGATCACCAGACTACATGTTTGCTGTAAGTGACATGATGATCTAAGAACCACATGTTTTAGCACAAAAAGTTATAAAAAGAAGAAAAAAAAATCCACAACACTTTTTCCAGTTTAAAAAAATGAAATATAAAGTTCACAGATTAAAAAACAAAAAAAACAAACTGTATCTGTAAGTATATTATGATAAAAAAAAAAAGTTGTTGTTTTCAGTGTCGTTTAGGTTGTGGATGGACTGGGGACAGAGTTTTCCTCCACCTGGTGGCTCTTCATGTGCGTTTTCAGACAGTGGCTCTGGGTGAAGGCTTTTTCGCAGATGGTGCACTGGTACGGTCTCTCTCCGTTGTGGGTCCTCATGTGGACCCTCAGGTGTTCCTGGCGAGAGCACGCCTTCCCACAGATCGCGCACACAAACCGTTTGATGCCCAAGTGGCTCCTGATGTGGTTGGTCAGGTAAGTCTTGCGTTTGAAGAAACGGCCGCACTCAGAACAGCCGTACGGTGCCTCACCAGTGTGCACTCGCATGTGACCCTTGAGTTCGCCGTTGGACACGAAGCCTTTGCTGCACACGCCGCAGACGTGCGGCCTCTCGCTGCTGTGCGTCTTCATGTGAGTCATCAGGCTGCAGTTTGACAGGAAGGATTTGCAGCAGACATGGCAGAGAAAAGGTCGCTCCCTGGCCATGTGGATCTTCTCGTGGGACTTCAGGATGCCGGAAAGTTTGAAACGCTTCCCGCAGATTTGGCAGCCATACGGCCGCTCTCCAGAGTGAGTGAACTTGTGGCGGGTCAAAGATCGAAGGTCACAGACAGACTTTCCACAGATATTGCAGACGTATCTGTCTTTGCTGGTGTGTGTCTTGCTGTGAGCTTGGAGCTGCGCCTTCAAACCAAAGGATTTTGGGCAAATGTCACATTTGTGTGGTTTCTCTTCCACATGGACCCAATGGTGAACATTCAGACCAGACATGTAAGCAAAGGTTTTGCTGCAAATCTTACATTTGAATGGCCTGTTTCCTGTGTGCAGAGAAATGTGGCTGTTAAGACCAACGATGGAGAAGAAAGATTTCCCACAATATGAGCAGTCGTGAGTTTTCTGGTGAATTCTGATATGTCTCTTTAACTCATCCACAGATTCAAACTGCTCTCCACAAACTCCACAACCACCCTGTGGCTCCTCCAGGTGACTCCAGGTGTGTTTGATCAAGCTGCCCAGGTTCAAGTACCACACTCCACACACTTTACAGGCTATTTTACTCTTCTCTATCTCCTTCATGTCACTTTTGCGCACTTGTTTCTTCATCTTTTTTGTCACCTGGAGCTCAGAAACAGGTTTAAAGCATTTGTCTACAGCCAAGGCTTTGTGTTCATCTTTGCTGTCCACTTCCCTCTCACAGGCCTCTTCATCTGTTGGCAGGTCTTGCTTTTGTGATGTTGTGCTGCTGGCCAGCATGTCCACACTGGGACTGTCTGTATGCTGATCAGAGCTGCTGTGGAACAAAACGGTTAAAGTTAAGTTTTTAAGTACTGAGCGTCTGTAAATAAAAGCCATAGGTTTCGTCTACTTGCAATAACTAAAAACAACAAACTTATCCATTAGAGAACTTGAACCACAGAATTTTGGGTTTGGTATTCGTTAGATCAGAATTTGTTCCCTCAGTAATTTTTTAAATTTCATGTTTTTCATTGAATTATCACAATCCAGCGTCTAGATTTACATCAACATTCTAGAGTCTTGTTTTTGACATCGTTGGTCAATCAAGAGCACACAAATCCTTATACCCGTTTTTATTTTTACCTTGACTGGAGTTCAGCTTCATTGTTTTTTGTTATGTCAGCATCGCTGGATGGACAGTCATCGTTTGTTGGTGAAGCGGGAAACTCTTTCTCCCCCTCCTCACTAGTCTGTAAGAGTTCATTTCCAAATTATTATCAGCACTTATGTTAACTGAGAGTAAAATAGCTAAAATTTCTTTAACATTTTTGTAAAATCTTAAAGTGTACATTTAAATCACATCATGATTGTTACATTTTAAATCTGTTATTGTGGTATAAAGAAGCAAAATTATCAAAATCCTACCAATGTCAGAGGCAAAAGCAGCACAAACAGGTACAGCGTCTACCTTCAGGCGGATGTAGAGGGCAGAGTTTCCAGTAAACATGTGGATCTCCTCTGGAGTCACAATCTTCACTTTCAGGGGCTGGAGCCTCCGGCTTCTGTCAGTTGTGAACAAGTCAAAAGGTTCATCATCTGCCAGCTGAGGAAAGGTGGACTTCAACAGGTCCAGGAAGTCAGCTTCCTGTAGACCAAGAGGGCACTTCAGGTCGTGTGCTGGGAACTTCTTGAATACTGGAACAGAAGAAATTCATCTTAAGATCAATAGTCCTTAGGCAGTCAGTAAAACCAAACCTTGCCCTAGTATTCATTAGTTCAAGTGATTAGTTGGCCAGTCTTTGACTATTTCTGATGATAAATAATGTAATTAAATATTTTTGTAAGCATTGGAAAATGCTTTGAATTAGGAACAAAGAAAAAATGGTATTAATAGCACGGCTAACACTGTACCACATAACAGACAAATACAAAACCTTAATGACTAACATTTCATTTCATACCCGTCTTAGAGAGCACATTGGTGTGAGAGTCCTCCAGGATGCGGACTCTGAGATCTATATGGTTCTTTATGTCACTGATGCGAGGTCTGCCGGGCTTCTTCCTGATAGTCGGAACTCTGGCGAAAATGCAGGAACTAAGTCAGTGTCATAAAAGACTATAAAGCAAATGCAAATAAACTTGGGGACCATCCACATATTGTTGGCCATATCACAAACCTCTACAGTTTGTTGTTCCTTAAAGTGGTGTTTTTTCTAACCTTGACGGCATTTTATAATCTGGGTCCTTTAGATCTTCTCGTTTTTGTCGGGAACTTGTTGGTTGCACCAACTCCTGCTCCTCTTCATCGTCATCAATGTCGTCGTACCAAAGCAGGGCCAGGCTCTCAGTGTCCTTCACACCTGGATACATCAGAATTCACTTTTTGTTATGGTTTTTAATTTGAATCATATGAACGACAAAGACACAATACATGTGGTTTAGTCAGTTTGCTTTAGTAATAATTTGATTAATTGAACTCGCCTGGCGCACAGTATATAAGCACTGCACTCATGCCCTCTTTTCACTCCCACACAAGCGGCAGCTTAGGTGAGTTTGATTTGTAGTTCTCAGTTTAAATCTTTATTTAAGTTAATGACTTAAAGTCATTAACTTAAATGACTTGTTTTCTCTTTCAGAGTTTAGCAGTCCATGCGTGTCTTCCTTTAAGTTACTACTGATTACACTAAAGTAAACCGACATATACGGCAACTAATTGATAGCAGTTTTCTTTGCATTCTGACCAGATGAGGCCATGGTGATAAAAAATAAAAACTTTGAACCTCCTTATTAACACACAGTAGGAGGCAAATTGTTTCTAAACAGTCAGGCTGACTTTTGACCGACTGCTGGTGACAAATTGGTGATGTTTGCAAATAACTCGAGGCCAATTTACAAACATGGACAGACTGCCAACATGTTGCAATTAATCTTAATCAGTCTGTGCCAATAAGCGGAACTCATCTGGTTGCCAACTGGTTGTATTCTGGATATATACCTATATATGGGGTTACCCATGTTATGGGGTGCCTGTGTCATTTTGCAATATTCTTTATAAAAGCCTTGAACTACCCCCCCCCCCCAAAAAAAGAAAAACAATTAATGGTAAGACTGTTCAGACGTACCTGTCTGTTGCTTGGGCTGTTGCTCCTCTCTGTCCTCAGGCACGACTTCCACCTCATGCCTCTCCACATCAGGCTGTAGGACTTTGTGTTTTTTGGTCAAAAAGAACATTTGATCAATATATCAGCTTTGTGTGACTGTGGTGTTTGACTGCAGCTCCGAAGACCCTCCTTCCTGTTGATCATTGTTTTTATTATGTAAACCAATAAGAAAACATTAACTCTAGATTCCAAAAAGACAAAACAAAACAAAGAATGACAATCTGGGATAAGAATTAGACCAGATTCTTATGCTCTCAAGGATAACTACATTACGCCCAGTGGCATATCTTGTGAGAAGAAGGGCGTGGTTACGGGTTATATGGCCTGTTGCTACATGCTTTTAAGAGTCTGTACAACAGCCATGAGAGCGTGGATAATAAAAAGCAGTAAATCAGATTGCACGCTCAAGAAGAGTTTAGTTGGGTGGTCTCAGATGTTTTCTGTTGGCGACCTCCATCTCACTGGAACAGCCTGAAGCAGCAGAAATTCTAATTAGTCCCTCAAAGTCTGAGGTCATGGCACTAAAAAATGTATGGAATAACCACTCCAGGCTGAAGGTTCTACCTCAAGTAGAGGCTTCATACACCTCAAGGTCTAGTTCAGGGAAAAAAAAACAAAAAAAATGAATCATCAGCTCTTCTCTACATTTAAACTGAGAGAGATTTATGCCGAATTGCAAATAACGCTAATATTATTTTCCCTGCATTCACATTTTATTGTAATTACACATCTGTATGTTTAACAGCTTGTAAACGTAAAATCAGCGATTTTTAAACGAAGTTCGGCAAATTCTAAATTTACAAATCAGCTTTTTGTGGCTGCGAGCAGCTTTATTTGTCCACTCACCTCTTTTCTCCAGAGAGACGTTAGGCTGCAGAAGCTCCAGCAGTCTCCTCTGACGGCCGATCTCTCGCCTGAAGCCCGCAGCCTCCTCCTCGTAGTCGGCTACAGTCCTCTCCACCACCGCTAAGATCTCGCGGGCGGCTGTGCTCATTTTCTCGGTGACGATTCCTCTCAGTATGTCGCTCTTAGACATGTTACCGACGCTGTCGACCGGCTCGGGGCCGCCGCTGCTGCCGCTCTTCATCCAGTAAAACATGTTTGTTTGTTTTCTCAGCTGTGTTTTGATGAAGACACAGCGCAGGGTGCGTTTCCGGCGGATTCTGGTGCAGCTACAAATTGTGTCCGGAAAAGAAAATCAGGCGTTATTTAGTTCCCCTGCTGGTCTGACTTTTATCAGTAAGACTGATGTCTGCTGTACATTTAAGATGCTGGTGAAAATCATGGCATTATAGTAAAGTAAGTGAAAAGCATTTTTAATGTAGCACCTTTGAGGACAAACATCATAACAAAAATGGTTAAATGTTAGAACAAAAAGTTACCCAAAAGCAAGCTTAAAAAGATTATATTTTTAGCTGCTTTTAAAACAAATCACCAAATTCATAGATCTCAAGCTTCAAAAGCTCTATCTCCTCTTTTAGCCCTCAGCATTGGATGATGCACAGTCTGCAGTGACCTCGGAGACCTTTACATTAGGGACTTCTGTCCAATAGCACAGCACCGACAGAAGCACAGCATGTTATACAGTGGGGCAAAAAAGTATTTAGTCAGCCACCGATTGTGCAAGTTCCCCCACTTAAAATGATGACAGAGGTCAGTAATTTGCACCAGAGATACACTTCAACTGTGAGAGACAGAATGTGAAAAAAAAAAAAATCCATGAATTCACATGGTAGGATTTGTAAAGAATTTATTCGTAAATCAGGGTGGAAAATAAGTATTTGGTCACCTCAAACAAGGAAAATCTCTGGCTCTCACAGACCTGTAACGTCTTCTGTAAGAAGCTTTTCTGTTCCCCACTCGTTACCTGTATGAATGGCACCTGTTTGAACTCATCTGTATAAAAGACACCTGTCCACAGCCTCAAACAGTCAGACTCCAAACTCCGCCATGGCCAAGACCAAAGAGCTTTCGAAGGACACCAGGAAAAGTATTGTAGACCTGCACCAGACTGGGAAGAGTGAATCTACAATAGGCAAGCAGCTTGGTGTGAAAAAATCAACTGTGGGAGCGATCATCAGAAAATGGAAGACATACAAGACCACTGATAATCTCCCTCGATCTGGGGCTCCACGCAAGATCTCATCCCGTGGGTCAAAATGATCATGAGAACGGTGAGCAAAGATCCCAGAACCACACGGGGGGACCTGGTGAATGACCTGCAGAGAGCTGGGACCAAAGTAACAAAGGTCACCATCAGTAACACACTACAACGGCAGGGAATCAAATCCCGCAGTGCCAGACGTGTTCCGCTGCTGAAGCCAGTGCATGTCCAGGCCCGTCTGAAGTTTGCCAGAGAGCACATGGATGATACAGCAGAGGATTGGGAGAATGTCATGTGGTCAGATGAAACCAAAGTAGAACTTTTTGGTATAAACTCAACTCGTCGTGTTTGGAGGACGAAGAATATGTAACGGAGCGGAAAGGCTGATTTTATTTCCACAGTGTCGTTTTTTAAAGGAAGGAAACCTTCCTCCAAACGGACAGAGCCGTGGAGCCGCCAAGGGAAAGCACAAGATTAAAAAACTGTAGAATTAAAATATAATTTATTATATTTAAATAGTTAAAAGTGTAAGATAAATTAAAACAACCTTGGCCAAGGGATAACACAATAAAAATCAATAAAACACAACATTAAAAGTCCAGTGGGATCCACCACAGCATAAAAGTCCCAGGGAGTTAAGAAATCCAGCGAAGTAAAAGGGAAACCCAGCGGAGTCCTCTCCTTCCTTTCCGCATTAGCGTCTTGATATGCTAGAGAAAGGGAGGAGCGGCAGTCACTATTCTTCCGGCAGTTTTTATTCAATAAAAGGGGATAAGTCAAAGACTTACCCCGGGTGGGCAGAGCTCTCAACTCCGCCCGCCGCTTCTTTAAAACTGCAAAGCCACACAGCCGTCCCGTGCCTTCCGCTGGTGCTGTCTCCGCTCTCCCCGCTGGTACTGTCACTCTCTGCGCTGGTGCCCTGTGCGCACTGGTGCCTCTGCGCGCTGGTCCTCCATTAGCCAACTCTAGCCGCCTTATATGTCACTCTGTAAATTATCTTAAAGCCTCACGTCTCTCAGGCCCCATCTCCTAAGCCTCCGTGTCACTCCAGGCTCTCGTCGGTTCCCGTGACACTCATGGCTGCCTTCATGCTTCAGTCCTCTCTTGCCTCTCGGTCGAACTCCTTCCTGTGGTCTGTCAGGCCCTCTTATTGGCCTCTCTGGGATCTCTCGCAGGTGTGATCAGTTTACTATCAGGTAGGGGCGGAGTCTTTCCAGGACAATCTGACAGTATAACGAAAACATGCAACAACATAACCACTGCACAAAACATGACCAATACATGCAATATAAAAACTAAGTAAATACACTTCATATTAAAATATTAAAAAGGTAAAATACAACAAAACATGCAAAACTTAAATAACTTGTCCCTTTCCACCCCGTGACAAATACTGAGTTGCATCCCAAGAACACCATACCTACTGTGAAGCATGGGGGTGGAAACATCATGCTATGGGGCTGTTTTTCTGCCAAGGGGACAGGACGACTGATCCGTGTTAAGGACAGAATGAATGGGGCCATGTATCGTGAGATTTTGAGCCAAAACCTCCTTCCATCAGTGAGAACTTTGAAGATGAAACGAGGCTGGGTCTTCCAACATGACTGTTGTGATATTTTGATACCATAGTAGCATTTACAGGATATTGTTTTATTGTGATATTATACAGAAAAGAGTTACTCAATAAGGCCCATTTAATAGTTGTTTTTCTCTTTCTCTGTGACCCAAGAATTAATGTGTAAGACTCACAAGCTGGTACCAGAAGGTCGAAAACACCACAGAGATGAGACCACTTCCTTACTCCCATCCTCCCTTTTTCTTTATCTCCTGGAAAAGGCTCGTTAAAGGCTAGGTGGTTCGTTTCAGAATTCACTAATGAAAGAACTCTGTATTTTATGTCTAGGAGTGTATTTTGCTGGGATGATCATAAATTATAGCTGAACTGATAAACTACACAAGGGATACTTTGCTCAGAAGGCAGGAAGACGTTTCCTTATTTAGTCTGTACCGGTTTGAACTGGGAAAGCTGACACACGAACCTTTTTTCCTCTATATAAACTGCTGTGTATCAAATAAACCTTTGAGTCGATTGGGAAGGCAACCTAAAGCAGTCTCTGTTTTCTTGTTCTCCCAAGCTGCTCCCGAGCTCGTACTAACACGCTGAATGGCATACCTGAGTGTTACTTTAAATAATTAGGAATCTTAGAAGGAAAGGACAGAACTCTGCTTATCGCTCGTGCCTTGGAGGGAAAACCGGGATGGACATTTTTTCCTTCAATGACAATGATCCAAAACACACCGCCCGGGCAACAAAGGAGTGGCTCCGTAAGAAGCATTTGAAAGTCCTGGAGTGGCCTAGCCAGTCTCCAGACCTCAACCCCATAGAAAATCTGTGGCGGGAGTTGAAAGTCCGTGTTGCTCGGCGACAGCCCCAAAACATCACTGCTCTCGAGAAGATCTGCATGGAGGAATGGGCCAAAATACCAGCTACTGTGTGTGCAAACCTGGTAAAGACCTATAGTAAACGTTTGACCTCTGTTATTGCCAACAAAGGTTATGTTACAAAGTATTGAGTTATATTTTTGTTATTGACCAAATACTTATTTTCCACCCTGATTTACGAATAAATTCTTTACAAATCCTACCATGTGGATTCATGGATTTTTTTTTTCACATTCTGTCTCTCACAGTTGAAGTGTACCTCTGGTGCAAATTACTGACCTCTGTCATCATTTTAGGTGGGGGAACTTGCACAATCAGTGGCTGACTAAATACTTTTTTGCCCCACTGTACATACATTGTAACCACAGCGGCCCTGGGGCGCACTGACAGAGGCGGGGCAAAATGAAAACAAACTACAAACTGCTGAGCTGTTGAACAGGCTGATCCAGCCTTTAGTCTGAGCTGCAGTCAGTCACACAAACGGGTTGAACAGGGTGTGTTCTGTGCAGCACCTGCATGTAAAACAGAAGCAAAGCTGTTCCTGTGAAATGAAAGTGAAAGCCTCTCTGAGCGTCTCCCTGTAGAAAATGGAGGCTGAGCTCAGTCAGATCACTCAGCCTGCAGACAAATGGAGGTGTGTTTGAGACGTGCAGATAAACAGTCAGCTTTGTGTCGGCCTCTGAGGGCTCAGGGCCGTCCTGATTTCATGTTATCAAGTGCATGACGGCTCTCTGCAGACACTTTGAGTCCTTATGCACATTTTCACGAGTCCTCATCTCTGTGGACCTGAAGGGATTACCCACAGTTCATAGTGCTGTGATGGTGAAAGCATTAAGAACAAGGATGGAAAATAAATAAATAAATAACCAAACTGAAGGTTCAGAGGAATGTAGCTCATCACAAATGCTTCATGATGAAGTTTTCACAATGATGAATAATTTGATTATTTTACAGTTTCTTCCTGTAAAGTTAGAGCCTGAAAACAGACAAAATCAAACAGTAAATGTCAGATCACACGACGAGGTCTGAGGCACCACGACAGTTAACATCACAGCAGAGGTGACAAAGTGCTTTCTGTGGCCTGTTTATCTTCAGTTCTTTGAATTTAATTAGACATTAATTTCATTAATTAGAATTAATTTCAGTACATTAAACATTAGCAGAAGGATGGAGGGCGTGCTATATGTATTTCTTGCACTTGCACAAACACAAACAGCAGCTCTTCTTGTTTTTGCCACTCAATCTAGAAGAGAATTTAGATCAAGAAATTTCCACGATCATTATGATTTGATTTGATTTTATAGGAAATGCAGTTTGACGTGTTTCCAATACTGAGGATGAGGATACACTATAAAAAATTTAAAGCTACTGTTAGTTTTCCTGTCTTGTAAAAAGTATAGTTTTTGTTCATGCACAGAAAATGAATATTTTTCAGATTTCAATGGACTTTCTGTCATTTTTGTTTTGTTTTGTTGGGGTTAAAACGATGCCACCTTAAAATGAAACTGAAAAATAAATATTGACATTAAGACAAGAAAAAAGTTTTCACACTTACATCTTTTTTTTCTTTTTTGCTTACAGTTTTTTTTTCAGTTTCAGTTTGCTGGCACTGTTTTGGCGTCTGGGGGCACGATTGTTAATAACAAACACACAAATATTACATCTTTTGAATCTGTGATGACATGTGACAATATGATGAAGTTCACATGATGTAGCTTCTCTGCCAACAACACAAATGAAAGAATAAATAATTTAAACCAAAGTAAGAGTTTATTGTTCAAATACAGAGACACTCTCACACTGACCTTTGTTGTTTGTTCTCTGTCCTTCATACAAACATTTGGGGCTTACAGACTCTGTGAACACTGAGTTTTCAGGCTTTTCTAATGCTGTGTGAGCAGCAGGAAAATACAATCAGAGCATAAACACACATACATACAAGGTCAAAGACGAGTAGCTACACTTTTTAAACGCAATAACTGATCACTGATGTGAAGTCAGCGAGTACCGAGGTGAACTTTTCTTATCTTTGAGATCTATTGAAACAACTACATTAAATCATACTGCTGAGTGACAACAATAGCGTTATCTAAGGTTAGAGGGTTACCTAGGCAACCAGGGATGTGCATAACCATCTGTCAGCTACAAATTGATGCATGAACGATGGGATGAGTTCATACTTGGATGTAATTTTAGTGAAACAGCTGATCGAGGATTAGTGTTGTTGAGGTTTTGTGGTCCACAGCTCACACTCACATAATGAGGTCATATTTGATCTTATAAACAAAAACACTGATCCCAGGTCTGTAACACTGTTCATGGATACTGAGGGTAAACAACACACACAGCTCACAAAGATAAAGAGAAAACTGAAACCAGATCTTGATGATTGAAAGATTCAGGTGTGAAAAACTTCATAAATATGTCATCTGAGCTCAAAATGATGTAACTACAGTCAGTGGAAACAAAACCATCAAAGTGAAAAATGTTCAAGTGTTGATTTCATTTGTTTGAAGAGTTAAAAGTAGGCGTGCACAACAAAATGTCTCAGTGAGCTGTGTCACACTCAAAGTCAGAGCTTTCTGTGTCAGAAAGAGGCTAAATCACCATGGTAACTGATGGTGAAAGATCACCTGGTCAGGAGCATTTCATGTTCAGAGTTTTGTTTTTAAATCAGCTGTTAGAGCCACGTTTTCACTGTGATGTCGATTCTCTGCTGGAGGAAATGTTTCATATGTGCAGCTTGTTAAACTGTAACTTGCTGAAGCCACTGAGTGAAGCTAAACTGCACATCACACTGTTACAATGTACCTGTATTCATGTAGTGGAGACATTAGTGAAGTTATCAGTGAGTAACGTCTCTGATTGGACTGGGTGGCGCTCACAGGGACCATTTTGTGTAGAAGAAAAGTCACATGATACATGAAACGCTCCTTTTCATCTGAGCGTGCTCAGAGCCTGAAGCAGAGAAAGGTGATAATCACCAAGGTGATACCTGCTGTCTCTGACTGCAGTTTCAGGTTTAGTTGAGCCAGCTAACACAAAGAAAGCCTGACTGTGTTGAAGTTGATTTGTAGTCACAGCCCTCTGGATGTTCCAGTTACTATGAAATGTAAAGACTGTTTTTAAAGATGAAACTCGTCCACTGAGATGAGCTGTCAGCAAAAACAGAAGCAGCCATTAAAGATAAAACTGAAATAAACCTACAGTGCTGTGGGCCTGCTGTCTGTGCTCAGTTCATCTGTTTCTGCAGGATTTTAAACACTGACAACACCCAGAACTCTGAACAGCAGCGGCAGACTCAAAGCTGGAAAAACCTCTGAGACATTTTAAACCTGCTGCACTTAAACAGGAGGCTGGTTTGTTTCCACTCTCTGCTGTTGTTTATGTTTTCTGTAGATCAAAAAACCAACAACAGCAACAAGAAGCAGAGCAGAAACTGACAGACCAACAATCAGTCCAACAGATCCATCCTCCTTCTCTTTGTCTTCATCCTTCTCTTGTCCTCCTGTCTGACCTGCAGGTGAGAAACAGCTGTGAGGTGTCAGGTAGGTGATGAGTGAAGAACAGAACAGAATCCATTTGCTCTTCAAACTGCTGTCAGACATTATCTACTGCACTCTGATCACATCACTCAGACCAGCTGCTTTCTACAAAGTCTCATCAACAACATCTT
Source organism: Aulonocara sp. 'chitande type north' Nkhata Bay (assembly GCF_057382095.1). Classification (NCBI taxonomy): domain Eukaryota; kingdom Metazoa; phylum Chordata; class Actinopteri; order Cichliformes; family Cichlidae; genus Aulonocara; species Aulonocara sp. 'chitande type north' Nkhata Bay. The sequence goes on from NC_141346.1 coordinate 11,492,785, forward strand.
TAGAAACAAACATCAACAACCAGGAAGCAGCTTCACCTCTGATCACACACACACTCAACTCTACTCACTCACCTGGAGGAACAACATGAAGGTGGATGCTGCTGATGAACTTCCATGAGCGTGTTTCTTCCATGAAGACACGACACTCATATGTTCCACTATCAGCAGTGTTCACATCCTTCAGAATCAAAGACACGTCTCCATCCTTCATCTGTCTGTCCTGCAGATCCACCCGGTTCTTAAAAGATGGATGCTGGTTGGCTGGAACAAAGTGACCGTCCCGGAACACAAGCACATATTCATCTCTCAGGTCAGCTCTGCTCCACTCTAAAATAATGATGTTGTTGTTTGCAGCTCGACATGTCAGAGTGACGTCCTGTCCAGACTCAGCTGTGATGGTTTTCTGGTCTGAAAGAGGAAACAACACAGAGCAGAGAGGTTAAAGGTCAAAGTACAATTGTTCACTTCTACAGCAGCCAATCAGAAACACACAATAAAAGATTGTCTTCTGTTATTAGATGATGATCTTTGATTGTGTTTCTTCTTGTGTCCCTTCAGGCGTCACCACAGCGAGTCTTCTCCTCCTCCTCACCTGATCCCGAGCATCTTCATCAGGGCTGATTTGTGACAGAAGGACAGCAGCAAGAGTGAAAGGGAAGGTTTGAAGATGGCAGTGAGCTGCTGTCATGTTTGCTTTGGAGACTCTGACACAAAGACAGGAGGCCGAGCTGAACATGTTCAGATTTTCATTGAGAGCAGAATGGAGGAGATTATGAACGAGTTCATCAGAGGGAAGCTCAGGCTGAGACGTTTGGAGACAAAGTTCATGAGCAAAGACTGAGACGGATGAAAAACATCATCTGAAAAACAAATCTTTGGTTTTAGAATCTGTTAGTTTGATAAAATGTTGTTGATGGACGAGTTCATTGAGACTCTGGATGTCTGTCAGACTGAGTCACTGCTTTTTATTGTAACAGCTGTACTGATGCTCCTGAATCTGGCCTCTGACACAAACCTCCAAACAGTAAGAATGAAAAAAGAATAAAACTATTAAAACTCTTCAAGCAATAAATAATCAAACCTGAAAAAGAAGAAAATCATCTGGAAACTAAACTGAACTAAACACAAAAAGTCCAAATGGAATAAAAACTCAAACTAATGAGAAAAAACTACAATAACTCTGTTCCACAAACAACAACATGTGCTGATAATAAGTGAACAACATGTGTGAGAGAAAGCAGCCTCTCATTATAAGACACTGTGAGTCTCTGCATGCTGCCTTTATGGAGCTACAGCTGTTTGTATACACTGAACAAGAAGCTTTGTAGCTGCATCCTGACTCCTGACACTACAACACATCACACTGACACACACATTACACTTCTTTGTGTCTGTGCTGCAAACTGCACCAACACACAGACTCCACCCAGCTTTGTGTCGATCGCAACACTGAATGAGTAATAAACTACTTCTTAGAGAAATATAATCAGCATGTAAACCAGACTGAGACTCTTTATCTCAGAAATAAACTCAGTTTAGTTTCTATCAGTTAAATCTCACCTGCAGAGACGAACAGGACAAACATCAGCGTGGAGCAGAGTGACGCAGTTACAGCAGACATGTCCGTGTTCTCTGTTTCTGCTGATCTGACTCTTAGTTTGTCCTAAATGTCTGAGTCTGTTGGTATTTTCACTGAACAACTGAACCTGAGTTTAAACCTGAACACATCAGATTACATTTAAGGTTTAAATAAAGTTAAAGCTGCGGTTCAAACTCTTCCGTGTCTCGTGAGGACGTGGCGTTAGAGTGACGTTTGGTAGGTTGGACTGAGGATGCGCAGAAATAAGTGCGTCACAACAAACGAGGCGAAGTAGAAAAGTTTTAGTGTTCAGTTGTTGAACGATCTCCACAGAACAAAATCAGAACCTCTCATGTGTCGTCATGTAGGAACAGTTTGTGTTTCAGTCTTTGAAGCAGAAGAACGTTTTGTTTCTGACGGCAGTTTGATTCTTGTTTCATCGTCACAAACAGAAAAACTGAAATAATATGAAAATAAGTCTCAGGGAAATATTTTTACTGTGCAGCCAAAACTTCCTGTTTTATCTCAGAGTTAAATCTCACCTGCAGAGACGAACAGGACAAACATCAGCGTGGAGCAGAGCGACGCAGTTACAGCAGACATGTCCGTGTTCTCTGTTTCTGCTCATCTGACTCTTAGTTTGTTCTAAATGTCTGAGTCTGTTGGTGTTTTCACTGAATAACTGAACCTGAGTTTAAACCTGAACACATCCGATCAGATTAAAGGTTTAAATAAATCTGAATGTCACTGAGGGTTAGAGCTGATCTGTTGTTCAGCTGCTCGTTTAAACTCAACACTTTGAAGATGCTTTGAAAGTCTGATATGTTCGACCAATATAATTTGAATTTTCTACCAATGATCTTTCAGGCTTTTCATGGTTAACATCCACTGAAAATGAAATTATATTTTAAATTTAGTTTCACTCGTTTTTGTAGTTTCTGTTCAAATATTTTTGTGGGTTGATGTTAACCAAACGTTAACCAAGAAAACTGAAACGTTTTACCTAAAAAACTGAAAATCTCTGTTCTTTATGGAGAACCAGTGAGTCCTACTTCCTGTGTCTAGTTTTACTTCGTCTGTCTCGTCCTCTGTGATTGGCCCATGAAGGTTATAGTTTCAGATGGTGATGAGTAGATGACACATGGAGTGTGTGGCACATTCACTTTGCTGTGTTGACACTGTGTTGGTGTGACACTGAAGGGCGATTAATTAATAATTGCCAACAACCTGGATAAAGAGTGTGAGACTAAACTTGGGTGATTCATTCTGACAGCTCTGTACTGTACTGTGTTACACGAGCGCTGATGGCTCACGTCTGCTTGTAGATCAGCTGATCACAGCCTGGAAACAGCTGGAGCTCACAAAACAAATGATTCCGACTTATTTCTTTATCCCTGCTGCACTCAGTCGTAGAGTTCCTCTACCTGCCACATCCACTTTAACCCCAGACTACCTTTTACTGAGTACTACGGTAGGACCTGAGTACTTTTCAGAGCCTATAGTTTTCATTTTTACTTCAGTAAAGAAGTTTAATGAGTACTTCAGCTATTACCGGAGTATTTGTACAGCTTGAGTATCTGTACTTCTTAACTACAGATTTTTTTTTTTTACTTTTCTCCCTTTGAAAGTGTCTAATTATCAGTAATTATCTATTATTTACTGAATAATATGTAGAATATAAAGCAGAAGCTGTGGATGACTTACTGTAGTCAGTTCAGGAGAATCCTCAGAGTTTCTGCTCCTCATCATGATGGAAACATGAAAACATGTTGATGCTCTTTGAGCTGGAATCAGTCCAAAGCAGCCGTGAGTGTGAACCAACAGACACCATTATAATAACTCTGACACGAATCCTGATAGAAATCCTGCTCACTGACCTCTCTAACTGTAACTCTGTCACTGACACATCTGCCAACATCTGTTCCTGTAACAGCTCAGAGGAGTTCAGCACTTTCTTTCAGATTATAATCAGAAAAATCAGAACAGGAGGAGCGTTTTTGTAAATGTGGCTGAAAGCAGCAAGGCAAGTTTATTTATATAAGTTCATTTATATAGCACAATTCAACAACAAGGTGATTCAAAGTGCTTTACAGAGACATTAAAAAACAAAAACAATAAAAAGCATGATTTAAAAAAACTGTAGATAAAATCAGAACAATAGATAAAATCAGTAGTTAAAATGTTAGTTTTGAAATTTAAGCTTAAAAGTGTGGATTTGGTGCTTTATTCAAATGCAGCTGAGAACAGGTGAGTCTTCAACCTGGATTTAAATAAACTGAGTGCTTCAGCTGATCTGAGGCTTTCTGGGAGTTTGTTCCAGATATAAGGAGCATAAAAGCTGAATGCAGCTTCTCCGTGTCTGGTTCTGACTCTGGGAACTGATAAAAGACCGGATCCAGATGACCTGAGGGATCTGGAAGGTTCATACTGGGTCAGGAGGTCACTGATGTATTTTGGTCCTAAACCATTCAGAGCTTTATAGACCAGCATCAGAACTTTAAAGTCTATCCTCTGACGGACAGGCAGCCAGTGTAAAGACCTCAGAGCTGGACTGATGTGGTCCACTTTTTTGGTCTTAGTGAGGACTCGAGCAGCAGAGTTCTGAATGAGCTGTAGTTGTCTGACTGATTTTTTAGGTAGACCTGTAAAGATGCTGTTACAGTAATCAAGCCTACTAAAGATGAATGCATGGACTAGTTTTTCCAGGTCCTGTTGAGACATCAGATCTTTTATCCTTGATATATTCTTGAGGTGATAGTAAGCTGACTTTGTTATTGTCTTAATGTGTTTTTCTAAGTTTAGGTCTGCATCCATCACTACACCCAAATTTCTCGCCTGGTTTGTGGTTTTTAGGTGTATAGATTGAAGTTCTCTGGTGACCTGTAATCGTTTTTCTTTGGCACCAAAGACTATTACTTCAGTTTTGTTTTTGTTTAGCTGGAGAAAATTGTGGCACAACCAGTCATTAATTTCCTCAATGCATTTACCAAGAGCCTGTACAGGGCCTCGGTCTCCTGGTGACATTGTGATATATATTTGTGTGTCATCTGCATAGCTGTGGTACTTTATTTTGTTGTTCTTTATAATCTGTGCCAGTGGGAGCATGTAGATGTTAAACAGAAGGGGTCCCAAGATGGAACCTTGGGGAACTCCACATGTGATACTTGTCTGCTCAGATGTGAAGTTACCTATTGATACAAAGTATTTTCTGTTTTCTAAGTATGTTTTGAACCAGTTTAGTACAGTTCCTGAAAGACCTGGCCAGTTCTCCAGTCGTTTGAGTAATATGCTGTGGTCAACTGTATCAAATGCTGCACTGAGATCCAGTAAAACTAAGACTGACATTGTTCCACTGTCTGTATTCAGACATATGTCATTAAACACTTTGGTCAGAGCGGTTTCAGTGCTGTGGTTCTGTCTAAAACCTGACTGGAAGGCATCGTAGCAGTTATTCTGTTTTAAGAAGTAATTGAGCTGTTGAGAAACTGCTTTTTCAATGATCTCACTTACAAATGGGAGATTTGAGATCGGCCTGTAGTTTTTCATTTGTGTCTTGTCAAGATTGTCCTTTTTCAGTATAGGTTTTATTACAGCAGTTTTTAGTGGTTCCGGAAACACACCTGACATTAAGGAAAAGTTGACGATCTGTAACAGGTCTGACTCCAAAGTCTTTGAGACCTTTTTGAAAAAACTTGTTGGCAGGACATCTAAACAGCAGGAGGAGGAGTTCAGTTTACCTAAGATGTCCTCCAGGTCTTTGCTGTTAATCGGGTGAAACTGTTTCATGGTGTTTAAACAGTTTTTCGGTGGACACAGTACATATCCTGGATCTGCTGTTGATGTACCAATTGCTTGTCTAATCTTTTGGATTTTTTCTGTGAAGAATTTGGCAAAGTCATTGCAGGCCATGGTCGAATGAAGTTCAAGCTCAGCTTTCCTACACTCTCTTTTTTCATTTTTCACCAGTGTGGAGTTTCTCCATGGAGACTTTTTCCTTCCAGAGATAACCTTCACCTTAATGGGAGCAATAGTGTCCATTACATTTAACATGTTAGCATTGAAGCTATTGACGAGCTCATTGACTGAACCTCTGGACAGGTCAGGTGTTAATGGGAAGACCTGGTTAAAGATCTCACTACTGTGTTCAGTTATACACCGTTTTGTGATCACGGCTGTTGATATATTTATGTGGGCTGAGATTTTACTTTCAAAGAAAACACAGTAATGATCAGACACGCCCACATCAGACACAGTAACCTTTGAAATGCTCAGGCCCTTGGAGATCAGTAGGTCAAGAGTGTGTCCTCTATTATGTGTGGCCTCTGTTACATGCTGAGTCAGCCCAAAGTTGCCCAGAGTGTTACTCAGGTCTTTAGTCCCTTTGTCCTGAGGGTTGTCCACATGGATGTTAAAATCCCCAACAATAATTACACAGTCGAAATCAACACAGATCACAGACAGCAGTTCACTGAGGTCATTAAAAAAAGTCTGTGCAGTATTTGGGAGGCCTGGAAACATTAAGAAACACAACTTTGGATGGGGCCTTCAGCTGTAAAGCCACATATTCAAAAGATAGCTGCTTACATCGAAATGATTCATAAAATAAGACAGCAAAATAATTATTCTGTCCTGATTTTAGTTTTTATAAAAAAAAGAAAAAAATCCTCAGGAATAAAAACTGAATATAAATAAATAATAAGTAAAATATATTACATATAATCAACACACCGTACTAAATGAAAGTTTATATAAATCACATTTATAACAAATAAATTCTAATCAGAAGCCTCTTTATGATTATGATTTCCCCACCATCAAATAAAACAGAAGAGATAAATGCTGATTATAGATCTTCTTTTGTTGTTGTTCCTTAAATTATTTATTTATTTAAAATATTCTGGAAACATCCAGAGGATGTGTTTTAGTTACATTTTTGGTCATGTGTTTTTTAAAACTTTATTTAAATTGAATGTTTTTCTCAATAATTACTCCAAGGTTTTTTTTTGTCCAAATGTCAGCATGTTGTTGTCATAGTAACAATGTCAGTCAGTGTACTTACTGCTTTCCTTGGGTTACTGTGTCTATAACATAGCTAGCATTGTTTTATCCTATTGAACAGAAATGAGGCATCTTTGGCACAATTTTGGTTTTAGATGCTGTGATTTGAAGCATTGGGTTTTGCATTATGTCCACTGACATTTTTACATGGTGTTCAAAATTACTGCCCAAATATCTGCCCAGAGATGTATGCAACACAAAAAATGACTTCCCCATTCAAGCACCAATGCCACAGCAAGTTTTACAGTTTCACCAAAACAAAATGTTTTATTTGTCTTTAGAGGAACATCAGAGGGACACATCTAACACAACAAACAAAGCCTTGTAGAAAGGAAACAAAAATGACGTAAAAGGCTTCCCACTCCTACAGCTACAAAAATGTATAATTAATTACAATAATAATAATTTCTACAAAAAACTAATTTAGCTCTTCTAGATGCAGAAACTTCATCACACAAGTAAGCACAGCCTGATTGGAAATGGGGCATAGGTAGGGACAACCAGTCTTGTAGTCGTCCCCATTCAATCTCCAACCGATGATCACCTTCCAGCTGGAACTTACATAACCATAAAGGAAAGGAAAGGAAAAACTCAATGCATCATGGGAATCCCCGGCAGCCTACGTCTACTGCAGCATAACTAAGGGAGGATTCAGGGTCACCTGGTCCAGCCCTAACTATATGCTTTAGCAAAAAGGAAAGTTTTAAGCCTAATCTTGAAAGTAAGATAACAAAAGTGTAAAAGTTCAAGACCAACAAAATCAAGGCACTGTTGAAATTTCCCACATGTGGGACTAATAAAGATGCTCTTATCGTTACTGTATAACCACAGGTTCACTTCACATTTGGTAGAATATAAAAGGACAAAGCTGGACAATTGTCATCACATTTCTCATTAGTTGCTGTTAGCACAGGCACACAAAGAAAGCAGAGCTTTAGCTTTAGCTCCCTACATCACTTTTAAGCCTGGATGTTGAGGCTTTTGCTTCCTCTCAGCTGTGATGACATCTCTGTCTGCTCCATCTCACCCAACATCATCCATCTGACCTGATGCTACCTGACAAACTGAAGATAAAATATTAAATTCATTTTGCATCACTTACATTTAAAATACATTTAAGGTGGATTTCTTAAAAGGGAAGGGACTGACCTGACTGTTGTGTCGAGACAGGTATGAAGGGAGTTAAATCCAGTCTTATACTACGGACGTGTTTGGTTTTGGTCTGTAATACGTTGAGTTTATTATCTATAAGTTAACATAGCAAATCCTCCATCCAGAGGCTAAAGTGATATCAGAGCTAGACTACTTTAAGTGGAAACAGATGATCGTCTGAGCCTTAAATGAAATAAGGTTAAAAAGAAATGCTGCTATCGACAGTGTTAGGCAGTGAGCTCTGTTATACCATATTTTTTAATTTTCTTTATTATTATTATATTATAGTGTTATTACCTTCCTGTTACTTCATAATAGAATGACAGTTAATGGTAAAAGTCTTGAATAGTTTTGAATTTATTTTTCCATGATCACATTTCATTCAATCACTCGTGGACTTGTGTGAATGTTACATGTATTATTTTCACCCGTGGATTTACAGACACTGTTTTATCAAGTTTTACTTGATGTCCAACTGATAAAATCACTGACAGACAACAGAAGCAGGAGCTCAGAGAGAAATTCAATTCAACTTTATTTATAAAGAGACAAATCACAACGTTTGGTTTTATTTTACAGAAACTTCAAACTAAACCAAATTCAGGACGTGTATTAAACCTCCAGCTGATCCCTGTCTGCTGTTCACTCCCTTTGATTTCTGTTACCAGCATCATCTCATGTTCCCCAGGTTCACTGACAACGCTGAAACCACCAGCGGGAGACTAAGAGTGCTGATTTAAAAAGATTCAGACATTTTATTTTGCTGCAGCTCAACATGAGGCTGGATCCTGATTCTTTGTTGTTTTTGTTTTCTCTACATCAAGAAAACAGCAGCAACAAGAAGCACAGCAGGAACTGACAGGCTGACCTTCAGTCCAACAGATCCTCCTGTGTGACCTGCAGGTGAGAAACAGCTGTGAGGTGTCAGGTAGGTGATGATGAAGAACAGAACAGAATCCATTTGCTCTTCAAACTGCTGTCAGACATTATCTGCTGCACTCTGATCACATGACTCAGACCAGCTGCTTTCTACAAAGTCTCATCAGCAACATCTTTACAAACCAACATCAGATTGTGTGTTTTGTGGTCTAAAGTTTTGTGCCTCTGGTTTCTCATTGGCTCACACTCTTGCAGAGCCGTAACACGCACATGAATGAGAGGTGGTGAGTGTAGTTCCTGTTAACAGGGTATTGCAGAGCATCCCGCTAATTGCCGAATTTACTTTTGTCTGTCATATTTATGATGAAAAACAAATGTAATCAAATTAGATATTGATATTTTCATATGGGAATTGATCCTGCAACATGAAACGCTGGGATTGGAAGTTCAGCATCGCTCCGCACATCATACCTGTGAGATGACAGACAGCAGTGTGGAGGAGAGTGCGACACAAAAACACAGAAATATGACTGACAGCTGCAAACGAAGCAGCATCTGCTGCAGGTGAAAGATATTGGGACTAGCAGAGCAGAGTGGCTTCACTGTAAAACAAAATTAGCAGTGAGTGTGAAAAGTTTCTGTGTGTGGAGTTCAACACCGTCCACTCAGAAGCTGCATCACTGGATGGTAGATTTAAAAAGCTTGCATTCAGTGACAACAGAGCTGTTGATGAGGCACTTCAGAGAATAACTGCAGCAGCAAAGTGCACTCCCACCCAGCTCCACCATTACAGGGCCAAGTGAAGGAGGAGCCACAGACGTCTGCTGTGTGGAGCCTCTTTGATGAAAGAGCTACAGGAGATGCTGCAAAGAGAAATACTACAGCTGATGTTATGATGGAGATGAAATGTTATCTTGAGGAGCCCCTCATCCAACAAGGAGAAGGCCCACAGAGCTGGTGGGAGGCCAAGGCCACAGTCTTTCCCTACCTGTTGAAGGTGATGGAGGGGAGACTGTGCATTGTGGCAACATCTGTTCCTTTGGAGGGTCTTCTCAAAAACTGGGCAGATACTAAGGAGAAACCACATCAGCCCATCCAAGCTGAGGCAGCTGGTTTTTCTGAATGTCGACCTGCACTGAGGACAAACTGTTTGGCTGCTGAGTTTGGTTCTGTTCTGTGGATTTGTTTACAGTGGGGCTTTTTGTGCTGAATTAAACTTAAAGGTTTGAGTAAAATATTAAAAAACAGTAAGAATGCCTGCTTTTGTAACAGAACAAAAACACAAAATTAGGCAATTATAAGGCTTTTCATAAAAACACTACATGCAAAAGGGTTTGTCAGCACACAAAGCATTCACATTTGCCAAGTAAAGCTAAAGTATGAGGCTACAGAGGATAATAACTTAAGAGACATTTGGGAGCCACGAGACGTGCAAGATAATCCAGAGCTTAGATCTAAATAAGGAAGTCTTAACTCAGTAATGGAGAATATCCTCACACATTAAGAAGCACCGAGGGAGGGAAGTCCTTCATTACTCTGTCAGTCAGGTAGGTGATCAGTGAAGAACAGCACAGAATCTATGTACCTGCATGTTCAGCTCAATTTGTGGATGCAATAAGAAGTAAAGTGAGAGTGATCAGCTTACCAGTGACTGTGATATTAACCAGGTTACTGATGGCACCATTACTGGACTCACACCAGTAAACTCCGGTGTCGTGAGGCACCAGCGTACTGATTGAACATGATTGATCACGTTGCTGTTGTCCCCGCCCATCTCCACACTCAGCCCTCTGCAGTTTGCTTGTGTTTCTCCTCACAGTCCAATCAGAAAAGCTTTGGTCCTCCTCACAGATTACAGTCACAACATCTCCCTCAGAGAAATCAGAGCTGTTGGGACTCACGATCAGACGAGCTGCGAGGAAGAAGAGAGGTTAGATATCACTCACGACTGAACTTCTGGGACCGCTCCGCCCCCTGGTGGCCTGATTTGATAGTGAAAAATTATTTTCTACCAGGCTGATGTAATAAAGCTGTGGAATCAGGACTGAGGTTTCGGGCATTTCCCCTCGGCTATTTGCAAGTAAGAAGAGCAAACATCTGAAGAGGCACAAGCTCCAACATTTTAGTAATATGAAGAACAACTTTGTTGCCTGACCAGCACGTTGTGGCCTGCAGCCTTCATAGGTTTAAGGTTTAAAAACATTTTTAGGATTATTTGGTTCAGTGGAAACTACTGCTACTGACAGTGAAAACATTTGCAGACCTTTTCAGAGGATGAGCATTTGTTCGAGGGTCCACTTTCTGCCCTGAGCCTGGTTCTGCCGGAGGTTTCTTCCTGTTAAAAGGGAGTTTTTCCTTCCCACTGTTGCCAAAGTGCTTGCTCATAGGGGGTCATATGATTGTTGGGTTTTTCTCTGTATCTATGAAGCGCCTTGAGGCGACTTTTGTTATGATTTGGCGCTATATAAATAAAATTGAATTGAATTGAATTCTTCCAGCTCTTCATTTCTGTGTATGCACAGGATTCTCTCCCTTTCCTCTCCTTTCACTGGTGGGTGAGAGGAAGTGGGCAAATTCTACAAATGTCATTTAAAGATTAAACGACTCACTACATGTTAGCTAGATAACACACATGTCTTAAAGATATAAAGACCTGGATGGCCGCTAACTTTCTGCTTCTTAATTCAGATAAAACTGAGGTTATTGTACTCGGCCCTGAAAATCTTAGTAATATCGTATCTAAGCAGATTCTTACTCTGACATTGTTGGGGATCACTCCTGAATTTACTTAAGCCTTAGAAAAGTAAAGTAGCCTAACAAAGTAGCTAAAATCGTGGACGTACAGCATTTGGACAGAGAGAGTGATATTAATTTTCTTTGCAAACAAACAAGAATCTTCAGGGTGCAATGTGTGCTGGGCAGCAGCCAGGAGCGAGGTCTCTGGTGAACCAATCCCTCGCTACAGATTCTAGCGAAGGGACGAGGCGTGTCACATCTCTGGTGGGGATGGAGCCTCAGTGCTTCTTTTAATATCTCTGAGCTTTCCCAATCACAACTATCTCTACTGAACTTTGGCTCCGTCTAAACAGTTCTTTGAATTACTTACTAAAACAATATATGACAGTAATGAGAAAGTGGCCACTTTCATGAGTAAATCATGTAAGCCTTATAAGATTTACTTATATGTAGTCTATGTTGTGGTTCTACTGGTGTTACTGGTTCTGCTGGTGAGACGATGTGTTCACAGGAAACTTGAAGGTTTGTACATATTCATTCTTATTCATCGTGGTATTTTGTTTCCATTCTGTCATCATAATTTGGTCCATTTAGATTCTTAAATCATAAAAGTGTTTACTTTAACTCATTTCAGCAGATGGAGAAGATGACATCACCAGTGACATCACAGTGTTGTGAAAGCATCAAATCCTCAACAACCTCCAGTCAAAGAAACCAGAGATGGAGGTTTGTGTGTTCACCCAGGTGTCATCCACATACCTGAACCAATGACTTGGTGGTGTTTCAGGGTAGGATAGCAAAGCCCTCTTTCCCACGTCTTCCATATACAAGTTGCCCACAATGGGTGAAACTGGGGAGCCCACGGCACACCCACGTTCCTGCCTGTAGAACTGACCCTTGTATGTGAAACAGGTGGAATTAAGACACAGTTTCAAAAGCAAGCACACCTGGTCCAACAGCCTTGTCTTGTTCTAACTGCTTCAGACAGTCTGTCACCCTCGTCCTGTGACCACTTCCTGGGTCTCTTTCAGTCTTCAAATATAAAGTTTTTACAGCTTATAGATTTTAAGTTCTGCTCCAATTATTTGGGTAAAGATAATAAACACTTTGATGGTCAATAAGTGAAAGTGAAAATGTGATAAACGAATAATATAATTAATAAATAATAAATAATTATATTTTTTGATAAGTGAAGTTCACTGAACTGAAAGGAAATTTTGGTTTGATGATGGTTGACATGTTTTCCAAATAGAAGTTTTTCCTCTAGTGAGGAGATGCAGGTGCAGCAGAGCATTGCTGGAAGAAATGATCCCAAGGGTGGAATCTCCTGAGAAATCTTCAGAGACCCAGCGAGAAGTAGGGACCATAGCTGACAGCCCAGGCAGGGGTTGAGGTCAAAGGTCATGCTGTTTGGGGACCTACTGGTCATCATGAGAAGATTCTGGAACCACAGCAATGACCATAAAGCTGCACTGGATGGAGAGCTGTGCCACGGGGCTTTCCAGAGGTAATCACGAGGAGATCGTGGACAACAGATGGAGATCTGAAGGATGAGGGGAGCGTTCCAAGCTCCAATCGACAGTGCAGAGAGGAAGTTCAAGGATGGCATCATGATTCTGTGAACAGAAAGCAGAAGCTATGGTGGTGACGGGGAATGACTGACAGCAGTTTCCTATGAACATCACCTAATGCTGTGTCACTGTGCTATGCATGCTTTGACACTCTGAAGAGGGTCTTCCTTTGTGTCATTGTTGTTGTCATTTGCATCATGAACAAGACTGCTGAAGTGACTCAACAGGTGGGGTTACAACAGCAGTAAAATCATTGAATCCAATACCCTTTCCAAAAAAGGTTTTCTGCAGAGACGAAAGGACAATAGAGGAGTCATAAGTATCCCCCACAGGAAGAATGCATGAAATGAGGTGATGAGGGTTGATAGAGGCCATAAAACAGGAGTGCTGACAAAGGCCTGCAGCCTTGAAGATAACTGAAAGCCACATTGACAAACAGCAAAACTAACTGGTGTGTTTGTTATACCCATGTCTGCATACATTTGGACTCTGGTCATATGGACAGTGATAGAAACAACTGGAAGAGACATTTATGAAGCTCTGAGGAACTCAAACCACTCTGCATGTGTGATTTACACACCTGGAGGAGATGCACCACAAAGCTGGAACGATTTTGCAAATGTTAATTTCTATGTTTGACTGTTAGCATTCATTTGCTTACTTGGAGGGTGTCAATGGAAAATTGTATTTAGTAGTCAGTATAATCTTTTAGTGATATAAGTTTGCATATGGTAGAATGCTGCATGTAACATTCTAGGGTGTTCACCCCACATCCTAGGAGCATGAGAGAGGTCGTACCTTGTCTTATTGTTTTATGGTAGGATTAACGTAGCTATGTCTGTTTTAGTCTAAGTGCCTTTTGGTTTGATGAACTGCTGGACTTTGAGACCAGCAGGTTTAGCGAAGATCTTATGGGGCCACACTCTGACACCCCCCCCCCCCCCCCCCCCCCCCACACACACACACACACAATGAAGTATAAAATAAAGACCGGGGCAGTTTCTCAGGCGCGAGTCTCTCAGTCCGGAGACTGCCCTTGCTTGCAAGAAATTCTGTGTGTTTCTCTTCTCTGAGTCTTTGCTGAAGAAGTATTTTAGAATATATTCCTTAACAGAGAGAACGATGCTCGTCACAGTTCTCTCCCTCATGCACGAGCAACACAAAGAGCTCTGGTGACTTGCGTCTTGTCTTTGCCATTGTAGTAGAATTGTCTTGGCGTTCCAGCAATAGGTTTGTGCTAGATGAACGTATCAGCAACCTTCAAACATGTGTGGAGAATTCATTATTTCTTTGACAGATTCTTTAGTAAATAACAGAAAAAAGAAAGTAAGAGAAAAATCACCTGCACAAGTGCCGAGGTAGGTCTCCCTGCAGAATTGGTTTTCCCTTCATCAGGAGCAGCGCTGGGCTGTTTAAATCACGGACAAACAGGATCCTACAGTTGTTTATGTTTTTAAACCCATTTTGCACAGAGAAGCATTTTTGGAAAATGCATTGATAGTAATGTTGAATATTATTACACATCAAAAAAAATAACTACAGTAAAATAATCACATCGTGACGCCTCTGCCTTTCTAAATGGAGGGACAGTAACTGTGTGTGTATGTAAGCGTGTAAAACCTGAAGATGGTAAGATTAACAGTATTTTGTCTCTATCTGCCATTCTGCTATTCATCTCAACAATAACGTGGCGCACAGCGTGGCGTGAAAATAGCCACATGCAATGGAGCAAATTATGGGTGTGTGTGGTTGGAGGATGTGTTCATGCGCACAAAGGGGGGGTGGAAATTTTTCTTGTAAAACAAAGTTTGGGAACCACTGGTTTAAACGATGTTAGCTCAGAAATATTAGCTTCTGTCATGACTGATGAAGTTACTGGTTAATAAAGTTTCCAGTAAAGTGTTTAATCGCAGCCACAGATTGACGGTAAATATCCCGTTTTTCTTTAGTGCATCTGTAATAAATATGTGCAAGTTTCAGTGCTTCGTTTGAACTGTATGATACTTATACTGACCCAGGGTCAGTGTAAAATACAATCCTAGCTGTGTGAACAAAGCCTGGCTCCTTTAATCCTGCATGACAAACCTCAGGATGCAGGTTATTATTACTCTTTCCTGCTGGCACACCTGTCACACCTGAGAGTCAGCTAGAAACGTACAGTGACGTGGACATCATGCAAAGACTGCCAGACTCTGTAATACTGCAAATGATCAGTGACTCAGGTTAACAAAAAAGAAAGTAAGAGGAAATTTAATTCTATAAAACGTGAAAAATTCCACACACATGTAACTCACCACTGTGTGAACATCACAGGGGAGAAATCGTTTCTCTGAGTCAGAGATGAGTGTCAGTAACACAGAAGTTGTCATGGTCCCCGCACCTCTCCAGCTGACAGCAGTCAGGCGCTTTGTTTTGTTTATTCTCCTCTCTCGCCTCTGCTCTCCCTTTCTCTCTCGTCCTCTCCCACTCTCTCTTTCTCCTGCCGGGGCGGAGCTCAGTATGGGCTCCTGCTCCTGGCCCACGCACCTGGAGATGATCAGCACACCTGCCGCTGATTATGAGAATTGGAGTCCTACTTAAGATGGCGAGTCTGCTCTACTCGTTGCTGGATCGTTGAGCCGTCAGCGTCAGTCGTCCTGCACTCTGCAAAGTTTGTTCGTGTCTGAACCAGGAGACTAACTGTTTCTCTGTCTGTGTATAGATTTCCCCTGGACCTGTTTTCCCTGTGCACGGTGACTGAGCGTGAGCAAGAGTGATGGAGGAAAGAAGAGGAGCTGTGTGTGGTTGCGAGGGCTGTATGGAAATCTCCCCTCCCTGGACTCCTGCCCCTTTCACTCCCGGACCCTGGAACCCTTTTTCCCAGACACCGTTGTGTGTGTGTGTGTGTGTGTGTGTGTGTGTGTGTGTGTGTGTGTGTGTGTCACCGTGGAGAACACTGTAAATAAATTCACTTTTGATTTGAAGAAACTTGTGGTCTGCGCCTGAGTCCGCTCCACTAATCGTGACAGAAGTAAAACTCAGTGTCATGCAGTGACTTTTACACAACCAGATCAGATGAACCAGCTCACACTAAAACATTTTGCTGCACTCTTTACACTTATTTCTTTTCTTTCTGCTTTCTGAGATAAACGCTCTTTATCAGTAACTTTTACAACTTCTGGCAGGTTAATGTCTGAACTTTGGAGTGAAACACACCCTTAGTTACAGGAAATAACACCACTGTCTGTAACTAAGTGAATCCACCTTAACACCACCTGTGTGTGTGTGACTGCATTACACTCCCACTGCTGGGAACCTGAACAAGAACCAGAACAAAGTCTAAAATAGAAGCTGACAAACAGCTGCACCACCGAGTGACACTTTATTTTATAAACTTCACAACAGGTTTCATGTTGTGACCTGTGGAGGTGAAAAGACACAAAACCTGTTTTACAGCTTTTGAGCTGCAGGCAGGATTGAAACACACCTTAGTTAAAAGTCAAACAGCAACATTTTCTCCTCCCCTCACGTCACTCAAATGTGACAAACCAGGAAACAGGAAGTTCTTCGTCCTCAGTAAAGAGAGACGCACAGACGATCAGACTGAGCTCAGACCAAACTAGCAGCTTCCTCTGAGTGAGTCCAGCTACAGGAGAGAAAAGTGGAAAACTCCAACACTGCTGCTTCAAGCTGCTGACGCTCCACACACTGAATGTGAGTTTGAGCAAAAACACGACTCAAAGGAAGTTTCAGTGAAGGTGGTAGAGGAGGGAGGGGAGCCAGGACTGACTGTACTTCCTGTCTGCTGTTTTCAGCTTCACTCACAGACTCAATGGCTTCCAGATCAGAGGAGGATCTCTGCTGTCCGGTCTGTCAGGAGGTCTTCAGAGATCCTGTTCTTCTGTCATGTAGCCACAGCTTCTGTAAAGACTGTCTGAAGAGATGGTGGAGAGAGAGACCAACACACGAGTGTCCAGTTTGTAAGGAAATATCAGTTTATGATCCACCTTTAAACCGAGCTTTAAAGAACCTGTGTGAGTCGTTCTTACAGGAGAGAGATCAGAGAGCTTCAGAGGCTCTCTGCAGTCTGCACTCTGAGAAACTCAAACTCTTCTGTCTGGACCATCAGCAGCCAGTGTGTGTCGTCTGCTGTGCCTCAGAAAAACACACCAATCACAGATTCAGACCCATCGATGAAGCTGCACAACAACACAAGAAGGAACTTCAGGAAACTCTGGAGCCCTTAAAGAAGAAGTTAAAGGTTTGTGAAGAAGTTCAAGTGAAGTTTGATCAAACAGCAGAACACATTAAGGTCCAGGCCCGACACACAGAGAGGCAGATTAAGGAGCAGTTTAAGAAGCTTCACCAGTTTCTAGCAGAGGAAGAGGAGGCCAGGCTGGCTGCACTGAGGGAGGAAGAGGAGCAGAAGAGTGGGATGATGAAGGAGAAGATGGAGGCTCTGAGCAGAGAGATAGCAGCTCTTTCAGACACAGTCAGAGCCACAGAGGAGGAGCTGAGAGCTGAAGACGTCTCATTCCTGCACAACTACAAGGCTGCAGTGGAAAGAGTCCAGCGCTGCCCCCTGCTGGATGATCCACAGCTGCCCTCAGGAGCTCTGATAGACCAGGCCAAACACCTGGGCAACCTGACCTTCAACATCTGGAACAACATGAAGGACATGGTCTCCTACACTCCTCTCATTCTGGACCCAAACACTGCTCATCCAGAACTCATCCTGTCTGAAGATCTGACCAGTGTGAGAGGAGGAGAGAAGCAGCAGCTTCCTGATAATCCAGAGAGGATTGATGATTACAGCTCTGTCCTGGGCTCTGAGGGCTTTAACTCAGGGACTCACAGCTGGGATGTTGAAGTTGGAGACAGTACATGGTGGGCACTGGGTGTGTTAGCAGAGTCTGTGCAGAGGAAGGGACGCATACAGTCTGGATTATGGAGAATAGGGTTCTGTTTAGGTAAATACTACACAGGCTCACCATCAGCTCCTGTCACTGATCTCTCAGTCCAGAAGAAGCTCCAGAGGATCAGAGTGAATCTGGACTGGAACAGAGGAAAGCTGTCGTTCTCTGATCCTGATACTAACACACACATACACACCTTCACACACACTTTCACTCACAGGATGTTTCCATACATTAGCACTGTTGATGCTGTTAAACTGAAGGTGTGTCCGTTGAAGGTGTCAGTGTCAGTGCAGCAGATGAGTTGAGGATGATGATGTTTCTAATGTTGTTTCCTGTCAGTGAGTTGAAGCTGTTAAACTGCAGCTGTCCTCCTGCTGCCTCGTTGTTCCAAAGCTCTTTGTTTCTCTTTTAGTTTCACTGTTTCTTTCTGTTTCTGCTGTCCACCTTTTCACATGGAAAATCATTTCACTGTTTCTCACTGAATGACTCCCCAAACTAGATTTGAAATTCTATCAAGTTTCTAATCATTACAAGTGATTCATGTTTCTATTTGATGTGTAAATGGAGATGATTTAGTTTGCTGGGATATGGACTGACATGTGTTGAATGGGAGGAGCAGTTTGTTGTTGTCTTCTTGTCTGTTTATGACAACAATAAATATGTTGTTGAAACAATGATTCATGTTTAACTCCATATATGAAATGTTTCTGATCTTTGAATTCTGT
The DNA here is from genome assembly GCF_057382095.1 of Aulonocara sp. 'chitande type north' Nkhata Bay. Taxonomy (NCBI): domain Eukaryota; kingdom Metazoa; phylum Chordata; class Actinopteri; order Cichliformes; family Cichlidae; genus Aulonocara; species Aulonocara sp. 'chitande type north' Nkhata Bay. The sequence goes on from NC_141346.1 coordinate 11,511,383, forward strand.
TTGATTAAAGACTTTCTTCATGACACAAATGAGATTTCAGTGTATTAATAGAACTAAATAAGCTCAGAGTTGAAAGGCTGGAGTATTATGTACGTGCTTCACTGTCAGGATCTTCAGGGGGATTCAAAGGGAAACATCAAACTGCTGTAATGAGATAAACTAGTTGGGCTGAACACACTTATCTGTAGTTTGTCTCCATCCAGGATCATCAGAATATAATGAACATGTGTGAAGAGCCACAAAATGCTGCTGCCCTCTCAGCATGATGAGCTCCAGCCTTTGTTAGCAGGACAACAGGAAACATGAGACAACTTTCAGAGACAGTAACCAACTGTGGCCACAAGATGGCAGCAGCTGATCTGAGATCCTTTATTGGACAGAAGGACTCTGCTCTGTGACGTCATCAGAGAGACGGCCTTCACTCTGATAGATCTGACGTCATGTCTGCACTGCGATGATGAAAGCTGATAAACACATTGTTATTGATCCATGAAATCACCTCTGTCCTCTCAAGTGTAGCTGTTTACAGAGCTGAAGAAGTCCTTCATCATCAAAACAGACAAACATGTATTTCCTGTATTAAGTGACGTCATCCTCACTCTGACCTCTTACATACATTCTGTTCAGTTTTCCTGCTGTAAGAAATAAACTGTGTGAAAATAGAAATGCAGGGAAACATCCATTAAGTGAACAAAGTCCAAAGAAATAAACTTGGACTGTTTTTTGAAGCCTAAATAAAATGTAAATAAACTTTATAGATACATTTGAAACCAGCTACTCTGTGACTTTACACACTCACACAGTAACAGAGCTGATTCCTGATTGGAGCAGCACAGAGTTAGACTTCTTTTCTGGCTGTGGATTGGTTCGTCAGGATTTCCTCCTTTACAGGTTTAAAAACAATCTCTGTTTCTACATTTTTTGACCTCCTTCTTGTGTCTAAAGGTGAAGCAGCACCAGCCTCCTCTGATCCTCATGTTGTAGCTCTGTGTGTCCAGCAGGGGGCAGAACACCTCCAAACTGTGCCAGCAGCTCTCACTGTGAGCTCAGACGTTTGTGGACACTCAGTTTGTTTGAACATAGTAAATAATCAGAGCTTCTCACACTGTTTATGGGGACACCACCTGCCCGAGGGTGTACTGTGTCAGAGAGGTGGTGTATGGTGCTGGGTGTAGTCTCTCTGCTGGTTCACAGTTTTTACTGAGGAGCTGTGTTCATGTCAGGAAGGTTTCGTCTGATCACTGTGGTGCAGTTTGGTTTACTCTGTTTCTGAGTGTTTGTAGGATCAGTCTCTGCAGGTCACCTGATACCTGGCAGTGAAGTGTTTATAAATCAGCTCCGTCAGATTTAATCCAACAGAATAACATGTAAAACACTCCAGGGCTTTTACTCTGAAACTTTCTCCAGAGCTGTCTGGAGTTTTCTTACATTAAAATATTCTGGGATTACCAGACTGTCCACATCATGTGTCCTACAAAACTTTCATCCACAAATATACCCTGACATTAAACCCAAATAGATCTGAGAGCGAGTCATTAGTATCAGTACTGTGTGTGTGTGTGTGTGTGTGTGTGTGTGTGTGTGTGTGTGTGTGTGAGAGAGAGAGATATTCAGGTAACTTACTGGGTTACTGCACATGCTCACACCTTTTCAGCACAACAGGTGCAGTTTGGTGTTTTACTGCCTCCTGCTGGAACAATGATGGCAGCTCTCAAGACTTTATTGGTTATTGTCATTTCGTGTTACACAGCCTGAAACGAAATACTGTTCCTCAGCAGCCTCTACAGTGCAATAACCAATATATTTTAAAAAGAATAAATACAGTTTAAAGGGATAAGTTTAAAAAAGAGCAGCAAAAAAGGCATAAATAGCTTAAAATCTAAGTTCTAAAAAAACCTCCAGTTTTTATTAATATTTTATTATTTATCAAATTATTATAAACTAAAAATATTTTTTACGTGATAAACGACTTCAGTGCTTCGTCCATGACCTCCTGAAGGTAAAGGGCCCAAAGAGCCAATCAGCAGCTCTGAAACAGGAAATATGACTCATGGAGAAGTTCACAACAGTTTCAGCTGCCAGTTGTACTCATCACCATGGAGACGGTCTCCATGGTGGAGGCAGAGTGACAGTGTTGTAGATGCTGCATTTTGAAGCCTCAGTGTTTATGTTGTGCCCTTAAACAGGGGAAATAGTGAGGAGAGGTGAAAGAGCGGCACAGACACGCAGCTCTCACTCTCACTCGTCTGTATTGAGTGAAGGAGGAAGCGCGCGAACCCACCTACTGGAGCCCTGAGGCATTAACAATGGATCGACGCACAATCAACCCAGGCAAAACTTTCACTACTTATCTCCCTCTATATTCCCACTGCATATTCTATTCGAAAACAGTCAAAGCAACAAATAAAACATTAATAAGGGCATGACATGAAATGTAAGGAACAGAGATGTACAACTTCAAAACTAATCAAATTTATGATCCACCACATTTATATTTTTGTTCACAGCCATGTACACATCAAACTCTCATCTTTCTGTCCAAAAACAAAACAAAAAGATTCCCTGTAAATTTGACCTTTTCCTTCAACTGTCCATTATAGCGTGGTCTTCCTACTTATCTTGACACAATACTCAGTCGCGTTGCCTGCTGCAAACTTAAAAGAAGTCTAACGAATGAAGTGACTGTGAGTGTGTCTGACGTCACGGTGTGTGTGAAAAGGTATCCAGCTGGGGCAGACATGATTCTGCAGGTCACCTGCCCAGTGGACAAAAAGAAATAAAATAGTTGTGTGGATGATATATGAATGATAATACGAAGAGCGTTTTGTGTCTCTCAGCCTGAAACAACTGTAATGCCACTTTCTGTTTTGGAGAAAGGACAGTTAAAAAAAGATGTGTGTTGTTTTAAGCAGTGATGAGAATAATGAAGATGTGATTAGAGAGCAACACAAAAGTATAAGTACAGGGATGATGCTCTTTACAGGAAGGGTCAGAGCAGACTCTACCTGCTGAGGCGGCTGAGGTCATTTGGAGTCCAGGGAGCGCTTTTAAAGACCTTCTATGACTCTGTGGTGGCATCTGTCATTTTTTACAGTGTGGTATGTTGGAGCAGCAGTTTATCTCCCGCCCCATGCATGTAGATGTTGCTGAACTGCAGAGCTGCTTCAGTGACAGACTGCTGCATCCTCGATGCATGAAGGAGCGTTTCCGCAGGTCCTTCCTCCCTGCAGCTGTCAGACTGTACAATCTGAACTGCTCCCAACAAACACAGATGTTTACATCAGCGCTGTATCGTGCACTGTTTTATCAACCGATTCACACTACAACCAGGGTTGCCTCTTATCTGTATTTAATTTTATTTAATTTAACAACAGTATGGTACTCAGTTTTTGGTAACCATTGTCCTTCATGTAAATATGTAAGAATTGTGTATGTTTCTGTTCTGTGTCTTGTGTACTGTTTGTTTGTATATGTGTTTTCTTGCTGCTGTTACACCCAAGTTTCCCCTTGTGGGACAATTAAATTGATATAACAACACTCGTGGTAAAGTTGTGGACTGGAAGAATACCTGACCAAGATTATCTTGCAATGTTTTGCAGCCGCCAGTCAAGCCGGTAGATAAATGTCTGTGATTGTCGCAGGTGGCTGTGTGGCTGGCAGGAGCTCTTTCCTATCAGTTTGTCCCCACCTTCACCTATGGTCACGAGCTTTGGGTAATAACCAAAAGAATCCGATTCTGGATATGAACTGCAACTCTCTTTACATTGGCCTTTCCTCCACCCTTCTCGTTAGATTGCAGACTGTCCAGAATGCGGCGGCACGCCTTTTGACAGGTAGCAGGAAGTTTTCTTCCATCACTCCTGTTCTTGCTGGCTTGCACTGGCTTCCAATTAAATACCGTATTCAATTTAAAATATTACTTTTCACCTACAAAACCATTAATAACTTTGCGCCGAGCTACCTCAATGAGCTTCTCAGGTTACACACTCCTGTCAGAGCACTTAGCTCTGCTACCCAAATTCTTCTGGAGCAACCTCGTTCTCGGCTGAAGTCTCGCAGTGACCGCGCGTTTGCTGTAGCTGCCCCGGTCTTATGGAACAACCTTCCTGTCGCTATCCGGGCGTCTGACTCTATGCCACTGTTTAAATCACGGCTTAAGACTTATTTCTTTAATCTTGCCTTTCCACCCAGTTAACACTTGTGTGCGCTGGTACATTTTTTATGCTTGTGAACTACTTTTATATCTTATGATGGTTTTTATAATTGATACGTGCCAGGTCCTTTCTCTTTTCCCTCCCATCTCCCTTTTCCTATTTTATTTTTGTCAAGCACCTTGGTATACCCTTGTTTTTTTAGTGTGCTTTATAAATAAAGTTTATTTATTTATTTATTATTTGTTGCTGTTTAAGTTTGTCAATTTCAGACCTCTGTCTCTGAAGTTCAACGTTCTGCATTTCCAGGTCTTTCAGTTTTGCGACATGGTCTGACAGAAAAGAACATAAATAAGTCAATATGAATTTTATTTATCTGCATCATTTGAATCTTTTCATTTTTAGTAGGTTAGATTATTGAATAAATAATGAATAAATAATAAAAATAAAAAAATTAATGAGAAACGTTAGTGATAGATTCATGAAGTGACATTGATATCTCTGTAACAGGGGCTCATATGAAGGTTTCCTCATGCTGTCATTTTTCTCACTACCTGACATCATACTCTACCTTTATTCTCTTGTTTTAAGGTCCTGATTTCCACTTTCTGTTCAGCCACTGAGGCAGTCAGCTCTCTGAGCACAGCATGGATTTCCTGTGGACAGGGTTGTTGGTTTGAAATCTGCTGGTCAAGAATTTCATCATCTGCCTCTGTCTGATTTGTGGAAACAGAGCAGACCAGAAGCAACAGCGAGAAAAACAGCGTGATCTCCATTCTGTCAGTGAAAACTCAACAGTATCTGTGTGTCATCTGCAAACCTGACTGACTTTTATATTACACAGTACAGAGGGGAGGTCACTGTAGCATTAGATTCAACCTTATTCTAGTGAATCAGTGACTAATGTAATCTTTATGACTTCAGATGCAGTACAAGGAGAAGAACAAGTGAGTATCAATGATTGTCAACTGATAGTAAAACATGAGCATGTGTGTTTCCACCAACTGACCAGAGCTTAGAGGACAAATATCAAAATGTGTGCTCAGATACAGATGTTTAAGCAGCTGTGAAAGAACATATCTGGAAGTTTTTGGCACTGAGGAAGTAATTGCCTTTGATTATGGAATTCCTCTAATAACTCAGAGCAAAAATACTCTAAGCGACAAAATGCATAAAGTAATCTTTACAACTTTTACAAGGTACAAGACTACAAAGAGATAAACAAGTGAATGTCAATGATTATCAGCCGTTCATAAAATTAATCAGCACGTGTTGTTTTAGAAAATCCAATGTGAATGTAGGAACCATGAAGGTCACTGACATGGTATAACTTGAAGATGAACTTCTACTCTTCATGTGTAACATGACACTTGGTTGACCACCCTTCCCACTCCAGTTCAATAAACCACAGCTGTCCTTTTTTGTTTCTTTCTTCTCTGACCACTTAGGTGAGAAAGCTAGTGTTCAATGCTTTTCAGAGAATGAATTAATCTCTGACCCTTCCACTCCAAGCACTCCTCCAGATGCAGTGAACAGTCTTATAAGCAATACAAGAGCATGCCGAAGAGTCTTGGTTGCTAAATACAGCAAAAGTATTCGGCCCCCTTGAATTTTTCCACATTTTGTCACATTACAGCCACAAACATGAATCAATTTTATTGGAATTCCACGTGAAAGACCAACACAAAGTGGTGACCACGTGAGAAGTGGAACGGAAATCATACATGATTCCAAACATTTTTTACAAATAACTGCAAAGTGGGGTGTGCGTAATTATTCAGCCCCCTTTGGTCTGAGTGCAGTCAGTTGCCCATAGACGTTGCCTGATGAGTGCAAATGACTAAATAGAGTGCACCTGTGTGTAATCTAATGTCAGTACAAATACAGCTGCTCTGTGACGGCCTGTGTTCACACCGAACGCGATAGAGGCGGCCAGAGCGTCAGGTTTATGGTATTTTTTTTATTTTTTCACTCTTCCCAGTCTGGTGCAGGTCTACAATACTTTTCCTGGTGTCCTTCGAAAGCTCTTTGGTCTTGGCCATGGCGGAGTTTGGAGTCTGACTGTTTGAGGCTGTGGACAGGTGTCTTTTATACAGATGAGTTCAAACAGGTGCCATTCATACAGGTAACGAGTGGGGGACAGAAAAGCGTCTTACAGAAGACGTTACAGGTCTGTGAGAGCCAGAGATTTTCCATGTTTGAGGTAGTGATGGCCAAATGAAGCTTTCCGAAGCACTGAAGCTTGTATTGAAAAACGGTTCATTACTCGAAGCTTTTCAACACAGTCCTCTCCGGTGACATCTGGTGGCGAATATTTTGAAGAGCAGCTTGAATCTGCAAAATAAAACGGACTGCTCAATTATCACTGCTCACTCAAGAGTGGAGTTCTCTCTGATATTGGGCCACCGTTCCGTTGCTTTGAACATGTAATTGGTTTTGTTTCTCGATTGGGGGCTGAAAAAAATGTAATGCGTATCTGCGTAATACATTTTGATCAATAAATTTTCCCTATTTAAACATGCACTATGGTGGCCTTTCTTTGCTCATAACTCCTTGATGTTGGTAAATACAATAAGTGAGCAATATATATAATATACATATGAGAATGCACAGCACATTATGGAGTATGCCCCTGCTGTGAAGTCCTGCCTCCATCTACTTGTCGTTTAATCACAGCTGGACATGTTCATACAAAATATTAGATGAGGCCAATTGTCCTATACATATTTTTGACCTAGGGGTGGGATTGATTGTGAACTGGAAAGGGAAAATGCTTAGGAAGCTGAGTACGGCTGCATCGTTACTGATTTGTAGAATCATTTTGATTCGATACAGGATCCGATTCAATTTGATTGGAATCTGGAAAGTTTTGCCTCAGTCAGAAATATTACAATTCTGGTCATTTAACAGTATATATCCATAATTTCGTATCTATTAAAAGAAAGCTGACACATGTGAGCCTTAATTAGAGATGTAAACAGAGAGTTATGAAACCTGCAGCTGCAGAAGCCAGCGAAGAAAAAAGAGGCAAACAGCGCGGACCTGACGACACATCAAAATCTGACTCTGACGCGTCGGGTCCGCGCTCTGTGTTCACGCTTGTATGCAGAATCCGTAAACCTGCTCCCAGTTACTGTTTTACTGTATGGTGTTTGACGACATGTTGTGAGGTTTAACCTGATATGCTGGCGTTTCAGGCATAATAACGTTAATTTACAAATCGACACGAGATTGTAATGAATCAATATCACTTTATTCAATTTAGCATGGATTGTAATCAGAAAGGCGATAATCAAAACCCACCTCTAATCAAGAACTTGCAAAGTAAAAACATGATCTATGTCAGGTAGCCCTTTTGTTATTTACAGTTAACAAGAGGATTAGTGTTACTGTGCACAGGCTGAGTCTGTTTCTTTTCTTAGAAATAGTTTCTCCTGCCCTGGAGAAAATCCACTTGCATGGAACAGAAGAGGCTGTGGAGTGCAGGAACCACACTGCAAGCTGGTAGATATGCAGGTACACTCAAAAAAATAAGTCATTGGATGAACTCAATTGGACTGATGGCAGGTTTTCCACGTAATACATCTATTTTGGTCCAACCTAATCTACATACATCATGACAATTCAATTAAATTGAGTCAGTAGAACACAATTTCGTAAATACTGCTAAAATGAAAAAAAGTACATTAAAATGATGTGAAAGGTTTTGGTTGGTCCAACTCAATACAATGTCATTCACTTGAGCTAGATTTTCATTGCATTGAAATCATTATTTTGAGTTCAACTAAATCATAATTTTCATTACCAGAAAACTAATTTAATTATTAAAATAATGACAAAATGAATTTGTTTTTACAACTCAGGTTTATTCACTTGAATTAAAAGCAGAAACAGAATATTTTGTAAATAAACATACATGTCACATGGTCAAATCAACCTTAACAAAAATCAAAGTGCTCACAAAAAAGTGCTGACGTACATTTGTAATGAATGTCAAATCTGAATAGCACACACCTCTGTACTACTAGGCAATACTGAAAACAAACTGGAATCTGTAAAATCAGATTTCACTTCAGAATCATTGTATATATTTATAGTGACACTTGCAAATTCACAATGATAACCTACTAAACATTGCAATTCACACCATAGTATGGCAGTCACTGAAGATTTGAAACAACCCAACAATACATAAATACACACACATATACATAAATACACACACACACACACACACACACACACACACACACACACACATATGTGTGTGTGTGTGTTTTCATGAAGAACATTTTTCTGTTACCAAGGGGGAGGTATTTTAATAAAAAAAAAATCTTTCAACTTTACTTCTCCAAAACCAATTACATGTAAATATTTACAAGCTTATAAGAACGGGAAGACCAACTTTAAAACACTGGAAGACACAAAACTTGTCAACATTTTTCTATTACCTTTGCAAATCCCAAAAGCAATCAAAAAGAAAATGGTGGTTACAACCATGAAACTTTTTCTGAGCTAAATCCCCAGTCCTTTCATCCATCTATAGTAGTACAGATTAAAGGTCACATCACTCACAACATAACAGCAGACAAAAATGGACAACTTCCATTTGGCCAAAAAAAAGAAAGAAAAAAAGGTCACAGTTTGAACAAAAGATATAAAAAGGCCAAAATCAACTTTTGTGCTGGGTCTTGTTTGCCTAAGCAAACATATTCATTTTCATTTGCTGCATGTACTGAGCCTTTGTCCATCCAGATTCATCAAAATCTTCTGACAGAACTCAAACGTATACTTGTGGTCATTTGGATAGCTCAGATCAAGTGCATAAATCAGTCCAAAGAGGACGATGAATGCCATGATGACACTACCGAGGTTGTTCATAACTGTAGTACCTTCAATGACAACTCCAACATCCTCTGGCTCCTGAATCCCTTCTCTTCTGATGGTGTAAATACAGTGACAGTTGCTGCAGTGGACCTCAACCGTTCATCCTCAGTGGAGGAGGTCTGAAAAACAGGTTGTTTCAGGTTTAAGGGCTCTGTCACTTGGAAGGGGACATATTATGCAAAACTCAGCTTTTGTATCATTTTGTGCTGAAACATAGGTCTCTACCGCCTCTATAAACACTCCAAACATAAATAAAACCCGTCAATCTGTTTCCTATCAATAGTTTGGGTTCAGGTATTATGTACCTCCCTTTGGGAGGGGCTTGATATAGAGCAGGAGCTCCTCCAGTGTCTATCAGTGTGTGTGTGTGTGTGTGTGTGTGTGTGTGTGTGGGCTGGGTCAATTTCCCTTATTCCATCACAATTGGGAACCTTTTGAAACAGCTTGTTTTATGCACATTATTCCTGAAACCAGGAGATTGCTGTAATGGCAGTGACACTAGTTAGTGTCTTGATGCAATCTGCTGTGTTCCTTATAATGAAGACTTTTTACTAATTGGCATAATAAACTGAACTCCATTGGAGTGTTTACTTTCTGAAGTGCCTTGAGATGACTGTTGTTGTGATATACCGCTATATAAATAAACTGAATTGAAACACTGACAGAAAATGGATGAATGTTTTGTCCACATTTACTGTGTTTATAGAGGCAGTAGATACCTACATGGCAGCACCAAAAGAATGAACAATTGAATTTTTGCTGAAACTGTCCCCTTAAAAAGTGCTCTCCAGTGCAAGTTTCAACAATGACTATTAAGAATAATACTATTTCACAATTATATTGTCTCTTTTGAATATATGAGGATTTTGTGTGCGATGAACCTAACTCAAATTGAATCTAGAAAAGAAAGTGTGATAAGCGTACCAGATACTCCTTGAACAGTAGGTCTGGATCTTCATTAAAGTAGATCACCAGGCTTTTAAGAGTATGCTCCCTCTTTATGTCGATGTCATCACACTAATGCAAGGGTGGAAAAAAAATGGTGAAAAAAATGGAATTGATTGATTGCATTTAATTGATGGGTTTATCATTAGTACTGACCAAACTACTGATCGCCATGATATCCTTGATCTTTTGGCCCTTTGCTCCTTTGCTCCCCTGAAAATTTTGCATCAGCTTGTCTGTTAAATTGTCCAGCTGAGCCAAGAACTTCGCCTGCAGGGGTTTTGTAGTGATCTGCAGGAACTCTGCATTCACCTGGAAATAAAACATACATAAATATAGTAAACTAGAAGTTTAAATACAGACTGCTGAATCAACACACTGAAAGTTGCTAAACATTTGAACCATCAGTGAAGTTTGTCAAGACCTAAACTGTTTTTAGCTGAGTTTAGGAATATATCGCCACCTGTTGCTTTGGCATGTTCCTAGCAGCGTTTTCCTTCATTTTTGCGTTTACCTGTGGACGGGATTATTTTTTAAAACGAAAACGGAAAATCTCCGTTTTCAAAAATACCTGTGTAAGTGTGGACGTAGCCGAAATCTTTTATAATAATAAATAGGTTTGAACGTCATGGGAGTGCGCATTGTGCTGCCTGCAGTTACTCTTCCGGCCACATGGTTCGCTTTTGGTAGCACCCTCAGTAAACTATAGTGCTTTTAAAGACACCTCAAAACGATACTTTCTACTAGAAAATGGCATATAATAATAAACACAGAATACATAATTTTTAGATTATAAAAAGAAAACAGTAAGAAAGAAGTTAGCTATAGGACATCATCTTTCATTGAGCACAATGGCTAGCTGCTAATAAGCTAGCACACGCTCCGACTTAAAAGTTGGCAGCTACACAATTTCTCCTCTAAAACAAGGCACTTTTGAAAAGACCTGGCTATATTGTCAAAAAAAAATAATATTCAAGCAGAGAAGAGAATGGTAGCACCACCAAAAGTTCAAAAAACAACTGTTACAAGCTTCTATGATAAATAGCATTATAGATTTAGCTGATAAAGAAATACACAATTGGATATATGGAAAAATAATATGTTACCTTACCTGAAGGTGTAGTTTTATCCAAAAAGTACAGAGAGGCCAAGAGCAGCTGGATTCATTTAGGTGATCCTGAAAGAGCGCAAAATTTTCAAAGAAGGCGGACCATTGTGTAACTCAATAACTTTGTGTTCTTGTGACAAAGACTGCTTTGAGAGAAAATAATTTAGGTTCACCACACGAATAATAATTGCAGTAATGCTGGAGTGCTACATTTGCGTTGAATGAGATTAAAAATAATGTTTAAGCTTAAAGAGGGGCTTGAATTTATTTCTTTGAGTTTACAAATACTTAAGTGCAAAAATGTACTCCTCCTACCCCCAGTGCCCCAACAAACTCATTCATTTTGTGTTCAGAATCAGCCTCTGCTGGTTTTGAATAATTTTAGGTTTACACAAAGAAAATCAAATTAATTTGGTATTTTTTAATTGCATTTGTGAACAACTAACATAATTTGCATGTGTTCTTTGAAAGGAGGACCTGAATCTGTTTTTTGAGTGTATTCCTGGGTCCTGCAGACTATCACCTAACAACAATGAACAAAATGATTTTCTAAACTGTAGCAATGTCATGTACGTATAGTGTCAAATACATTTTTGTAGTCTTCATCAGCTTTAATTCACATGGAAGTGTTCCTAAAGTCATATGCTGTAATGGCATTTCCATTATGAAAACATGATTTTGGACATTTCAAGTTTTTCACTTCGGCAGATAAAATGAATTGAGCAAAATCAACTCAAAATATTCCCACACGCCAGAACGTCCTCTCTTCCTCGCTGGCTCCATATCTGTCAGTGGAATGATCACCTCGTCGCTATCTGTCACCATCAACACACTCCACGAATCCCGTGGATGATTCACTTCCTTATATCCGTTTGAATCAGGTACCGAAGCAGTTACGTGCGAAATGAAGCTTCGGACGTCACTGGTCACGTGACTTTTGCCAAACGAAGCAAGCCTCGACACAGTGCTTCTGAACCAGTGTGTTGTTTTTTTCGACACACGCTCCGGAGCGCCAGCTTCAAGCGGGCCATCACTAGTTTGAGGTGACCAAATACTTATTTTCCACCCTGATTTACGAATAAATTCTTTACAAATCCTACCATGTGAATTCATGGATTTTTTTTTTTCACATTCTGTCTCTCACAGTTGAAGTGTACCTCTGGTGCAAATTACTGACCTCTGTCATCATTTTAAGTGGGGGAACTTGCACAATCGGTGGCTGACTAAATACTTTTTTTCCCCACTGTATGTGCACATCTTTACTTTTAATAAGACGTTTCAACATGCAGACGTGAATCTAACACAGTAACAGCTGCCTTTGTTTCAGATCCAGCTCATTCCAGTTCACTGACAGAGACAAAGTTTTGGTGCTGCGATAACGACTCTGAGCCGATGAAGCTCTGATGACTCTGATAACATCTCCCTCCCAGTAATAACCTCCCAGCAGCAACTATGACAGACACGTCTCCTGACAGTGACACTCTTACAGATACACGTTCAAGATTCAAGAGCTTTATTGTCAATACAGCAGTAGACACAGTATACAGCTTACCACATGGTGCATTTATAAGTATGCAAAAGATATCTCTCTCCAAGAGATGTAAAACTCAAAATTACAAATACATAACATACTAAACTTTGTGATGCGGCTGCTGCTGCTCCACATGTTAGTAAATCTGACCCTAAATCTTCCTGCTTCTCTTAGAGCACACAGGTAACGGCTGCCCTGAGCATGAAGGTGTGTCTGCAACACGATGAAGCTCGTCTAGAGCAATGATTACAATCTGCTCCGGGGCAGCTGGAGAGTCCTGTTTGCTGTTTGCCTCCTTTAGAAAATAGAATAAGAGCCAGAAACTTCTTCTCAACACAAAATAGTCTTTGAATGTGTTTTATCTTATTTTCTAGGGTCCATTAGAGTGACCGTGGATACAAAGTGATGTTAGTGGAGAATTAAAGGTTTTAGTAAAAAGTGTGAAGGTTGACAGTTTGATTACAGCTGCTCAAACTGATTTCCTGTTCTTTGTATGTTTGTCACACTTATTAAATGTTTCAGATCAGGATGATGTAGCTTTGGATTTGTTCCCTTAATAACAAACATCTTCATTTACAAACTTCAGTTTGTGTTTTCTTTGTTTAATATTTTAATGTGTTTGATCTGAAACATTTAAGTGTGACAAACATACGAAAACCAGGAAACCAGGAAGGAAACAAACTCTGTTTCACTCTGTTTGTTTCCATCTTATGTTCTTATATGTTGTTTGACTGCAGGTTTCCTCAATCTTATAAACAGAACATTTGCATAATGACTGAAAGCAGCCCACTGAAGGAAGAATGGGCTGGGAGGTCAGAGATCAGTGGGCTTTGGTCAGTGGTTGTTGATCATGACCTGACAGATCTGTATCCTGTGTGTGCACCCACTGTGGGCCTTTTCTGTGCTTAGTGTCAGCCTGAGCTCCATGCAGGCCTCAAAGGCCAAGCAATTCAAAAGCTTCACCAAAACAAGGCACCACTCAAATAGCTGGACCCAGGCTCGCCGCCCTTATGGAGGAAAACATAGAAGATGATCTCTGTGAGTTATTTTTACTGTCATATTATAAAATGTGATGTTCTAGCATCATGTTATTCTTCTTAAGCCTTTGAAAAGCTTCCTCTGTGTCCATTAAACTGATGACTTTAGTGCTGCTGTCTACTTGTTACATTTAGTACTGTTTAATTTTCAACCTAGGAAGATCTGTAAGAAGGACTCACAATATAACATAATACTGTAAGATTACTTACAGGTAAAATACTCAGATTGTACTTAGATAAAAGTATGTAATCACAGACTCGCCCAGCCTGACTGCCTTGAAGCTCAGGTGTCTTCACTGCCTCCTCTGATAAGAGCTGGAGACCTGAGTAGGTTCGTCACCCATCAGCAGCAGATCACCTCTCGATCGGGCACGTTTTCATCTGGGAGGCTTTTAGAGCTCACTGCCCTCGGCGTCGCTGCTGGAACAACCAAGTTTTGCTATTGAATCTTTGACCTGCTGATCTCACAGAGGCAGGAGACCCAGAACATCCATGCCAGCTTCAGTTTATGCTCTGTCCTGTCATCCAATCAGATTTGCATGTACTACACTGATATTCAGCCCCAGCCTGGTGTTCTCTCCATCTCTGACCTTTCACACAATTTAAACTAACAAACTTTCTCTTTAAAACTGTTTGTCAATCACAATTTACTCGATTTATTATTCTTCTATCACATATTTATATCAGTCATAATGAACTCAGTATGATCTGAGCTGTAAACCTGTATTGATCATCACAAACCTTTATAGCGCTTCAGAGCAGCTCCTTCAGTGGCTGCAGCACCCACGATGTGGGACGGAGAGATTTCCTCCCCTCTGCTGTCAGACTCCACCACAAAGACTTTGCAGCTGATCAAACACACACATGTGCAATAGGACTAAGTGTAACACTCTTTTTCTGACAACGTATTTGTACTCAGTTGTATATAGCATGTGTATTCTATTTTTATCCTATCATTCTATTCTATTCTATTGGGTACAGTTGTGTACAGTTTCTTATTCTATTCCAGGGTTCTCTCATGTTTGCTATGTAACTGCACTGTCCACTTCCTGCTGTAACAAAACAAATTTCCCACATGTGGGACTAATAAAGATGCTCTTATCGTTACTGTATAACCACAGGTTCACTTCACATTTGGTAGAATATAAAAGGACAAAGCTGGACAATTGTCATCACATTTCTCATTAGTTGCTGTTAGCACAAGCACACAAAGAAAGCAGAGCTTTAGCTTTAGCTCCCTACATCACTTTTAAGCCTGGATGTTGAGGCTTTTGCTTCCTCTCAGCTGTGATGACATCTCTGTCTGCTCCATCTCACCCAACATCATCCATCTGACCTGATGCTACCTGACAAACTAAAGATAAAATATTAAATTCATTTTGCATCACTTACATTTAAAATACATTTAAGGTGGATTTCTTAAAAGGGAAGGGACTGACCTGACTGTTGTGTCGAGACAGGTGTGAAGGGAGTTAAATCCAGTCTTATACTACGGACGTGTTTGGTTTTGGTCTGTAATACGTTGAGTTTATTATCTATAAGTTAACATAGCAAATCCTCCATCCAGAGGCTAAAGTGATATCAGAGCTAGACTACTTTAAGTGAAAACAGATGATCGTCTGAGCCTTAAATGAAATAAGGTTAAAAAGAAATGCTGCTATCGACAGTGTGAGGCAGTGAGCTCTGTTATACCATATTTTTTAATTTTCTTTATTATTATTATATTATAGTGTTATTACCTTCCTGTTACTTCATAATAGAATGACAGTTAATGGTAAAAGTCTTGAATAGTTTTGAATTTATTTTTCCATGATCACATTTCATTCAATCACTCGTGGACTTGTGTGAATGTTACATGTATTATTTTCACCCGTGGATTTACAGACACTGTGTGAACAGTTTTCATTTTATCCAAAGTTTTACTTGATGTCCAACTGATAAAATCACTGACAGACAACAGAAGCAGGAGCTCAGAGAGAAATTCAATTCAACTTTATTCATAAAGAGACAAATCACAACGTTTGGTTTTATTTTACAGAAACTTCAAACTAAACCAAATTCAGGACGTGTATTAAACCTGCAGCTGATCCCTGTCTGCTGTTCACTCCCTTTGATTTCTGTTACCAGCATCATCTCATGTTCCCCAGGTTCACTGACAACGCTGAAACCACCAGCGGGAGACTAAGAGTGCTGATTTAAAAAGATTCAGACATTTTATTTTGCTGCAGCTCAACATGAGGCTGGATCCTGATTCTTTGTTGTTTTTGTTTTCTCTACATGAAGAAAACAGCAGCAACAAGAAGCACAGCAGGAACTGACAGGCTGACCTTCAGTCCAACAGATCCTCCTGTGTGACCTGCAGGTGAGAAACAGGTGTGAGGTGTCAGGTAGGTGATGATGAAGAACAGAACAGAATCCATTTGCTCTTCAAACTGCTGTCAGACATTATCTGCTGCACTCTGATCACATGACTCAGACCAGCTGCTTTCTACAAAGTCTCATCAGCAACATCTTTACAAACCAACATCAACAACCAGGAAGCAGCTTCACCTCTGATCACACACACACTCAACTCTACTCACTCACCTGGAGGAACAACCAGTTTGATGAAGCTGAGCTCCCATGACCTTGTTTCTTCCATGAAAACACGACACTCGTATCTTCCACGGTCATTAATCGTCACGTTCTTCAGAATCAAAGACACGTTTCCATCCTTCATCTCTTTGTCCTGCAGATCCACCCGGTTCATAAAAGATGGATGCTGGTACTCTGGAACAACCTGCCCATCCCGGTACAAAAGCACATATTCATCTCCCAGGTCAGCTCTGCTCCACTCCACACCTATGATCTTGTTGTTTGGAGCTCGACATGTCAGAGTGACGTCCTGTCCAGACTCAGCTGTGATGGTTTTGGGGTCTGAAAGAGGAAACAACACAGAGCAGAGAGGTTAAAGGTCAAAGTACAACGGCTCATTTCTGCAGCAGCCAATCAGAGTCACTTGTGTCAAACCTCATTTGTCACTGACACTGTTTTAAAAGTAGGTTCTATATGAAGGGTGTCTAATAAATAAGGAGCTAATTTTTAATATTAAATGCTTTAATAAAGTGTTTTGTCGCTCTGGAGTTCTCAGAAATGCTTCAATATCAGCGCCAGATCATTTTCAAAAGACTCCACAGTTTCTGCAGCTTCCACAGAACAACAACATGTGCTGATAATAAGTGAACATAATGTGTGAGAGAAAGCAGCCTCTCATTATAAGACACTGTGAGTCTCTGCATGCTGCCTTTATGGAGCTACAGCTGTTTGTATACACTGAACAAACAGCTTTGTAGCTGCATCCTGACTCCTGACACTACAACACATCACACTGACACACACATAAAGCGTCAAAGTCTTCTTTTATGTTTTTGTTTTGACAGTAGAGAGAGAGAGACAGGTTTTCACCCAGATGCTCTCTCCTGCAGACCTCCAAAGTGGATGACACAGGAATCTGTGTCTGCAGTGACTCGTGATGTGTCATGCACAAATTAGCCGATGCTTTCACTTTGTAGTGAATCAGAAGAGTGAGAGCCAGCTGCAAACGTTTTTAAAATGAGTCTTGTTATGTTGCCACAGTATTTAACTGTCGTCCCACATACATCGCACACAGAATAATTTCTGTGCTGAACGTAAACACAGTTGTGATCAGTGAACAAAGTCCAGATTTTGTGTTTTGGTCTAATGTTTTCTGCCTTCTTATTGGCTCACACTCTTGCAGAGCCGTATTACGACTATCCCGCTAATTGCTGAATTTACTGTTGTCTGTATTTCTTATTTACAATTAAAAACAAATTTAATCAATTTAGATATTGATATTTTCATATGGGAATTGATCCTGCAACATGAGACACTGGTATGGAAGTATCGATATTTCAGGATCGATCCATACATCACTACCTGTGACATGGTAGACAGCGGTGTGGAGGAGAGTGCATCGCAAAAACACATAAATATGACTGACACCTGTAAACGAAGCAGCATCTGGCTGCAGGTTAAAGATATTGGGAACGGCAGAGCAGAGTGGCTTCACTGTAAAATAAAACTAGCAGTGAGTGCAGGCTCCGCCGCCACAAACCTGGTCACAGTGCAGTTGGAGGAGAGAGGGCAAGCCGGCTCAACGTCTATTGACCCTGGGGTGTCTGGTCCTAAACCATCAACAACTGCTGCAGCAGCTACTAGTAGTGCAACTATAACCCATCTAAGTGCAACTCAAATCAAAATAAGTCAGTTTATACCAAAGCAGATGACCCCAGCCAAACAGCACAGCATTGATGAGGAGCTCGCTAAAACAATAGTCACTGATTTCCAGCCTTTTTCCACTGTGGAGGGAAAAGGTTTTAAAAGTTTTGTCCAAATCCCACGTACACACTCGACCAGTGCACGTGGGAGACAGTCAAAAATTACTGTCCATAACAATGATCCTAAAACTATATATTACCGCAGAAGCACTAGCTGGTAGTCTGGCCGTACGTGTGTCTTAGTGCAGTTGAACATAATCCACAAAGTCCGCTTGTAGTCGAAAAACAAACAGGCAAACATTTATTTCCACAGTTTTGAAATACAGTCATCCGTTTGACTGTTCCAGTACACTGCAAACACGGTAAGAAACTGTTTTTCTCCACAGCTAGTTAAAGCCCCCGTAGCTCCACACTGCCTGTCGCGAACGCTCCCCCCGTGCACAGTTACAGGAACAGTGTTAAAGGAACAGTACGTAAAAATTAAATAAGGCAAGAAAAAATACAATTTAACTGTAAATCTTACGCTAAACAAATTATAAAGTAAAAACTGAAATTCCCCATTATCTTACACTTATCCTTATCCAAAATGATTCAAATTATTAACAAATATACACTCTGTGCAATCTGAGTAAACTAAGAGATGATTAGACCTTTATCCATCATCCTTTATACACTATATGACACAGAATGTGAATTATGGCAAGACAGGGTGAAAAAAACTCCACCAGTGTGTCTGACAACTGACCGCTGGATCTCTACAACCAGTGGCGTGTCCAGCGGGGTGGCCTGGGGGGCCACAGGAGAAATACTTTTCTTTCTTATTCTCATTTAAAATATCTTGCTTTTATTAAATAATTATCTAAATCTTGCGAACAAAGTTTTTATCTGACGTAAAATGTATAGAAATCATACATATACCAACAAGACAGTGTACATCACTGCAAGGCTGGACTGGGACAAAAAATCGGCCCGGGCATTTTGACTAGAGACCGGCCCACCAGGATAAAGATTGAAAATGTGACGTCATTCAGGGGTAAAACCGCAAAGGATTCTGGGAACTTGTGGCAAGAGGTACTAGCGCACGCAGGCTTTCAATTGAACTCAGTCACACAGTGATAAAAAGAAACACAAAAATGGCAAGAAGCTGTTGTATTATTAACTGCAATAGCCGGTCGCATGACAGCCACGGGAAGCCGACGGGTAAAGAGATCGTTTTTTTTTTATCGGATTACGTCGTTGAAGAGAAATTTTTTAAGCCATGTTTCCGAAGTAAGAGCCGACGGATGGTCTGGATATACCAAATATAACGTCCCAGAACACTCCAGCTCACATGTTAGTCTGCTCCAAGCATTCCCACAAAGGTCAGAGTTTTGTTGTAGTTAATGCGTCATTTTTCTTAACATAATTGGTGATATAGGTTACAAGCAAGTCTGGCGCTGAACAGAAATTGTCGCGCTATGCTCCTTTGTTTATTGTGCATAAATAGTAAATTGTCCTGACACAATATTGCGTTTCGCTTCTGTTATTATGGTACATTGACAAAAACATACTTTTATTCACAGGAGAAAACAGTTGTTTTGTATCACTAATTGTCCAGTGCGATTACAACATACAATATTATTGTCACTGCTACATTTCTGTAATGAACCAGAAATTATTTCCACTACTAATTAATTACCGTTGAGCTCAAAGGTTATATTAATAAACGGTTAACGAATGTGTATTTATGACGACGATTTGTGAGACTGGTAAACTTACCTTTGTTCGTACGATGGTCTTTCGTTCTACACGGTGCGTTTCAAGGTCCTGCACCCATCCGTCGGTAAACTGTACCTGGGCTTGTTGCAGTGACCTGAAGTTACTAAACTTCATGAGTGTATGCACTCACTCCAAGAACCGTATGATTATAAATATGAGCGTGGTGAAAGTTGGGCAGCACGCTGACGTCTTTTGTCCACTCTGTGTGCTCGTAAGGGTCTGACCCTTTCACTCCTTTGATTTTTTTCCTCGTATCTTTTCTTTGTCTTTTCGTCGAGTCTGTCTTTGTAGGGACTGGCATTGTTCTCCTTTTGTTTTGTACATTCCTTTTTTGTGCAGCAAAGAAAAAACAAGAAGGTATTGGAACCGGAGAATGAACGTTTTGCGGTGCAGCGGTACTTGGTTTGTTTTGCCACTAGTTCCCGGCATGCAATGCGCGAAAATCACGTGATTGCTAAACAAGGGGGAGGGTGCATCCGGCCTCCTCGGCTGTAATTGGTCCAGCCCAGAGTCGATCATAACCAATTGGCCAATCCAACACCTTTCATTACATATACCCTTCCTAAAAAAATAAAAAAAATAAAAAAAAATCCATCGGCCCATAAAAACAAAAAATCGCCAGCGGCCCACCGGGCAAATGCCCGGTATGCCCGATGGCCAGTCCAGCTATGCATCACTGTCACAACAGCATTTGTTTTCATTCAAAGGCTTTATGGCTTTAATACCTGGTGGGCCGGTCTGTAGTCAAAATGCCCGATTTTTTGTCCCAGTCCAGCCCTGCAGCTTAATACTGGCAGTGTCACCATGCCAGCTGACTGTATTTCATCATCAGCCAGTGTTGTTCTTTATCAATATTACCAAAGTTTACCATAAGGCAGCATAGAAAGTATTTACTTGCTTTCAGGTTTCATTCAAATGTTAGTCTTTTCATTTGTTTCCCCACTTTTTTCCTGTTTCAAAATCAAACACCAGTTTGTGAGAAGATTATCTTCTTTTTTTATTAGGCAGATAAAGTTTTGCATTGGCATTGGCTAATTTGTCAATTGTTTGTTACAAGTGTTCGTATTTTAATATTCAAAAATGATTTTGCCCAAAACATATGTGCACTACATGTCAGTAAAAATACTATGCAAATATTGATGTCCTTGACTGCTGAATAAACACTGGCTGATTGTATCTCTTGTACTTTATCAACGCAGTATCTAAAAACTTTGCACCGTAGTGGTTAAAATCTCATTCTAATAAGAGTTAAAAGCGCATTCGGTTATTAGGTTTACAGGGTTATTGAATTATGGTTAACGGTTGGTAGAATTGTTTTTAACATTATCTGCCAATTACATCTGCCACCCTTCTCCAAATCTGTGCCCCTACCTGGCCCCCCCAACAAAAATTTTCTAGACACGCCACTGTCTACAACCACCTGCTCTTTCATGTCTGTCACTTCATCGAAAATTACAAGATGACATTTTGCCTGCTGGACTGCTTTCATATCACTGACAGACACACTGCAGAAATCTTGGTAGAGGAGCTATTAAGAGTGGCAAGTACAGGACAAAGTGCTGTGTGAGTGATAATGCTGCAAACATCACCAAACCAATTCTGAAGTGGACCCACCACCCATGTCTGGCTCATACATTAAACCTAATGAAGGTGGTGAAAACAACCGTGGAAAGGGTAATTTTGAAGTTTATCCACAGAAGCACAGTAGCTGCAGAGAGGCTGAAGTCCACACAGCGGCAGACAGAGTTGCCTGAACTGAGGCCCAAACAAGAATGTGCCACCAGGTGGAACCCAACATTTCATATGTTGAAACACATTCTTGAAACAAACTATGTCTTCATCTCTACCCCGGCCCTGATCAATGCACCTGTTGATACGTTAAGTCAAGAGGAATGGGAGCTGAGGTCTGCACCATCCTGCAACCATAGGAGGTGACCGTGGAGATAAATGCAGACAGGTAGCTAGGACAGTTGTTTTTTCTCTACTACTATTCAGTCACTAATAGCGAAAACAACATATATGATTGACAAAACTAAATTGCAAAAAGCTGTACGCCACATAATAATAAAGAAAATAACAAATTCTAAAAGTTGCAGTTTTCTCTCCTTCAGCTGTGTCACAGCCTCCAAAGTGCTCCTGCTTTGCAAAGGTCTTCAGTGAGCGACAGCCCAACACCAACTGGCAGTAACCGTGCAGAAAGTGAAGGAAGTGGTTGCAGCTCTTTGTTCATGGGCCGGAAATTTCTGTGTGTGGAGTTCAACACCGTCCACTCAGAAGCTGCATCACTGGATGGTAGATTTAAAAAGCTTGCATTCAGTGACAACAGAGCTGTTGATGAGGCACTTCAGAGAATAACTGCAGCAGCAAAGTGCACTCCCACCCAGCTCCACCATTACAGGGCCAAGTGAAGGAGGAGCCACAGACGTCTGCTGTGTGGAGCCTCTTTGATGAAAGAGCTACAGGAGATGCTGCAAAGAGAAATACTACAGCTGATGTTATGATGGAGATGAAATGTTATCTTGAGGAGCCCCTCATCCAACAAGGAGAAGGCCCACAGAGCTGGTGGGAGGCCAAGGCCACAGTCTTTCCCTACCTGTTGAAGGTGATGGAGGGGAGACTGTGCATTGTGGCAACATCTGTTCCTTTGGAGGGTCTTCTCAAAAACTGGGCAGATACTAAGGAGAAACCACATCAGCCCATCCAAGCTGAGGCAGCTGGTTTTTCTGAATGTCAACCTGCACTGAGGACAAACTGTTTGGCTGCTGAGTTTGGTTCTGTTCTGTGGATTTGTTTACAGTGGGGCTTTTTGTGCTGAATTAAACTTAAAGGTTTGAGTAAAATATTAAACAACAGTAAGAATGCCTGCTTTTGTAACAGAACAAAAACACAGAATTAGGCAATTATAAGGCTTTTCATAAAAACACTACATGCAAAAGGGTTTGTCAGCACACAAAGCATTCACATTTGCCAAGTAAAGCTAAAGTATGAGGCTACAGATGATAATAACTTAAGAGACATTTGGGAGCCACGAGACGTGCAAGATAATCCAGAGCTTAGATCTAAATAAGGAAGTCTTAACTCAGTAATGGAGAATATCCTCACACATTAAGAAGCACCGAGGGAGGGAAGTCCTTCATTACTCTGTCAGTCAGGTAGGTGATCAGTGAAGAACAGCACAGAATCTATGTACCTGCATGTTCAGCTCAATTTGTGGATGCAATTGTGATAGATTGATTATTTGTTGAAGTTCATAATGGAGTAAAAAGTTGTGGTTAAAAGTTACCCAATATATTATTCAATTTATTTCAAATATGTAAATGTATAAACAAGGGTAAAAGAAGTCCCATTAAGAGACGTAATGTAACACAGGCTAAAATAGTTAAAAGAGTTCATGACTATGTTCAACCGGATAATAATCCTTAATGTGACTACAACCTGTGTAAAATGCAATCTGTGATCCACTTGTCGAGCCTGGGGAATAATCCATGTGATTTAGTGATCATGATTGATTAGTTATGCCTGCCGTTGCCAGAAGGGGGAGCTCAGATGCCTCATTCGCAATGAAGCTGCTGAAAGAGAAGCATCGTGTCTGAGCGTCGTCATTGACTTATCCCCTTTTCAGCCCCTTTTCAGGGTGTAACATTTTGGAGGCACCGCTGGGATGAATGTGATGAGGGCCCGCTGTCCCAGATAGACGCCCCAGTCATCATTCAACCTCTCACATCAAATACCACGGTGGGAGATACAGTGTGCTGGTTTCGACAGTTACGCAGAGGGACCTGCATGCAACCTGAGGTTAACTACTGGTGCCAGGGAAGCTGCACTGACTCTTCTGCAAAGAGGTCTTACATCACACTAATCTTTTCCACAAGCCACAGACTGAAATGGAGTCTTCAGGGCTAGAGGACCTGAAGTTAGAAGTTGCTGGTGCATTGTATACAGTGACAAGAGACATTTTGATAGAAGTTTGTGATTTCCTAAATATTGCTGGTTCAAAACTTGAAAGGGTATCGGGTAAAAGTCGTTCCTCTCTCATTTCCTATATAATACAGCACTTAGAAAGAGAGGAGCTGGGTGAGCTTGAAGATGAGGGAATGTCTGAGCTACTGATTTTGAAAGACAAAATTTTTGAGTTGCAACAGGCTGCTCAGAACGGTACATCGGGACACAAAACCTCAGATACTAACCAGACAGATGAGGTGCAGGAACAGGTTGGTGAGGCCTCAGTAGAAGAACAACTGATAAAGGAAATAGAGACGCTTCAGTTGGCTCTTGCATTATCACGACAGAACAAGGCGAAGCAACCTAGTACAGTCAAACTGTCGATGAGTGTGGGGGACAATAGTGCTAAACAAACCACTCCACCTTTTCTGACACTACCGTGGGGCAGAGAATTCAAAATATCAGGTCAGATTGGTGAGCCCGGCCAAAAGGATAAACTAACTTTCTCCAGCCTAGCTCATCAGATTGAACAAGGCATCAGCAAAGGAGTCCCTGAAATAGAAATAGTTGATGCAGTAATTAGGGCAATAGCACCAGGCTTACAATTGCGTAGCTACCTAGAGGGCAAAACCAACCTTACATTGCCTACCCTGAGGAGGATTCTAAGGTCCCACTACCAAGAACGAGGTGCAACAGAACTTTACAAAAAACTCACGTCAGAGGTCCAAAGCATTAAAGAAACCCCACAAACTTTCTTAATCCGTTCCCTAGACTTAAGACAGAAAATTCTGTTTGCATCGCAAGAAGCTGAATCTGGCTTAAGATATGATCCTGTGCTTGTACAGAGCATGTTCCTTCATACAGTTCTGACAGGCCTGCAAAATGATAACATTAAGAGTGACCTCCAGCCCTATCTACAGGAAACCGCAACCAGTGATGAGCTCCTCCTTGAGAAACTCAATGTTGCCTGTGCAAATGAAGCAGAGAGACAAAATAAAAAGAAGTTACTCTCCCAGCAGCGGCCAACCACTGTGCATTCACTTCAGTCTGACACCCCTGCAGATAAAAAAGGGAAAAACCTAAAACCTGAATCCATCAGCAAAGCTCAGCCTGACCTACTAAATGAACTTAAATAAATCCGTTCTGACATGGCATTATTGAAAAATCTTGGTGCTGAAGTCGCACAAATCAAAGAAATAATTCAACAGCCTAGTCCGGCACAAACACAGTATTCTGCCTCACTTGCAGCACCAGAATGTGTTCCCTTTTCTCATCTTGAGCATCTGCCACAAAACTACTGGCCTCCTGTGGGACCTGGACGGAGAGGTGATACAGCCCAGTATCAACAGAGGTTTGCACCACAACGTCAATATCCTGCTGTAAACCGAGCACGCCTAAGGAAATGCTTTGGCTGCCAGCAAAGTGGGACTGAGTACTGCAACCATAGCTATCGATGTGGTAGTAGTGAACACTTTCTTGCAGGCTGCAGGGCGAAACTAACTAGACCAGACAAAGATCAACCTTTAAACGGACAGTGGTTGCCCCCACGGGACAGGGAGTAACCAATAATAGTGTAACGTCCCAACAGCTTTGCTCTTACTGTGGTGTTCTGGGAAAATTCAAAAGTCCCATCTTGTTGCTCTTGTTGGGAAACAGTGTATAGTTGACTGTTATATACAAGGCCACCAAATTCAAGCCTTATGGGATACAGGCTCCCAAGTGTGTATTGTTGATGAAGAGTGGAAAAAGAAGTATTTACCACATGAGAAATTAAGAGATGTTTCTCAGTTACTTGATGCACCTGACAATTTAAAAATCTCAGCTGCTAATGGTCAAAACATCCCTTACAAGGGTTTCATTGAAGTCATTTTTGGTCTAGCTGCTGAGGGAGCAAACCCTAAAGAGCTGGTAGTCCCCATGTTAGTGATGAAAGGCGGAAGTCTTTCGCAGCCCATTCTAGGCTTTAATGTCATTGAGCAAATACTGAAAACTAGTACTATAGAGCAAATGGATGCTGAAAGAACTGAGCAGCTGCACGAGGCATTAAGAGGGGCTTTCCCTTGCCTTAAAAGAGAAAATGTCACAACCTTTATTGATTTAGTGACTGCTAAACAATCACATGATTTTGTTGTGAGAACAACAAAAGAGAAAGTCATTGTACCCAAACACACTTCTGTTCAGATCGACTGTAAGGTGCAGACCCGCCCGCTGAAGAAAGACACTACACTTCTCTTTGAGCCTGACATAAACCCTCAGTGGGCTGAAGGTCTGGAGTTTTGTGAGACACTAGTAGAACTCAGAAGGGGGGTCCCCCCCTATATTGTTCTTGATGTGCAAAATCCCACTGATCACGATATTGAGCTGTCAGGAAAAACTGTTGTGGGCACCTTAGAGCAAATTCAAGCTGTGTACCCAGCGACGGTTTTAGAGAAATCTGACCAGTGCTCCCCATTATTGGTGAATCAAGTGAATGCAGAGAGTGAGCAAATTCCTGACACCTCATGGGACCCACCAATTGACCTTACGCACCTGAGTGAATCTGAAAGGGGGGTGGTACGAAAGATGCTCCGTGAGGAATGCTCTTCCTTCCTTCCTTCCTTCCTTCCTTCCTTCCTTCCTTCCTTCCTTCCTTCCTTCCTTCCTTCCAAAGCAGATGATGATATTGGATGTATCGACAAGTTGAAACTGAAGATATCATTGAAGGATATGGATCCTGTAGCACGCACTTACCTGTCGGTACCAAAGCCGCTATACAAAGAGATGAAAGAGTATCTGCACAACCTTATTGCACAAGGATGGGTCAAGAAATCCAACTCATCTTATGCCTCACCAGTTGTCTGCGTGAGAAAGAAGGACGGCAGCTTACGTCTTTGTATAGATTACAGAGAACTAAACAAAAAGACTCATCCAGACAGACAACCAATCCCTCGAGTGCAGGACATTCTCGACAGTCTTGGTGGCAACTCATGGTTTTCATTGTTAGACCAAGGCAAGGCCTACCATCAGGGCTTTATGGATGAAGGCAGCCGACCTTTAACTGCTTTTGTGACACCATGGGGCCTGTACGAATGGATAAGGATTCCATTCGGGCTGATGAATGCACCTGCAGCCTTCCAACGCTGCATGGAAGAGTGTCTGGAAGAGGTGCGAGACAACATCTGTGTACCCTACCTTGATGACACTCTAGTGTACAGTCATTCATTTGATGACCATATCAATCATGTCAGAAAAGTGCTTCAACTACTGAGGAAGTATGGAATCAAGCTTAAACCCAGTAAATGTGAATTATTCAAACACGAGGTTCGCTATCTAGGGAGAATTGTTTCAGCCGAAGGTAGCAAAATTGATCCAGCTGACACCAATGCAGTGACAGCCTTGAAGGACAGGAGACCAAGCAATGTGGGAGAGCTGCGAACTGTCTTGGGTTTGTTAAGTTACTATAGGCAGTACATACGGGACTTCTCCCGTATTGCAGGTCCACTGTATAGCTTGTTGAAGGGCACAACAGAAGATAACAATGTATCCCAAAACCAGACAAACACAAAACAAGTCACAAGAAAGAGTAAAGGGGTTCCATCACACAAGTCAATTGTGTGGACTGAAGAACATCAGCGCATATTGGAACGACTAATAGACTGCCTAGTTGAGCCACCAGTCCTCGGGTTCCCAGATTTTTCTAAACCATTCATCCTCCATACCGATGCCTCAGCTCAAGGCCTCGGAGCAGTTCTATACCAACAACAAGATAATAAACTCCGTGTGATTGCTTATGGCTCCCGGACATTGACTGCAGCTGAACGAAACTAACTGGAGTTTCTCGCACTGAAGTGGGCCGTCACAGAGAAATTCAGAGATTATCTTTATTATGCGCCTACTTTCACTGTGTTCACTGACAATAACCCCCTCACCTACATCCTTTCAAGTGCCAAGCTAAATGCAACTGGATGTAGATGGGTGGCAGAGCTTGCAGACTTCCATTTCACCATCCGATATCGCCCAGGTAGAGAGAATGTGGATGCTGACAGTCTTTCAAGAATGCCTGTTGAGATAGAGGAAATGATGGAACAGTGTACAGAGGAAGTGGGTTCAGATTGTGTGGCAGCAATAACCCAAGTTGTGGAGACTCCAGATTTCAACTCACCAATGGTCTGCCCCATACTCACCCGTCTCCAGTGTACATCAGTGAGTGAAGAACCACACAACCAATTTTCGGTTACAGAGATCAAACAAGCACAGCAAGACGATGGAAATATTGGCCCAATAATGCAGTGCAAAATGAGGAATGAAAAGCCAACAAGGCATGAACTTAATACACTAACTGCCCAAAGCAAGTGTCTCCATGTTTATTTTGTGTGAAGGGACAAATGCCTATTAGTATTTTTATATGAATATTTTGTTTATTTTCTGTACATTTCAATTTAATGATCTAAGTTTGTTTATTGATTCATAAGCTGTTTTTGTAAATTCTTACATCCAATTTAATCTGTAACTTATAGAAAAGGAAAGGAAACAGTCTTGAGATATATTGTCTTACAACTAACAGAGACTGTACATCGTTGTTAAGATGTTTAATACTTTTGTATGTATGTTTATATTTCTGAATCATTCGCAATGAAGCTGCTGAAAGAGAAGCATCGTGTCTGAGCGTCGTCATTGACTTATCCCCTTTTCAGCCCCTTTTCAGGGTGTAACACAATAAGAAGTAAAGTGAGAGTCATCAGCTTACCTGTGACTGTGATATTAACCAGGTTACTGATGACACCATTACTGGACTCACACCAGTAAACTCCGGTGTCGTGAGGCACCAGCATAGTGATTGAACATGATTGATCATGTTTCTTTTTCACCCTCCCATCTCCACACTCAGCCCTCTGCAGTTTGCTTGTGTTTCTCCTCACAGTCCAATCAGAAGAGCTTTGGTCCTCCTCACAGATTAGAGTAACAACATCTCCCTCAGAGAAATCAGAGCTGTTGGGACTCACGATCAGACGAGCTGTGAGGAAGAAGAGAGGTTGGATATCACTCACGACTGAACTTCTGGGACCGCTCCGCCCCCTGGTGGCCTGATTTGATAGTGAAAAATTATTTTCTACCAGGCTGATGTAATAAAGCTGTGGAATCAGGACTGAGGTTTCGGGCATTTCCCCTCGGCTATTTGCACAGAGAAGAGCAAACATCTGAAGAGGCACAAGCTCCAACATTTTAGTAATATGAAGAACAACTTTGTTGCTTGACCAGCACGTTGTGGCCTGCAGCCTTCATAGGTTTAAGGTTTAAAAACATTTTTAGGATTATTTGGTTCAGTGGAAATTACTGCTACTGACAGTGAAAACATTTGCAGACCTCAAAGTTTTCAGAGGATGAGCATTTGTTCGAGGGTCCACTTTCTGCCAGCTCTTCATTTCTGTGTATGCACAGGATTCTCTCCCTTTCCTCTCCTTCCACTGGTGGGTGAGAGGAAGTGGGCAAATTCTACAAATGTCATTTAAAGATTAAACGACTCACTACATGTGAGTTCATGTTAGCTAGATAACACACATGTCTTAAAGACATAAAGACCTGGATGGCCACTAACTTTCTGCTTCTTAATTCAGATCAAACTGAGGTTATTGTACTCGGCCCTGAAAATCTTAGTAATGTCGTATCTAAGCAGATTCTTACTCTGGATGGCATTACCTTGGCCTCCAGTAACACTGTGATGAACCTTGGAGTCATTTTTGACCAGGACATGTCCTTCAACGCACATATTAAACAAATATGTAAGACTGCGTTCTTCCATTTGTGCAACATCTCTAAAATTAGAAATATCCTGTCTCAGAGTGACGCTGAAAAACTAGTTCATGCATTTATTACTTCCAGGCTGGACTACTGTAATTCATTATTATCAGGGAACTTTCTTTTCAACTTATTTATTTTCACTTCCTGTTTGTTTACACTATATACCACTAATACACGAGAGAGGTGACCAGACACAATGTGTCAAAAGTGATCATTGATTTATGACAGTGGAAGTAATAAAAATGTATGACAGTCAAAATAAATTATGACATATCATAAAACTATTATATTTTATAACTGTTTGAGATATGTACAGTAATTAAAATTATGTATGGAACAATAATTCATAATGGTGTGCTTTTGTCATTTTAAGCAAAAATAATAAATAAATAAATAAAAATAATCTTACTTTTAAGACAAAATGTGTTTGTTTGTTTTTTCTCTTTTTAAGACACTTGTGTTTGTGTGTGTGAGTATATGAGAAAACGATAATATTTGTAATTAAACCGGTGATTTTTGTGATAACACAGGGCAGTGATGATGGGGGAGCTGGAGGCTGCATGCCCTGTTGGAAGGCTTTGATTCGTTTTATTTGCGTTTGTTTAACAGGAATTAAATAATCACAATAAAAGTGAAACTTACAGTGAGGAACATAAGTATTTGAACTCCCAGCAATTTTGCAAGTTCTCCCACTTAGAAATCATGGTAGGCACACATTGTAGATGCATTCCCACTGTGATAGACAGCTTTGAAGAAACAATTCTGGAAATCACATTGTATGGCTTTTAAAGAATGTATTTGTGTAGCACTGCTGCAATACAAATATAGCAGCAGTGCTACACAAATGCTATATACAGTGAGGACAATAAGTATTTGATCACCCTGTGATTTTGCAACTTCTCTTACTTAGAGATCATGGAAGGGTCTACAATTTTCAGCATAGGTGCATTTCCACAGTGAGAGACGGAATCTAAAAAGAAAAATCTGGAAATCACATTGCATGATTTCTGAACAATTTATCTGTGAATTACTGTGTCAAATAAGTATTTGATCACTTGAGTCAAAACATTTAAATATTTGGTACAGAAGCCTTTGTTAACAATTACAGAGGTCAAACGGTTCCTGTAGTTCTTCACCAGGTTTGCACACACTGCAGGAGGGATTTTGGCCCACTCCTCCATACAGATCTTCTCTAGATCTGTCAGGTTTCAGAGCTGTCACTGAGAAACGCGGAGTTTCAGCTCCCTCCAAAGATTTTCTATTGGATTTAGGTCATTTAGATTTAGGAGCATTTGGACAGACAGTGATATTAATTTTGTTTGCAAACAAACAAGAGTCTTCAGGGTGTACGTCAGATGTCTTAAATGAGGAAGACTTTAATGCTTTACATTAAGGAGGAGGAGAAATTGATGTTTTCTGAAAAATATAAAGTGAAATATTTCTCTTGTCAGCGATGAAGTAGGTGGTGGTCGGCCCTTAGTCCACGGCTGGGCGCAACCTGAAAAAGTTACATGAGCCCTCCACCCACAGTAGGTGCCGTAGCAGTTGGGTGCAATGTGTGCTGGGCGGCAGCCAGGGGCGAAGACCCTGGCGGACCAGTCCCTTGCTACAGAGACTAGCGACTGGGACGAGGCATGTCGCATCTCTGGTGGGAACGGAACCTGAGATAGTGCATGAGGTTGAAAAGTACCTGCTGGGGGTTAGCATAACCTTCTTTTAAAAAGAAGTGTAGAGTTGGGAGGGGGGCATGGGGGTGCTGAGAGGCAGTGCTTCGTTTAACATCTCTGAGCTTTCCCAATCACAACTATCTCTACTGAATTTTGGCTCCGTCTAAACAGTTCTTTGAATTTTGTGGCTTTTTCGCTCATCATTTTTAACCAATCCTGAGTAGGGATTCAGAGCACCGTATGAAACAGGGCTGCTGATGAACTCGTCTGCATTAGCGCTGTCCTCTGTAATCTGATGGAGACTCTGCAGTCCCATTTGCACAAGGCAGCACTTCTATTTCCCAGGGCCATAGGTTATAACTCTCTTAATTAGATTTAGAGGCTGATGTTGATCTTCCTCTTTCACAGAGGGATAGTGAGTCTGTGTAAGTGGATTTCTCATCCTGGTGTCTCCATGCTGACGTGTCTCTTGCAGGCTTCTGTGCAGCTTGCAGGTGACGATTAGACTCAGAACTGCCCAATCAGATGCAGTCAATGTGATCCTTGTTGTTAACAGCCCAAAAACTTCACTGACTTTCAGCTGGTAAAAACAGAGCTCAGTAGCTCAGTAATTAAATGCATAACCCCAGACTCTGGAGGAATTTCATTGCTCCTCCAGAGTTTCTTCATCAGGTCTCTGCACTCTACATATACGCATCTGATGCCTCTTGGGTGTCACTGCAGACACCCTGTAGCATCTGACAGCTGTCTGACTGAACACGGAGAGGTTATAGGATCTCATGGTCATGTTAATGGAAAAAAGGTTCTTGTTTTTTCTCAGCTGATTTCTCAAATGAATTTTCAGGCTATTTTATTGTGCTGTTTATTTGGGCTCTATCTGCACCTCTAACCCGTAACACCTCAGAAGGCAATAAACGGCTGATTAGTGTTTCTAATCGGCTGTGCCCCCCGCTGTCTGATTGGTAAATGTTAGGGGTAGGGCAACCTCAAGGAGGAGCCCCACCTCATGGCTCAAACTGTCAGCTAAGGGTGTTGGGCTTTAGCTGAAATTCAGGCAGTCGAGAGCTTCTGGTTTCTCACCGTTGGCTGACTTTGGGAGAGGAGGAGCCGTTTCACATGGATCAGGTTAAAGTCAGCGTCATTCTCATTGGTCAAAGCGAGAGCTTGCCTGAAATGTCTTTATTGATGTTTCCTGCTTTATTAACGGGTTGGTGAGGATCCCCATGCTGAGATTTTGAAATGTCAGTCTAAAAGCTTCTCAGTGCAGACTGGTTGTTGTGTGGAGAAGCACCTGACTCTCTCGGAGAGTCTTGCTCCAGTACGGCTGTGGAGCTGACTTTTATTGTGATTATTTATTATTCCGGTTAAACAAACGCAAATAAAATGAATTAAGGCATGCAGCCTCCAGCTCCCCCGTTGTCACTGCCCTGTGTTGTCACCGGTTTAAATACAAATAACCTTTTTGATATCATTTTCTAATACACTCACAAACACACACACACACCCTGTCTTAAAAAGTTAACATTTTTGGTCATCTCTCTTACATGTCATTCATCCCCCACAGTGTTTTCCTCACCCCCAGCTGGTCACTGCAGATGGCCGTCCCTCCCTTAACCTGGTTCTGTTGCAGGTTTCTTAATGTTATAAAGGAGTTTTCTTTACCCACTGTCACCAGTGTTTACTTATAGATGATTGTGTGATTGTCAGAAATTTCTCCTGAAAGCTATGGGGCCGTTATCCTGCATTTCTCATGAAATGAAACGAGTGACATCTTTGAGCTGCATCAAAGCTGGACCAGCAGTACAGTTTTGCACTATTAAATCGTAATTATATTCATACAGTCCTTTTGTTGCATTGAAATTTCATAAGTTTCAAAGTTTGACAGAAGAAAGTTACTGACCTTGATATCCTGTGCAGCTCAGCAGTAAAGTGGGAACTGAAAGGAGGCAACAGTCACGTTATTTAGATTTTTCACACTTGGAAAAAGCAGAAGTTCTGAACTTCCACAACACTACCACCCACTCTTTTCTCTTCACTCTTTCTCTGTGAGACTGTTGCTGATCTACTTCAGATCATCAATCCCATCCTAATATTAAAGCTAAATGATTCATACTCACCTGGTCTCAGGGGACCCATTTATGGTCAGGGTTACTTTCATCCACTTGCTTTCTTTCTTTTTTTTTTTTTTTTTTTTAAATCTATCAATGTGTACATCTAGGTCCTGCTCTCCTAAGGTTTTCCACTGGTGAATGCCAGAAATAGGCCACAAAAATACAGTACAGTAAAAATACAGTAAAATGTATGAAGGTGAAGGAATTTTCCGTATTAGTCATTTACAGGTATTTTTCTGTATTTTTCAACTACTGCAATGCATTGTGGGAAAAAGAACCCGAAAAGGAGGGAAAAGTAAGAGCAAGAGCAGCCATTAGGCTTCTTTTAGGCTTCATCTGGATTTTGGAGTTGGAGAAACTGCCTTCAAATTTCTGTGGTAAATATTAAAACTCATATTTTCTTTTATTAAAATAAAATTTTTCAAAAGACCTCTCATTTTTATTTAGAAAGAATTGTTAATTGTTATTTGTTAACTGCTTCACGCTGTCTCCAGATAAGTCAGGCATATTTTGCTGACTCATTTTTAAAATAATCGTTGTTTAAGTTTAACATGACTTAAGCTTTCCATTTTAGTTAATGTTAAAATCATTTTTGCTAAGATACCACCAGTATTGCCCTCCAGTGGCAGGCAGTTTTCATAAATACTATAGTTAGCTGTCTGCGTCTCTCTGGGTATTACACAGCTGTGACAGCTAAGGTCAGCGATGTAGGTAACTGGGAAAAGTGAAAAACTTCATGGTTCTACTAATGTATAGAGAGGAAGAAATTATTTTAGGACTCTAATAAGTAATATAATAATACCTATGTTTTACAGCTGGCTCTACTGTACACTTTAAAGGGTTTCAGGCAAATTTACACTAACCCTAATTTAAGTCTCAGAACTTCCTGGCTGACGCTAACAAATGCTAATGTTAGCCTCTGATTTGGGACTTTAGCTAGCTGACCAGCATAGATTAATTTGGTGGTTAACAGACTGTAGTGGTAATATTATTTAGTTTCACCTCAGCACATTTACAATTATGTCTATTTTATATGCCTTGTTGGGGATGGTGACATACTATAAACTGTAATGTCTATATCAAGCTTTTAGCCTTATATAAGCAGAGACATTTGTGTCTTTCTTAAAAATTCAGATCCTTAGATTATTTGAGAAGCCATCACTAATTGAAGCACTCTAAACCCTGCAGAGGAAAATTTTTACTTATTTCACATGTGATCACACATTTTGGTTTTCCAGGGCAGAGCAATGAAAAGGAAAGTGAAAACGAGTGAAAAAAATGATGAAGATACAAGCTGGTGATGATCCAGAGCAGCTGCTCTCAGGAAATGAGAAAAAACCTGATCACCTTCTCTACAGAAACAAGGTGAGTTTAATGTTGTGGTTGATTTAGTTTTTCAAGGTATGTATGTTTCTTTAATTACAAACTGCTTATGTTGATACAGAATGCTGTTATGTGTATACAGCTCTACATGTATTATAATCCTCTGTAGGGCTGTTTGATATGATAGATATCGGATGATGAAATGAAAACATCTATCGTTTCATATTATATGCTATTTTTTGTTTCGTGATGTCACAAAATACACTGTTATGGCAATATTTTTTCATCATTAGATGGTCACCATGTGGATGCATGCACAGAAAATAGCAGCATGACCAGTAAACTTCCAGGCTGGACGACTGTAATTCATTATTATCAGGATGTCTTAAAAACTCACTGAAAAACCTTCGGTTAATCCAAAATGCTGAAGGAAGAGTCCTGACAGGGACTAGAAAGAGAGAGCATATTTCTCCTGTATTGGCTTCCCTTCATTGGCTTCCTGTTAAATCCAGAATTGAATTCAAAATCCTGCTTCTTGCCTACAAGGTCTTAAATAATCAGGCCCCATCTTATCTTAATGACCTTGTAGTACTCTAAGGAGCTTGCAAAGAAAAGCATCTGGACTTCTTTGAGTTGCTTGAAGACGTTTCACCTCTCATCCGAGAAGCTTCTTCAGTTCTAAGGTCAATTGGTGGGGAGTCACAGATTTAAACCTAGTGGGAGTATCCCCCCAAAGAGGGACAAAGGACCCCCTGATGATCCTCTAATCACATGAGCCAAAGTGTGAAAGCAGGTGTGGGTCCCAATCAGCCAGGATTTCTGGTGAGCTCATTGTGAAACCTGGCCCCACCCTATCATGCGAATTCCTGAGGTCAGATGGCCCAGGGTGTGAGTGGGCGTTAAGGCGTCTGGGAATTGATCTCAAAACTGGATTATAGATGGCAGACAGTTGGTGTCTTAAACCACCACCTCT
The DNA here is from genome assembly GCF_057382095.1 of Aulonocara sp. 'chitande type north' Nkhata Bay. Taxonomy (NCBI): domain Eukaryota; kingdom Metazoa; phylum Chordata; class Actinopteri; order Cichliformes; family Cichlidae; genus Aulonocara; species Aulonocara sp. 'chitande type north' Nkhata Bay. Next base: position 11,546,871 of record NC_141346.1, read on the forward strand.
GTTCAAAGATGGTCGCTCACAGTGGACATAGATGCTTCTTTCAGTCCTCTTTCAAACCATCTGTCCTCTCTGTCCAAAATGTGAACATTGGCATCCTCGGAAGAGTGTCCTTTATCCTTAAGATGCAGATGGACTGCTGAGTCTTGTCCTGTGGAGGTGGCTCTTCTATGTTGTGCCATGTGCTTGTGAAGTGGCTGTTTGGTCTCTCCAATGTAGAGGTCTGGGCATTCCTCGCTGCACTGTACAGCATACACCACATTGTTAAGTTTGTGTTTAGGAGTTTTGTCTTTCGGGTGAACCAGTTTTTGTCTGAGCGTGTTGCTGGGTCTGAAATACACTGGGATGTCATGCTTGGAGAAAACTCTCCTGAGTTTCTCTGATACACCGGCTACATAGGGGATGACAATGTTGTTGCGTCTGTCCTTCTTATCCTCCCTCGCTGGTGTCTGATCTTCTTTTCTGTGCATTTTTGCTGACTTTATAAACGCCCAATTAGGATAGCCATAAAGACCTGGATGGCCGCTAACTTTCTGCTTCTTAATTCAGATAAAACCGAGGTTATTGTACTCGGCCCTGAAAAGCTTAGAAATATGGTATCTAACCAGATTCTTACTCTGGATGGCATTACCTTGGCCTCCAGTAACGCTGTGAGGAACCTTGGAGTCATTTTTGACCAGAACATGTCCTTCAATGCACATATTAAACAAATATGTAAGACTGCGTTCTTCCATTTGCGCAACATCTCTAAAATTAGAAATATCCTGTCTCAGAGTGACGCTGAAAAACTAGTTCATGCATTTATTACTTCCAGGCTGGACTACTGTAATTCATTATTATCAGGATGTCCAAAAAACTCACTGAAAAGCCTTCAACTAATCCAAAATGCTGCAGCAAGAGTCCTGACAGGGACTAGAAAGAGAGAGCAGATTTCTCCTGTTTTGGCTTCCCTTCATTGGCTTCCTGTTAAATCCAGAATTGAATTCAAAATGCTGCTCCTCACATACAAGGTCGTAAATAATCATCTTATCTTAATGACCTTGTAGTACCATATCACCCTATTAGAGCACTTCGCTCTCGCTCTGCAAGCCTACTTGTTGTTCCTAGAGTATTTAAAAGTAGAATGGGAGGCAGAGCCTTCAGTTTTCAGGCCCCTCTTCTGTTGAACCAGCTTCCAGTTTGGATTCAGGAGACAGACACTATCTCTACTTTTAAGATTAGGCTTAAAACTTTCCTTTTTGCTAAAGCATATAGTTAGGGCTGGACCAGGTGACCCTGAATCCTCCCTTAATTATGCTGCAATAGACGTAGGCTGCCGGGGAGTTTTTCCTTTCCAGTCACCTTTCTCACTCACTATGTATTAATAGACCTCTCTGCATTGAATCATATCTGTTATTAACCTCTGTCTCTCTTCCACAGCATGTCTTTATCTTGTCTTCCTTCTCTCACCCCAACCGGTCGCAGCAGATGGCCCCGCCCCTCCCTGAGCCTGGTTCTGCCGGAGGTTTCTTCCTGTTAAAAGGGAGTTTTTCCTTCCCACTGTTGCCAAAGTGCTTGCTCATAGGGGTCATATGATTGTTGGGTTTTTCTCTGTATGTATTATTGTACGATCTACTGTACAATATAAAGTGCCTTGAGGTGACTGTTGTTTTGATCTGGTGCTATATAAATAAAATTGAATTGAATTAAAGATGAGGCAGAACCAGGTAGCTTCAAACAGAAGGACCTCTGTAGCATGGACATGGTTTGGTTCTGAAAAGTTTGACACAAACCAGAAAACTGTACTGCGCAAATTATGCTGCAAACTGTTCCCCACCACAGATTCAAACACGACAAACCTCTTCTACCACCTATGCAAGAATCACATGAAAGAGTCTGGAGAGAGTTTATGAATGAGAAGCAAAAAAGAGTCGTCAGGTGATCAAAATAAACCTTAGACTAAAACATTAGAACAGGTTTTTCTCCGCAGCACACCATGTAATAAATACAAAGAAAATGGCGGCTGTTACAACTTATGTCTAAAAATATACAGTTTCGTGCATCAGTCAAAACACTCAACTCCAGGTACACAACGCCCAGCTGAAAACACTTTACACAGGTCGAGTTGCCCGAGATTCACAGAGTTTAAAGAAAATGCACTATCTGGTGATATTTAATCTCCAGAGACCCAGGAAAAATGTGTTTTGAATTTGACTTTTTTTTTCATATAAATCAAGTATTGGGTTGGTAAAAAACACATTGCAAAAACAATTTTCTTTTTAACTAATTTTATTAACATTTTACAACATGTGCACTTCAGTGCACAACGGGAGTTCATTGATCACGAATGTGAAACTAACAAAATTCAAGAGCTATTTAAGAAAATTAAATGCTCCACGGAACTCTTTGTAAGAAGGATATTAAAACATATTTAAATGACAATATCATAAAAAAGTAGATCACGGGTCAACTTCATTGACACTTTCCCAAATTTCAGGAACACCTTCTTTATATCTGTTCAGTTTTATTCATGTAGCACCACTTAAACAGTCAACAAATCTTGACTCAAAGTACAGTAAGTATTGTAAGCTTTGTGACCCTTCAAAAATGTTCACACCAATGTGAGTTGCATTTCAGTACTCAAAGTGAGTGGCTATAACTGACTACGTGTGTACTGTATCATGAGTGGACAGACATGGATGTAAACCACACCTTAACTGTTTGGCTGAGGCAAAACTACCACGAGGCAGTGATTCTAACTTAATATTCTGGATATTATTAAATGTGAACATATCGTTAAATATTAAATTTTTTGTTTGTCAGGTAGCCACTTGAATGAATTTAAATGAACACATTTACATGAAGGTAACCTGGTTTCAAGGAAATAAAAATGCTCAAATTTGAAAGTTTGTGCATTATTTTGTCTGTGTATTAGCTGTTTAGTCATTTTATGATGAGATGGATGCTGTCATCATATTTTAGTATAGTTTTTGAGTTGAGAGAATAAAATAATATTTAACATTAATTGTACCAATGTTGTTGTGTGCTAAGCACTACATTTAATGAACTACAGTGAAAAGATGTGCCTGTAAATGGTAATATAAAAAGAACTTTCAATTTTTCTATTACGGAAAATATCAGTTAATGATACAGAAAATATGCTGTGAATAAACCGAATTTTCCGTTTTATAACTGAAGGAAATGTCCATAAATAATAGAGAGTACACTGTAAATCGACAGAATTTTCCGTTTTATCATTTACAGAAAGGTCCGTCAACTTCCGTAAAAAAACAGAAAATTTACTGGCAAAAAAATTACCAGAAAATTTTCAGTTTTTCTACAGATTTTTTTTTTTTTTACAGTAATCTTCGTCACTACCTTGTGGAGATTAACAGGTCAAAGTTCTTTTGAAACTGGAAACATTGCTGCTATCAAAAGAGTCTTAGGGCGGAAGATGTGTTTGAACTTCCTTCTCCCTAGGACTAGTTGAGAGGGAAACATTTATTCATTTATCCATTTATATAATTAAAGCATCCATTCAGTGCAGATACAATTCTTTGTTTTCTTATCATGAAGTTGACTTAAAGGAAAATCATGTTTTGAAAACTCTTCAACATTAATTTATTTATTTTAGACAAAGAAAAGTCAAAACATCACTGAACAATTTTAGAAATACTGCTGGTACTGAAGCTTCAGACCAGCTAAAGCTGGGCAGACACTGTGCAATTTTTTTTTCAGTCAAGTTATTCAGCTCCTGCTCAAACTGTACGACTGAATCGCAGGGGTTAGAAGTTCATACGTCAAGATGCAGGGTCTCACACTATACGGCCCGATCCTCTGATGCGACCTGAGTGCTCACACTGTGCATCCAAATTTTAGCTTGTTAACATAAAGTGGTAGAAGTTCTACAAGTTCTGCCTTCATTGTTTGTGTCCAGATCACATGCTGCACTGCCATGCTGATTCATCTTTTTCACTTCTGCTTCTGTGTTACATGCGCAGTGTGAGACGTTGCGTTAAATCGGCTTGTGGCCTCGCATCAACAGTGTAATACCCTCACAAGTGGCAACCAGGATTTCAAACAGGTTTGATTTTCTTGTGAACATACGATCTCTAATCGGGAGCTGGTCGTGAGGTGTTAATTGCTTCTCAGTACCCCATGTATACTACACAATGCACAACACATGATTAAGGCGGAACTCGGGCTCATCCCCAAAATGGTCGCACAACTGAAAAATCATCTCAAAATGGGCCAAAAATCGCACAGGGTATGCCCAGCTTAAGCTGGAGAAGACAACAGAACTGCAGCCATGTTTTCTGTTAAAATGTTTAAGGTAATTATTACGTCTTGTACATACAGATAAAGGAACATATTGTACTTACAGAGAAGTGACAGCAGATGTATTTCCTTCATGGTTTTTCTTGGTAATGGTATCGAAACCTCAGCTCAGCTTTAAAGCCCTTCTCTTTCCTGTGACAGACTCCGTTGTGGTTTCATCATATTTCCTGGTTTTTTCCTTTGTTTGGTGGCAGTAAAAAATGATAAAAAAAAAAAAACAGAGAATAGAAAACAATAATACAAATATATGAAAACGTTTATGATGCACTCGCTGATGGGGAAAATAGCGTGAAGGAAACAGCCTGAAGTTTCTATTTAGATCAGAAAGATTCTGTACTAATTGTTTTTACTTTTTAAAACTATTTGTCCTAAAATTCTCACGCCTGTGGCAGCAGTCATGTGGCGTAGGTCACTGGACTGTCCTCTTCTTGTGTTTAGATGTTGCACTGTCACGTGACGTGACTTAGACACTTTGAGGGTTGTTAAGTTGTTTACATAATATTTATATTTGCACCAGTTGTTGTTTTTGTTGTTGAGAAATTTAATTGTAATGTATGTATTATAGTTTCTCAACAGCATTTGTTTGTTTTAATTTGTTTACTGGCTTGCGTCCACTTTAAGATTTTTCGTTAAAAAAAAAAAAAAAAAAAAAAGATAACTAAACCACCACGGCAGATCCGATGGTATTTTCATCCTTCGCAGCATCATTTATTCTTACAATAATCACACGGTTTCTGTAACAGTACATTCAACGGCTGCAGCTCTCCAGCTGCCAGCCATACACATCACCACCAACAACAACACAAGCAGAGCACAAGTTTTAAGCCAGCAAGGCTTGATTGTAGATGCCATGCACGGCCGGCTGCTGGGCAGGCGGCTGTCATGCAGGAGCACACAGAGAAGAGAGGCTAGAGAGAACAGCACGCCGGCCTCCTGCTTGACCTTCCGGATGAGGCAGGTGCAGTAGATCTCCTGGGGAGGGGAGGCAAGAGAGGTCCCCACAATCCTCTCTGCTGCTCTCACTACCCATTGTCATTTTTTTCCCGCAGGACCCAGTGCAGGAGTCATACCACACAGTGATGCAGTTGGTGAGGATACTCTCAATGGTGCCTCTGTAGAAGGTGCTTATAATGGGGGTTGAATCTCTTGCGCTTCTCAGTTTCCAGAGTCGCTGTTGGTCTTCTCCACATTCAGGTTGTTGTAGCTGCACCACCCTGCCAGATGGTTAACTTCACCCTTGTAGTAGATCTCATCATTGTTGCTGATGTGACCTACCACAGTTGTTTTGTCAGCAACTTGATGAAAAGGTTGGAGCTGTGTGATGGTGTGCAGTCGTGGGTCAGCAGAGTGAAGAGAAGCCAGCTCAACACACATCCTTGAGGAGCCCCCGTATTCAGTGTTATTGGGCTCGAGGTGTTGCTGCCGACCCGTACTGTCTGCTGTCTTCATGTCAAGAAATCTAGCAGCCTGTTACAGTGGCTTCCAAAAGTATTTGCCCCCCTTGAACTTTTCCACATTTTGTCACATTACAGCCACAAACATGAATCAATTTTATTGGAATTCCACGTGAAAGACCAACACAAAGTGGTGCACACGTGAGAAGTGGAACGAAAATCATACATGACTCCAAACATTTTTTACAAATAAATAACTGAAAAGTGGGGTGTGCGTAATTATTCAGCCCCCTGAGTCAATACTTTGTAGAACCACCTTTTGCTGCAATTACAGCTGCCAGTCTTTTAGGGTATGACTCTACCAGCTTTGCACATCTACAGACTGAAATCTTTGCCCATTCTTCTTTACAAACCAGCTCCAGCTCATGGTGTTTTCAGAGTGATGTGCAGTGTTAGTTTTCCACCACACATGGCATTTTGCATTTTGGCCAGAAAGTTCCATTTTGGTCCCATCTGACCAGAGCACCTTCTTCTTCTGGTTTTCTTTAAACAATGGCTTTCTTCTTGCCACTCTTCTATAAAGGCCAACTTTGTTCAAAGTCACCGTGGGCCTCTTGGCTGCATTTCTGATCAGCGCTCTCCTTGTTCGGCCTGTGAGTTTAGGTGGACGGCCTTGTCTTGGTAGGTTTACAGTTTTGCCATACTCCTTTCATTTCTGAATGATGGCTTGAACAGTGCTCCGTGGGATGTTCAAGGCTTGGGAAATATTTTTGTAGCCTAAGCCTGCTTTAAATTTCTCAGTAACTTTATCCCTGACCTGACTGGTTTGTTCTTTTTTCAGTTTTGTTTGATTCCATTAATGTGGGGGGGCTGGTTGACCTCTGATGACCTCTAGAATTTTCTTGAATATCTTTAAAATGATAGCAGCACAAATGAAAATTTTTGCAGCACAAACCAGCACAAACGTTTGATACCGCTTTTGTTGGATTTGAAGAAGGTCTAACTGGTTAACGTAGAAAACAGTTAAGCTGGAAAACCGGGGCTGTGAGCTCGCAACATTTCAGCTGACTGTTAGCAGAGCTAGCGACATCTCTGAAAACCTTGGAGCACTTTTGCAAATATGTTCTTTGTTGACAACCTGACCAGACATGTGGAGATTATGTCATTACATTTGCAGATAAAACATTATTAAAAGCATAGATTGTTACAGAAAATGGGGTATTTTAAAACTTTAATTACAGTTTAGCCATCACCATTGCTGCTTGTGATTTGAAATGCATTCTGGAATACTTGGCTGCACCAAGTGAACACTACCAGCAGGTCATAGCAATCGATTATCTAGGATCAACCTGTCTTGACTTACTGTGCACGGCAACCAAGAAAAGCTCAAGGCTGGGTATTGTCACTGATTTCTGTAACTGATTCGATACCTGTTTGGTTCAGTTTGAACTAAGACAATTAGAAATATTATAATTCTGATCATTTATCAGTACATATCAATATGTTATATCTGTGTATAAAAACAAAGCTGACACTTCGCATCTCTTGTGTTTCTCTCGAGTCATTTCCCAAGCAATTCTGTGCTATGTTTAAAGTAACCGGCTTCCTTGCTGACCTTCCACACTCTCTCCGTGCTCACCTGGTTAGCTCCATTGCTGCTGCACTCATTTCTCCTGGCTGCTCACCAGTAAGCAGTGTTGGGGAGTAACGGAATACATGTACCGCCGTTACGTATTTAAAATACAAAATATGAGTAACTGTATTCCGTTACAGTTACCGTTTAAAAAGGTGGTATTCAGAATACAGTTACTTTGTTGAAATAAATGGATTACACTGCGGTACTTTCCTGTTTCATGTTGTCGCGGGTCAGGACTGTTTGGGTTTTGTTTGACAGCTACGTTCTGTTGTTCCAGGCGGCAGCGTTACGGTTGCCATGGTTACAGGGCGACGCTCTCTCTCTCTCTCTGCGACTGTGTGTTTCCTGGGTGAGAGAGCTCCTTTTCGTTGTTGTTGTTGTTGTTGTGCTAAGCTAACAGGCAGAATGCTACAAGCATAGCTCTAAAGAATGTAGCATCATGGGCAGTGTAGTCCGTGTTGCAGGGAGAATGCACTGCCATACACGTTAGGTGTCTGTGAGCGCGAGGAGGGAGAAAAAGGGGAGTGGAAAGGTACGAGCAGTCATCGAGGAAAAACGGGAGCTGGAAGCATCTAAATATAATAATAACCACTTCAGCCAAGAAGAGAGCCTGACGAGCCCAGTTGTAAGTAAGCTATTAAGACTCGACTGTACACCGTGTTCGTGTTTTCCTCCGAAAACAATAAGTTCCGTTGGAGCAGCCTTTCAACGCCTCTCTCTGTCTCTCGCAATAAAAGTTGACCCACACAACAAAGTAAAGCTATTTTTCGGCTACGAGCCGACAGGGACCCCGCCGTATTAGTCAGAGGTCCCTTTACTACAGTTCGGAGTCGCGGACCTTCAGTAATAGTAATAAATCACACAGCAATAGTACATTCACGTTGTTGTAAAAAACATGATAATATATTAAGTAATCCAAAGTATTCAGAATACGTTACTGTCATTGAGTAACGTAACGGAATACGTTACAGAATACATTTTGGGGCATGTATTCTGAAGGATGAGAAGTTGGGGAGAGAGGGATAGAGAGAGAGAGAAAAAACCCCCAGAGAATCTGCTTCAAAACCTGGCGACAAAAACCAAAACCACACAGCAGAGAAACAACAGCAACAACTAACTTATGCATAAATAACAGTAAATAATAAATATTAAATATTAATGAACAGTACACACTAATTGAGACCCAAGCTCCCCTCCACTCCCCAGCAACAGAGGTCCAACAGAGCCAGAGGGGCCAGGCTCTGCCAAGCACCCCCAGAGGAGCAATCTGCCACCAGACCCAGGTAATGGTTCCCTGTACTCTGGGATTGGGACAAGCAAACTCCCCCTGAAATGTCCTCCGCCTCCAGCGCCTTGCTAGGGTTGATATTCAGACTAAACTCCTCTTCAAAATTACCACGCAGACAAGGGGGATTGACTTTGCCGCCTTTACTTAGGCCAGTTGAAGAAGGGTAAAACTGAGAAAACAGCATGAAATCCTCTTAGAAACCATAAACAAGGACAAATAAACAATAGCAGTACAAATAACTTGATTGGCCAAAAGCGTTAGCTAATTCTTTCTTTACAAATGCTTCTATTAAGTAAACACTCAATCACACTTGTTCAAATAGATTTTTGTTCATTAGCAGTGTTGGGTAAGTTACTTTAAATTAGTAACTTAGTTACATTACTAGTTACTTCCATCAAAAGTAATTCAGTTATGTCAAGTTACTTGTTACTTTCAAAGTAACTAGTTACTAGGGAAAGTAACTTTGATTTTACTCAGACTTCTCTTGTTAATGTGTTGCTTCCCTAACTGGATGCCCAGCCAGACTGCCAGTCTTCTAGCTTGCTTACTTGCCACAAGTGCACTGTGCCACCTACCAATAGAAAGGAAAAGATAATGTGCATATTTCCACGAGAGAGATCCCACGCCTGGACCGTCATTGACTGCTGCCATGATTCTAGCCTACATCACAGCGTCATGTGCGCCTTTTACATCCAACACAAAAACTGCAGTCGTGGTGCTTTGATTGTACTCAGAACTCGGAAATTCTGCCTTCTGAATAGGAAGATGCAGGTAACACCAGACTGCAGAACAAGAGAGAAACAAGAGAGTGTCAGTTAACTTGACACTCGGACGGGCGGCCACTTCGGGTCTCTCCTCTTGCCTCCACTTTCCCTCATTTTGTTGTATTTATCCGCGACACCTTAAAGGCCGGTCCGTGAAAATATTGTCTGACATTAAACTGGTCCGTGGTGCAAAAAAGCATGGGGACCACTGCTGTACAATACAGAATGCGTTTAGCCTGTCGAATTTACATAAATCTTCGATCGCTAGCAGTGTTACTCTGAAGTGCAGGTGTGCCTTTGAAACCCACACCTGCACTTGGTTTCAAGGTTCAAGGTTCAAGGTTCAAGGTTCTTTATTTGTCACATGCATAGTTATACAAGTATAACACACAGTGAAATGAAGCCTGACACGCTCCTCGACATGTGCAAAAATTTGGGGGGGGGTGTAGAGGAAGACTGGGTGAATGTGCAGTAGTAGCAGCAAGCAGGTGAATTCTGTACATTAGTATGAATAGACATCTGACTATTTTACAGGATAGACAATATAAATATATTTAAAATTAAAGGAATTGAAGTGTACATTGTGCCTTGGTTTAGAGTGTCTGGAAGAGAGTCCTGTCTCAGTCAATTATAGATGATGTGAGAGGGCGGGTGTGTGTGTTTAGGGCACGGATGGCTTGGGGATAGAAGCTCCTCTTGAGTCTCTCTGTCCTTGCCCGGATGATGCGGAACCTTCTACCAGATTGCAGAAGTTGGAACAGTTTGTTGCCAGGATGGGACGGGTCCTTCAGTATCTGCGCTGCTCTAGTCCGGCATCTCCTGGTGTAGGTGTCCTGAAGCGGGGGGAGAGCAATCCTGCAGCAGCGTTCTGCTGTACGGATCACTCTCTGGAGAGCTTTTTGGTCCTTCACACAGCTGTTCCCAAACCACGATGTCATGTTCTGTGTGAGGATGCTCTCCACAGCGCCTGTACAGAAAATCCTGAGGATCTTTGGAGAGACCCTGAACTTCCTCAGTTGTCGTAGGTGATACCGGCGCTGCCTAGCCTTTTTGGTCTGGACCTGAATGTGGGCAGACCACGTCAGGTCTGAGGAGATGTGGACACCAAGATACTTGAAGGACTGCACCCTCTCCACTGGAGCTCCATTGATGATAATGGGCTTGTAGTCTCTGTGCTGACCCCTTCTGAAGTCCACCACCAGCTCCTTGGTCTTGCTGACGTTCAGCTGGAGGTGGTTGTCCTGGCACCACGATGCCAGATTCTTCACTTCATCCATGTAGGCCGCCTCATCGTTGTTGGAGATGGCACCCAACACCACTGTGTCGACTGCAAACTTCACAATGGTGTTGGAGCCATGGGTGGCCACACAGTCTGAAGTGTAGAGGGAGTAGAGCAGTGGCGAGAGGACACATCCCTGAGGTGCTCCTGTGTTGATGGTGATGCTGTTGGAGAAGCACCTGCCCACCCTCACCACCTGAGTTCTGCCAGTGAGGAAGTCCAACACCCATGCACACAGACAGCTGTTAAGTCCCAGATCCCTGAGCTTTGTGAACAGTCTGCAGGGCACTATTGTGTTCATTCTATAATACTGGACTTATGTTTCTACGAAGGTTTGAACTCTAAGAGTGTTTAAACAAAAGAGAAAAGTGTGAAAATGTTCATGCCTGTCTGAGAAAAGTTTATAAAGCATGTAGTGAGGGGTTTTACAGTCTTAAAACATCTATAATAATTGTAAAAAGTAAAGCTGGCTGCTTTGCGGATTTCACCTACTGCGGGTTATTTTTAGAACGTAACTCCCACGATAAACGAGGGACTGCTGTATTATTAATAGCAGTGTCTGGGACATCTAATTGATTAACATCAACATTGATTATTATGCACTGTTATCTTTGTTCAAGGAGAGCAAAAAATATAAAACTATCTCTCAGCTTGTTTGTTGCCAAAAATGGCCACCTTCTGTGTATGTTCACAAAATGCTATAAAATGTGTATTTCTTAAAACATTTATCTACTTTTACCGACTTGACTCTTTAAATTAGCACCAGTCCTTTTCATCAAAAACCAAAATTTTATCTAAATTCTTTTTTTTTACTCTTTAAATGCCAGTTAGGTTATGTATTACCAGTAACTTTTCAGATAAAAAGGTGATAAAGTCCTAATGTTTTCATGAAGCTTCCTATTTATTTATTTTTTCATCTGAGCATCGGGGACAAGGCTGTCTTCCAATTGTTGAGGTCAGTGTGCGCCCCATTTCTTCCAGGATCACTCTTCATTTGTCTGTTTAAGAGGACTCCTACTACTGTGAACTGGTTTTTATGGGACAAAGGCATTGTATTCCAAGACATCTGGGAGATTGTAAAAATGAGTAGTGATGCCCTTCTTGCCATCTTTCCAGAAAAATAAATGATCTGGAAGCTGTTAGGCTTACTTACAGCAGTAGCACTTTCTGCACCTGCATAAACTCCAGGACACATTTCCTAACAGTTTGTTGCTGTATGTGCTGCAGCTTTAATATTTGCAGTTAATATTTTGGCTATGGTGTCTTGTTCTGAAATCTACAAGAGTAAAAGTGTTTTTAGCAGGTGCTTCAAAGCTAAGTTTGACTGGGAAACTCAAAGCTCAATAGTCTGTATCAACAGAAATTCACTGCAGCCTGTGTAATATTTGATGCATCATAATTTATTTCAGTCTATCTTGCAAATACATATTTGCGTTGCAATGTCATGCACAAACACACACAACTATTAGATCCTTAAGATCAAACCTGTGTCATTCTTTTGGTCCATTGCAGTTATAGTAAGCCATCAAACGCCACTATTTGAAACTAATTTTGAAAAATATTACATGAAATTGGTTGTTTGGCCAAAAATGGGTAAATGATGTAATTTGGTAAAAAAACAAACAAAACAACAGCCATAATTTTTATGTGTTGCGTTTAGAATGAAAGCAATTTTACCTACATTGCATGATTTACAACTGTCAATACCAAGGAATTTAAAAATGTCATAATAATGGGTTTTAAGTGGCCAAAAGCTGAAAAAAATCTACACATTTTCATTCCATTTGCATTAACACAGCAAAAATGGTCAAATAAAAAAAAGAAGTGAAGTGGCCATATGGCCAGCACAGGGCCCAGAGGGTTAATGCGTAAAATATATAAAAATATTATTGATTACTGGGTAATACATTATTGTTAATAGCAACTGTAAGCTTTTTATTTTGAAGTTACAAGTATAAAAAATGCTGTTACATTTACACTGTAATTTTTTACTATAAGTATGGACATTTTGTAATAAGTTTAATTGGAATTCTGTACACTGGAAAAAAACAACAACCCAACAACACATAAACAAACCAAACAAACAGCCAGTGCCTTCATCTGTCCATTAAATGTCAAACATCGCATTGACCTGTAGTCCCTGCTCATCACCACATGCTTTTAAAAAGAGCTCCATGTACCCTGCAAACTGAAAAACAAAGAAGAAGAAGTCCCTCTACACAAACACAATGCAGATGACAGGCCAGGCGCAAACATCTATTGATCTGTTTGAATGCCTCTTCATCATGTTAGCCTTGAAGTTTTTTTTGTAAGAAGACTAAGACCACAGAGAGGGCATTTCATTTTCATGGACTTTCCACAAGCCACAGTTTCATTGAGCACAGAGGGTAGAGCACATGAATGTTCTACCCAAGATCCAGAAAATGGTTTAGATGCTGGAGACAAGACATCAAGAGGGAGATGGGGCTCCACGGAGAGTTCAGTGGGGAGCAGTCCTGATAGTGGTGGCTGACTTGGCATTGAAGAATGCTGATATGACAATAAATGCCTTGCCATATCCCCACACTGCATGATTGTCATGTTACAGACACGGCAGTGAAAGTCCACCGGCATATCATTTTGTCTGTAAGAGAGAAAAAAAAAACCCATATGTAATTTAAATGTAGTTATATAGAATGCAATCAGTTTATCTAACAATCAGATTGCACATGTTAAAAAACATCCAAGCCATCCTCAATAATGAAAGCAAAATGGTGTGGATCACAAGAGCTGTCAAGACATGCGGTGAACAGGAAAACATATTTAATGAAAACACACTTTTTTCTCTTGCTGATGAATGCACTGAACTGTACAATGTGAAAAGCAACTTTTAAGTCAACAAAGAGACTGCAGAAGTGCTGAAAAGAAGTGCATATTTATAACTTTAACTATGAGATATATTTAGTACCAACATACCTTTGAAGGCAAAGCATTTTTAATGTGTCCATTTATATGCTCCTCGATCTTTGCCCTGACAGCAGGGCTGAAAGTGGGGCACAGAGGGCAGTGAAGGAGTCTTCGGCAACACGTGGTGCATTCCTGCAATTCTGGCTTTGAGGCAAGATTTCAAATTTATACGTGCATCTAAAACAGAGAGAAAAACAGATAAACATCATATACACATTTAAGTTCAGGTTTCAGCAGAAATAACACGTTACAGTTAGCATGTAAGAGATTTGGGGAGAAAATTCTTTACAAAAACATAAGTCAAAGTCAAAGTCAAAGTCAACTTTATTTGTCGATTCTGCCACATGTACAGGACATACGGAGAATAGAAATTGCGTTACTCTTCACTCCCTAGATAAATAGCAAATGAACATTTAAATATATTTAAATATAAAAGTGATTAAAAAATGCAAGTAAAATAATTAAAAAGTAAAAATTTAAATAAATACAATTTTACATATAACAAGAAAGCTATATAATATACAATATAATGGGTAAGTGACATTGAGTGTAAACCAGGCAGAGTAGTGCAAATAGGCAAATAGTGCAAATGGAGATTTGGTAATGTACGGTAAGAGAAAGTGTAACAACAAAGTCTTATGAGGTAATGGCAGTCCAATGCTCCACAAAGTGACTGGTAACTGGTGCAGGCCAGTGAGTGAGTCAGAGAGTGTGTGTGTTTGTGTGTGTGTGACAGAGTTCAGTGAGACCGTGGAGGAGAGAGGGGAGAGGGGGCAGAATCGGGAGGGAGTTAAGCTTCCTGACAGCCTGATGGATGAAGCTGTCCTTCAGCCTGCTGGTCCTGGCCTGGAGACTCCGCAGTCTCCTCCCCGACGGCAGCAGCTTGAAGAAGCTTTGCATTGGGTGTGTGGGATCAGCCGCTATGCAAAGGGCTTTTTTAGTGAGACGGGTGCTGTAAATGTCCTGGAGGGAGGGGAGAGAGACACCAATGATCCTCTCTGCAGCTCTCACTATGCGTTGGAGGGTTCTATGACAGGACGCATTGCAGGCTCCAAACCACACAGTGATGCAGCTCGACAGGATGCTCTCGATGGTGCCTCTGTAGAAAGTGTACATGATGGGGGCTGGAGCTCCTGCTCTTCTTAGTTTGCGGAGAAAGAAGAGACGCTGCTGTGATTTCTTGGCCAGTGCTGTGGTGTTGTACGTCCAGGAGAGATCCTCTGTGATGTGCACACCCAAGAACTTGGTGCTGCTCACTCTCTCCACAGACGCTCCGTCAATGGTCAGAGGAGCATGTTGGGTGTGCATTCTCCTGAAGTCCACAACAATCTCCTTCGTCTTCTCCACATTCAGAGAGAGATTGTTGTCAGCACACCACGTGGCCAGGCGTCTCACCTCACTTCTGTAGTCGGTCTCATCCCTGTTGCTAATGAGACCCACCACCGTTGTGTCGTCCGCAAACTTGATGAAGAGGTTGGAGCTGTATGATGGGGTGCAGTCATGGGTCAGCAGAGTGAAGAGGAGGGGGCTCAGCACACATCCCTGCGGGGCCCCCGTGTTTAAAATGATGGTGCTGGATGTATTACTGCCAACCCGTACTGCTTGAGGTCTTCCGGTGAGGAAATCCAACAGCCAGTTGCACAGTGAGGTGTTGAGCCCCAGCTGGACCAGTTTTTGAATGAGCTGTTGGGGGATTATGGTGTTGAATGCTGAACTGAAATCTATGAACAGCATTCGAACATATGAGTCATTTTTGTCCAGGTGTGTGAGTGCCGAGTGGAGTGCAGTGGAGATGGCATCATCGGTTGAGCGGTTGGGCCGATAGGCAAACTGGAAGGGATCCAGGGAGGGGGGCAGGACAGTCTTGATGTGTTGCATGACTAGTCGTTCGAAGCACTTCATCAGGATGGGAGTAAGTGCAACAGGACGGTAGTCATTAAAGCAGGAGGGAGATGACTTTTTTGGAACCGGAATGATTGTGGTGGCTTTAAAACATGTGGGGACGACAGCCTGGATGAGTGATATGTTGAAGATGTCTGTGAAGACATCAGTGAGTTCCACTGCACAGTCTCTCAGTGCACGACCAGGAATGTTGTCAGGACCCGGAGCTTTATGTGCATTGATCCTGCTGAGGGATCTCCTCATGCTGTCCGGTGACAGAGTCATCACCTGGTCACCAGGAGGGGGTGGGGTCTTCTGTGCAGTGGTGCTGTTTTGGGCTTCAAAGCGAGCAAAGAAAGTGTTCAGCTCGTTCAGCAGGGGGATAGTGCTATCACAGGTCTGTGGTGGGGGCTTGTAATCTGTGATGGTCTGAATGCCCCGCCACAGGCTCCGTGAGTCTCTGCTGTCTTTGAAGTGATGAGATATTTTCCTGGAGTACTGTCTCTTAGCCTCTCTGATGCCACGGGAAAGGTTGGCCCTAGCTGTCCTCAGGCTTGCCTCGTCTCCAACTCTGAAGGCAACATAATTTACAAGACACTTTTATTTGTGACATACGTATCTATTGACATATAACAGACAATTTAACAAAGGCTAACTAACATCTGGGCAATGAAAAAGCAGAACAGAATGGAATAGAGAGTATTAGTATTTATAAATATATAAATCTCTTTGTGACAAACTTTACAATGTTGATGCAGGTGGAATGAGAGACATGAATAAAGCACAATATGCAGTAAATGAAAAAATGTGCGGAGGGCTTTCGCTTTGGTGGCCTCAGAATCTCATCTATGATTTTTGCAGATGATGTGGTTCTGTTGGCTTCATCGGGTGAGGGCCTCCAGCTCGCACTGGAACGGTTCGCAGCCGAGTGTGAAGCAGCGGGAATGAGGATCAGCACCTCCAAATCTGAGGCCATGGTTCTCAGCCGGAAAAGGGTGGAGTGCCCACTCCGGGTCGGGGATGAGTTCCTGCCCCAAGTGGAGGAGTTCAAGTATCTCGGGGTCTTGTTCGCGAGTGATGGGAGAAGGGAGCCGGAGATCGACAGACGGATTGGGGCTGCAGCTGCAGTAATGCGGACGCTGCACCTGTCCGTCGTGGTGAAGAGGGAGCTGAGTGTAAAAGCGAAGCTCTCAATTTACCGGTCGATCTACGTTCCTACCCTCAACTATGGCCACGAGCTGTGGGTAGTGACCGAAAGAACGAGATCGCGGATACAAGCGGCAGAAATGAGCTTCCTCCGAAGGGTGGCTGGCCTCTCCCTTAGAGATAGGGTGAGAAGTTCGGCCATCCGGGAGGGGCTCAGAGTAGAGCAGCTGCTGCTCCACATCGAAAGGAGCCAGCTGAGGTGGTTCGGGCATCTGACAAGGATGCCCCCTGGGCGCCTCCTGGGTGAGGTGTTCCAGGCATGTCCCACTGGGAGGAGGCCCCGGGGCAGACCCAGGACACGCTGGAGAGATTATATCTCTCGGCTGGCCTGGGAACGCCTTGGTATTCCCCCGGATAAGCTGGAGGAGGTGGCTGGGGAGAGGGAGGTCTGGGCCTCTTTGCTTAGGCTGCTGCCCCCGCGACCCGGCTCCGGATAAAGTGGATGAAGATGGATGGATGGAAAAATGTGCATTGATGTCAGATAGTGAAAAGTAGTGAAGTGAATTTGTTAACGACCCTGATTTGAAAATGTAGGGCGTACAAAGTACAGATACTAAAACTAAAATGTAAGATGTAGAAGTATAAAGTAGGCACAAAAAAGTACAGCAGTAAAGTAAAGATACCAGAAACTTCTACTTAAGTACAGTAATGAAGTATTTGTACTTTGTTACTTTCCGTCTCTGATTCCAACAATAAATCATATTCTAATGCAAAATGTGTATTTTTTGTCATGTCGCCCACAGAAGGCCTTAATCCAGCTCTCTTACTTAACCCAGGGCCAGTAAACAGATATCTGTGTGTTTCTCTGCCATGAAGCACGATAAAAAAAAACAACCCAAAATTTAAAAATGACCATTGTTGTAACGCTAACAAAGTGCCAACATAATCAGTGTAAGCAAACTAGATGATTCCTAGAATTATGAAATTACTAACAGCAAATTTATATATGATAGACTCTCACAAAATTTAAGATCCGCTTGCAAGGTTTTCCACTGTATCCATGCAGGGAACGTATTTCCTCCTACTGTGGCGGTCACATGTTTCCGGTTACTGTGGAGGTCGCAATATGGCGCTCCCCAGTGGCTGCAGCCAGACCCTTCTCCGAGAAAATGCTAACTTCCTGTTTTAAGACCGGATGTGGGGTTGTACATTTCCGCTAGCTTTACTTTGCGATCAATCGCTACTGTGAAGATTTACTCCAAAATCATGTCCAAAACTCGAAAACGGAAAGATCGCGTTAAGTTACAAAGAGCAGAAGGTGGGAACACTCACCACTGTTGTGTCATAAAAAATCTAATGATCAATTTTGACGTTTAAAGCGTTTAGATCGATCAGTTGTTTACATCACTCAACACAAGCAGAACTGCATTACTGCAGCAGAAGACACATCGTCCACATTCAGAAGCACATCTCAGTATAGTGACTGGTCTCATGATTTAAACAGGCAAATGTTCAGCATTCAAACTACAGGTGAAGAATAGTCAAACCAGATGTTTCCCCTGTTATGTCGAGATCAGCTAGTCAAGTACACACCTACACAGCATGTTAACAAACCGTGAAAAAATAGCCACAAAAAAATAAATAAATGAATGATTGCTGGGAAGGGTTTCTATACATTAGTATTTACGAAGGCTATGTTGTGACTTACCTTTAAAATTGTTGTGGTCCCTCGCTATAATGCTGTTCACCTGCGCTGTTTCGCAGATTTCTTTAGTGCAGTTTTGCATGCTTTTTTTTTTTCTTTTTTACAGCGCATTGCGTTCTGCATCCTGATCGGCTGCAGACCACTGTCAATCTCCTCCGTGCCGTCTCTTCTGTACAGTACAGAATCGCTACATCGATCGCTGATTCATTGATTCATTAATGATTCATTGATGAGGAATTCTCTCGAAGCTGCTCTATTCCCATGTTCTGGACCTGAAACTAGGGTTTGATCTTTGGTTTCATTCTATAATACTGGACTTTCTACAAAGGTTTCAACTTTGAGAGTGTTTAAACAAGAGAGAAACGTGTGAAAACATTCATGCCTGTCTGAGAAAAGTGTATAAAGCATGTAGTGAGGGGTTTTACAGCCTTAAAACATCTATAATAATTGTAAAAAATAAAGTTGGCTACTTCGTGGATTTTACCTATCGCTGGTTATTTTTAGAACATAACACCCGTGATAAACGAGGGACTGCTGTATTACTGTACTGAGAAATATAGAATTTGAATCCTTTCTCTCTTTTGCTCTGAGGCGTGGGGGGAAAATATCGACAAGTCGATGAACATCATCTGATATATTCGGTAAATGCCCAAGACATCTTGAGAAATACAAATCACCATTTGATTCAGCCATTTGGTTGACTTGTTTTGGAAAACCCAACCGTAAACAAGGAGCGAATATCACACTGGAAACGAAGCGCTGTACAGGAGTTTCCCCACCGGAAGTAGCATATGCTAAGCTGCACAGGGTCTATTCAGGGGATTACATTATCAGGTGGATTACCGGGAGGAGGAAAACCCTCTAAAAAAACGGACGGAGCAGTGGAGCAGAATGATATAAAAAAACTGTATTACTAAGATATAATTTATTATACAAAAAGGGTCTAAAAGTTTAAAAGCAATTAAAACAACCCTGGCCAGGGAGAACACACAATAAAAACAAATAAAACATAACACACTAAAAGTTCAGTGGCGTACAGCCACAGAATTAAAATCCAGTCAATCGGAGCGGGGCAAGGAAAACCCGGCGGCGTCCCCGGCTGTCCTGTCAGTCTCTCCGCTCCGAAGTGCCCGGATGGGCAGAGCTCCTAACTCTGCCCGCTGCTTTTCTGTGGCACACCAGTACTATGGTCTCGCCGTAGGAGGTAGGTCGCTGTCCTGCTGCCAACTAATCCTCCACCGCAGTGTCCTGTTGAATTCTCCCAATTCTTTGAATCTTTGGGCTGAAGGAAGGACAATACTCGGTGTATAAATGCTCAATCAACAATCATTTATTTCCATACAATTCAACAGTAAGAGCATTACAACGTCCGGACGGGAGAGATGCCTGCAGAGGTTCGACAGCATGTCTCAAAATGGTGGCAACTTTCACAGACTTTTATAGCTAGTCACAGCCCCCCTCTTTGTCATAAAAGCTGCATCTTCACATGTTTTTCTAATTCTTAGCGAGCCTGGCTCCTGACCTTGCCTCCCTGTCTTTCTGTGTGAAATTGGAAGGGGGGTAAAGAATGTGGTTTTATCTCTTCTGCCCAGACACCTAGTCTCCCTCTTACAGCCTTCTTCACATGATTCAGCAATAAAACATCTCAAGAAAACAGTGTCAGACATTCACAGCTGATCAAGGATACAGAGTAATGCACACTTTGTCTAATGAACTACAAATGATTATGTTTCTTTTATTCAAGAGTATAATAGAGACTAAACTACATACATAGCACACCATTAGAACTAAAGGATAATATATGGCCTACAGCTGTTAAGCTAATTTACTACATTGACTACTGGTCATAAAATGGCATATGTTTAACTACTAGTCTTTAACAGTCCTCTGGACTCAAGCTATTCCAACAGCAGCACAGCTCTCACTACCTCTCCACACACCGGCCGTTCTATGTCCTCACCATGTACTGGTAGACCAACCCGCACCAACGCCGCGCCACACTTGTGGTGGCCGCGGCGGCCACCATCTACTCCGCTGCTGCTCCCCTTCTCCTGTCCGTCCAGGCCCTCTTATTGGGCCTCTGTGACCTCCCAGGTGTGCCCAGTTAGTAATCAGGGAGGGGTGGAGTCTCTCCAGGACAAGTCAAAAATAAATACAATAAAAGCATGCAATAAAACAAGAATAAAACACTATAGAATATTAAAACATTAACAATAATAAAACACAGCAACTCATGCGAGATAAAAACCTAGTTAACTTGTCCATTTCCACCCCGTGACAGAAGGATGCTTCAAATGCCATAGTTGGAGGCAATGACGTCACTGCGACGCGATGAAGGCTGTCCAAATTCGAAGAGCCTCCAAATGTGGCGACAAATGCGTTCTTCATTTCCCCGAATTTGAAGGATGGGTTGGGTGTATCCTTTGTGTCCTACCATATCCCAGGATTCATTGCAGGCCATACAGGAGATTTTTTTCTGACAACGATGGCGGTTGAAGCGGGAGAGGAAAACACTGTCAAATGTAAGCTCAAATGTTTTTCATGTATTGCCGCTTTCACACAGCCAATTTTGATTTTTTCAAATTAACCTTTTTGTGATATGTTTACGGGAATAAAGACCAAACGGCTCAATTTACTAAAATGAGGAGATAACGATCATCTCCTCAGTGGGGTGAAGAATTCGGCAACTGTGGCATGGCGGTAGGAGAATAAATCAATTTAGACATCATATGCATATGAGTATGGTTTTATTAACCCTCATGCTTTCCAGAACGTGTGGAGTCCAGACGGTATTCCTCGTGTGTTCTGCTGTGAAAACTCTTGGATTTAGGGATTAACATAGTTGCCATGGTTTCCTCTCTTCTCTTTTTTTGTGATCGGGACATTTCTGGAGAAGATGGGCCAGGGGAAATCATCTCTTTACAGAAAAAAAAAAAGAAATGGGATAACTTTTAAAAAATACAAATTATGTATGTGTGTTATTAAGAAGGCAATTATTAAATAAACAAGTTAATAAATGTGCAATTACTAAGAGTTGTTGTGTTGTTTTTATTTGTCTACTGTCATTTTTGATTTCCTCTGCCTTTAGGATTGCAAGTATCCAGGCTCAGAAGAGGGGGTCAGTGGGAATCCCAATGCTGCTACTTGGCCCTGGTTTGCCCTCATGGATGAGGTGATAGGACTGAGGCCTTCCATTAAGCCTCCTGTCCTAATTTCCTCACTCCCTGAGGACACTCCAGGGCCAAGCACAGCAGTGGGTGACCAAAACGAAAGCAATGAGGAAGCTGATCAGACACCCACAACAAGGAGAGAGAGGAAAAGAAACAGGGATGATGAGCTGCTAGACCTCATCAGAGAGGACATGAGGCAGCAAAGAGAGGCTGAGGAGAGAGCAGGGAGAGGATGGACAGACTGTTTTCCACTTGAAAGACTAGTTCCAAAATAAGTCATGTATTAAGACATTTATTTATTTGGATATATTTGTTATGTTGTTATATGTGTTGCATTAGTTTAAAAGTTTTATGTTATTAATACATTGATTAAAACAAACAGTAATTGTCACTGAACTCATTTTATTTACATGTATTTGTAACATGCACAAACATAAAGTTACCTTCGAACAATTTTACATGGATATTTATTTGATGGCAGTAAATAAATAACAATAACAATTAAACAAGAATATTTCTAATACACCAAGAATATTAAAAAAAAGGAAAAACAATATTTACAGTTGTTCACACAGGATTAACCTGATTGACCTGTTCCTGGACCATTTCTTTAACAACTGTAATAGATTACAGGAAGCCTCTGGCAGTGTTGCTGAATCTGCCCGAGCAAGATCAGACATGGATGGAGTGCTTCAACTGAGACCTGCGGTTTTTCTTTTCTGGTCGGCGAGTGGAGAATCACACAGGGTGGTCTGCAAAGAAAGCATCAGGATGCTTCCTCCTGCTGTCCACTGCATCGTCCATTCACTGGGTTTGCAGGGCTGGCTCACTCGACAGCTGCTACACCACTAAGATGTTTTCAGAAATATGTAAGCAGGAGATGGTGGATGCTATATTACTACTAGTATAATACTTGTAACTCTGTAGCAGACAACAGTTTGATAAGTGTAAAAAAAGAAACTAAAAGATTAGATTGTATAAGTTTCAAAGATATTTAGTTTATATATTTGATATAATACAGCACATGTTTATGACTGACCAGCCATAATGCAGTTACTGAAATTATCCATGAAATTAGCTAAGTAATTCCTAAATGTGTGTAGATTAAAGAAAATTATTTTAGCTGGATATGATTGTCTCTGATGAGCCTAAGGTACAAAACATGCCAGTGATGATGATAAAGTTTTTTTCTGGCTCATCGAGAATTAAAAATGTACAAATAAACTGAGCGACATTTCTGGGTCCATTTTAAAGTTGTCGCGCTGTGGCGCTAGCGACCGGAAAAACACGGAAGTAAGGGCAGACTTGAACAAAGGCTAAAAGGCTGTCCAATTTCACAGCCGCTCACTTCTGTCCTACCCGACCGTCGAATTCAGAGCATCCTTCCCCTGAATTTGGACACAGCCATGGATACAAGCAGATCATCAGTGATGCTGCCTCACAGTGATGACTCCTTCCACCTGCTTGCGTCTTCCTTCCTCCTTTCTTATTTCCTATCTGGCATCCTTGATCCTTGATTCCTCTCCCCAGCTCTTGTCCTCATGTTTTTGAGGATTTTCTCATTTCTCTAATTTGTCTCCTCTCTGTTGTCTCCTCTGTTTCCTGCCTTTGACCTGATTGCCTTTCATTTAAAAAAGTACAACATCTTGACATCCTCATATTTTAAACCTTCTTTTAAAGTTGACAAAACTCCATCATGAACAGTTTTGTTAAAGTCCACATACAGGAGCATCTTATGATGTCAGGTGTAACAGAGATAATGACGTGTTTCATATTTAGAGACATTTTTAAATCATTTCACAGCATAAATCAGTGTGACAGATGTCAGAGCTCACTCACAGGAGTCCTCCCTCCATGGTCTGTATATTCCAGCTGTGGCCACGCCTCTCTTCTAAGGTAAAAGGACTCATAAAGGATCCACCTTTGCATGATTCCAGCTCTTCCTGCAGCCTCCTCTCTCCTTCTGCCAGGAAGTCTGAAGGAACAAGTCTCAACAAACACACTGATATAAACTGAACTGGTGTTATTGTAAATAAAGTTGACTTGAATTAAAGGTCAGATGTAAAACCATCCAGTGATGTTGGATTTCTTATTTTCCCCCCAGTGTTCACACTGAGTTTCAGCTTTACATCTGTATAAAGACCTGAGGGCTGAACTATGAAGTGAGATTAATGTGTGAGTGAGAATCACACTGTATTAACCTGGCTAAATCACCATGGTAACTGATGCTAAATACAGAACCTGGGCAGGAGCAGGTTATTGTTAGGATCTGGGCTGGCTGGGTTTACTTTTCTTTATTGCTTTCCTATTCAGGAACAAGAGGACGGATGGGCGTGGCCATGGTGTGCTGGGTTTTCTTGACACACCTGAGGATGCTTTGGCTCAATCAGGCTGGTGTACTTGGGGAGCGGTGTGGCAGCTCTTCTTCTGTGTTTAGTGGTAAACAGTCATTTCTGTGTTTAGCTTAAAGATTAACTTTGTCGAGGCTGTAATCTGCACAAAGCCTGGAGCATAAACAGTGAAAGATAATACTCAAAGTCATGATACCTGTTATCTCTTACTGGGGTTTAGAGTTTATTGAGCCGGCTAACATACAGGAAAATCTGACCTTTGACCTTCCTTTGTATGCCTCTCTGGTTAAAAGTGCATCTTTGTTGATACTACTCAAGGAAAAGGACTGTGGTTGCAAATTTTGAAGCCAATATGATAACCTTATTAAGCCAATGATGTGGAGGTCCAGCTTTTCAGATCCATTTGAGATCAAATCACTCAAAAAGATCTGCTGGAAAAGAGTAGGATTTGTGAAACAGAGTTTAATACACAAAATCACATGAACAGCAAAGTCTTACATTTTACAGCAAAATAATAGCAGAAAATTAAAGTGAAGCGAGCCCCGGGGTGAAGAGCCTTTAAGCACAAACAGCTCCGACACACAAAATGACAGACAGGGAAAAAAAGCACCAGTATCCCCGGGCATCTCGACCCTCCTCTTTATATAGGGTAAGTGACCCCTCCTCGTGCTGTTGGGTATTTTCCATTCCTTGCTTTTTCCCTAATCTGTATTAAAAGGTCAACCAGCCCCTTTCTTTACTGTGAAAAGGTTGTGAAACCGGATTGGATTTTTTAAAATCATGATCACACTCTTTAAAAGTAAAAAAAACAAAAACTAGGTTAACTTATAGTAATAGTTTATAATATAAACTTATAATAGTTAAAATAAACTCTGCATTCTGTCGGAGAAAAAAAAAACTTTATTTGGAAAATACACAACTATCAGTAGGCATGTTTTCTTTTAGAAAAAATAAATACACTGAACTGTCGAGCCTCTCAAGTTTAATACAAGAACTCCAAAAATAATAGCTAGTTCATCACAAACCAGCAAAAACGTCTGACATCAATTTTGTTTGGTTTGAAGAAGGTGTATGTTAGCCTCTAATCTGAGGCTAACATACACAGGAAGTTTTGACTATATTTATGAGTACGTGCACTGAGTGAGATTTCCACACATTTTTTGCCATCAAATATCAGTACCAAATCATGAACTAATTTCACAAGTCTTAGACAGGCTTTTTGAAGTTCCAGTAAATGGATTACATTGAATTAGACTTGCATACATTTACCTGCCTGTCAAAGGACTTGAGACACTTACTCATGTTGGTTGTATAAGTGGATCTTGAGAAAACTATAATGCCATAATCTGCTCATTCTTCTTTAATCTCTGACATTTCTGTCACATAACCTTCTGGCACTGCTCTGTAACTCTCAGAGCGCTGTTTCCAACATTAATCACTTTAATTGGGTCCTATTTGAAATTTTTATGACGCAAACTCCGGAAAACTACAGGTATCAAACATACTGCTAAGAGAAAACAATGAATCTTCCTGACAGCTTTGTCGGGTTCGCTGCCAGGGTTGGGCTGCTATACCCGTTACCCAAACTGGAGACGGGAAAAAGTGTCCCAGGTGGGCAAACTTTATTTACTCCTATAGATTAGAGATGGGAGCGGAGAGGAGAGGCTCCCAGGTGCCGCTCAGCAGGGCCGAGTTTATTTAACCCTTTGTTTAGACTAGTTACCTTTGGTCATAATACAGTCAAAGGTTACTTATTGATCCTTATCACTACATTTTAGACAGTATTGATCACATATGCTCATTCAACAAGTGGCACCAACTTTATTAATATACATGTGAATAATATTTGATCTAAAGGTGTGGGTCTTGTGATTTTAAACATGCAGGTTAAATGATAATCACAGTGATTCCATTATATAAACACTCCAGTGCAGATATTTATAGAGAGTACACAGATATATGTCATAAAAAATGCACAACAGGACCTCCCTCTTCCCTCTTCAGTGTAAGGTTAAAAAATTTCCCACGTGGGACTAATAAAGGTTTATCTTATCTTATCTGCTTCCACCGATGCACCTTCAGCATCATGGAGCACTGCATGGGAGCACATGTTGGGTGGATGAACCAACACAAAAACACTCACTGACTCTGAGATCAGAAATTCATGTATGTTTGTAACACAGTTTGACTTTGTGTCAGTAAATCTCATGAACAGCCTGAAGATGAATAAACTGTAGTTCAGAGTCACTGACAGACAGCACAGACACACACTGTTGGTCTGAGTCTGAACATGATGATCATCAGAGAAATAACATCAGACTCTGAACATCCAGCTTTCTACAGCGTCTGCTGGATGTTCACCATCATTTATTTATGTTTGTGTCTGTCATCTGACTCACATTCAGGCTGTGGAGGCTGAAGACACAGAGCACAATACTGTCTCCTTTTTCTGTAGATGAAGACACAACCAACAACAACAGTCAGTCCAACAGATCCTCCTGTGTGACCTGCAGGTGAGAAACAGGTGTGAGGTGTCAGCTGTCAGGTAGGTGATGAGTGAAGAACAGAACAGAATCCATTTGCTCTTCAAACTGCTGTCAGACATTATCTGCTGCACTCTGATCACATGACTCAGACCAGCTGCTTTCTACAAAGTCTCATCAACAACCAGGAAGCAGCTTCACCTCTGATCACACACACACTCAACTCTACTCACTCACCTGGAGGAACAACTGTCAGGTTGGTGCTGATGATTAGAGTCACAGGTCCTCTCACTCGCTGGACAACATGACACTTGTATGTTCCAGCATCATTAACCGTCACATCCTTCAGAATCAAAGACACGTCTCCATCCTTCATCTCTTTGTCCTGCAGATCCACCCGGTTCTTAAAAGATGGATGCTGGTTGTCTGGGACAAAGTGACCATCCTGGTACAAAAGCACATATTCATCTCCCAGGTCAGCTCTGCTCCACTCCACACCTATGATGTTGTTGTTTGGAGCTCGACATGTCAGAGTGGCGTTCTGTCCAGACTCAGCTGTGATGGTTTTGGGGCCTGAAAGAGGAAACAACACAGAGCAGAGAGGTTAAAGGTCAAAGTACAACTGCTCATTTCTGCAGCAGCCAATCAGAGTCACTTGTGTCAAACCTCATTTTTCACTGACACTGTTTTAAAAGTAGGTTCTATATGAAGGGTGTCTAATAAATAAGGAGCTAATTTTTAATATTAAATGCTTTAATAAAGTGTTTTGTCGCTCTGGAGTTCTCAGAAATGCTTCAATATCAGCGCCAGATCATTTTCAAAAGATTCCACAGTTTCTGCAGCTTCCACAGAACAACAACATGTGCTGATAATAAGTGAACATAATGTGTGAGAGAAAGCAGCCTCTCATTATAAGACACTGTGAGTCTCTGCATGCTGCCTTTATGGAGCTACAGCTGTTTGTATACACTGAACAAAACAGCCTCAGGGGGCGGGGTTAACGCTGATCGAGTCAAAACCATTGCTTTGGCCTGGTGGCCATGGTTTTAGTGGGCGCTCCCAGTGAAAATGCTTTTTTCCTCTTTCCTCCTTGCATAAAAAGATTTTAAATGTTAGTTTTAGTTTAAAATTAATGCTTAACAAAGTCTAACATGAACACCAGATAATAAAGAAAAGCGAATGGTTCAGTCTAACATTCGCTCCAGTGAGACATTAAACTTCAATAAAACTATGCAGTTATGAAACTTAACTTTAATCTGATCCAAACTGATTTGCTCAGTTGTAAATAAAACAGTGACGTAAACGTGACCCGACAGACAGAACCTGAGTGAATTAAGTCTAGTGTTTAATCACTGAGAGCTAAAACTCAGCAGAGGTTTTAAAGCTGTGTGCCAGTGACTGGTGATTGGACATCAGCTGCTGATAAAGTTGGTCCGTGGTTCGAGTGCTCTGTAGTTTTCTCAGTGTCCATCACCTCCTTTTAAATCCCGTTTGTCATCTTTAACACCGGTCAGTCACTCTGAATGAAACACAAGCTCCAGCAGCTCTGCGCTCAGGAAACAAAGTAGGTTTACTCATCTTGTGCAGAATATTGCACCGACATTGCGTTATATCAAGCTGCAGCTGCCCACTTTAAACTGTGACTATCACCAGGTAACGTGGGCGCTTCCTGAATCTGCAGCAGGTGTTAAACAGCTGAGAGGTGAGCAGGATGCATGCAGGTAAACTGAGGGTCTGTCGAGCTGATCGCCGGTGTCATGAGGTGACACGAGACCAGGCAGAAAGAGACGACTGTCCGGAGAATCTGCAGATCAAACATCTGGAACACACAAATCTAACTGGTTAACGTAAAAAACAGTTAACCTGGAACACCAGGGTTGTGAGCTCGGTACACTCTGTCAGCTGACTGTTAGCAGAGCTACAGACATCTCCGAAAACCTTGGAGCACTTTTGCAAACATGTTCTATGTTCACAACCTGACCAGACATGTGAAGATTACGCCAGCTAAAACATTATTAAAAGTATAGTTTGTGACAGAAAAACGGGGTATTTTAAAACTTGCACGGTAACCAATAAGATTATAGACAAGCTTAGGGCTGGGTATCGTCACTGATTTCTGTAACTGATTTGATTCCAATTCAGTTCAATTTGAACTCAAACAGCCAGAAATATTATAATTCTGATAATTTATCAGTACATATCAATATTTTATATCTGTGTATAAAAACAAAGCTGGCACTTGTGAGACTTCATCAGAGGTGTAATCATCACAGCAGATGCCTTTGTGTCAAAGTAACTGAGATTAAAACAGAAGAACATGAAGGAGATTTTCCTGTCTATATATTTGCAGGTAAGCAGATACAAAATAGTACATAACTTGACCTTGATCTAAGGATAAGTCCTGTGGGATTATTATATTATCTTATGCCATGTTAGACCCCTAATTAAAGATTGTGAATTATTATATAGTTTTAGTTTGCATTATTCTCCTGAATTAGAAGAAGGTGATAACTATTATATTTGTTAAACTGATTTGCATTACATTAGACTGCTGATTTATTGTGAATGAATATTGTTTTATGATGCATTATACTGCTGAGGTATAAGAAATACTGTTTGCAGAGAGTCATCGCCTTATTTGTCTGATTAGAAGAGAACAGAACATGCTGCACAGGGAGCCGAGGTCATAACTTAGGCTCACTGAGAGAGAAAGAATGTGAATGTTTAGGCTTTTACGACTAGGTGGGGGCCACTAGAGGCTATAAGAGCTTGAGTAACCCTCCACCAGTTTGAGATTTACTGTGTCCATCTCCATGAATGTCTCCCCATCTGGATGGTTTATGCTCAAAATTGTTGAATTGTATGTAATAAAGAAATTGTTGATTGAACATTTATACACTGAGTATTGTCCTTCCTTCAGCCCAAAGATTGAAAGAATTGGGAGGATTTAACAACTTGGTGCCGTGTGACCCGGATCTTTGGCGTGCTGAGGAGGGGCAGATTTGACCTGTGGTGAGATCGTGAGGCGAGGCGAACAGAGGACCGGTCCAAATATAAAAAGGTAAGCACAGCCTGTTGTATTATAAATACCAAATGTGCATATTGGGTATTCCAAATTAATCTGTTCGCTGAGTTACACGTATTTTTCACATTAAATTTGTCGGTGTCTGGTTTTCGGTGCGAGATACTAACATCATAAGTTGAGGCTGAATTCCAGTGGGTCATAGGAACTGCCTCTAGCAAGAAACTAATAACATACTACGTTGAGTCTAGTTGCAGCCCACGTTACCTTCCACATTTAACTTTGTTTAAGACTGGCTTCTGTGGCAATAAGATAGTAGAAAATTTCTAAGTTGCGGCCAAAAGGTCAGCATATGAAATATAGGTGAAATAGAGGCTGGCTTGTGGTGCGGTTACGCTTTGAATTATTTCTAAGTTGAGCTCAGAGGGTGTGTGTGTTTCTGCTCGTGAGACATGCTTTTTGTGTGTTTCATTGTATGAAATGACCATGGTGACAGTGACTGGTTAATGTGTGAATTGGAGGACACTAGTGTGAAGACGATATTTTGTGATCTAAGGTTGACGCCTAGTGGACCTGTGGAAATTAATTTTGTTCATGGTGTGGCAACCCCCCTGTCTGTGGACGCACAGGCCGGTCCAGCAGCGTCTGGTTAGCTGAGGTGGCGTCTTGGGAACTGAGGACTCCCGCATAGCTACAGAATAACACTGAAACTGCCGTGTAACCACGAGTTTACATTTATTCTGGAATAGAACAAGAGGATATTTTGACATCTAAGGTTGAGTTCTATATTAGGTAAAAAGGTTGTATTTCCTCATTTCAGTGGTTGAGATTGTTGATTGCTTTGTGCCTGTCCCCTGACGAGTGTGTGAAATTAAAGAGGAAAAGAGGGTAATTTGGAGCCACATAGAGATAGACGGGTGTAATTGGGTGTAATACTCTGTGGTGTAAAAAACGTGAGAGGTAAGTAGTTGGGTGAAACATGTTGGATTCTAATGCTGACATAGAGAAAGGAGAAATAAAGCGAGAGTGGAGAATTATTGAGAAGCAGAGAGAGGAATGTGTTGTGAGACTGGTGTGCAGTTTGCGCTGTAAAGGTGAGCATGTTGCCTGCTTGTCTATTTCACAGTGATGAAAACGATATTAAATAAATCTCTTAGTGTGTTAATACAGGGGGCTACGGACCTGGACCAACCGCCCACCACAAGCACAGCGGCCAGAGCAAAACGGTAGATTGACATAATGGGACCCATATGGGCAGAAATCTGTGCCATCAGAAACTGAATTTGAATAAGTTCAATTTGAATTTGAATTGCTCAGATTGAATCTGAATTGTAACTTGAATAAATGCTTTTGAAAACTGAATTTGAATTAGTCTAATTTGAAATTGAATTTATGGTTTGAAAATGAATTGATTTGCTTTGAAACTGCATTTTATCCTTTAAAAATTCAGCTCTCGAATAATTTCAGATTCACTTCTCACCATTCAATTTCAGTTCTACAATTCAATTTCAGTTCCAAAATTCAGTTTTTTGGAACTTACATCCGGTTCCGGTTCAAGCGCAGATTAATAGAACTACGTTTTACTAGCGGACCGATAGTGTTACTGACGGGAATCTACAGCGTCTTGAGCTGAATTAAGACTTCAGAAGTCATTCGTCATGTCGAATGACCAGCGGATAAACTCTCAGGTTGGTAATAAATGTATTACATGTATAAGAACAAGCATCATGTTAACAAATGATAGCCGTACAGTAACTGTTACGCTTATTGTAGCTGTTAGCTAAAAACGCTAATTTAGCGTAGTTTGCCCTGAATTCAGCTTTGACAAACAAATATGATCGACTGTTTCTAGTAGAATTCCAAAGTTGTCATCTTGGACCCTCTCAGAGTGCCCCTCTGTATGCTTGCAGAGACCCCTACAGTAGGGAAACATGCAAAACAGTGTCCAAACCTTTGTGTTTGAGCTTTATTTATGTCTTACACAGCATCCCAACTCTTTAGCTGACTTAATAACTTTAGCTAAAGTGAATAGTTAGTCTAATTCATTAGTGCAGCATTACTGGATCATCTCTGTTTGAAGTGATATAATATGATATACAGCTATCACTGTGTTTAACTACCATAATAATTCTTAGGGTACTGAGTGCATGCTTAATTAGATTATATATTTTTTTTAAACACACTGCTCCATTAATATGTTTGACAGGCTGAAGTTGTCGGGTCACCTCCTAAATCGACCATCTTTTACAGGTGTTTTGTGCCAGAAATGGAGTGTCCACTGAAGACTGAAGATACTGAATCTCTACACCTTGCCATTGATCCCTCTTGTGCCTTCATCTAGACAAGAGACAAACTTCACCACTCTCATATGCTCTGTACCTACATCACCTTCCCTGACAGTCGTAGCGTGGCTCATCTGAGGGTGAAATTATAAGAATGTGTTATTTTGCAAAGTGCTCTCTAGGGTTCCTAAATAAAATATGGCATTGAGGTCATTTCTTTTGAATTAATCCCTTCTTCTGAAATATAAGAACCTCTCCTGGTTTTGATGACACTTTGGATTTCCTTTCTGTTCCACTCCCAACCCCAAATAGATGCTGACAAGCTGACACAGTAACATGGAAGAGGGAAAGAAGTTGGAAAGGACTACTACAAATAAACCTAATGCCTAACAATGAAAAATGTAAAATAAGAACAATAATAATAATAAAGATAAAAGATAAAGTAACAAGTTTTTAGTTTCTTTTTTATTCCAAATGATCATCCAGATGTCTGTGACACAAACACCATAATGGAAGGCCTTAGTCATCACATGCTTAAACTCATATTTTTGCATATGCTGAACAGGCAGTCAGACATGCTGTAACTGTGGGGTAGAAAACAGCATGAACTCCATACAGCAGGGGTCTCAAACTCCAGTCCTCGAGGGCATGGAAAAGTTGCATGGCACTTTGACCCTTGAGGACTGGAGTTTGAGACCCCTGTCATATGGAATATGACAGGTGTGGTTGAACTGCATGAAGACTCTGAAGTTTCTCTTCTCTTCTGGCAGGACAGGAATGTGGCCTTGTCCTGTGAGCCACTGTAAGGATGTACTTAGAGTAGAACTGGACTGTCACCGGCCTCTGGCTCTTCACCCTTTTCAAAGACAAAGCAGTCATTTAGATAAAATATTAGATATTGTTTACCTGTAAATGCACAAAGAGAATTTAGAAATGTTATTATTGTCAAGAGTGAACAAGCACTGATAGTGTAATCTACAGCTGTGGCCAAACGTTTAGAGAATGAGAAGTGTTGTTTGCTTATTTACAAAGTTTGCTGTTTCAGTGATAGTTGTATATCACATTATATCACTTCAAACAGAGGTGATCCAGTAATGCTGCACTAATGAATTAGACTAACTATTCACTTTAGCTAAAGTTATTAAGTCAGCTAAAGAGTTGGGATGCTGTGTAAGACATAAATAAAGCTAAAACACAAAGGTTTGGACACTGTTTTGCATGTTTCCCTACTGTAGGGGTCTCTGCAAGCATACAGAGGGGGTACTCTGAGAGGGTCCAAGATGACAACTTTGGAATTCTACTAGAAACAGTCGATCATATTTGTTTGTCAAAGCTGAATTCAGGGCAAACTATGATAAATTAGCGTTTTTAGCTAACAGCTACAATAAGCATAACAGTTACTGTACGGCTATCATTTGTTAACATGACGCTTGTTCTTATACATGTAATACATTTATTACCAACCTGAGAGTTTATCTGCTGGTCATTCGACATGACGAATGACTTCTGAAGTCTTAATTCAGCTCAAGACGCTGTAGATTCCCGTCAGTAACACTATCGGTCCGCTAGTAAAACGTAGTTCTATTAATCTGCGCTTGAACTGGAACCGGATGCAAGTTCCAAAAAACTGAATTGTAGAACTGAAACTGAATGGTGAGAAGTGAAACTGAAATTATTCGAGAGCTGAATTTTTAAAGGATAAAATGCAGTTTCAAAGCAAATCAATTCATTTTCAAACCATAAATTCAATTTCAAATTAGACTAATTCAAATTCAGTTTTCAAAAGCATTTATTCAAGTTACAATTCAGATTCAATCTGAGCAATTCAAATTCAAATTGAACTTATTCAAATTCAGTTTCTGATGGCACAGATTTCTGCCCATAGAACCACACCCAGCAAGAATCAGCAGCTGTGCAACGGACAGCAGCGAGGAGAGAATTAGAGGAGAAACTAAAGCTTTAAGAGTACACAAAATTGAGTTGAAATTTGGGGCCAATGGACTTGTGGAGGTTGGGAAGGCGTTCGGAGCATCGCAATAAAAGGAAAGGTGAAACAAAAACACACAAGTAGAGAAATGTGAGAAAAAGGCACCTTTGAAGGAAACGTCTTGTTTGGAAAAGAAAAAAAGCTAAGGCAGAGAGAAGCTTTGCTGGATCTGCAGCTTCACTGAACACACATAATATTAACCCGCCTACAAACGCACACACACGCAATGAAGAAACAGCTTACACTCACGAACACGTGAAGATTTTTCAGCAAGGTTAAAGCAGCGAAACTTAACATACACCTGTTGTTAAATGGTGAAGTTTATCCACTACTAACAAATAAACCCTCTGGGTTGCAGGACAACAACGTAACGTAAAAAAAAGAAAGACTGGTATGACCAACCAGTGATGAAACAATAAAGTTAGTGGTTAAGAGTCAAATTGTGAGATGCTTTCTGCTGATTGAACAACACAAGTGAGTTACTGCAGGAAGGAAAATTCCCTTTTGTGAGTTTAAACATGATCTTCAGAATTTCAACATGTACCTGTGTTGTCCTGTCAACTTGGTGGGCTATGAGTGATTATATCATGAAAAAGGAAAAAAAGGGGAGAGAAGGCTGACACGGGGCCTGGCCCGGTGATTCTCCCCTCTCTTTGTAACACAGCCAAAACAACATCATTTTCCTGTTCGTCTGTTTTTGTTTTGTTTTTTCTCCTTATGCTTGATTACAGGCTGCTTTGCCGGCCCTGTAATCAAGGAGCCGAGGCTGACCTGGACTCCTGCTCTCCCCTCTACCATCTTCGACGTGACCCTGACCAAACGCTGCAGCAGCTGGACCCACAACAACAACCTGAAAATGTCAACAGTGCTGCAGAAAGGATCTCATGCAGCAGAGACGGAGAGCGCTAAACCCAAGGCCCGTTTCACTACACGGGGGAAGTTTTCAGACAGCTTCAGCTGACAGAGCTGTGACGAGACGCCCAATAAGCCCGAATGAAAAGTGAGGCCGAGCAACAGAATGCTGACCTTGATAACTCTGCATTAACACTGTGCAGGGCAGTGATGGATCAACACAGATGATCAGGGCAGCAACAAAGGGCGTGACCGAGACGGGAGGAGCAACTGAGGTCAAAAGTATTGTCCTTCCTTCAGCCCAAAGATTGAAAGAATTGGGAGGATTTAACAGTCCCCAGCTTTACGGAGAATGTGGGAAAGTTGGACGCAAATTCCCATTATGTGTATTTAGTGTGTATTTATTGGTAGCAGTACAGATTAGCCATGAAGCTAATGATTAGAAACTAGAGCTAATTTGCCAGTTTGTGTGAAAACCTTGTGGCGCTGTAGTGAATTTATACCTGTCCTGGCTGTAATCACAGTAAATTAAGACTTGGAATCACCATATCTTTTGTTTGTGTTTATTTCATTTATTCTGCTCTAAGAAGTTTTGGTGTTTTGAGTTGAAACCAGCCAGACCACTCACTGTAATTGTCATGACCTCGGTGCCAACGATAGGGGATCCGCTATTCTCCATTGCTAAGGGAGCGGTCTGCCCCTGGGTGGCGACCTCCGAGCTCAAGCCTGCCCTCCTCACCTGCAATCAAAGGCAGCAGTTGTAAGAGCAGCAGTTGTAAGAGCAGCTTGGACCTCCACTCTTTACCAGATTGTCTGCCTTTCAATCAGCTATGCATCTCTTGTGTTTCTCTCGAGTCATTTCCCAAGCAATTCTGTGCTATGTTTAAAGTAACCGGCTTCCTTGCTGACCTGCCACACTCTCTCCGTGCTCACCTGGTTAGCTCCATTGCTGCTGCACTAATTTCTCCTGGCTGCTCACCAGTAAGGACATCAGCTGCTTCCTATTTGATTAAATAGAAGAGGGAACTCACCTTCCTACCCTCCTGCTCATCACCATTAATGTAGTGTGCCTAGCAAAAACTGTGTGAGACTGTCTACATATGTGTAACGATGTACTATCTCAATATATTTTCAGATTATACAGTAAAGGTTGACTCACAAAGCCACACTGGTTTCTTTTTTTCTTTTTTGCCTGTCCTGTCCAACAGCGTAGCAATCAATTGTTGTCTGAAGGCCAAAATAATGCCAGACAGATTTACTTTCCCAAGTGGACCATTATGGCATTAATGGTCCACTTGTAGGGGTGGGCGATATAAACGATATATGATAGAAACGATATAAATTTGGCCAACGATAGAGATTTTGACTATACCGCTCTACCGCGATAGCGCACGTTGATAATGTCATCAAGCTGCGCCTGTTTTGGTCGAAAGCATCGCAGTGGCTACAACCATTATCATCTGCAAATTATGGTGGGCGACAGTCATAGCAAAGAGATGAAGCACTTTTGAAATATGGGGAAAGCCAAAAACTGCGCTTCCTCCACTTCTGTAACATTGATTCATTAATATTGAATTCTCTCACAGCTGTTCTGTTCCCACGTTGCAGTATATTAATAACTAACCTCGTATTGTGGATGAATAATCTCAGTTGTTCTCCTGACTGAAGTTTGGCCCGTGTATAGCATCCTGCTATGCGATTGCATTTGTCCCTGACCACCAGAATCCCTCACGTTAACTTTTATCGAGTGGAAAAAAAGTTGGCATTCATCCTCCAGCTTCACTGTGCTAATGTTATGCTAACATAGCTGTGTCGCTAGCAATCACGTAGCACAACATTATATACCAGGTAGTCCAACTTCATTAACCCTGCAAACGCCACTGCTGTTTAGTTTCCTGTCTTCATTTATGTTGGAAGTGGTAGCAGAGTGTGCCTTATAGTGTGGAAAATACGTTATACAGAAGAAAAGAATATATCGCGATATATATCGTTACCGCACGTGCTTCAAATTATATCGCGATATGGATTTTAGGCCATATCGCCCAGCCCTATCCACTTGATAGTCATATTTCATTAGATCTTTATTCTGATTTTTTATTTTGAGTTATTACAATCACAACAGACAAGACTGGGAAGCGGAAAAGAAAAAGAAGGATGAAAAGTTGGGGACAGAGGGATAAAGAGAGAGAGCGAAAAAACAGAGAATCTGTTTCAAAACCTGGCGAAAAAAAACAAAACCACACAGCAGAGAAATGACAGCAACAACCAACATATGCACAAATAAAAGTAAATAAGAAATATTAAATATTACTGAACAGCACACAGTAATAATGCAAGATATGTTTAGAGGCAGCAGCAACCAAGATACTGTCTGTCTGTGACCTGTATGTGTGAGCGATCGTGTTCATGAGTGTCTAATAGTATGTGGCGAGCACACAGCCCTGCCCCCCAGGACATGAAGCAGACATAGAGGAGACCTGCGCCCCAGACATCCAAAGCCCCCCCCCCCGGAACATAAGAGCCCCAGGTGGACCACCGCAGGGACAATTGCGGCCCCCACTCAAAAAAGAGCAGAGGAGAGCCCTGAAAGCGGGGTCATCCAGCAGCCACAGTGCAGAAGCCACAGGGGGCCCCAGCGACGAGCCCACAGGCTCCACTGTGCACCAGAACAGATGAAGCCCCAGGCCCAGAGATCTG
This sequence comes from Aulonocara sp. 'chitande type north' Nkhata Bay, assembly GCF_057382095.1. Lineage (NCBI taxonomy): Eukaryota > Metazoa > Chordata > Actinopteri > Cichliformes > Cichlidae > Aulonocara > Aulonocara sp. 'chitande type north' Nkhata Bay. The sequence continues at coordinate 11,584,068 of NC_141346.1, forward strand.
AGATCCAAGGGCCCCTCCACTCCCCAGCAGGGGTCCAGCAGAGCCAGAGGGGCCAGGCTCTGCCAACCAGCCACCAGGAGCAAATACCCAAGGACCCAGCCCAGACACTGAGAGCTTAATGCACCAGCGTGTGGATGCACCCACCACTGGCAGTGAGTGTGTCGGGGGGGGGAAATAGACCCCCACCTCGGGGAGCCTAAGATGTTCTGAGAGAGGTGGAGTCTAAGACCTGACGGGACACATAGACAAACAGGCACACACAGACACAAGCATGCATTCCCACCCCTATGTTAGTGTTTTCAGTTTTGCTTCGCCCTGTCTCCTTGTATGTGATTTCTCCCAGCTGAGCTCTCCCCCTGTGTCTCATTACCTCGTTATCCCTCTGTGTATTTAAGCCCTTTGTCTTCTTCGGTTGGTTGCTGGATTATCTGCGTGTTATTCACTGCATTTCCCATGGTCAGGTTTTGATGATGCATGGTTCACGTCTAAGGTCTTTAGTTTCTTTATTCTTGTTTTTCAGTTTTTCCCAGTTTAGGTTTTAGTTGTTTAGTCTTTCTCTCTTTTTGGTTTTGTTTGCATTTTGCTTTGCCGAAATAAAGGATAGTTTCCAGTTTAAATCCATCATTATCAACAGTGTGTCAAGAGGATCATTTTGATCTTTCTACATGCACACGTAAAAAACGCATATGTGAGTTGGAATCAGACCTGTATGAGTCTTATGTTTCTTGGCCTCTGGAGGGCGCTGACATGTCAGCTAAACAAGAGGGGATTTTTAAAAGTGGTCATGACAGTGTAGATTTCTGGCATTTGTGTAAATGCCACTGAATATTTCTAATAAAAAAAAAAAAAAAGAGTATGACACTTAAGTTAGACTTGTGTTTGTATCTGAACCACACCATGTTGTGTAGCTTTCTGGATTTTATACTTAATGGGTGAAGGAAAAAATGTCCATCCCGGTTTTCCCTCCAAGGCACGAGCGATAAGCAGAGTTCTGTCCTTTCCTTCTAAGATTCCTAATTATTTAAAGTAACACTCAGGTATGCCATTCAGCGTGTTAGTACGAGCTCGGGAGCAGCTTGGGAGAACAAGAAAACAGAGACTGCTTTAGGTTGCCTTCCCAATCGACTCAAAGGTTTATTTGATACACAGCAGTTTATATAGAGGAAAAAAGGTTCGTGTGTCAGCTTTCCCAGTTCAAACCGGTACAGACTAAATAAGGAAACGTCTTCCTGCCTTGTGAGCCAAGAAGTATCCTGTGTGTAGTTTATCAGTTCAGCTACAATTTATGATCATCCCAGCAAAATACACTCCTAGACATAAAATACAGAGTTCTTTCATTAGTGAATTCTGAAACGAACCACCTAGCCTTTAACGAGCCTTTTCCAGGAGATAAAGAAAAAGGGAGGATGGGAGTAAAGAAGTGGTCTCATCTCTGTGGTGTTTTCGACCTTCTGGTACCAGCTTGTGAGTCTTACACATTAATTCTTGGGTCAGAGAAAAAGAGAAAAACAACTAGTATATGGGCCTTATTGAGTAACAGTTTTCCTGTATAAAACAATATCCTGTAAATGCTACCGTGGTATCAAAATATCACAACAATGGGCTACATATGTCATGATCCTGGGTCGGTGACCCAGTGTTTTTGGTGATTTACTTTTCATAGTTTAGTATTATGACTGTTGTTTTGGGTTTCCTAGGGTTTAGTGGTGTTCCCTCTGTTTGGTGTCTTCCCTGCCTTTGCATCCCCTTAGTGTAGTAGGTCTCTGTGTTTAGTCCGCGTCTCTGAGTCTGTGTCATTACATGTATGTGTTTCCTGTTTTACTTTGAAGGTCTCTGTCTTATGTCACTGTGTTCTATTTACGTTTCCCCTGCCTCGTCAGCTGTGATGTCTTCCAGGTGTGTTTCCCTCCTGCTTCCCATCCCCTGATTCCTGGCGTGTGTATTTATAGTGTGTGTTACCTCGTCCTCGTTGCTGGTTCGTCTGTGTTGTTCCCCTCGGTCTCCCTGCATCTTGGTTTCTGGTTAGTTATGTTAGTTTTTTTCCAGTTTAGGTTTTCTTAGTTCATGCTCAGCCTCGCCATTTCTGTTTGTATCCACTTCTGTTCAATAAATACTCACCTGCACCAGAGCTGCCGCATTTTGGGTCCTTTCTACAAACTCCACACGTCTGCCACACCGGACGTGACAACATATTTATTTATTATACAGGCTATACAGTGCATAAAAGCAAAATCCACATTTTCTATGTAACTGAAATCTTTAATTATCTGGGTTAAAGAAAATAAAGTTATAGACTATATTTATGTGAAACGTGTATAATTACTGCATTTGAATCATTTTAACCATGTATTATAATACATATTACAGGATGTAACACCTTCATATGTGTAATTAAAAAAAAAATGGCTTTGCCACTTAAAAGAAAATTCTCAAAATCCACCCCTGAACACATTTTCACTTCTCAATTGAAATTATTATAAAATTCTAAATGTTTAAGAGAGGTTCCAGGTATTTAACCCTAAGTGGAGCTGCTTCTGTACTTTTGCTAAATCAGCAGCAGGTCTTAAACAGCTGACAGAAAGAACAGGATGTATGCAGCTCAGCAGCTCAGCAGCTCGGTGATGTCCAAGGAAAATGTCGGCTTGTCACAGAGACACACAGGTTCGAGTCCAGCCGGAGATTGAATGGTTATCTGTAGACAACATCTAGAACACATCTGTATGTCTAACCAGATCCAAGCAGTCACTGTAAAAAGCAGTTACCCTGGTAACAACGTAAACAGCGAACAGTGGTGAAAGTGTGAGTCTTTGAAAATGCGCAGCAGTGTTGTGTATCCGTGACTCGCTGAAAAAGCCACAGACGGAGCAGTGAGCAGACTCTGTCGATGAATGTGCTGCAGGAGCTTTCAGCACAACAACAAGCTGTACGTCTGATTTCTACTGATTCATGAAAGCCTCTAAACCAGGGGTATTAAACTAAAATTTGAGGAGGTCCAGTTGGAGAAAATCTTCTCAAGCAGAGGTCCAGGACATCATAATGTCTAACTTACGTTATGATTGTGATAGAGAAGCAACCTTTTTTTTTTTAAATTTATATCTGAACGTATGAACAATAGACTGTCAAATCAATGAAAATACAAGTTAAAAACATTTCAACAAAATTTATTGTTAACGCTGAAACACACAGTAGGCCTACATTAGATATAGGGCTGCTGTTTAAAATGAATTAGAGAAAATAAATAAAATGGCTAAATTGTGCATCTTAAAACAAAGTGCTTAATTTCAGAAAAAAAGTTTCCCTTTTTCTTTACATTTTACATCTCGACTAAACAGTCTCAATACAGTTTCAACAGATAACATCAAAACATTTTAATAATTTTACAGTTTCTCTGTCTTTCACCCCCTTATATTCCACTTCCCCACTTTCTGTTGTTCAGTGAGAGAATTGAGCTTTAGTTTGCTCTACTAGGATTTTAAATTTGGGCTGGAATGGTGTCAGGGCCATTCTCATACACATGTGTAGGTGCTCATTGGTGAGCCTGGAACGATATTTAGTTTTTATTATGTTCATTGTGGAGAAAGCTGCCTCACAGCTGTATGTGGAGCCAAACATGGTCAAGATGTACAGGGCTACTTTCCTCAGATTTGGGAAAGCTGTCTCAGAGACCATTTGGGGCCAGAAAGTGGCAGGTTCAGTTCTTCCAAACTGCTCTTTCAGGGCCACATCTGCTTGGAGATCAATCAGCTGCATTTGAAGAGGCCCAGCATTTGCCCACTTGAAGTGCTGTGTGACTTCCTTTGAGAACCCTCTGACATCAGTGATGGCAAATGGGTTCTTTATGAACATGGTGAGCTGCTGTCCAAAGCTGAAGCTATCAAAACGTTTGCTGAAGTTTTCAATCAGCTTATCAACAAAGTCAACAAAAGAGGACACATCTCTCTGTCCCTGAACCTGTTCCTTCACTGTTGGGAAGTGAGCATAGTCTCCTTGCAGGTCTTCTTTGAACACTTCAAGTTTCCTCTGAAAGCAGCGGACAGCTGTCATCAGTTCACAAATTGAATTGTCCTTGCCCTGCAGCTTCAAATTCAGTTCATTCAGGTGTGAAGTGATATCAACCAAAAAGGCCACAATATCCATGTTTTTCCCATCATTTAAAAAGAGAGAAAAGTTTGTTGCTTTTTGACTTTCCAGCTCTTCCAAGAAAGCTCTCTTGTCCTCTTTCATTCTTGCTACAGCTCCTTTCTCTCTCCCCATCATAGCAGGGGCTCCATCTGTGGTTATTGAAACCACTTGGTTTGGCTCTATTCCTCGCTTTGTTAACATTTCCTTAATGGCCAGGTAAATATCCTCTCCTCTTGTAGTGCTGTGAAGGGAAGTTACACCTAGCAGGTCTTCACAGAACTCCTTCTTATCATTGTTGAAGAACCTTACATAAACTAACAGCTGAGCATTGTCCGACACATCAGTGGACTCATCTACAGCCAAGCCTACACATGGTGTCTTATGAATAGCTTCTTCCAGCTGGGACAGCACACCCTGAGCTAATATTTCACTTCTCTTTGTGGCTGTTGATGCTGACATAGGTATTTGCTTTATTTTGTCACAAAGCTCTTCTTTTTGTTTACCCTCAAGTAATGTTTCTGCTACTGCACTCATGCACTCTGTGACAACACCTGCATCTGCAAAGGGCTTTTTGTGTTGACCTAAAATCCAAGCAACTCTGAGGGAACATTCATGAGCACGTTGTTGGGCGGTGAAAGAACTGGTTAAGATCCTTGTGGATTGATCATAGTGGGCTCTGAGACTGCTAATTTTCTGGGACCTGAGTTCAGACTTGGGTGGGTATGATTGTTCAAAAGTTTTGTGCTTTGTCTCATAGTGGCGTTTGACATTGCCACTTTTAATCAGTGCCACGGTTTCTGAACATATGAGACACACTGGTTTGCTGCTTGCGGCCGGAAGAATGAACATATATGCGTACCCCGCCTCTCGCCCTATGACAGCTGGGATAGGCTCCAGCGCCCCCCGCGACCCTGAAAAGGGGAAGCGGATGGATGGCATTCAGTCTTGAAAGTTCTATTTTCGGTGTCTACTTTTCTCTTTTTTGAAAGCGCCATAGTTGTTTTACCTCTTGTGACTCCCACTCACGTCTTGTCTCCCTGTATCGTTAATCGTCTCGCTTGTCATTGGCCTCTCACCGTCTCTTTCCTCTGTCTGTCTGTGTTCTGTCTGAACTCAGCGTTGCGATCGCCTTGAATGTGCAGATGTGATTGGCTAAGTAGTGTCACGTGGGTGGCTTAACTCGCACACAATTGGTTTGTATGTTCCCTGGTCTAATACAATGTAAGGTTACCGCTTAAAATTGAATCGCCCCGTCAAAATTAAATATAATTTAATATTTTGTTAACTATAGGTCCGGGTCCATATAGGATGGCGACTGGGTCCGGACTCGGACCCCGGTCCGCCTGTTAGTGACCCCTGATCCTGATAACGAGCAAACACCCCTGTTTTCAACTTTACTGCTGAAACGCGCTCAACCACGGAGTGACGTCAGCCGCTGCTCGGACTCCCGAGGTTCTTGAATGCACCACAAACAGCGCAGAGTCCGAGTGAGCTTCTGAAAGTCAGATCTGATGTAGTCAGTATATAAAGTCAGGCTCTGTTATTGGCTGAAAACAGCGTGAGACTCAGACATTTAGAACAAACTAAGAGTCGGATCAGCACAAATACTGACACAGAGATGGCTGCTGGCACTGCGCTGCTCTGCTGCACTTTGCTGTTTGTCCTTGTCTTCGTCTCTGCAGGTGAGATTGAACTAAACTGAGTTTCTCTCTGAGATAACAAGAAGTACAGGAGGATTATTTTCATCTGGATTCAGTTTGTCTGTGTGTGAAGGAGACACCAGGCTGGGTGGACACTTAACATCTGTAATCCAGCTGTGACAGAGACAAAGAAGTGTAATGTGTGTGTCAGTGTGATGTGTTGTAGTGTCAGGAGTCAGGATGCAGCTACAAAGCTTCTTGTTCAGTGTATACAAACAGCTGTAGCTCCATAAAGGCAGCATGCAGAGACTCACAGTGTCTTATAATGAGAGGCTGCTTTCTCTCACACATTATGTTCACTTATTATCAGCACATGTTGTTGTTCTGTGGAAGCTAACATCTTGTAGTTTCTGACACTTTGCATGTTTAGCATGAGGCTAAAATTCCCCCTCAGTGGGTCGCTGGTGACCTGCTGGATGTTCAGAGGTTCATTAAATCCAACATGACTAAAAACTCAAATGTCAAAGTGTTGTTTCCTCTTTCAGAGCAGAAAACCATCACAGCTGAGTCTGGACAGGACGTCACTCTGACATGTCGAGCTCCAAACAACAACATCAAATTTTTAAAGTGGACAAAAGTTTACCTGCAGTCAGAAGTTGTCATTTTGCACTGGGACGGTCACTTTGATCCATTTTACCAGCATCCATCTTTTAAGAACCGGGTGGATCTGCAGGACAGACAGATGAAGGATGGAGACGTGTCTTTGATTCTGAAGGATGTGACGATTAATGACACTGGAACATACGAGTGTCGTGTGTTCATGGAAGATACATGGCGATGGATGTCCATCAGCATCATCTATCTTCATGTTGTTCCTCCAGGTGAGTGAGTAGAGTTGAGTGTGTGTGATCAGAGGTGAAGCTGCTTCCTGGTTGTTGATGTGTGTTTGTTGTATGGATGAGCTGGTGGATGTCAGAGGTAGACAGATGTTTCCAGCTGTTGTCTTTGTGGCGGGTAGTCTAGAGTTGTAGAGCAGCATTGTTTGGTTAGAGCAGAAACAAAGACATTTATGAATCAGTCTCTTCTTTTCTTGCTCTCTAACTCGTCTGTAAACATGTGTGGGGAAACTCAATGTTAAAGCCTACAGCTGGAGGGGGAGGGGAGGGGTGAAGCTGGTGGTTGTGAGTCTGTGAAAGTGAATCCTGCCGGTGCCATAGCTGCTGAAAACGTACTTAGTGCAGACACAAAACGTCCATCAGCTTCAAAGTGTGTCAGAAAAATGTCCACATGGTGACTGATGGATGAGAGAGGTCCCATTGTTGTTGTTGTGCACAAATCATTGAACAACACAAACACTTAGAGCTGCTTTCAGTGCTGCCTGTTTTGTTACTGCACACATTTCTGATGGTCCTACAGTCCAACGTAGCAAACATCTCCCTGAAGCCTCTTCTTAGAGACCAAAGGTTGGATCAGAGCGAGCAGCTGAAAGGACACATCTATGAATGCAGTCAGAGACTTTCTCACAACCTCACACTTCATCTGATCACATTTACACTCAGGCTTAAACTCATGCTTTCTGTTAGTCACTGAAAATAGAAACAGACTCACACTGGTTCTCAAAAGAAATCAATATTAAATGAATATATAATCAGATCCTCATTTGCAACAATGTGGATACCATCATGTCATCTTTGGCTCCTCCAGCTGAGACACACAGCCCCTCCCCTCACTAACAGCTGGATCACTGTCACAGGTGACACACTCATCTGTTTCTGCAGGTTTCAACATCACAATGTGACGACAACTTAATGACTGTGTTTGCTTTATTTCAGAGAAACACACCACCACACCTCCACCTACATCCACACCTCTTCCTGGTTCTACCTCCATCACTCTTCCTCCATCACTCTCTCCTCCTCCTCTCTCTGTGCTGTTGTCTGTTGGATCAGTCTATGTTGTGGTTCTACTGGTGTTACTGGTTCTGCTGGTGAGACGATGTGTTCACAGGAAACTTGAAGGTTTGTACATATTCATTCTTATTCATCGTGGTATTTTGTTTCCATTCTGTCATCATAATTTAGATTCTTAAATCATAAAAGTGTTTACTTTAACTCATTTCAGCAGATGGAGAAGATGACATCACCAGTGACATCACATACAGTGTTGTGAAAGCATCAAATCCTCAACACCCTCCAGTCAAAGAAACCAGAGATGGAGGTTTGTGTGTTCACCCAGGTGTCATCCACATACCTGAACCAATGACTTGGTGGTGTTTCAGGGTAGGATAGCAAAGCCCTCTTTCCCACGTCTTCCATATACAAGTTGCCCACAATGGGTGAAACTGGGGAGCCCACAGCACACCCACGTTCCTGCCTGTAGAACTGACCCTTGCATGTGAAACAGGTGGAATTAAGACACAGTTTCAAAAGCAAGCACACCTGGTCCAACAGCCTTGTCTTGTTCTAACTGCTTCAGACAGTCTGTCACCCTCGTCCTGTGACCACTTCCTGGGTCTCTTTCAGTCTTCAAATATAAAGTTTTTACAGCTTATAGATTTTAAGTTCTGCTCCAATTATTTGGGTAAAGATAATAAACACTTTGATGGCCTATAAGTGAAAGTGAAAACGTGATAAACGAATAATATAATTAATAAATAATAAATAATTATATTTTTTGATAAGTGAAGTTCACTGAACTGAAAGGAAATTTTGGTTTGATGATGGTTGACATGTTTTCCAAATAGAAGTTTTTCCTCTAGTGAGGAGATGCAGGTGCAGCAGAGCATTGCTGGAAGAAATGATCCCAAGGGTGGAATCTCCTGAGAAACCTTCAGAGACCCAGCGAGAAGTAGGGACCATAGCTGACAGCCCAGGCAGGGGTTGAGGTCAAAGGTCATGCTGTTTGGGGACCTACTGGTCATCATGAGAAGATTCTGGAACCACAGCAATGACCATAAAGCTGCACTGGATGGAGAGCTGTGCCACGGGGCTTTCCAGAGGTAATCACGAGGAGATTGTGGACAACAGATGGAGATCTGAAGGATGAGGGGAGCGTTCCAAGCTCCAATCGACAGTGCAGAGAGGAAGTTCAAGGATGGCATCATGATTCTGTGAACAGAAAGCAGAAGCTATGGTGGTGACGGGGAATGACTGACAGCAGTTTCCTATGAACATCACCTAATGCTGTGTCACTGTGCTATGCATGCTTTGACACTCTGAAGAGGGTCTTCCTTTGTGTCATTGTTGTTGTCATTTGCATCATGAACAAGACTGCTGAAGTGACTCAACAGGTGGGGTTACAACAGCAGTAAAATCATTGAATCCAATACCCTTTCCAAAAAAGGTTTTCTGCAGAGACGAAAGGACAATAGAGGAGTCATAAGTATCCCCCCACAGGAAGAATGCATGAAATGAGGTGATGAGGGTTGATAGAGGGCATAAAACAGGAGTGCTGACAAAGGCCTGCAGCCTTGAAGATAACTGAAAGCCACATTGACAAACAGCAAAACTAACTGGTGTGTTTGTTATACCCATGTCTGCATACATTTGGACTCTGGTCATATGGACAGTGATAGAAACAACTGGAAGAGACATTTATGAAGCTCTGAGGAACTCAAACCACTCTGCATGTGTGATTTACACACCTGGAGGAGATGCACCACAAAGCTGGAATGATTTTGCAAATGTTAATTTCTATGTTTGACTGTTAACATTCATTTGCTTACTTGGAGGGTGTCAATGGAAAATTGTATTTAGTAGTCAGTATAATCTTTTAGTGATATAAGTTTGCATATGGTAGAATGCTGCATGTAATCATTTGTGTGTAGAAGTATATAGTTGGTGGCATATTGAAAGAATGTCTCATCCTAGGAGGTCTGTAACATTCTAGGGTGTTCACCCCACATCCTAGGAGCATGAGAGAGGTCGTACCTTGTCTTATTGTTTTATGGTAGGATTAACGTAGCTATGTCTGTTTTAGTCTAAGTGCCTTTTGGTTTGATGAACTGCTGGACTTTGAGACCAGCAGGTTTAGGGAAGATCTTATGGGGCCACACTCTGACCCCCCCCCCCCCCCCCCCCACACACACACACACACACACACACACACACACACACACCCACCCACCCAATGAAGTATAAAATAAAGACCGGGGCAGTTTCTCAGGCGCGAGTCTCTCAGTCCGGAGACTGCCCTTGCTTGCAAGAAATTCTGTGTGTTTCTCTTCTCTGAGTCTTTGCTGAAGAAGTATTTTAGAATATATTCCTTAACAGAGAGAACGATGCTCGTCACAGTTCTCTCCCTCATGCACGAGCAACACAAAGAGCTCTGGTGACTTGCGTCTTGTCTTTGCCATTGTAGTAGAATTGTCTTGGCGTTCCAGCAATAGGTCTGTGCTAGATGAACGTATCAGCAACCTTCAAACACGTGTGGAGAATTCATTATTTCTTTGACAGATTCTTTAGTAAATAACAGAAAAAAGAAAGTAAGAGAAAAATCACCTGCACAAGTGCCGAGGTAGGTCTCCCTGCAGAATTGGTTTTCCCTTCATCAGGAGCAGCGCTGGGCTGTTTAAATCACGGACAAACAGGATCCTACAGTTGTTTATGTTTTTAAACCCATTTTGCACAGAGAGGCATTTTTTGGAAAATGCATTGATAGTAATATTGAATATTATTACACATCAAAAAAAATAACTACAGTAAAATAATCACATCGTGACGCCTCTGCCTTTCTAAATGGAGGGACAGTAACTGTGTGTGTATGTAAGCGTGTAAAACCTGAAGATGGTAAGATTAACAGTATTTTGTCTCTATCTGCCATTCTGCTATTCATCTCAACAATAACGTGGCGCACAGCGTGGCGTGAAAATAGCCACATGCAATGGAGCAAAATATGGGTGTGTGTGGTTGGAGGATGTGTTCATGCGCACAAAGGGGGGGTGGAAATTTTTCTTGTGAAACAAAGGGGGCCCAGCAAACAAAGTTTGGGAACCACTGGTTTAAACGATGTTAGCTCAGAAATATTAGCTTCTGTCATGACTGATGAAGTTACTGGTTAATAAAGTTTCCAGTAAAGTGTTTAATCGCAGCCACAGATTGACGGTAAATATCCCGTTTTTCTTCAGTGCATCTGTAATAAATATGTGCAAGTTTCAGTGCTTCGTTTGAACTGTATGATACTTATACTGACCCAGGGTCAGTGTAAAATACAATCCTAGCTGTGTGAACAAAGCCTGGCTCCTTTAATCCTGCATGACAAACCTCAGGATGCAGGTTATTATTACTCTTTCCTGCTGGCACACCTGTCACACCTGAGAGTCAGCTAGAAACGTACAGTGACGTGGACATCATGCAAAGACTGCCAGACTCTGTAATACTGCAAATGATCAGTGACTCAGGTTAACAAAAAAGAAAGTAAGAGGAAATTTAATTCTATAAAACGTGAAAAATTCCACACACATGTAACTCACCACTGTGTGAACATCACAGGGGAGAAATCGTTTCTCTGAGTCAGAGATGAGTGTCAGTAACACAGAAGTTGTCATGGTCCCCGCACCTCGCCAGCTGACAGCAGTCAGGCGCTTTGTTTTGTTTATTCTCCTCTCTCGCCTCTGCTCTCCCTTTCTCTCTCGTCCTCTCCCACTCTCTCTTTCTCCTGCCGGGGCGGAGCTCAGTATGGGCTCCTGCTCCTGGCCCACGCACCTGGAGATGATCAGCACACCTGCCGCTGATTATGAGAATTGGAGTCCTACTTAAGATGGCGAGTCTGCTCTACTCGTCGCTGGATCGTTGAGCCATCAGCGTCAGTCGTCCTGCACTCTGCAAAGTTTGTTCGTGTCTGAACCAGGAGACTAACTGTTTCTCTGTCTGTGTATAGATTTCCCCTGGACCTGTTTTCCCTGTGCACGGTGACTGAGCGTGAGCAAGAGTGATGGAGGAAAGAAGAGGAGCTGTGTGTGGTTGCGAGGGCTGTATGGAAATCTCCCCTCCCTGGACTCCTGCCCCTTTCACTCCCGGACCCTGGAACCCCTTTTTCCCAGACACCGTTGTGTGTGTGTGTGTGTGTGTGTGTGTGTGTGTGTGTGTGTCCCCGTAAATAAATTCACTTTTGATTTGAAGAAACTTGTGGTCTGCGCCTGAGTCCGCTCCACTAATCGTGACAGAAGTAAAACTCAGTGTCATGCAGTGACTTTTACACAACCAGATCAGATGAACCAGCTCACACTAAAACATTTTGCTGCACTCTTTACACTTATTTCTTTTCTTTCTGCTTTCTGAGAGAAAAGCTCTTTATCAGTAACTTTTACAACTTCTGGCAGGTTAATGTCTGAACTTTGGAGTGAAACACACCCTTAGTTACAGGAAATAACACCACTGTCTGTAACTAAGTGAATCCACCTTAACACCACCTGTGTGTGTGTGACTGCATTACACTCCCACTGCTGGGAACCTGAACAAGAACCAGAACAAAGTCTAAAATAGAAGCTGACAAACAGCTGCACCACCGAGTGACACTTTATTTTATAAACTTCACAACAGGTTTCATGTTGTGACCTGTGGAGGTGAAAAGACACAAAACCTGTTTTACAGCTTTTGAGCTGCAGGCAGGATTGAAACACACCTTAGTTAAAAGTCAAACAGCAACATTTGTCTCCTCCCCTCACGTCACTCAAATGTGACAAACCAGGAAACAGGAAGTTCTTCGTCCTCAGTAAAGAGAGACGCACAGACGATCAGACTGAGTTCAGACCAAACTAGCAGCTTCCTCTGAGTGAGTCCAGCTACAGGAGAGAAAAGTGGAAAACTCCAACACTGCTGCTTCAAGCTGCTGACGCTCCACACACTGAATGTGAGTTTGAGCAAAAACACGACTCAAAGCAAGTTTCAGTGAAGGTGGTAGAGGAGGGAGGGGAGCCAGGACTGACTGTACTTCCTGTCTGCTGTTTTCAGCTTCACTCACAGACTCAATGGCTTCCAGATCAGAGGAGGATCTCTGCTGTCCGGTCTGTCAGGAGGTCTTCAGAGATCCTGTTATTCTGTCATGTAGCCACAGCTTCTGTAAAGACTGTCTGAAGAGATGGTGGAGAGAGAGACCAACACACGAGTGTCCAGTTTGTAAGAGAAGATCTTCAAAGAATGATCCACCTTTATGTCTGGCTTTAAAGAACCTGTGTGAGTCGTTCTTACAGGAGAGAGATCAGAGAGCTTCAGAGGCTCTCTGCAGTCTGCACTCTGAGAAACTCAAACTCTTCTGTCTGGACCATCAGCAGCCAGTGTGTCTCTTCTGCAGAGACTCAGAAAAACACACCAATCACAGATTCAGACCCATCGATGAAGCTGCACAACAACACAAGAAGGAACTTCAGGAAACTCTGGAGCCCTTAAAGAAGAAGTTAAAGGTTTGTGAAGAAGTTCAAGTGAAGTTTGATCAAACAGCAGAACACATTAAGGTCCAGGCCCGACACACAGAGAGGCAGATTAAGGAGCAGTTTAAGAAGCTTCACCAGTTTCTAGCAGAGGAAGAGGAGGCCAGGCTGGCTGCACTGAGGGAGGAAGAGGAGCAGAAGAGTGGGATGATGAAGGAGAAGATGGAGGCTCTGAGCAGAGAGATAGCAGCTCTTTCAGACACAGTCAGAGCCACAGAGGAGGAGCTGAGAGCTGAAGACGTCTCATTCCTGCACAACTACAAGGCTGCAGTGGAAAGAGTCCAGCGCTGCCCCCTGCTGGATGATCCACAGCTGCCCTCAGGAGCTCTGATAGACCAGGCCAAACACCTGGGCAACCTGACCTTCAACATCTGGAACAACATGAAGGACGTGGTCTCCTACACTCCTCACATTCTGGACCCAAACACTGCTCATCCAAACCTCATCCTGTCTGAAGATCTGACCAGTGTGAGAGAAGGAGGAGAGAGGCAGCAGCTTCCTGATAATCCAGAGAGGTTTGATGATTACGGCTCTGTCCTGGGCTCTGAGGGCTTTAACTCAGGGACTCAAAGCTGGGATGTTGAAGTTGGAGACAGTACATGGTGGGGACTGGGTGTGTTAGCAGAGTCTGTGCAGAGGAAGGGACACATACAGTCTGGATTATGGAGAATACGGTTTAATGGAATTAAAAGTAAATATTCAGCACGCTCACCATCAGCTCCTCGCACTGCTCTCTCAGTAGAGAAGAAGCTCCAGAGGATCAGAGTGAATCTGGACTGGAACAGAGGAAAGCTGTCGTTCTCTGATCCTGATACTAACACACACATACACACCTTCACACACACTTTCACTCACAGGATGTTTCCATACATTAACACTGATGATGAAGTGAAGGTGTGTCCGTTGAAGGTGTCAGTGTCAGTGCAGCAGATGAGTTGAGGATGATGATGTTTCTAATGTTGTTTCCTGTCAGTGAGTTGAAGCTGTTAAACTGCAGCTGTCCTCCTGCTGCCTCGTTGTTCCAAAGCTCTTTGTTTCTCTTTTAGTTTCACTCTTTCTTTCTGTTTCTGCTGTCCACCTTTTCACATGGAAAATAATTTCACTGTTTCTCACTGAATGACTCCCCAAACTAGATTTGAAATTCTATCAAGTTTCTAATCATTCCAAGTGATTCATGTTTCTATTTGATGTGTAAATGGAGATGATTTAGTTTGCTGGGATATGGACTGACATGTGTTGAATGGGAGGAGCAGTTTGTTGTTGTCTTCTTGTCTGTTTATGACAACAATAAATATGTTGTTGAAACAATGATTCATGTTTAACTCCATATATGAAATGTTTCTGATCTTTGAATTCTGTTTGATTAAAGACTTTCTTCATGACACAAATGAGATTTCAGTGTATTAATAGAACTAAATAAGCTCAGAGTTGAAAGGCTGGAGTATTATGTACGTGCTTCACTGTCAGGATCTTCAGGGGGATTCAAAGGGAAACATCAAACTGCTGTAATGAGATAAACTAGTTGGGCTGAACACACTTATCTGTAGTTTGTCTCCATCCAGGATCATCAGAATATAATGAACATGTGTGAAGAGCCACAAAATGCTGCTGCCCTCTCAGCATGATGAGCTCCAGCCTTTGTTAGCAGGACAACAGGAAACATGAGACAACTTTCAGAGACAGTAACCAACTGTGGCCACAAGATGGCAGCAGCTGATCTGAGATCCTTTATTGGACAGAAGGACTCTGCTCTGTGACGTCATCAGAGAGACGGCCTTCACTCTGATAGATCTGACGTCATGTCTGCACTGCGATGATGAAAGCTGATAAACACATTGTTATTGATCCATGAAATCACCTCTGTCCTCTCAAGTGTAGCTGTTTACAGAGCTGAAGAAGTCCTTCATCATCAAAACAGACAAACATGTATTTCCTGTATTAAGTGACGTCATCCTCACTCTGACCTCTTACATACATTCTGTTCAGTTTTCCTGCTGTAAGAAATAAAGTGTGTGAAAATAGAAATGCAGGGAAACATCCATTAAGTGAACAAAGTCCAAAGAAATAAACTTGGACTGTTTTTTGAAGCCTAAATAAAATGTGAATAAACTTTATAGATACATTTGAAACCAGCTACTCTGTGACTTTACACACTCACACAGTAACAGAGCTGATTCCTGATTGGAGCAGCACAGAGTTAGACTTCTTTTCTGGCTGTGGATTGGTTCGTCAGGATTTCCCCCTTTACAGGTTTAAAAACAATCTCTGTTTCTACATTTTTTGACCTCCTTCTTGTGTCTAAAGGTGAAGCAGCACCAGCCTCCTCTGATCCTCATGTTGTAGCTCTGTGTGTCCAGCAGGGGGCAGAACACCTCCAAACTGTGCCAGCAGCTCTCACTGTGAGCTCAGACGTTTGTGGACACTCAGTTTGTTTGAACATAGTAAATAATCAGAGCTTCTCACACTGTTTATGGGGACACCACCTGCCCGAGGGTGTACTGTGTCAGAGAGGTGGTGTATGGTGCTGGGTGTAGTCTCTCTGCTGGTTCACAGTTTTTACTGAGGAGCTGTGTTCATGTCAGGAAGGTTTCGTCTGATCACTGTGGTGCAGTTTGGTTTACTCTGTTTCTGAGTGTTTGTAGGATCAGTCTCTGCAGGTCACCTGATACCTGGCAGTGAAGTGTTTATGAATCAGCTCCGTCAGATTTAATCCAACAGAATAACATGTAAAACACTCCAGGGCTTTTACTCTGAAACTTTCTCCAGAGCTGTCTGGAGTTTTCTTACATTAAAATATTCTGGGATTACCAGACTGTCCACATCATGTGTCCTACCAAAACTTTCATCCACAAATATACCCTGACATTAAACCCAAATAGATGTGAGAGCGAGTCATTAGTATCAGTACTGTGTGTGTGTGTGTGTGTGTGTGTGTGTGTGTGTGTGTGTGTGTGAGAGAGAGAGAGAGATATTCAGGTAACTTACTGGGTTACTGCACATGCTCACACCTTTTCAGCACAACAGGTGCAGTTTGGTGTTTTACTGCCTCCTGCTGGAACAATGATGGCAGCTCTCAAGACTTTATTGGTTATTGTCATTTCGTGTTACACAGCCTGAAACGAAATACTGTTCCTCAGCAGCCTCTACAGTGCAATAACCAATATATTTTAAAAAGAATAAATACAGTTTAAAGGGAATAAGTTTAAAAAAGAGCAGCAAAAAAGGCATAAATAGCTTAAAATCTAAGTTCTAAAAAAACCTCCAGTTTTTATTAATATTTTATTATTTATCAAATTATTATAAACTAAAAATATTTTTTACGTGATAAACGACTTCAGTGCTTCGTCCATGACCTCCTGAAGGTAAAGGGCCCAAAGAGCCAATCAGCAGCTCTGAAACAGGAAATATGACTCATGGAGAAGTTCACAACAGTTTCAGCTGCCAGTTGTACTCATCACCATGGAGACTGTCTCCATGGTGGAGGCAGAGTGACAGTGTTGTAGATGCTGCATTTTGAAGCCTCAGTGTTTATGTTGTGCCCTTAAACAGGGGAAATAGTGAGGAGAGGTGAAAGAGCGGCACAGACACGCAGCTCTCACTCTCACTCGTCTGTATTGAGTGAAGGAGGAAGCGCGCGAACCCACCTACTGGAGCCCTGAGGCATTAACAATGGATCGACGCACAATCAACCCAGGCAAAACTTTCACTACTTATCTCCCTCTATATTCCCACTGCATATTCTATTCGAAAACAGTCAAAGCAACAAATAAAACATTAATAAGGGCATGACATGAAATGTAAGGAACAGAGATGTACAACTTCAAAACTAATCAAATTTATGATCCACCACATTTATATTTTTGTTCACAGCCATGTACACATCAAACTCTCATCTTTCTGTCCAAAAACAAAACAAAAAGATTCCCTGTAAATTTGACCTTTTCCTTCAACTGTCCATTATAGCGTGGTCTTCCTACTTATCTTGACACAATACTCAGTCGCGTTGCCTGCTGCAAACTTAAAAGAAGTCTGACGAATGAAGTGACTGTGAGTGTGTCTGACGTCACGGTGTGTGTGAAAAGGTATCCAGCTGGGGCAGACATGATTCTGCAGGTCACCTGCCCAGTGGACAAAAAGAAATAAAATAGTTGTGTGGATGATATATGAATGATAATACGAAGAGCGTTTTGTGTCTCTCAGCCTGAAACAACTGTAATGCCACTTTCTGTTTTGGAGAAAGGACAGTTAAAAAAAGATGTGTGTTGTTTTAAGCAGTGATGAGAATAATGAAGATGTGATGAGAGAGCAACACAAAAGTATAAGTACAGGGATGATGCTCTTTACAGGAAGGGACAGAGCAGACTCTACCTGCTGAGGCGGCTGAGGTCATTTGGAGTCCAGGGAGCGCTTTTAAAGACCTTCTATGACTCTGTGGTGGCATCTGTCATTTTTTACAGTGTGGTATGTTGGAGCAGCAGTTTATCTCCCGCCCCATGCATGTAGATGTTGCTGAACTGCAGAGCTGCTTCAGTGACAGACTGCTGCATCCTCGATGCATGAAGGAGCGTTTCCGCAGGTCCTTCCTCCCTGCAGCTGTCAGACTGTACAATCTGAACTGCTCCCAACAAACACAGATGTTTACATCAGCGCTGTATCGTGCACTGTTTTATCAACCGATTCACACTACAACCAGGGTTGCCTCTTATCTGTATTTAATTTTATTTAATTTAACAACAGTATGGTACTCAGTTTTTGGTAACCATTGTCCTTCATGTAAATATGTAAGAATTGTGTATGTTTCTGTTCTGTGTCATGTGTACTGTTTGTTTGTATATGTGTTTTCTTGCTGCTGTTACACCCAAGTTTCCCCTTGTGGGACAATTAAATTGATATAACAACACTCGTGGTAAAGTTGTGGACTGGAAGAATACCTGACCAAGATTATCTTGCAATGTTTTGCAGCCGCCAGTCAAGCCGGTAGATAAATGTCTGTGATTGTCGCAGGTGGCTGTGTGGCTGGCAGGAGCTCTTTCCTATCAGTTTGTCCCCACCTTCACCTATGGTCACGAGCTTTGGGTAATAACCAAAAGAATCCGATTCTGGATATGAACTGCAACTCTCTTTACATTGGCCTTTCCTCCACCCTTCTCGTTAGATTGCAGACTGTCCAGAATGCGGCGGCACGCCTTTTGACAGGTAGCAGGAAGTTTTCTTCCATCACTCCTGTTCTTGCTGGCTTGCACTGGCTTCCAATTAAATACCGTATTCAATTTAAAATATTACTTTTCACCTACAAAACCATTAATAACTTTGCGCCGAGCTACCTCAATGAGCTTCTCAGGTTACACACTCCTGTCAGAGCACTTAGCTCTGCTACCCAAATTCTTCTGGAGCAACCTCGTTCTCGGCTGAAGTCTCGCAGTGACCGCGCGTTTGCTGTAGCTGCCCCGGTCTTATGGAACAACCTTCCTGTCGCTATCCGGGCGTCTGACTCTATGCCACTGTTTAAATCACGGCTTAAGACTTATTTCTTTAATCTTGCCTTTCCACCCAGTTAACACTTGTGTGCGCTGGTACATTTTTTATGCTTGTGAACTACTTTTATATCTTATGATGGTTTTTATAATTGATACGTGCCAGGTCCTTTCTCTTTTCCCTCCCATCTCCCTTTTCCTATTTTATTTTTGTCAAGCACCTTGGTATACCCTTGTTTTTTTAGTGTGCTTTATAAATAAAGTTTATTTATTTATTTATTATTTGTTGCTGTTTAAGTTTGTCAATTTCAGACCTCTGTCTCTGAAGTTCAACGTTCTGCATTTCCAGGTCTTTCAGTTTTGCGACATGGTCTGACAGAAAAGAACATAAATAAGTCAATATGAATTTTATTTATCTGCATCATTTGAATCTTTTCATTTTTAGTAGGTTAGATTATTGAATAAATAATGAATAAATAATAAAAATAAAAAAATTAATGAGAAACGTTAGTGATAGATTCATGAAGTGACATTGATATCTCTGTAACAGGGGCTCATATGAAGGTTTCCTCATGCTGTCATTTTTCTCACTACCTGACATCATACTCTACCTTTATTCTCTTGTTTTAAGGTCCTGATTTCCACTTTCTGTTCAGCCACTGAGGCAGTCAGCTCTCTGAGCACAGCATGGACTTCCTGTGGACAGGGTTGTTGGTTTGAAATCTGCTGGTCAAGAATTTCATCATCTGCCTCTGTCTGATTTGTGGAAACAGAGCAGACCAGAAGCAACAGCGAGAAAAACAGCGTGATCTCCATTCTGTCAGTGAAAACTCAATAGTATCTGTGTGTCATCTGCAAACCTGACTGACTTTTATATTACACAGTACAGAGGGGAGGTCACTGTAGCATTAGATTCAACCTTATTCTAGTGAATCAGTGACTAATGTAATCTTTATGACTTCAGATGCAGTACAAGGAGAAGAACAAGTGAGTATCAATGATTGTCAACTGATAGTAAAACATGAGCATGTGTGTTTCCACCAACTGACCAGAGCTTAGAGGACAAATATCAAAATGTGTGCTCAGATACAGATGTTTAAGCAGCTGTGAAAGAACATATCTGGAAGTTTTTGGCACTGAGGAAGTAATTGCCTTTGATTATGGAATTCCTCTAATAACTCAGAGCAAAAATACTCTAAACGACAAAATGCATAAAGTAATCTTTACAACTTTTACAAGGTACAAGACTACAAAGAGATAAACAAGTGAATGTCAATGATTATCAGCCGTTCATAAAATTAATCAGCACGTGTTGTTTTAGAAAATCCAATGTGAATGTAGGAACCATGAAGGTCACTGACATGGTATAACTTGAAGATGAACTTCTACTCTTCATGTGTAACATGACACTTGGTTGACCACCCTTCCCTCTCCAGTTCAATAAACCACAGCTGTCCTTTTTTGTTTCTTTCTTCTCTGACCACTTAGGTGAGAAAGCTAGTGTTCAATGCTTTTCAGAGAATGAATTAATCTCTGACCCTTCCACTCCAAGCACTCCTCCAGATGCAGTGAACAGTCTTATAAGCAATACAAGAGCATGCTGAAGAGTCTTGGTTGCTAAATACAGCAAAAGTATTCGGCCCCCTTGAACTTTTCCACATTTTGTCACATTACAGCCACAAACATGGATCAATTTTATTGGAATTCCACATGAAAGACCAACACAAAGTGGTGCACACGTGAGAAGTGGAACGGAAATCATACATGATTCCAAACATTTTTTACAAATAACTGCAAAGTGGGGTGTGCGTAATTATTCAGCCCCCTTTGGTCTGAGTGCAGTCAGTTGCCCATAGACGTTGCCTGATGAGTGCTAATGACTAAATAGAGTGCACCTGTGTATAATCTAATGTCAGTACAAATACAGCTGCTCTGTGACGGCCTCAGAGGTTGTCTAAGAGAATATTGGGAGCAACAACACCATGAAGTCCAAAGAACACACCAGACAGGTCAGGGATAAAGTTATTGAGAAATTTAAAGCAGGCGTAAGCTACAAAAAGATTTCCCAAGCCTTGAACATCCCACGGAGCACTGTTCAAGCCATCATTCAGAAATGGAAGGAGTACGGCACAACTGTAAACCTACCAAGACAAGGCCGTCCACCTAAACTCACAGGCCGAACAAGGAGAGCGCTGATCAGAAATGCAGCCAAGAGGCCCATGGTGACTCTGGACGAGCTGCAGAGATCTACAGCTCAGGTGGGGGAATCTGTCCATAGGACAACTATTAGTCGTGCACTGCACAAAGTTGGACTTTATGGAAGAGTGGCAAGAAGAAAGCCGTTGTTAACAGCAAACCATAAGAAGTCCAGTTTGCAGTTTGCTACAAGCCATGTGGGGGACACAGCAAACATGTGGGGGACACAGCAAACATGTGGGGGACACAGCAAACATGTGGGGGACACAGCAAACATGTGGGGGACACAGCAAACATGTAGGGGACACAGCAAACATGTAGGGGACACAGCAAACATGTGGAAGAAGGTGCTCTGGTCAGATGAGACCAAAATGTAACTTTTTGGCCAAAATGCAAAACGCTATGTGTGGCGGAAAACTAACACTGCACCTCACTCTGAACACACCATCCCCACTGTCAAATATGGTGGTGGCAGCATCATGCTCTGGGGGTGCTTCTCTTCAGCAGGGACAGGAAGCTGGTCAGAGTTGATGGGAAGATGGATGGAGCCAAATACAGGGCAATCTTGGAAGAAAACCTCTTGGAGTCTGCAAAAGACTTGAGACTGGGGCGGAGGTTCACCTTCCAGCAGGACAACGACCCTAAACATAAAGCCAGGGCAACAATGGAAGGGTTTAAAACAAAACATATCCATGTGTTAGACTGGCCCAGTCAAAGTCCAGATCTAAATCCAATCGAGAATCTGTGGCAAGATCTGAAAACTGCTGATCACAAAGGCTGTCCATCTAATCTGACTGAGCTGGAGCTGTTTTGCAAAGAAGAATGGGCAAAGATTTCAGTCTGTAGATGTGCAAAGCTGGTAGAGACAGACCCTAAAAGACTGGCAGCGGTAATTGCAGCAAAAGGTGGTTCTACAAAGTATTGACTCAGGGGGCTGAATAATTATGCACACCCCACTTTGCAGTTATTTATTTGTAAAAAATGTTTGGAATCATGTATGATTTTCGTTCCACTTCTCACGTGTACACCACTTTGTGTTGGTCTTTCACGTGGAATTCCAATAAAATTCTGTCTGGACAATGTCATATCATGAGTAATAATTAAAAATAATCCATATACATAAAACAAACACATGCACACACACACAGTGACATTTTAGACCTTCAGAATACTGTATATACTTTGGGCATCTCGGTGCTGATCCAGAATCCTTACATTATTATTTATTACTAGAGCTACAATAATAAAGCAATGAGGAGGGGGAAGTAATAAATATGAAATAATGTATTTATGATGATTCCATTTGTTTCACTATCCACTCTGTGCAGGGCAAAGCTTATTACATGTTTAAACTGTAGAGATACAATAATTTTACTGCTGTAAAATCCAAATTTTGTCTTATTTAAAATATAAATCTAATATAATCTGCTTCTTAATGTATGTTCTTTAAAATACAGTGTGGCGTGGGTGTGGTCTCTGGCCAGCTGCAGAGGAGGGGTGACGCAGTGAGCTCCCGGGGCGGTGCAGGGGCGGGGTGAACAGGTGTGCTGGGATCTGACAGTGATTGTGTCTCTTTATATGTTGGCAGTGACAGTCGGAGGAGGAGGGCGGACATGACAGCAGAGAGAGAGCGGGAGTGTCTGTGTCCCTGTACAAACGCACAGTATTAAATAAAAGTTCGGCTGTCGTCAAATTCGCTCCAGCTTATATTTCTTGGGTCCAACGTTACATACAGCTTGTGTTTTTTAATATATCATAATTATAATAATGCATAATTATGTGGACATGCATATTAGATCGTTTTTTAGTGGAATATAATCCCTCCAGAAAGGCAGGAAAAGCTATGTAACTTGCTTTAAAACTAAATATGTTCCCTAAAACGGTGACAGAGCTACAGACACATGACAGCCTTACACAGGTAGCCAGCAGCTGTGACCAGCACTACTTGTGCAGTTAATAAAAGGACAGGTAATGTTTGTCGCCCTGTTGCACACACAGCACGCTCATTTGTTTCAGTTCGTCAGCTGCAACAAGACAGCTTACCAACGTGTACGTAATAAGCTGATACTCCTGGGTGCTACACACTACAGTGTGCGCTGTACACCTACTTACTGGTTGTGTCGCATCAGTCTGTGTCTCTGAGTTAACTTGTGTTTCTCCTACAGCTCCGGACCGCTAAAAATGCGCGTGCTCTTTGTGAGCTCGTTCCCGGCTCGTAACCAGCGTGTTCTGCCGTCAAGGGCGATCATTGGTTAAATGTGATCATGTGACTGATGCAAGCCAGATCCTTTTATTTAGCAAAACTGTGATTAATAGTTAAATATTATTGTTGAGGGGCACAGACAAGACTCCGCAAAAAAATTTTAAAAGTTGCCTCAACAAAAGGGCACTCTGGGCACCCATCAGGAAAGGGGCGGGTGCTCAAGCCCCTCCAGCCCCCCCCCCCTCTGCACGTGCCTGCTGTTACACCATCGTAGGTTATACAGGCACTGATCCAATAGGTGTTTTGGCAGCCATCTGCTGTGACTGGTTGGGGGTGACGGAAAAGAGACGAGGGCAGATGGCGACAGGATAAAAGACACACATCAGGAAGAGACAAAGTTTATTACTCCTACTGATTAAATATCACAAACAACAGCCAATACAAACTAAACAACAAGCTAACAGGGGTGCTGCAGTCTTGGAATAAAACTGCAGAGATGATCAGTCTATGAAACCAAAGGTGCGTTTTATATTGGGAGAAGTACCAAAAAATGTAAATAATGGGATATAAACTTGGCACTAGGACAAGCAAATGATTTTAAACTGGGCAGGAAAAATAAGATGCTTTTGAGTGGAGTCTCATGGGTCCCCCAAATATTTGTATCTTTACAAAAAATAATAATAACCAAAGCGCAAAAAAAGAGTAATATTTGGCATAATTAAAACTTGCCTACTAAGAATGACATAAAAATTACATAAAGTAGCACAAACACTTTAATATGCCACGGGTAAATTGAGCTGTGGCATTTTTCCTTTTTAAATCCGCCTTTTTTCTGAGCTAATTGAAAGCTGTTTAGAGATCCGTGGTTCTTTCACAGAAAATGATGCATTACTGTAAACTGAACACAATATAAAGTATTTAAAATGAGTTAAGCTTTACACATGTGCCGCAGTGACATTACTGCAGGTGTGATTCACTGACAATCACTTCCTCACTGAATGTTTCAGTGGTGCAGTTGCTCGGGCCTCTGAATCTCTGTTTTTTTGTATTTACCTGCTGCTGATGCTCCTCATGCTTACCTCTGGTCTTACCTTTGCTTCTTCCCCTCTGCTTGGATCTTCACCCATGTGCCTGTTGGACTGTCCTCTCCTCTGTAAACTCAGAGACCTCCTTGCCCTCCCCATTACACATTCTGGCTAAACTTGATAAAAAAAATACTGTAAACCAATGTGTCCTGCATTTGAGTCCAATTATCATGAACATAATTTCTCTCTTTTTAGTTAATAGATCAGATTGTGTGCTTTATAACATGTTTCCTTTATTTGCCTTTTCTTTCTGTGGTCATGTTAAAAAGCAGAGTGTAGTATATTGTTAGAGAATTGAGCCTGTCCACAGTAAAATAGTCACTTCTTTAAACTTAGTCCAAAATGGTGAGAAGAACCTTAACCTCACCTCAGAGTCTGACCTTAAACAACATTCAGTGTTCTGTTCTTCTTTCTGCTTTGTCCTCTCTTGTTTTCATCCATGTTTCTAGAGTTACATTTATTTATACTTTGTGTCGGCTCAGTGATTTATTTTTCTGTCTGCAGGTAGAAAAATCATTGACGTTTGCAGATGACACAGATGCTGTTATGTTTTCAGTGACTGAATGGAGATCATTGCAGTTTTCTTTGTTCTTTTTCCACAGATCAGACCACGAGCAGACTGCACTCCAACAACCCCGTCCACACTACATTTGACTGGTACTCACACTGCCCTTGAACATAAACTAAACAACATGTTGATTCCACCATGTTAGAAGATTTATAGAACTATCATATCATCCCCTTTATGCCTCCGTACTTAAGTAAGTACTTAAGTAAGTAAGTACTCATTCACCCCTCTTTCTGTCATGGTATAAAAAGCTCAGGTTTGCACAGACACACATACTACGTCTGAAAAGAAGATCCAAGGTAAAGTGTTGGGTCGGGTAGTGAGACTATGCTTAATGGTAATTTGTGACATGACAATATTGCTGTAATTTCCAGAGAAATTGATGGCGGAAGGAAGAAGATCTTGCACAGTTCATTTTGCACTTGCATTAGAGCATGAAGCAAAGGTGGAGAGTCAGAAGACTGAAACTGACCAGTTGAAACAACAGCAGTTTTTTTTAATCATACGCACTGGACTCTAAACTAAAAAGTGATTATTAAATGTGAAAAAATGTAAAATTGCTGTACTGCATGGTAATTGGTTTGTTTCAGTGTCATGGAGCTGCAGATGTTTTAGAACATAAATCCTGAAAAATGCAACCAAAACCACCCCAAAAAAATTATATATATATATATATATATATATATATATATATATATGTATATATAATTTTTTAGGGGTGCAACGATACACAAAATTCACGGTTCGGTTCGGTTCGATACTTTGGTGTCACGGTTCGATATTTTTTCGATACAAAAAAAATGTTCATGCCTTTTTAATTTGTCATTTATTAAAATTATAAATATATATTTTAACTCAAAAGTACAGTTTTTAAATTTAACCCTAACCCTTGTGCGTGTTTTTTATTTTGACAGCGAATGCGCACCTGCGGACCACTTATGTGCACCCCTGGTTATATAGCTCGTCATATTGCAGCCACAGAAATTATTTTGTCCATGAAACCATAAAGCTGCACTTTCTTTTTGCCTTATAGTCTGATTTGTCATAACTTTTCCGTTTTGTGGTAAGCTTTTCTTTGGCTGTCACTTCTTCACCCTGACCTGTCTTATTTGGCTCAGCAGAACTGAAATATAAATCCTGCTGCTTTTACACACGCACTCACATAAGCTCAGCGATTCTCTGCGCGATCAACCTCTCACATGTTTAAGCTTGCTGCGGGAGATTTCACTTGTCATGTTTGCATAGTAAGCTAACGATTAATAAGACGATGTCAGAGGAATTGGTGCACAAATTATCATCACTCACAGATCAGTGCTGTCGCTCTCTATACACAGTTCGCACGATTGCAAAGTGAAAGCAAAAAAACAAGCGCAAATTCAAACGCGACTTCAATATGTCACATATTGACAGTGGCTCACCCAATGACATAATTACCCAGCTACATTTCTGAAAGAATGCAAAAGCATTGACATATATTTTTCCTACAATAGCCCGACGGGCAGGGAAGAGATAGATTTTGGTAGCCCGACTGAAAAAATCGCTAGCTCCGGGACGTCGGGCTAGCGATATTGCAAGCCCTGTATCTGATTGAGGAATCACTCATCTTTGGAAAAGAGAGTTTATTACAGAGAAATGGCTTTTTCCAAAATAAAAGCTATACTATCCGCTTCTTCTGGGCTATATTCTCAGCAGCATAAGGAGAATCATGTGCTAACAGCTGTCTAAATGACTCGGCTAAAGTTAGTAGCATGCTTGCTTTTTTTTGTCTGCTTCCACTTGTCTTTGCACCAGGATGATGTCGGCGTAAATGTGCAGTCATATTCGTTGTGTTCCCACTAGTGCTTTCAGGTTAATCTCGTTGAAATGACCTTAACGCCACAACACGGCAAATCTCCGTTAACGAGCTACCGCCGATCGCCCCGTGCATGGGGCTAGACGGCCAACACGTTAACGAGCTAACTGCGCTAACACACTAGTTCCCACCCATGTAATTGAGCATTGCATGGCACATCCAACATACTGTTTTACTTTAGTCCATGACTCGCTTACCTTCAGGGTCATACGTCACATTAAAACCAAAATAATTCCAAACGCCAGATCTGAATGAGGTTCAATTTGCCTGTTGCAAGTAGAGCTTAACTTCTGTCTCGCTAGCTTGCCCTGCACTCTTCCTTCTGACGATGCTGTCTGTGTTGAGCACTCAGTGGATCTGCGCTCGACAGTGCAGCCTAGGCGGAGTAGTCGAACACAGATTCACTGAGCGCTCAACACAGACAGCATCGTCAGAAGGAAAATTGATAAAATAAATTACAAATGTTGTATTGTTCGATACATATGCGTACCGAACCGAAAGCACTGTATCGAACGGTTCAATATCGATACGAATATCGTTGCACCCCTAATATATATATATATTAGGGGTGCAACGATACACAAAATTCACGGTTCGGTTCGATACTTTGGTGTCACGGTTCGATATTTTTTCGATACAAAAAAATGTTCATGCCTTTTTAATTTGTCATTTATTAAAATTATAAATATATATTTTAACTCAAACGTGCAGTTTTTAGATTTAATGTTGCTGAAACAACAAAGGGATAAAATAAATCTATCTGATCAAGAAATCACTCATCTTTGGAAAAGAGAGTTTATTACAGAGAAATGGCTCTTTCCAAAATAAAAGCTATACTATACGCTTCTTCTGGGCTATATTCTCAGCAGCATATTAAACATATCAGGTCCCCATAAGGAGAATCATGTGCTAACGGCTGTCTAAATGACTCGGGTAAAGTTTGTAGCATGCGTGCTTGTTGTTTTTGTCTGCTTCCACTTGTCTTTGCACTAGGATGATGTCGGCGTCAATGTGCAGTCATATTCGTTGTGTTCTCACTAGTGCTGTCAGCGTTAATCTCGTTGAAATGACGTTAACGCCACAACACGGCAAATCTCCGTTAACGAGCTACAGCGGATCGCCCCGTGCGTGGGGCTGGACGGCGTCAACACGTTAACAAGCAAACTGCGCTTCACCTCTTCAGTTCTGAAAGCTGATGGAGAGTCTCGGGTGTTAAACTCCCAGTGAGGTTGTGATGCTGGCGGAGGTCCTGAGAGTGGATGACCCACCCTGCTGTCAACTGAGTTACTGAGGTCACATGGGTCAATGTGTGAGGGGGGGGTGAATGGCCCGGAAGTGATCCCAGGACTATGTTATAGGTAGCCAACACTTTTTCCATGTTTGAACTTAATGTGACCACTAGAGGGAGGTATGTGCCTGTTAGTGCCATAAGCCAGCTGTGCAGCAGGCAGGTTGTTTGGCTTCATTTTTGCACAATGGGAGGAGGCGCTGTCGCGTCGTCCATGTTTTCTACAGTCATTGATTTGGACACAGCCAATGTGTTTAGTTTTACTCTTCCCCATGTGATGTCATTATGTCCATTTGTGTCAGCTTTTTTCCCAGGTGCCTCCACTTCCCCATCACCTCATATGTGTATGTAAGTCTTCTGTCTCCCTTTGTTCATTGTTGCTTCGTCTGTGTTCCCACCCCCATGTCCTCATAGTCACAGAGTCATAGTGTGTGTCATAGTGCCCTCATATTATCACAGTATGTCATAGTTGTTCATAGGTTTCTTAGTTCTCCTGTCACCAGCCAAATAAAGGCTCGCTTTTGGTTTCAAGTTCCATCTCTCTGCCTATGTCTGTTCGTGGGTCGTCTACATACACTCCACAACCGAGACAGGAGAGGAACCTGATAACAGCTGAACGTTCTTTTGTTCACACGGAAAATAGGTGTGAAAGGCAAAATTATAAATTGTTTCTAAAAAAAAATTAAATAAAGCTGTTTTATTAAATGAATATATACATAATGCAAATGTGCTCATAAATGAGTTGACTCTGTGTTTTCAGAGTTAACAGATTCATTCAGCGATATTGTCTGGATCTGAAATATTGCAGGTACACGCAGAGTGCAGAGGATTTTTACACATACACTGATAATTGTTTTCTATAAGTCTCTGGGTCAGGAAGTCCAAACATGACGTCCTGAACTGGGCCTTAGAATAAGCTGAAGGATAACATTAGATAATCAAGGCAGGATGTGTTTTTGTGTCCATGTGTTTCTGATTCCAGGAGGAGCAGATACCAGGGGAGGTCGGATGTGGACGGGGAGGATTCGCAGCAGACTGCCACGTTGGATTTGGGAGAAGATAATAATATTTTGTCATTGTCAAAGTATAAAAGCTGTACAGCCCATTTCAGGGTTAGGGTTGGGGTCAAAGTGAAACTAGAAATATTTAGAATCACAATGAGTTCAAAGCGTGAGGAGGTCTGATGTTCCAACAGTGTTCAGGATGAGAATTATTACCTGCAATGCTCCAGTTTGACCTCATGGTGGCAGTGCCGTCTCACTGTTATAATGGCTACACTCAGACTACAGGAGAGAACAAGAGGCTGTACTAAAACTCTGATGTTTTATCGTGTGTTTATGACATCATGCTGACGTCAGCCTGATAATACCTGTTGATTCAACTAAACAGCCAAGGTTTCCAAGGCTCTTAAATGAACCACAAACTACAGGGTAAGAGTGAGCTGCTGAAAGTCAGATCTGTTCTTCAAAGCAGACTTTCAGCTTTATTACAAACTAAGAGTCGGATCAGCACAAATACTGACACAGAGATGGCTGCTGGCACTGCGCTGCTCTGCTGCACTTTGCTGTTTGTCCTTGTCTTCGTCTCTGCAGGTGAGATTGAACTAAACTGAGGTTCTCTCTGAGATAACAAGAAGTACAGGAGGATTATTTTCATCTGGATTCAGTTTGTCTGTGTGTGAAGGAGACACCAGGCTGGGTGGACACTTAACATCTGTAATCCAGCTGTGACAGAGACAAAGAAGTGTAATGTGTGTGTCAGTGTCAGTGTCAGGAGTCAGGATGCAGCTACAAAGCTTCTTGTTCAGTGTATACAAACAGCTGTAGCTCCATAAAGGCAGCATGCAGAGACTCACAGTGTCTTATAATGAGAGGCTGCTTTCTCTCACACATTATGTTCACTTATTATCAGCACATGTTGTTGTTCTGTGGAAGCTAACATCTTGTAGTTTCTGACACTTTGCATGTTTAGCATGAGGCTAAAATTCCCCCTCAGTGGGTCACTGGTGACCTGCTGGATGTTCAGAGGTTCATTAAATCCAACATGACTAAAAACTCAAATGTCAAAGTGTTGTTTCCTCTTTCAGAGCAGAAAACCATCACAGCTGAGTCTGGACAGGACGTCACTCTGACATGTCGAGCTCCAAACAACAACATTAGAGTAATAAAGTGGGAGAGATTTGACCTGGGAGATGATTATGTGCTTTTGTACCAGGATGGTCTCCCTGATTCAACACACCAGCATCCATCTTTTAAGAACCGGGTGGATCTGCAGGACAGACAGATGAAGGATGGAGACGTGTCTTTGATTCTGAAGGATGTGACAGTTCATGACGCTGGAGCATACGAGTGTCGTTTCTTCATGGAAGAAACTCGCTCATGGAAGTTAATCAGCAGCCTCAACCTGATTGTTACAGGTGAGTGAGTAGAGTTGAGTGTGTGTGATCAGAGGTGAAGCTGCTTCCTGGTTGTTGATGTGTGTTTGTTGTATGGATGAGCTGGTGGATGTCAGAGGTAGACAGATGTTTCTCCAGCTGTTGTCTTTGTGGCTGGTAGTCTAGAGTTGTAGAGCAGCATTGTTTGGTTAGAGCAGAAACAAAGACATTTATGTCTCTTCTTCTCTTGCTCTCTAACTCGTCTGTAAACATGTGTGGGGAAACTCAATGTTAAAGCCTACAGCTGGAGGGGGAGGGGAGGGGTGGAGCTGGTGGTTGTGAGTCTGTGAAAGTGAATCCTGCCGGTGCCATAGCTGCTGAAAACGTACTTAGTGCAGACACAAAACGTCCATCAGCTTCAAAGTGTGTCAGAAAAATGTCCACATGGTGACTGATGGATGAGAGAGGTCCCATTGTTGTTGTTGTGCACAAATCATTGAACAACACAAACACTTAGAGCTGCTTTCAGTGCTGCCTGTTTTGTTACTGCACACATTTCTGATGGTCCTACAGTCCAACGTAGCAAACGTCTCCCTGAAGCCTCTTCTTAGAGACCAAAGGTTGGATCAGAGCGAGCAGCTGAAAGGACACATCTATGAATGCAGTCAGAGACTTTCTCACAACCTCACACTTCATCTGGTCACATTTACACTCAGCTTCTCTGTTAGTCACTGAGATTATAGACTCGCACATTTAAAATAATCTGAATGTTGGATCAGATGAAGTTAATATTTTTTATTTCTTGAACATATGTTTAATTAGCATGTTGCTAAAGCTTTAAGTAATGCACTGGTGACCTGGTGTATGTTAACAGGTCAATTAATCAAATC
This sequence comes from Aulonocara sp. 'chitande type north' Nkhata Bay, assembly GCF_057382095.1. Lineage (NCBI taxonomy): Eukaryota > Metazoa > Chordata > Actinopteri > Cichliformes > Cichlidae > Aulonocara > Aulonocara sp. 'chitande type north' Nkhata Bay. The sequence goes on from NC_141346.1 coordinate 11,615,186, forward strand.
CAGAATAACTCAAATGTAAGCTAAACAGCATAAATATTAAACATAAACAACATCATATTTCCCCCATGGCACAGTCCACTCAGCACTTCCTGGAGTTTCTCATTTGATCGTTCATCGACACTCATGACTTACAGAGACTCTGATCATCAAACACAGGAATAAAACAAGCAGTGAGCACAACAAAGGATTATTAAAGAAGGAATATTAACTCTATTCTAACTCTAGTAACTCTACACCAGGAAACCACCAAATCTTCTGCAAACGTGATTTTAACCAGTCAAAATGTTTTTGGATATTTATTCAGTGTAGAAACCTAAAAAGTCAGTTTTTTTTTAGATGTTTGGTTGTTTTGAACAATTATATCAAACTGTAAGTATGATGTTTGGTATATAGTATTATATATTGCATGGTATTGATATATTGCACTGTTTGAAGTGCTTCGTATATAAAAGTAGTAAACTGTGTACACAGTGTTTGGTGTGACAGAGCTGTTGTCACTGAATCACAGGTTCAGATGTTTCAGCCTCATAATAAACAAACACGTTTTCAGAGACTCGAGGATTTGACCTTCCAAAAGTCTCAGACATTTTTAATGAGCTCTCACAGTCTGCAGCCAAACAGGTCAAATTATAAAGAACAGCTGGATCAACCCAACATGACCTCTGACCCCGAAGCAGCTGTTAGACCTGTGTATTTGAAAAAAAATATGATTTTTTTATGGTGAAAGCAAGATTCCAGACTGCAGTTTTGGTCAGATCATGTTTTTAAATAAAAAGCAGAAAAATCAACATTAACATTTTCTCACTTTATAAATATTATGAATGATTTTTTCATCTAATCTCCTGAACTAGAAGAGGACACCTCACAGCTGTTTCTCACCTGCAGGTCAGCCAGGAGGACACAGAGATGAACTGTGAGTCGGACGATCTGAGGACAGACAGAAACTCTCCTGAACATCCAGCAGTCGACTCTGATGATCATCATGTTCAGACTCGGACCAACAGTGTGTGTCTGTGCTGTCTGTGACTCTGAACTACAGTTTATTCATCTTGTTCATGAGATTTACTGACACAAAGTCAAACTGTGTTACAAACACACATGAATTTCTGATCTCAGAGTCAGTGAGTGTTGGAGCTTCAGGTTAGGCAAATTAACTATTTTATGTTGGTGTGATTGTTTATTAGCTTCATGTGACTTTTTCTTCTTTAAGTACAGTCCACTGGAAAACACTTTGTATAAAAATCATCTCTTTGGCTGACATTGTTTTTAGTTTGTAAACCAATCTTACCCAGTTTAACAGATTGTACAAACTGTTAACGTCTCTCTCTGATCCTGCACTGAGAAGTTTGACAACCTCTTCAACTTTTCTTTAACATGACACACTGTTCAGCTCAGATTTAAACTGCTTTGACCTTTGACACCAGCAAAACATCCTGAACAACTTTGCTGGGTTGAGACCTGATTACTTTTCATAAACAGACCCATAAGACTCAAAAATATGAAACATATTTTCACATTTATACTGTTGTATAGATGATGCAAACTTTTGTACACTGATGCTCTTTTGGGTGAAGTTTGACTCATTTGTTTAGATGGATTTTCAGATCCACCAGTTTGGCTCAAGTTAGAAACATTGTGATTTTAGGGAAAATTGCCACTCATAATGTATAAATATACACATCATGTTTGTGTGGATTTGTAATGAGACAGCAGTGAAGCAGTGAAGTCATCCTGTTGCCCACAGAAACAGACTGTGAATTAGTAAAGTAACACATGGAGCGCATGAGGAACAAAGGTCATACATGTATCTCCTGAAGTGGATTCTGGGTCTCTGACTTCCTCCCACAGTCCAAAGACATTAACGGGTGTTTTTTATTTATCCGTGTGTGCTGTGTGTTAATGTGTGGTTCCTACAGAACTTAATGGTCAGTAACACTAACATATAAACATGAGTACATCACATCAGCACATGAAAGAACAACAGTGTGGCATTAATATTACAGCAGTGAGGACAGTGTGATGAACTGATGCTCTGATCTCTGGTCTGACCAAAGCTTTAACTCCAAACATCTCTCCACTGTTAGAGCTTCTGCACTGTTTCAGGTTCAAATCATGGTTGATATTTTCATGGCCTGATGGTGTGACGCCTCCACCTACATCACTGAACTGCTCCACTTCTGTACTCTTCTCTCTGTGGCCTTCTTGAAACATCCTCTTGGTGTTTGTGGGGTTTTTCTCAGTTCATGTGTGCCTTATAAGAGTTTGTTTTTTAAAGACAATGACAATCAGTGAATTCCTTCTGTGATTGAATGAAATATGAGCACTATGTAAGTGTGTAAGTGTTAATAAAGATTTACATGTACCTGTTGAATTCTCTTCTCATTGTTTTTGTCCCTCCAATAACAGACAAACCTCTGTTTCTGAAGTGCCTTAGAGCAACGTCTTCCTCTGTAACTCAATGCTGTGGGTAAACATGTCTTTACTTCTGTGCCTGAAAACAACATCTCCCTGTAGAAAGTGAAGGCTGAGCTCACTCAGATCACTCAGTCAGATCAACTGAGCTTAGAAATAAACTGATTTGTTGATTTTACAATGCTGTGATTGCAGCTATTCCACAACTCTCTCTGTTAATGGTGCACATGGCCACTGATTAAATGGTCATTGATCAATGATCATTATTCTTTCGGATAGCGATTGAGATTGTGGATAGAAGTGGCAGAAATGGGCTTCCTCCAAAGAGTGGTTGGCCTCTGCCTTAGAGATAGGGTGAGCAGTTTGGCTATTGGGGGGGCTCAGGGTAGAGCTGCTGCTCCTTCACATCGAAAGAAACCAGTTGAGGTGGTTTGGGCATCTGACGAGGATGCCTCCTGGGTGAATTGTTCCATGCATGTCCCACAAGAAGGAATCGAATGGAACTGAAGAAATCACTTGGAAGAGTGACAAAGCATTTCTCCAATTGAATGCGTCCAGATAAACAGAATCAACCTTTTGTGACACTTTTATAATGTTCAACACGATTACTAACAGATAACACACCCAGTGCACTAAACTCACTGTGTGCAGGACTTTGTTTGGTGTTTACATAAATGGTAAATGGTCTGAATGTCTATAGCGCTTTACTAGTCCCTATGGACCCCAAAGCGCTTTACACTATATTCAGTCATCCACCCATTCACACACTGGTGATGGCAAGGCAGACATACATTGTAGCCACAGCGGCCCTGGGGCGCACTGACAGAGGCGGGGCAAAATGAAAACAAACTACAAACTGCTGAGCTGTTGAACAGCTGATCCAGCCTTTAGTCTGAGCTGCAGTCAGTCACACAAACAGACTGAACAGGGTGTGTTCTGTGCAGCACCTGCATTTAAAACAGAAGCAAAGCTGTTCCTGTGAAATGAAACTGAAAGCCTCTCTGAGCGTCTCCCTGTAGAAAATGGAGGCTGAGCTCAGTCAGATCACTCAGCCTGCAGACAAATGGAGGCGTGTTTGAGACGTGCAGATAAACACTCAGCTTTGTGTCGTCCTCTAAGGGCTCAGGGCCGTCCTGTTGTCATATTATCACATGCATGACAACATGCGTCTCAGTCCTCAGAGTCCTCTGCACAGTGCTCAGGGATTTTCCTCATCTTTCATATTGTGTGCCTGTTTGAATTCAAGCATCATCGTCTACAACTGGACACCGAGCTCTATCTGTCCATGAAGCCAGATAACACACACCATTTAGTTAAACTGCAGGAATGTCTTAAAGACATAAAGACCTGGATGATAACTTTCTGCTTCTTAATTCAGATCAAACTGAGGTTATTGTAATCGGCCCTGAAAATCTTAGAAATATGGTATCTAACCAGATTCTTACTCTGGATGGCATTACCTTGGCCTCCAGTAACGCTGTGAGGAACCTTGGAGTCATTTTTGACCAGGACATGTCCTTCAATGCACATATTAAACAAATATGTGAGACTGCTTTCTTCCATTTACGCAACATCTCTAAAGTTAGTTTTTTCAGTTTCAGTTTGCTGGCACTGTTTTGGCGTCTGGGGGCACGATTGTTAATAACAAACACACAAATATTACATCTTTTGAATCTGTGATGACATGTGACAATATGATGAAGTTCACATGATGTAGCTTCTCTGCCAACAACACAAATGAAAGAATAAATAATTTAAACCAAAGTAAGAGTTTATTGTTCAAATACAGAGACACTCTCACACTGACCTTTGTTGTTTGTTCTCTGTCCTTCATACAAACATTTGGTGCTTACAGACTCTGTGAACACTGAGTTTTAAGGCTTTTCTAATGCTGTGTGAGCAGCAGGAAAATACAATCAGAGCATAAACACACATACATACAAGGTCAAAGACGAGTAGCTACACTTTTTAAACGCAATAACTGATCACTTATGTGAAGTCAGCGAGTACCGAGGTGAACTTTTCTTATCTTTGAGATCTATTGAAACAACTACATTAAATCATACTGCTGAGTGACAACAATAGCGTTATCTAAGGTTAGAGGGTTACCTAGGCAACCAGGGATGTGCATAACCATCTGTCAGCTACAAATTGATGCATGAACGATGGGATGAGTTCATACTTGGATGTAATTTTAGTGAAACAGCTGATCGAGGATTAGTGTTGTTGAGGTTTTGTGGTCCACAGCTCACACTCACATAATGAGGTCATATTTGATCTTATAAACAAAAACACTGATCCCAGGTCTGTAACACTGTTCATGGATACTGAGGGTAAACAACACACACAGCTCACAAAGATAAAGAGAAAACTGAAACCAGATCTTGATGATTGAAAGATTCAGGTGTGAAAAACTTCATAAATATGTAATCTGAGCTCAAAATGATGTAACTACAGTCAGTGGAAACAAAACCATCAAAGTGAAAAATGTTCAAGTGTTGATTTCATTTGTTTGAAGAGTTAAAAGTAGGCGTGCACAACAAAATGTCTCAGCGAGCTGTGTCACACTCAAAGTCAGAGCTTTCTGTGTCAGAAAGAGGCTAAATCACCATGGTAACTGATGGTGAAAGATCACCTGGTCAGGAGCATTTCATGTTCAGAGTTTTGTTTTTAAATCAGCTGTTAGAGCCACGTTTTCACTGTGATGTCGATTCTCTGCTGGAGGAAATGTTTCATATGTGCAGCTTGTTAAACTGTAACTTGCTGAAGCCACTGAGTGAAGCTAAACTGCACATCACACTGTTACAATGTACCTGTATTCATGTAGTGGAGACATTAGTGAAGTTATCAGTGAGTAACATCTCTGATTGGACTGGGTGGCGCTCACAGGGACCATTTTGTGTAGAAGAAAAGTCACATGGTACATGAAACGCTCCTTTTCATCTGAGCGTGCTCAGAGCCTGAAGCAGAGAAAGGTGATAATCACCACGGTGATACCTGCTGTCTCTGACTGCAGTTTCAGGTTTAGTTGAGCCAGCTAACACAAAGAAAGCCTGACTGTGTTGAAGTTGATTTGTAGTCACAGCCCTCTGGATGTTCCAGTTACTATGAAATGTAAAGACTGTTTTTAAAGATGAAACTCGTCCACTGAGATGAGCTGTCAGCAAAAACAGAAGCAGCCGTTAAAGATAAAACTGAAATAAACCTACAGTGCTGTGGGCCTGCTGTCTGTGCTCAGTTCATCTGTTTCTGCAGGATTTTAAACACTGACAACACCCAGAACTCTGAACAGCAGCAGCAGACTCAAAGCTGGAAAAACCTCTGAGACATTTTAAACCTGCTGCACTTAAACAGGAGGCTGGTTTGTTTCCACTCTCTGCTGTTGTTTATGTTTTCTGTAGATCAAAAAACCAACAACAACAACAAGAAGCAGAGCAGAAACTGACAGACCAACAATCAGTCCAACAGATCCATCCTCCTTCTCTTTGTCTTCATCCTTCTCTTGTCCTCCTGTCAGACCTGCAGGTGAGAAACAGGTGTCAGCTGTCAGGTAGGTGATGAGTGAAGAACAGAACAGAATCCATTTGCTCTTCAAACTGCTGTCAGACATTATCTACTGCACTCTGATCACATCACTCAGACCAGCTGCTTTCTACAAAGTCTCATCAACAACATCTTTAGAAACAAACATCAACAACCAGGAAGCAGCTTCACCTCTGATCACACACACACTCAACTCTACTCACTCACCTGGAGGAACAACATGAAGGTGGATGCTGCTGATGAACTTCCATGAGCGTGTTTCTTCCATGAAGACACGACACTCATATGTTCCACTATCAGCAGTGTTCACATCCTTCAGAATCAAAGACACGTCTCCATCCTTCATCTGTCTGTCCTGCAGATCCACCCGGTTCTTAAAAGATGGATGCTGGTCATCTGGAACAAAGTGACCGTCCCGGTAAACAAACACACATTTATCTCCCAGGTCAGCTCTGCTCCACTCTAAAATAATGATGTTGTTGTTTGCAGCTCGACATGTCAGAGTGACGTCCTGTCCAGACTCAGCTGTGATGTTTTTCTGGTCTGAAAGAGGAAACAACACAGAGCAGAGAGGTTAAAGGTCAAAGTACAACTGTTCACTTCTACAGCAGCCAATCAGAAACACACAATAAAAGATTGTCTTCTGTTATTAGATGATGATCTTTGATTGTGTTTCTTCTTGTGTCCCTTCAGGCGTCACCACAGCGAGTCTTCTCCTCCTCCTCACCTGATCCCGAGCATCTTCATCAGGGCTGATTTGTGACAGAAGGACAGCAGCAAGAGTGAAAGGGAAGGTTTGAAGATGGCAGTGAGCTGCTGTCATGTTTGCTTTGGAGACTCTGACACAAAGACAGGAGGCCGAGCTGAACATGTTCAGATTTTCATTGAGAGCAGAATGGACGAGATTATGAACGAGTTCATCAGAGGGAAGCTCAGGCTGAGACGTTTGGAGACAAAGTTCATGAGCAAAGACTGAGACGGATGAAAAACATCATCTGAAAAACAAATCTTTGGTTTTAGAATCTGTTAGTTTGATAAAATGTTGTTGATGGACGAGTTCATTGAGACTCTGGACGTCTGTCAGACTGAGTCACTGCTTTTTATTGTAACAGCTGTACTGATGCTCCTGAATCTGGCCTCTGACACAAACCTCCAAACAGTAAGAATGAAAAAAGAATAAAACTATTAAAACTCTTCAAGCAATAAATAATCAAACCTGAAAAAGAAGAAAATCATCTGGAAACTAAACTGAACTAAACACAAAAAGTCCAAATGGAATAAAAACTCAAACTAATGAGAAAAAACTACAATAACTCTGTTCCACAAACAACAACATGTGCTGATAATAAGTGAACATAATGTGTGAGAGAAAGCAGCCTCTCATTATAAGACACTGTGAGTCTCTGCATGCTGCCTTTATGGAGCTACAGCTGTTTGTATACACTGAACAAGAAGCTTTGTAGCTGCATCCTGACTCCTGACACTACAACACATCACACTGACACACACATTACACTTCTTTGTGTCTGTGCTGCAAACTGCACCAACACACAGACTCCACCCAGCTTTGTGTCGATCGCAACACTGAATGAGTAACAAACTACTTCTTAGAGAAATATAATCAGCATGTAAACCAGACTGAGACTCTTTATCTCAGAAATAAACTCAGTTTAGTTTCTATCAGTTAAATCTCACCTGCAGAGACGAACAGGACAAACATCAGCGTGGAGCAGAGCGACGCAGTTACAGCAGACATGTCCGTGTTCTCTGTTTCTGCTGATCTGACTCTTAGTTTGTTCTAAATGTTTGAGTCTGTTGGTGTTTTCACTGAATAACTGAACCTGAGTTTAAACCTGAACACATCAGATTAAAGGTTTAAATAAATCTGAATGTCCCTGAGGGTTAGAGCTGATCTGTTGTTCAGCTGCTCGTTTAAACTCAACACTTTGAAGATGCTTTGAAAGTCTGATATGTTCGACCAATATAATTTGAATTTTCTACCAATGATCTTTCAGGCTTTTCATGGTTAACATCCACTGAAAATGAAATTATATTTTAAATTTAGTTTCACTCGCTTTTGTAGTTTCTGTTCAAATATGTTTGTGGGTTGATGTTAACCAAACTTTAACCAAGAAAACTGAAACGTTTTACCTAAAGAACTGAAAATGATTTTAGAAAAAGGCAACAAACACTTACTGTTGTTCTTAACAGATCTGTTAACTCCTCAAACACTCTTCTGATCATCAGGATGGAAAAAAAATCCACATGAAGATAAAAACTGTGAGGCTGGTTTAATCGATCTGCTTTCTCTGTAGGTTCAAAAGAAACTACTTTAGGTGAGCTTTTTTTTTTTTTAAATGAGCGATTAAAAAAGAAAAAAAATGCTAAAAATGTAAATCTGTGGCTGAACTGACCTCTGTGCCAAACAGCTGAACCAACTGACTCTTGTTTCACTCTGCTGTCCTGTTTAACAGGTAAAACAAGGTGTCACAGTTATAGGAAATGAACCCGTTTCCAATGCAACAGGTAGACGTGTAGAGACAAGCTCCACTCTGTCTGGCAGTGAATTGAAATGAACTTGTCCTAATGAATAAAAAGTCAAAAGTCAGTTGTGTTGGAGCCACAGAGAGCAAATCTCTGTTCTTTATGGAGAACCAGTGAGTCCTACTTCCTGTGTCTAGTTTTACTTCGTCTGTCTCGTCCTCTGTGATTGGCCCATGAAGGTTATAGTTTCAGATGGTGATGAGTAGATGACACATGGAGTGTGTGGCACATTCACTTTGCTGTGTTGACACTGTGTTGGTGTGACACTGAAGGGCGATTAATTAATAATTGCCAACAACCTGGATAAAGAGTGTGAGACTAAACTTGGGTGATTCATTCTGACAGCTCTGTACTGTACTGTGTTACACGAGCGCTGATGGCTCACGTCTGCTTGTAGATCAGCTGATCACAGCCTGGAAACAGCTGGAGCTCACAAAACAAATGATTCCGACTTATTTCTTTATCCCTGCTGCACTCAGTCGTAGAGTTCCTCTACCTGCCACATCCACTTTAACCCCAGACTACCTTTTACTGAGTACTACGGTAGGACCTGAGTACTTTTCAGAGCCTGTAGTTTTCACTTTTACTTCTGTAAAGAAGTTTAATGAGTACTTCAGCTATTACCACAGTATTTGTACAGCTTGAGTATCTGTACTTCTTAACTACAGATTTTTTTTTTTTACTTTTCTCCCTTTGAAAGTGTCTAATTATCAGTAATTATCTATTATTTACTGAATAATATGTAGAATATAAAGCAGAAGCTGTGGATGACTTACTGTAGTCAGTTCAGGAGAATCCTCAGAGTTTCTGCTCCTCATCATGATGGAAACATGAAAACATGTTGATGCTCTTTGAGCTGGAATCAGTCCAAAGCAGCCGTGAGTGTGAACCAACAGACATCATTATAATAAATCTGACATGAATCCTGATAGAAATCCTGCTCACTGACCTCTCTAACTGTAACTCTGTCACTGACACATCTGCCAACATCTGTTCCGGTAACAGCTCAGAGGAGTTCAGCACTTTCTCTCAGATTATTATCAGAAAAATCAGAACAGGAGGAACGTTTTTGTAAATGTGGCTGAAAGCGGCGAGGCAAGTTTATTTATATAAGTTCATTTATATAGCACAATTCAACAACAAGGTGATTCAAAGTGCTTTACAGAGACATTAAAAAACAAAAACAATAAAAAGCATGATTTAAAAAAACTGTAGATAAAATCAGAACAATAGATAAAATCAGTAGTTAAAATGTTAGTTTTGAAATTTAAGCTTAAAAGTGTGGATTTGGTGCTTTATTCAAATGCAGCTGAGAACAGGTGAGTCTTCAACCTGGATTTAAATAAACTGAGTGTTTCAGCTGATCTGAGGCTTTCTGGGAGTTTGTTCCAGATATAAGGAGCATAAAAGATGAATGCAGCTTCTCTGTGTCTGGTTCTGACTCTGGGAACTGATAAAAACTGGATCCAGATGACCTGAGGGATCTGGAAGGTTCATACTGGGTCAGGAGGTCACTGATGTATTTTGGTCCTAAACCATTCAGAGCTTTATAGACCAGCATCAGAACTTTAAAGTCTATCCTCTGACGGACAGGCAGCCAGTGTAAAGACCTCAGAGCTGGACTGATGTGGTCCACTTTTTTGGTCTTAGTGAGGACTCGAGCAGCAGAGTTCTGAATGAGCTGTAGATGTCTGACTGATTTTTTAGGTAGACCTGTAAAGATGCTGTTACAGTAATCAAGCCTACTAAAGATGAATGCATGGACTAGTTTTTCCAGGTCCTGTTGAGACATCAGATCTTTTATCCTTGAAATATTCTTGAGGTGATAGTAAGCTGACTTTGTTATTGTCTTAATGTGTTTTTCTAAGTTTAGGTCTGCATCCATCACTACACCCAAATTTCTCGCCTGGTTTGTGGTTTTTAGATGTATAGATTGAAGTTCTCTGGTGAGCTGTAATCGTTTTTCTTTGGCACCAAAGACTATTACCTCAGTTTTCTTTTTGTTTAGCTGGAGAAAATTGTGGCACAACCAGTCATTAATTTCCTCAATGCATTTACCAAGAGCCTGTACAGGGCCTCGGTCTCCTGGTGACATTGTGATATATATTTGTGTGTCATCTGCACAGCTGTGGTACTTTATTTTGTTGTTCTTTATAATCTGTGCCAGTGGGAGCATGTAGATGTTAAACAGAAGGGGTCCCAAGATGGAACCTTGGGGAACTCCACATGTGATACTAGTCTGCTCAGATGTGAAGTTACCTATTGATACAAAGTATTTTCTGTTTTCTAAGTATGTCTTGAACCAGTTTAGTACAGTTCCTGAAAGACCTGTCCAGTTCTCCAGTCGTTTGAGTAATATGCTGTGGTCAACTGTATCAAATGCTGCACTGAGATCCAGTAAAACTAAGACTGACATTGTTCCACTGTCTGTATTCAGACATATGTCATTAAACACTTTGGTCAGAGCGGTTTCAGTGCTGTGGTTCTGTCTAAAACCTGACTGGAAGGCATCGTAGCAGTTATTCTGTTTTAAGAAGTAACTGAGCTGTTGAGAAACTGCTTTTTCAATGATCTTACTTAAAAATGGGAGATTTGAGATCGGCCTGTAGTTGTTCATTTGTGTCTTGTCAAGATTGTCCTTTTTCAGTATAGGTTTTATTACAGCAGTTTTTAGTGATTCTGGAAACACACCTGATAATAAAGAAAAGTTGACGATCTGTAACAGGTCTGACTCCAAAGTCTTTGAGACCTTTTTGAAAAAACTTGTTGGCAGGACATCTAAACAGCAGGAGGAGGAGTTCAGTTTACCTAAGATGTCCTCCAGGTCTTTGCTGTTAATCGGGTGAAACTGTTTCATTGTGTTTAAACAGTTTTTCGGTGGACACAGTACATATCCTGGATCTGCTGTTGATGTACCAACTGCTTGTCTAATCTTTTGGATTTTTTCTGTGAAGAATTTGGCAAAGTCATTGCAGGCCATGGTTGAATGAAGTTCAAGCTCAGCTTTCCTACACTCTCTTTTTTCATTTTTCACCAGTGTGGAGTTTCTCCATGGAGACTTTTTCCTTCCAGAGATAACCTTCACCTTAATGGGAGCAATAGTGTCCATTACATTTAACATGTTAGCATTGAAGCTATTGACGAGCTCATTGACTGAACCTTTGGACAGGTCAGGTGTTAATGGGAAGACCTGGTTAAAAATTGCACTACTGTGTTCAGTTATACACCGTTTTGTGATCACAGCTGTTGATATATTTGTGTGGGCTGAGATTTTACTTTCAAAGAAAACACAGTAATGATCAGACACGCCCACATCAGACACAGTAACCTTTGAAATGCTCAGGCCCTTGGAGATCAGCAGGTCAAGAGTGTGTCCTCTATTATGTGTGGCCTCTGTTACATGCTGAGTCAGCCCAAAGTTGCCCAGAGTGTTACTCAGGTCTTTAGTCCCTTTGTCCTGAGGGTTGTCCACATGGATGTTAAAATCCCCAACAATAATTACACAGTCGAAATCAACACAGATCACAGACAGCAGTTCACTGAGGTCATTAAAAAAGTCTGTGCAGTATTTGGGAGGCCTGTAAACATTAAGAAACACAACTTTGGATGGGCCTTCAGCTGTAAAGCCACATATTCAAAAGATAGCTGCTTACATCGAAATGATTCATAAAATAAGACAGCAAAATAATTATTCTGTCCTGATTTTAGTTTTTATAAAAAAAAAACCAAAATCCTCAGGAATAAAAACTGAATATAAATAAATAATAAGTAAAATATATTACATATAATCAACACACCGTACTAAATGAAAGTTTATATAAATCACATTTATAACAAATAAATTCTAATCAGAAGCCTCTTTATGATTATGATTTCCCCACCATCAAATAAAACAGAAGAGATAAATGTTGATTATAGATCTTCTTTTGTTGTTGTTCCTTAATTTATTTATTTATTTAAAATATTCTGGAAACATCCAGAGGATGTGTTTTAGTTATTTTTGGTCATGTGTTTTTTAAAACTTTATTTAAATTTAATGTTTTTCTCAATAATTACTCCAAGGTTTTTTTTGTCCAAATGTCAGCTTGTTGTTGTCATAGTAACAATGTCAGTCAGTGTACTTACTGCTTTCCTTAGGTTACTGTGTCTATAACATAGCTAGCATTGTTTTATCCTATTAAACAGAAATGAGGCATCTTTGGCACAATTTTGGTTTTAGATGCTGTGATTTGAAGCATTGGGTTTTGCATTATGTCCACTGACGTTTTTACATGGTGTTCAAAATTACTTCCCAAATATCTGCCCAGAGATGTATGCAACACAAAAAATGACTTCCCCATTCAAGCACCAATGCCACAGCAAGTTTTACAGTTTCACCAAAACAAAATGTTTTATTTGTCTTTAGAGGAACATCAGAGGGACACATCTAACACAACAAACAAAGCCTTGTAGAAAGGAAACAAAAATGACGTAAAAGGCTTCCCACTCCTACAGCTACAAAAATGTATAATTAATTACAATAATAATAATTTCTACAAAAAACTAATTTAGCTCTTCTAGATGCAGAAACTTCATCACACAAGTAAGCACAGCCTGATTGGAAATGGGGCATAGGTAGGGACAACCAGTCTTGTAGTCGTCCCCATTCAATCTCCAACCGATGATCACCTTCCAGCTGGAACTTACATAACCATAAAGGTAAGGAAAGGAAAATCTCAATGCATCATGGGAATCCCCCGGCAGCCTACGTCTATTGCAGCATAATTAAGGGAGGATTCAGGGTCACCTGGTCCAGCCCTAACTATATGCTTTAGCAAAAAGGAAAGTTTGAAGCTTAATCTTGAAAGTAGAGATAGTGTCTGTCTCCTGAATCCAAACTGGAAGCTGGTTCCACAGAAGAGGGGCCTGAAAACTGAAGGCTCTCCCTCCCATTCTACTTTTAAATACTCTAAGAACAACAAGTAGGCCTGCAGAGCGAGAGCGAAGTGCTCTAATAGGGTGATATGGTACTACAAGGTCATTAAGATAAGATGGGGCCTGATTATTTAAGACCTTGTATGTGAGGAGCAGGATTTTGAATTCAATTCTGGGGTGATCGTGGCTCAAGAGTTGGGAGTTCGCCTTGTAATCGGAAGGTTGCCGGTTCGAGCCCCAGCTTGGACAGTCTCGGTCGTTGTGTCCTTGGGCAAGACACTTCACCCGTTGCCTACTGGTGGTGGTCAGAGGGCCCGGTGGCGCCAGTGTCCGGCAGCCTCGCCTCTGTCAGTGCGCCCCAGGGTGGCTGTGGCTACATTGTAGCTTGCCATCACCAGTGTGTGAATGTGTGTGTGAATGGGTGGATGACAGGTTGTGTAAAGCGCTTTGGGGTCCTTAGGGACTAGAAAAGTGCTATACAAATACAGGCTATTTACCATTTACCATTTAACAGGAAGCCAATGAAGGGAAGCCAGTCTCAGACCAACAGAATAGACCCAGCAGAAGAAGCTACTTCCATTTAGGAGTTTTCATGGCCTCTGAGGATTTCCTCCAGTTTTTATCCATCTATTGGTATCAAGACTGCATCTGTGAGATTTTCTGCCACAGAGGGAATTTTCCACGACTGCTACAGCTGCCAAACGTCTTGATGCATGCTCAATCATCCAGGTAAGTAAATCTCCAAAAGTTGATTCTGTTCATCTGGACGCAGCGTTTTGTGGGAGAAACGTTTCGTCACTCATCCAGGTGACTTCTTCAGTCTCAGCTGACTGCAGGTTTCCTCAATCTTATAAACAGAACATTTGCATAATGACTGAAAGCAGCCCACTGAAGGAAGAATGGGCTGGGAGGTCAGAGATCAGTGGGCTTTGGTCAGTGGTTGTTGATCATGAACTGACAGATCTGTATCCTGTGTGTGCACCCACTGTGGGCCTTTTCTGTGCTTAGTGTCAGCCTGAGCTCCATGCAGGCCTCAAAGGCCAAGCAATTCAAAAGCTTCACCAAAACAAGGCACCACTCAAATAGCTGGACCCAGGCTCGCCGCCCTTATGGAGGAAAACATAGAAGATGATCTCTGTGAGTTATTTTTACTGTCATATTATAAAATGTGATGTTCTAGCATCATGTTATTCTTCTTAAGCCTTTGAAAAGTTTCCTCTGTGTCCATTAAACTGATGACTTTAGTGCTGATGTCTACTTGTTACATTTAGTACTGTTTAATTTTCAACCTAGGAAGATCTGTAAGAAGGACTCACAATATAACATAATACTGTAAGATTACTTACAGGTAAAATACTCAGATTGTACTTAGATAAAAGTATGTAATCACAGACTCGCCCAGCCCGACTGCCTTGAAGTTCAGGTGTCTTCACTGCCTCCTCTGATAAGAGCTGGAGACCTGAGTAGGTTCGTCAGCCATCAGCAGCAGATCACCTCTCGATCGGGCACGTTTTCATCTGGGAGGCTTTTAGAGCTCACTGCCCTCGGCGTCGCTGCTGGAACAACCAAGTTTTGCTATTGAATCTTTGACCTGCTGATCTCACAGAGGCAGGAGACCCAGAACATCCATGCCAGCTTCAGTTTATGCTCTGTCCTGTCATCCAATCAGATTTGCATGTAATACACTGATATTCAGCCCCAGCCTGGTGTTCTCTCCATCTCTGACCTTTCACACAATTTAAACTAACAAACTTTCTCTTTAAAACTGTTTGTCAATCACAATTTACTCGATTTATTATTATTCTATCACATATTTATATCAGTCATAATGAACTCAGTATGATCTGAGCTGTAAACCTGTATTGATCATCACAAACCTTTATAGCGCTTCAGAGCAGCTCCTTCAGTGGCTGCAGCACCCACGATGTGGGACGGAGAGATTTCCTCCCCTCTGCTGTCAGACTCCACCACAAAGACTTTGCAGCTGATCAAACACACACATGTGCAATAGGACTAAGTGTAACACTCTTTTTCTGACAACGTTGTATTTGTGCTCAGTTGTATGTAGCATGTGTATTCTATTTTTATCCTATTATTCTATTCTATTCTATTGGGTACAGTTGTGTACAGTTTCTTATTCTATTCCAGGGTTCTCTCATGTTTGCTATGTAACTGCACTGTCCACTTCCTGCTGTAACAAAACAAATTTCCCACATGTGGGACTAATAAAGATGCTCTTATCGTTACTGTATAACCACAGGTTCACTTCACATTTGGTAGAATATAAAAGGACAAAGCTGGACAATTGTCATCACATTTCTCATTAGTTGCTGTTAGCACAGGCACACAAAGAAAGCAGAGCTTTAGCTTTAGCTCCCTACATCACTTTTAAGCCTGGATGTTGAGGCTTTTGCTTCCTCTCAGCTGTGATGACATCTCTGTCTGCTCCATCTCACCCAACATCATCCATCTGACCTGATGCTACCTGACAAACTAAAGATAAAATATTAAATTCATTTTGCATCACTTACATTTAAAATACATTTAAGGTGGATTTCTTAAAAGGGAAGGGACTGACCTGACTGTTGTGTCGAGACAGGTGTGAAGGGAGTTAAATCCAGTCTTATACTACGGACGTGTTTGGTTTTGGTCTGTAATACGTTGAGTTTATTATCTATAAGTTAACATAGCAAATCCTCCATCCAGAGGCTAAAGTGATATCAGAGCTAGACTACTTTAAGGGAAAACAGATGATCGTCTGAGCCTTAAATGAAATAAGGTTAAAAAGAAATGCTGCTATCGACAGTGTGAGGCAGTGAGCTCTGTTATACCATATTTTTTAATTTCTTTATTATTATTATATTATAGTGTTATTACCTTCCTGTTACTTCATAATAGAATGACAGTTAATGGTAAAAGTCTTGAATAGTTTTGAATTTATTTTTCCATGATCACATTTCATTCAATCACTCGTGGACTTGTATGAATGTTACATGTATTATTTTCACCCGTGGATTTACAGACACTGTGTGAACAGTTTTCATTTTATCCAAAGTTTTACTTGATGTCCAACTGATAAAATCACTGACAGACAACAGAAGCAGGAGCTCAGAGAGAAATTCAATTCAACTTTATTCATAAAGAGACAAATCACAACGTTTGGTTTTATTTTACAGAAACTTCAAACTAAACCAAATTCAGGACGTGTATTAAACCTGCAGCTGATCCCTGTCTGCTGTTCACTACCTTTGATTTCTGTTACCAGCATCATCTCATGTTCCCCAGGTTCACTGACAACGCTGAAACCACCAGCGGGAGACTAAGAGTGCTGATTTAAAAAGATTCAGACATTTTATTTTGCTGCAGCTCAACATGAGGCTGGATCCTGATTCTTTGTTGTTTTTGTTTTCTCTACATCAAGAAAACAGCAGCAACAAGAAGCACAGCAGGAACTGACAGGCTGACCTTCAGTCCAACAGATCCTCCTGTGTGACCTGCAGGTGAGAAACAGGTGTGAGGTGTCAGGTAGGTGATGATGAAGAACAGAACAGAATCCATTTGCTCTTCAAACTGCTGTCAGACATTATCTGCTGCACTCTGATCACATCACTCAGACCAGCTGCTTTCTACAAAGTCTCATCAGCAACATCTTTACAAACCAACATCAGATTGTGTGTTTTGTGGTCTAAAGTTTTGTGCCTCTGGTTTCTCATTGGCTCACACTCTTGCAGAGCCGTAACACGCACATGAATGAGAGGTGGTGAGTGTAGTTCCTATTGACAGGGTATTGCAGACCATCCCGCTAATTGCTGAATTTACTTTTGTCTGTCATATTTATGATGAAAAACAAATGTAATCAAATTAGATATTGATATTTTCATATGGGAATTGATCCTGCAACATGAAACGCTGGGATTGGAAGTTCAGCATCGCTCCGCACATCATACCTGTGAGATGACAGACAGCAGTGTGGAGGAGAGTGCGACACAAAAACACAGAAATATGACTGACAGCTGCAAACGAAGCAGCATCTGCTGCAGGTGAAAGATATTGGGACTAGCAGAGCAGAGTGGCTTCACTGTAAAACAAAATTAGCAGTGAGTGTGAAAAGTTTCTGTGTGTGGAGTTCAACACCGTCCACTCAGAAGCTGCATCACTGGATGGTAGATTTAAAAAGCTTCAGCATTCAGTGACAACAGAGCTGTTGATGAGGCACTTCAGAGAATAACTGCAGCAGCAAAGTGCACTCCCACCCAGCTCCACCATTACAGGGCCAAGTGAAGGAGGAGCCACAGACGTCTGCTGTGTGGAGCCTCTTTGATGAAAGAGCTGCAGGAGATGCTGCAAAGAGAAATACTACAGCTGATGTTATGATGGAGATGAAATGTTATCTTGAGGAGCCCCTCATCCAACAAGGAGAAGGCCCACAGAGCTGGTGGGAGGCCAAGGCCACAGTCTTTCCCTACCTGTTGAAGGTGATGGAGGGGAGACTGTGCATTGTGGCAACATCTGTTCCTTTGGAGGGTCTTCTCAAAAACTGGGCAGATACTAAGGAGAAACCACATCAGCCCATCCAAGCTGAGGCAGCTGGTTTTTCTGAATGTCGACCTGCACTGAGGACAAACTGTTTGGCTGCTGAGTTTGGTTCTGTTCTGTGGATTTGTTTACAGTGGGGCTTTTTGTGCTGAATTAAACTTAAAGGTTTGATTAAAATATTAAACAACAGTAAGAATGCCTGCTTTTGTAACAGAACAAAAACACAAAATTAGGCAATTATAAGGCTTTTCATAAAAACACTACATGCAAAAGGGTTTGTCAGCACACAAAGCATTCACATTTGCCAAGTAAAGCTAAAGTATGAGGCTACAGAGGATAATAACTTAAGAGACATTTGGGAGCCACGAGACGTGCAAGATAATCCAGAGCTTAGATCTAAATAAGGAAGTCTTAACTCAGTAATGGAGAATATCCTCACACATTAAGAAGCACCGAGGGAGGGAAGTCCTTCATTACTCTGTCAGTCAGGTAGGTGATCAGTGAAGAACAGCACAGAATCTATGTACCTGCATGTTCAGCTCAATTTGTGGATGCAATAAGAAGTAAAGTGAGAGTGATCAGCTTACCAGTGACTGTGATATTAACCAGGTTACTGATGGCACCATTACTGGACTCACACCAGTAAACTCCGGTGTCGTGAGGCACCAGCGTACTGATTGAACATGATTGATCACGTTGCTGTTGTCCCCGCCCATCTCCACACTCAGCCCTCTGCAGTTTGCTTGTGTTTCTCCTCACAGTCCAATCAGAAAAGCTTTGGTCCTCCTCACAGATTACAGTCACAACATCTCCCTCAGAGACATCAGAGCTGTGAGGAAGAGGAGAGGTTAGATCAGGGCAAGGCTGGACTGGGACAAAAAGTCGGGATGAAGATTGAAAATGTGACGTCATTCAGGGGTAAAACCGCAAAGGATTCTGGGAACTTGTGGCAAGAGGTACTAGCGCACGCAGGCTTTCAATTGAACTCAGTTACACAGCGATAAAAAGAAACCCAAAAAATGGCAAGAAGCTGTTGTATTATTGACTGCAACAGCCGGTCGCATGACAGCCACGGGAAGCCGACGGGTAAAGAGATCATTTTTTTTAATCGGATTATGTCGTTGAAGAGACATTTTTAAGCCATGTTTCCGAAGTAAGAGCCGACGGATGGTCTGGATATACCAAACATAACGTCCCAGAACTCTCCAGCTCACATGTTAGTCTGATCCAAGCATTCCCACAAAGGTCAGAGTTTTGTTGTAGTTAATGCGTCATTTTTCTTAACATGATTGGTGATATAGGTTACAAGCAAGTCTGGCGCTGAACAGAAATTGCTCCTTTGTTTATTGTGCATAAATAGTGAATTGTCCTGACACAATATTGTGTTTCGCTTCTGTTATTATGGTACATTGACAGAAACATATACTTTTATTCACAGGGTAAAACAGGTGTTTTGTATCACTAATTGTCCAGTACGATTACAGCATACAATATTATTGTCACTGCTACATTTCTGTAACGCGTACCAGAAATTATTTCCACTACTAATTAATTACCATTGAGCTCAAAGGTTATATTAATAAACGGTTAACGAATGTGTATTTATGACGACGATTTGTGAGACTGGTAAACTTATGATGGTCTTTTGTTCTACACGGTGCATTTCAAGGTCCTGCACCCATCCGTCGGTAAACTGTACCTGGGCTTGTTGCAGTGACCTGAAGTTACTAAACTTCATGAGTGTATGCACTCACTCCAAGAACCGTATGATTATAAATATGAGCGTGGTGAAAGTTGGGCAGCACGCTGACGTCTTTGGTCCCTCTGTGTGCTCGTAAGGGTCTGACCCTTTCACTCCTTTGATTTTTTCCTCGTATCTTTTCTTTGTCTTTTCGTCGAGACTTTTTTGTGCGGCAAAGAAAAAACAAGAAGGTATTGGAACCGGAGAATGAACGTTTTGCGGTGCTGCAAATGCTTGCATTTGATGCGGTACTTGGATTGTTTTGCCACGAGTTCCCGGCATGCAATGCGCGAAAATCACGTGATTGCTAAACAAGGGGGAGGGTGCAGCCAGCCTCCTCGGCTGTAATTGGTCCAGCCCAGAGTCGATCATGACCAATTGGCCAATCCAACACCTTTCATTATATATACCCTTCCTTAAAAAAAAAAAATTCATCGGCCCATAAAAACAAAAAATCGCCAGCTATGGATCAGGGGTGTCAAACTCAAATACACAGTGGGCCAAAATTCAAAACTGGAACAAAGTCGCAGGCTAACGTTAATATTTATTGAAATATATTTATTCCTCCAGATATAAGAATGAATCTTTTCTCAAACACGTTTTGCTGAAAAACTGAATATGGAACAAGTTCTGCTCCAATTATTTGGGTAAAGATAATAAACACTTTGATGGCCTATAAGTGAAAGTGAAAACGTGATAAACCAATAATATAATTAATAAATAATTATATTTTTTGATAAGTGAAGTTCACTGAACTGAAAGGAAATTTTGGTTTGATGATGGTTGACATGTTTTCCAAATAGACGTTTTTCCTCTAGTGAGGAGATGCAGGTGCAGCAGAGCATTGCTGGAAGAAATGATCCCAAGGGTGGAATCTCCTGAGAAATCTTCAGAGACCCAGCGAGAAGTAGGGACCATAGCTGACAGCCCAGGCAGGGGTTGAGGTCAAAGGTCATGCTGTTTGGGGACCTACTGGTCATCATGAGAAGATTCTGGAACCACAGCAATGACCATAAAGCTGCACTGGATGGAGAGCTGTGTCACGGGGCTTTCCAGAGGTAATCACGAGGAGATTGTGGACAACATGTGAAATGAGAGAAAAGCTCTTTATTAGTAACTTTTACAACTTCTGGCAGGTTAATGTCTGAACTTTGGAGTGAAACACACCCTTAGTTACAGGAAATAACACCACTGTCTGTAACTAAGTGAATCCACCTTAACACCACCTGTGTGTGTGTGACTGCATTACACTCCCACTGCTGGGAACCTGAACAAGAACCAGAACAAAGTCTAAAATAGAAGCTGACAAACAGCTGCACCACCGAGTGACACTTTATTTTATAAACTTCACAACAGGTTTCATGTTGTGACCTGTGGAGGTGAAAAGACACAAAACCTGTTTTACAGCTTTTGAGCTGCAGGCAGGATTGAAACACACCTTAGTTAAAAGTCAAACAGCAACATTTGTCTCC
The DNA here is from genome assembly GCF_057382095.1 of Aulonocara sp. 'chitande type north' Nkhata Bay. Taxonomy (NCBI): domain Eukaryota; kingdom Metazoa; phylum Chordata; class Actinopteri; order Cichliformes; family Cichlidae; genus Aulonocara; species Aulonocara sp. 'chitande type north' Nkhata Bay. Next base: position 11,636,348 of record NC_141346.1, read on the forward strand.
TCCCCTCACGTCACTCAAATGTGACAAACCAGGAAACAGGAAGTTCTTCGTCCTCAGTAAAGAGAGACGCACAGACGATCAGACTGAGCTCAGACCAAACTAGCAGCTTCCTCTGAGTGAGTCCAGCTACAGGAGAGAAAAGTGGAAAACTCCAACACTGCTGCTTCAAGCTGCTGACGCTCCACACACTGAATGTGAGTTTGAGCAAAAACACGACTCAAAGCAAGTTTCAGTGAAGGTGGTAGAGGAGGGAGGGGAGCCAGGACTGACTGTACTTCCTGTCTGCTGTTTTCAGCTTCACTCACAGACTCAATGGCTTCCAGATCAGAGGAGGATCTCTGCTGTCCGGTCTGTCAGGAGGTCTTCAGAGATCCTGTTATTCTGTCATGTAGCCACAGCTTCTGTAAAGACTGTCTGAAGAGATGGTGGAGAGAGAGACCAACACACGAGTGTCCAGTTTGTAAGGAAATATCAGTTTATGATCCACCTTTAAACCGAGCTTTAAAGAACCTGTGTGAGTCGTTCTTACAGGAGAGAGATCAGAGAGCTTCAGAGGCTCTCTGCAGTCTGCACTCTGAGAAACTCAAACTCTTCTGTCTGGACCATCAGCAGCCAGTGTGTGTCGTCTGCTGTGCCTCAGAAAAACACACCAATCACAGATTCAGACCCATCGATGAAGCTGCACAACAACACAAGAAGGAACTTCAGGAAACTCTGGAGCCCTTAAAGAAGAAGTTAAAGGTTTGTGAAGAAGTTCAAGTGAAGTTTGATCAAACAGCAGAACACATTAAGGTCCAGGCCCGACACACAGAGAGGCAGATTAAGGAGCAGTTTAAGAAGCTTCAGCAGTTTCTAGCAGAGGAAGAGGAGGCCAGGCTGGCTGCACTGAGGGAGGAAGAGGAGCAGAAGAGTGGGATGATGAAGGAGAAGATGGAGGCTCTGAGCAGAGAGATAGCAGCTCTTTCAGACACAGTCAGAGCCACAGAGGAGGAGCTGAGAGCTGAAGACGTCTCATTCCTGCACAACTACAAGGCTGCAGTGGAAAGAGTCCAGCGCTGCCCCCTGCTGGATGATCCACAGCTGCCCTCAGGAGCTCTGATAGACCAGGCCAAACACCTGGGCAACCTGACCTTCAACATCTGGAACAACATGAAGGACATGGTCTCCTACACTCCTCTCATTCTGGACCCAAACACTGCTGATACAGACCTCATCCTGTCTGAAGATCTGACCAGTGTGAGAGAAGGAGAGAGGCAGCAGCTTCCTGATAATCCAGAGAGGATTGATTGTTACATCTCTGTCCTGGGCTCTGAGGGCTTTAACTCAGGGACTCACAGCTGGGATGTTGAAGTTGGAGACAGTATACGGTGGGCACTGGGTGTGTTAGCAGAGTCTGTGCAGAGGAAGGGAGACATGCTGTCTGGATTATGGACAATATTTTTCTATAAAGGTAAATACTACACATTCTCACCATCAGCAGATTCTGCTCTCTCAGTCCAGAAGAAGTTCCAGAGGATCAGAGTGAATCTGGACTGGAACAGAGGAAAGCTGTCGTTCTCTGATCCTGATACTAACACACACATACACACCTTCACACACACTTTCACTCACAGGATGTTTCCATACATTAGCACTGATGATGGTGGTAAAGTGAAGGTGTGTCCGTTGAAGGTGTCAGTGTCAGTGCAGCAGATGAGTTGAGGATGATGATGTTTCTAATGTTGTTTCCTGTCAGTGAGTTGAAGCTGTTAAACTGCAGCTGTCCTCCTGCTGCCTCGTTGTTCCAAAGCTCTTTGTTTCTCTTTTAGTTTCACTCTTTCTTTCTGTTTCTGCTGTCCACCTTTTCACATGGAAAATCATTTCACTGTTTCTCACTGAATGACTCCCCAAACTAGATTTGAAGTTCTATCAAGTTTCTAATCATTACAAGTGATTCATGTTTCTATTTGATGTGTAAATGGAGATGATTTAGTTTGCTGGGATATGGACTGACATGTGTTGAATGGGAGGAGCAGTTTGTTGTTGTCTTCTTGTCTGTTTATGACAACAATAAATATGTTGTTGAAACAATGATTCATGTTTAACTCCATATATGAAATGTTTCTGCTCTTTGAATTCTGTTTGATTAAAGACTTTCTTCATGACACAAATGAGATTTCAGTGTATTAATAGAACTAAATAAGCTCAGAGTTGAAAGGCTGGAGTATTATGTACGTGCTTCACTGTCAGGATCTTCAGGGGGATTCAAAGGGAAACATCAAACTGCTGTAATGAGATAAACTAGTTGGGCTGAACACACTTATCTGTAGTTTGTCTCCATCCAGGATCATCAGAATATAATGAACATGTGTGAAGAGCCACAAAATGCTGCTGCCCTCTCAGCATGATGAGCTCCAGCCTTTGTTAGCAGGACAACAGGAAACATGAGACAACTTTCAGAGACAGTAACCAACTGTGGCCACAAGATGGCAGCAGCTGATCTGAGATCCTTTATTGGACAGAAGGACTCTGCTCTGTGACGTCATCAGAGAGACGGCCTTCACTCTGATAGATCTGACGTCATGTCTGCACTGCGATGATGAAAGCTGATAAACACATTGTTATTGATCCATGAAATCACCTCTGTCCTCTCAAGTGTAGCTGTTTACAGAGCTGAAGAAGTCCTTCATCATCAAAACAGACAAACATGTATTTCCTGTATTAAGTGACGTCATCCTCACTCTGACCTCTTACATACATTCTGTTCAGTTTTCCTGCTGTAAGAAATAAACTGTGTGAAAATAGAAATGCAGGGAAACATCCATTAATCACAGCTGAGCCGTTTGTTTCTGACTCACATTCAATGAGGCTTCAGGTGTAAATACCTCAGAAGTGTTTGTGAGTTCAGTAGAAGCAGACCCAGTCGACCATCATGGCCTCCACAGCACTACACAATGCAACAGAAAGGCCTTCATCATCTGCTGAACCACCTCTGAACCACGACGCTCTCCCTGCATCTAAAAGCTGTTAGTCAGGATGAGATGCTGCTGTGATCGCTCACAATTTACCTGTGAGACCTTTGTAAATATTGTCTTTGTTTCTGGAGGAAACACCTTTAGTCTGTTTGTATTTGGAGTGCAGATCTGGGCGTCCATCACTTTAACCTGCACACGTTTAGTTATTGAGTGTAGTTGATGTTTGGCAGCATTTTATAAGTGACAGTTCATGAACGGTGAAGGAACAGAGGACGCCTGACCATCCTACCTGTGTCAGTAAGAAGACTTTAATCACAACTTCACAACTTAACACAACTGAAACCTGAATTCAGTGTTGCATAGTTTACTAACAGTGTGTGCTGACACTGAAGTTAGCAGTTTGTTTCCTAAGAGCTGCTGGGACAAACCACAGTGACCGGCTACAGAGTTTAGTTAAGGTGGTTCTAACATGTGACCTGTTGAATTATTTACAGGGATTTATTTTTCATTTAAAGCATCATTTGTGAAGTTTTTATGAAGTTTACTTCTTTTTTGTTCTTTGTGTAACGTTTAGATTTTCTTCTCTTGTGTTTTAACTCTTCAGGTTTCCTGTAACAGAGATGTAAACCACCGTTTTCTGATGCTGCTGCACTGGGACATAAACACGGCCACTTTATTAGGCACACCTTGCTGGCTGCAGGTTATAACCCCTGCTGGAAACATCCCCACAGATTTGGATCCTTATTGCCATGACAGCACCACACAGCTGCTCCAGATGCTGCAGGATGCTGGTCAGGGCTCTAACAGTGAAACTTTACTGAAAGTAAGAAACCTGAGAGGAAATAAACTTTGACTTTAGTAAGCTGAGCTCTGAAGCTGTGATGGAGCTCAGTCGGTGTGAAGGCGGCTGCTGTGTAACAAACGTTTGTCTGAGGTGCTGCGACTGATCGTGGTCATGTTTATTTAAAGAAGTCGGTGATGAAGCAGGCTGTGCAGTCCGAGCTCTTCATCAGTTAACAGTCCTCCAGAGCTGCTGCAGGGAGCTGACTGTCCTCCAGGTGGCGCTAAGTGAACAAAGTCCAAAGAAATAAACTTGGACTGTTTTTTGAAGCCTAAATAAAATGTGAATAAACTTTATAGATACATTTGAAACCAGCTACTCTGTGACTTTACACACTCACACAGTAACAGAGCTGATTCCTGATTGGAGCAGCACAGAGTTAGACTTCTTTTCTGGCTGTGGATTGGTTCGTCAGGATTTCCTCCTTTACAGGTTTAAAAACAATCTCTGTTTCTACATTTTTTGACCTCCTTCTTGTGTCTAAAGGTGAAGCAGCACCAGCCTCCTCTGATCCTCATGTTGTAGCTCTGTGTGTCCAGCAGGGGGCAGAACACCTCCAAACTGTGCCAGCAGCTCTCACTGTGAGCTCAGACGTTTGTGGACACTCAGTTTGTTTGAACATAGTAAATAATCAGAGCTTCTCACACTGTTTATGGGGACACCACCTGCCCGAGGGTGTACTGTGTCAGAGAGGTGGTGTATGGTGCTGGGTGTAGTCTCTCTGCTGGTTCACAGTTTTTACTGAGGAGCTGTGTTCATGTCAGGAAGGTTTCGTCTGATCACTGTGGTGCAGTTTGGTTTACTCTGTTTCTGAGTGTTTGTAGGATCAGTCTCTGCAGGTCACCTGATACCTGGCAGTGAAGTGTTTATGAATCAGCTCCGTCAGATTGAATCCAACAGAATAACATGTAAAACACTCCAGGGCTTTTACTCTGAAACTTTCTCCAGAGCTGTCTGGAGTTTTCTTACATTAAAATATTCTGGGATTACCAGACTGTCCACATCATGTGTCCTACAAAACTTTCATCCACAAATATACCCTGACATTAAACCCAAATAGATCTGAGAGCGAGTCATTAGTATCAGTACTGTGTGTGTGTGTGTGTGTGTGTGTGTGTGTGTGTGTGAGAGAGAGATATTCAGGTAACTTACTGGGTTACTGCACATGCTCACACCTTTTCAGCACAACAGGTGCAGTTTGGTGTTTTACTGCCTCCTGCTGGAACAATGATGGCAGCTCTCAAGACTTTATTGGTTATTGTCATTTCGTGTTACACAGCCTGAAACGAAATACTGTTCCTCAGCAGCCTCTACAGTGCAATAACCAATATATTTTAAAAAGAATAAATACAGTTTAAAGGGAATAAGTTTAAAAAAGAGCAGCAAAAAAGGCATAAATAGCTTAAAATCTAAGTTCTAAAAAAACCTCCACTTTTTATTAATATTTTATTATTTATCAAATTATTATAAACTAAAAATATTTTTTACGTGATAAACGACTTCAGTGCTTCGTCCATGACCTCCTGAAGGTAAAGGGCCCAAAGAGCCAATCAGCAGCTCTGAAACAGGAAATATGACTCATGGAGAAGTTCACAACAGTTTCAGCTGCCAGTTGTACTCATCACCATGGAGACGGTCTCCATGGTGGAGGCAGAGTGACAGTGTTGTAGATGCTGCATTTTGAAGCCTCAGTGTTTATGTTGTGCCCTTAAACAGGGGAAATAGTGAGGAGAGGTGAAAGAGCGGCACAGACACGCAGCTCTCACTCTCACTCGTCTGTATTGAGTGAAGGAGGAAGCGCGCGAACCCACCTACTGGAGCCCTGAGGCATTAACAATGGATCGACGCACAATCAACCCAGGCAAAACTTTCACTACTTATCTCCCTCTATATTCCCACTGCATATTCTATTCGAAAACAGTCAAAGCAACAAATAAAACATTAATAAGGGCATGACATGAAATGTAAGGAACAGAGATGTACAACTTCAAAACTAATCAAATTTATGATCCACCACATTTATATTTTTGTTCACAGCCATGTACACATCAAACTCTCATCTTTCTGTCCAAAAACAAAACAAAAAGATTCCCTGTAAATTTGACCTTTTCCTTCAACTGTCCATTATAGCGTGGTCTTCCTACTTATCTTGACACAATACTCAGTCGCGTTGCCTGCTGCAAACTTAAAAGAAGTCTGACGAATGAAGTGACTGTGAGTGTGTCTGACGTCACGGTGTGTGTGAAAAGGTATCCAGCTGGGGCAGACATGATTCTGCAGGTCACCTGCCCAGTGGACAAAAAGAAATAAAATAGTTGTGTGGATGATATATGAATGATAATACGAAGAGCGTTTTGTGTCTCTCAGCCTGAAACAACTGTAATGCCACTTTCTGTTTTGGAGAAAGGACAGTTAAAAAAAGATGTGTGTTGTTTTAAGCAGTGATGAGAATAATGAAGATGTGATGAGAGAGCAACACAAAAGTATAAGTACAGGGATGATGCTCTTTACAGGAAGGGTCAGAGCAGACTCTACCTGCTGAGGCGGCTGAGGTCATTTGGAGTCCAGGGAGCGCTTTTAAAGACCTTCTATGACTCTGTGGTGGCATCTGTCATTTTTTACAGTGTGGTATGTTGGAGCAGCAGTTTATCTCCCGCCCCATGCATGTAGATGTTGCTGAACTGCAGAGCTGCTTCAGTGACAGACTGCTGCATCCTCGATGCATGAAGGAGCGTTTCCGCAGGTCCTTCCTCCCTGCAGCTGTCAGACTGTACAATCTGAACTGCTCCCAACAAACACAGATGTTTACATCAGCGCTGTATCGTGCACTGTTTTATCAACCGATTCACACTACAACCAGGGTTGCCTCTTATCTGTATTTAATTTTATTTAATTTAACAACAGTATGGTACTCAGTTTTTGGTAACCATTGTCCTTCATGTAAATATGTAAGAATTGTGTATGTTTCTGTTCTGTGTCATGTGTACTGTTTGTTTGTATATGTGTTTTCTTGCTGCTGTTACACCCAAGTTTCCCCTTGTGGGACAATTAAATTGATATAACAACACTCGTGGTAAAGTTGTGGACTGGAAGAATACCTGACCAAGATTATCTTGCAATGTTTTGCAGCCGCCAGTCAAGCCAGTAGATAAATGTCTGTGATTGTCGCAGGTGGCTGTGTGGCTGGCAGGAGCTCTTTCCTATCAGTTTGTCCCCACCTTCACCTATGGTCACGAGCTTTGGGTAATAACCAAAAGAATCCGATTCTGGATATGAACTGCAACTCTCTTTACATTGGCCTTTCCTCCACCCTTCTCGTTAGATTGCAGACTGTCCAGAATGCGGCGGCACGCCTTTTGACAGGTAGCAGGAAGTTTTCTTCCATCACTCCTGTTCTTGCTGGCTTGCACTGGCTTCCAATTAAATACCGTATTCAATTTAAAATATTACTTTTCACCTACAAAACCATTAATAACTTTGCGCCGAGCTACCTCAATGAGCTTCTCAGGTTACACACTCCTGTCAGAGCACTTAGCTCTGCTACCCAAATTCTTCTGGAGCAACCTCGTTCTCGGCTGAAGTCTCGCAGTGACCGCGCGTTTGCTGTAGCTGCCCCGGTCTTATGGAACAACCTTCCTGTCGCTATCCGGGCGTCTGACTCTATGCCACTGTTTAAATCACGGCTTAAGACTTATTTCTTTAATCTTGCCTTTCCACCCAGTTAACACTTGTGTGCGCTGGTACATTTTTTATGCTTGTGAACTACTTTTATATCTTATGATGGTTTTTATAATTGATACGTGCCAGGTCCTTTCTCTTTTCCCTCCCATCTCCCTTTTCCTATTTTATTTTTGTCAAGCACCTTGGTATACCCTTGTTTTTTTAGTGTGCTTTATAAATAAAGTTTATTTATTTATTTATTATTTGTTGCTGTTTAAGTTTGTCAATTTCAGACCTCTGTCTCTGAAGTTCAACGTTCTGCATTTCCAGGTCTTTCAGTTTTGCGACATGGTCTGACAGAAAAGAACATAAATAAGTCAATATGAATTTTATTTATCTGCATCATTTGAATCTTTTCATTTTTAGTAGGTTAGATTATTGAATAAATAATGAATAAATAATAAAAATAAAAAAATTAATGAGAAACGTTAGTGATAGATTCATGAAGTGACATTGATATCTCTGTAACAGGGGCTCATATGAAGGTTTCCTCATGCTGTCATTTTTCTCACTACCTGACATCATACTCTACCTTTATTCTCTTGTTTTAAGGTCCTGATTTCCACTTTCTGTTCAGCCACTGAGGCAGTCAGCTCTCTGACCACAGCATGGATTTCCTGTGGACAGGGTTGTTGGTTTGAAATCTGCTGGTCAAGAATTTCATTATCTGCCTCTGTCTGATTTGTGGAAACAGAGCAGACCAGAAGCAACAGCGAGAACTTCAGCGTGATCTCCATTCTGTCAGTGAAAACTCAACAGTATCTGTGTGTCATCTGCAAACCTGACTGACTTTTATATTACACAGTACAGAGGGGAGGTCACTGTAGCATTAGATTCAACCTTATTCTAGTGAATCAGTGACTAATGTAATCTTTATGACTTCAGATGCAGTACAAGGAGAAGAACAAGTGAGTATCAATGATTGTCAACTGATAGTAAAACATGAGCATGTGTGTTTCCACCAACTGACCAGAGCTTAGAGGACAAATATCAAAATGTGTGCTCAGATACAGATGTTTAAGCAGCTGTGAAAGAACATATCTGGAAGTTTTTGGCACTGAGGAAGTAATTGCCTTTGATTATGGAATTCCTCTAATAACTCAGAGCAAAAATACTCTAAGCGACAAAATGCATAAAGTAATCTTTACAACTTTTACAAGGTACAAGACTACAAAGAGATAAACAAGTGAATGTCAATGATTATCAGCCGTTCATAAAATTAATCAGCACGTGTTGTTTTAGAAAATCCAATGTGAATGTAGGAACCATGAAGGTCACTGACATGGTATAACTTGAAGATGAACTTCTACTCTTCATGTGTAACATGACACTTGGTTGACCACCCTTCCCACTCCAGTTCAATAAAACCACAGCTGTGCTTTTTTGTTTCTTTCTTCTCTGACCACTTAGGTGAGAAAGCTAGTGTTCAATGCTTTTCAGAGAATGAATTAATCTCTGACCCTTCCACTCCAAGCACTCCTCCAGATGCAGTGAACAGTCTTATAAGCAATACAAGAGCATGCTGAAGAGTCTTGGTTGCTAAATACAGCAAAAGTATTCGGTGACAGTGTTGTAGATGCTGCATTTTGAAGCCTCAGTGTTTATGTTGTGCCCTTAAACAGGGGAAATAGTGAGGAGAGGTGAAAGAGCGGCACAGACACGCAGCTCTCACTCTCACTCGTCTGTATTGAGTTTCAGAAGCAATACAACCAAAACAATATTCTTATGGATGCACTCAGTCTCAGGACAACTGTATCCAAACTAAGTCACTATTGTTCGCTGCATTAGCTGATGAGAATACTTTAGATAACATGAACTGTAGCATTAGACAAAAACATCTTTTTAACTCGCACATGTTAGCTGACACAGTCACTAACTTTCCACAGCAATGAAATAATACTTTAAGTACTGCATGTCTTTCAGTAGTTAACTTATACAGATAGTAACAGAAAAATCTTCACACAATATGGCGGAGTAATAGCGAAAACTAGCATACACAGTGTGTTGATAGGAGTTATGTGGGTAGTTCAGCTTCACCACTAGGGGGCTGTCTAACCAAATTGTGATATATACTGTGTTGTAGAAGCAGCGGCAGGTTACGTTTACGTGCATGGATGTGAGCCACGTTAAAAAAAATAAAGAAGCTTGCTCACTACTACTGATGTTTTATTGAAAACACGACATGGTACCAGGAGTGAACCAGTAAAGCAGGTCATCATGGACAGTGTTAAGCCACCAGATGCCGTCAACTGGAACGGAAATGTGGACTGTGAGTGGCGAACTTTTAAACAGCGGTTTATGCTATACCTGCAAGCTGTCGGCCTAGATAGTAAGCCTGATACACGGAAGATTGCACTGCTTCTTACCGTAGCAGGTCCACAAGCGGTGGAAGTATATGTAACCCACATAAAAATAAAAAGAACTGCGTCTATAACTAAATTGGAATCTTAAATTCCAATTGGGAGCGTGCCCGTGAAGGCATCGCGACGCGTCATGGCGCGTGTCTGCACATGCCTGTTGTGACCAATCACATTCGCGAGGCACCGATATATGCCTTCCGGGTTGTCGTCTCGAAAAGACGCGGGGGAGAGGCGTTAGCGGATGGAAGCAACAGGTACGTAGGGCGAGCGCTCTTCGCTGTTTACTATCTTGGCTTGTTTTTGAATTAATTGTGGATTGCGTTCAACAGTATTTTGATACCGCCGTGGGTAGATGCGTGGGGCTCGTATGTGACATCGCACGTAGTGAATGGTGAGTTGAGCCTGAATGTTTGTTTGTATTTGTAACCTGTATCAGTATGCCAGTGCAATTAGCTGATGGGATGGCTGAGGCTTACTGCATTACTACTGCTCTCACTTTATGTGGCTGTAGTTTTGTTATTTGAGATTGTCATTTGTTTTAATTCATTACAATGGTTGGATATGTATTTGTTGTATTTTCTCATGGATTTTATGTGTACACTGGAACTAAAGCTAGCTTGGGAAGTTTAGATGAATTTTGCTAATAGTGGTTTTGTGATTATAGTGCAGGCTAGTGGTGCCCTGGAGAGACCACAGCGACACCACTACTTTGGATGGCGAGCTAGGCCCAACGAGCCAGAACCCCAGCTACAACTTCCTGCGGTCTGGTAGGAGGCTGCTGCGGCCTACACTCTCCCCTCTTGGTTTCAGTCCCCTAAATCTCACTTCTGAGATTTCAGCTTTGGAATCTTAGTGCTGATCATCCTACTTCAAATTTCAACCTGTCTAGACTGTCATACGCGTTGGACTTATATCACTCATGAAATAAACTTTATGGACATTGTTGCCAGAGGTTGGACGAGGTTCCTGCACTGCCGTGCAGCGGATATTTTACAAGCTTGAATTGTTTTATTTTTTCCTTGTCTGCAGATTTTGTAAATATTGGTGTTTGGTAATTGCACTTTATTTTCACTATAAATAACAATTGTAATCACAATATCTGTGGTTGTACGTTTATTGTACTTCACTCACCTCCTAGAGCCGAATCTGATATCTTCTGAATTAGCCCAACTACTCATAACCAACTTAAATTATTTTAGCTTATGTACTTGCTACATATATAACACGTTTGTGTTCGCAACTGCAGAAGACAAAGAAAAGTTTGACGAAGAAAGTTGAGAAAGTTTGATGAACACTGTTCGCCCAAAAAGAATGAAACATTTGAGAGGTACGTCTTTCGGTCACGTATACAACAACCTTCAGAGAGTTTTGATACGTTTCTGACTGACCTCAAGTTAAAGGCAAGAACATGCAATTTTGGACAGCTGCAAGAATCTATGATAAGAGATCAGATCGTATTTGGAATAAAAGATATAAAGATGAGAGAGAGGCTTCTGAGAGAGGCGGATCTGACTTTAGCAAGTGCTGTGAAAGTATGTCATGCCAGCAAGCTCGCAATACAACATGCAAAAACCTTCAGCGGGTCGCCGAGGGAAATAGACATGGAAAGTACAGCTGTAGCTGCAGTGAATACACGGCAGGCAGGGCGCACGTACAAAAAAGAACAGAAAGAATCAAAAGACACTTTCTTGTGCAAAAGATGTGGCACAAAACATGGAAGGAAACAATGCCCAGCTTATGGTAAAATATGCAAAAAATGCAATGGACAAAACCATTTTGCCAAGCAATGTTTTTCAAAGAATAAACAAAAAGAAAGAGTACACACAGTAGAAGAAACTGCTCTTAGTGACACGTTTTTTGTGGGAATGGTAATGCAGCATGATACACCCATGGACCAACCTGCAGTCAGTACAGTGAAGCAGGACAAATGGACAGAGATGTTACCAGTGAATGGAGCCCTGGTAACTTTCAAACTGGACACAGGAGCCAAGGCTAATCTGGTGAATGAGCTGGATGTGAAAGCAATGAAAACGAAACCACACATATTCCAAAATAACAGTTTACTCCAAGCATATAATGGAGAACCAATCAAAACCAAAGGTAAATGCAGGCTCAGGGTAAAAGGAAAATATCACAGTCTGATGTTTATCATTGTGCCAGAGGGACATGAATCTCTGTTGGGAGATAAAGCATGTGAGCCCAAAAGTGTGAAAGAAATAGTGGATCTGTACCCAGACATATTCAAGGGGTTTGGAGTCTTACCCTTCACCTACAAGATAAAGCTGAAAGAAGGAGCTCAGCCTGTGGTTCATGCACCTCGACGTGTTCCAGCTGCTCTTAAAGACAAGCTCAAAGAGGAACTAGAGCGGATGGAGGCACTGGAAGTTATAAGAAAAGTTGAAGAACCTACTGAATGGGTTAACTCCATGGTGTGCATTAAAAAACCATGCAGACTCTAGGATCCGAAAGACTTAAATGCTAACATACAAAGAGAGCATTACCAGATACCTACAAGAGAAGAAATAACAAGTGAAATGGCTGGTGCAAAATTTTTTAGCAAACTAGATGCGTCCCAAGGATTTTGGCAACTAAAGCTTCATGAAGACAGTACAAAATACTGCACGTTCAACACGCCATTTGGGCGTTACTGCTTCTTGAGAATGCCTTTTGGAATTTCTTCAGCTCCTGAGATATTCCACAGGACCATGGAGCATATGATCGAAGGAATCGAGGGAGTCAGAGTTTATATGGACGACATCATTTTGTGGGGATCCACACTATAGCAGCACAATGAGAGACTAGTAAAGGTTTTGGAAAGAGTGAAACGTTATGGACTTAAACTGAACAGAGCAAAATGTCAGTTTGGCGTGGGTGACATTACCTTTCTCGGTGACAAGCTGACAGCCGAAGGCATCGAGCCGGACAAGGAAAAACTACGAGCTATACTGGAAATGCCACGTCCAGAAGATAAAAAAGGTGTGTTGAGAATCCTGGGAATGGTTAACTTTATTGGAAAATTCATCCCAAGCCTGGCAGCCAAAACAGTGCACCTGAGACAGCTTCTACACAATAGCTGCTGTCACGGTCCTGAGTCTGTGGACTCAGTGTTTTTCTGTTTGTATTAGTTATCTTTGATTTCATGATGTGTTTTGATTCTCTTGGGTTTGATTTCTGTCACTGTATCCCCTAGTTTAGTCCACGTCTGTTCAGTTTCCTGTTTTACTTTGAAAGTCTGTGTACTATGTCAATGTGTTGAGTTTTGCCTCCCCTTGTCTTGTCATGTCTGATGAGTCCCAGCTGTGCTCTCCTCCTGTTTCACATTCCCTAATTACCTCAGTATGTATTTAAGCCCTGTGTTTTTCCCTGCCAGTTGTTGCGTCCTCCACGTTTGTTGTGTGTGTATTCATTGTCTGCAATCTTCAGCATCTCCAGTCTAGTTAGTTTAAGTTGTTGTTTATGTATCGCCAAGGGTGACTCACCAGCAAATAAAGCTGTCGTTTAAGTTAATGTTTTGTCTCCGAGTCCTGCACGTGGGTCCAGCCACTGACAGCCACACAACTCATCGTGACAGCTGCGAGTTCAGATGGAATAAAGAACTGGAAAACGAGTGGCAAGAACTGGAAAACGAGTGGCAACAACTGAAAAAGACACTTACAACAGAGCCAGTTTTGGCGTATTTTGATCCAAAAAGAAAAACAAAAGTGTCAACAGATGCATCGAAGGCCGGGATCGGCGCAGTGTTGTTGCAGGCTTATGGAGACCACTGGAGGCCAGTGGCATATGCCTCAAGAGCAATGACAGAGACAGAATCTCGCTACGCCCAAATAGAAAAAGAGACATTGGGGCTTGTCTTTGGATTTGATAAGTTCCACACCTATGTCTATGGTTTGCCAACATTTGTGGCAGAGACTGACCACAAGCCATTGATAGCCATAATCAAGAAAAACTTAAGTGAAATGTCTCCATGCATTCAAAGATTGATGATGAAGCTACAGCGCTATGATTTCAACTTGATCTACACACCAGGTAAACATACTGTGTTAGCAGATGCACTCTCTAGGGGCACAACCCCAAACAAAGAGCAAAGCTCCACAGAGATGGATGTAAATATACATGTAAACCTGGTAGCAGAGTCACTTCCTATGTCAGACAGAAAATCACATCAGATCAAGGCTGAAACACATAAGGACTCTAGTCTGCAAAGAGTTATAACACTGTTGAATGGGAAATGGCCAAGAGGTGAATGCAAAACATACTACAACATAAGGAAAAAACTACCTGCTGGTTATTGATTACTTGTCAAACTATCCAGAGATGGCATTATTGTCCAACATGTCAGCTACTTGTGTCATAACGCGCATGAAATCAATATTTGCTAGACATGGGATACCACAGATTGTTCATAGTGACAATGGACCTTGCTATAGTTGTAGAGAATTCCAACTATTTGCTCAGGAATATGACTTTAAACATGTGACCTCAAGCCCCCTGCATCCACAGTCCAATGGGAAAGCAGAGAAAGGTGTGCACATTGTGAAACAGTTACTAAAGAAAGCACAAGATAGTAAGGCAGATCCTTATTTGGCACTACTGAGCTACAGAGCATCACCACTGGAGCATGGCAAGTCACCAGCAGAAATATTAATGGGAAGAAAACTACGGACCACTCTTCCTTACACAACAACCAGGAAACACAAACAAGTGAGAGACAAAATGAAACAGTCGCAGAAGAGACAAAAGATCAACTTTGACAAGTCCTCAAAAAGTCTAAAACCACTCGCACCCAATGAAGCAGTCAGAGTGGAAGATGCAAACATCTGGGAAAACAGAGCAACTGTACTGGAGGAGGTAAACCCAAGATCGTACAATGTGAAAACTGAAGATGGACTGATATTAAGGAGAAATCGGAGGAGTTTACTGTAAACTCAAAAGACAATGGGACCATCGGAAGGACAGTGTGATGACAACACACCACCTGAACCAACAACACCCGTGAAGGACAGTGTGGAGCAAAGAGACCAGTCACCCATTGTCAGAAGATCAGCACGCTCTATCAAGCCACCTGATAGACTAAACCTTTAAGCATATATATATATGTATATGTTGGTGTATACATATATAGCTAGATATATATACATATATCAAAAAGGAACTTTCTGCATTATTGTGTGTTCAGTAGTTTACACTGTCACAAATGTTTGTGATGTAATTCAAGCTATGCAATGTTAGGTATGTTTCCACAGTGTTGTTCAGCAGTTAACATCTAAAGAAAAGGGGATGTGTTGATAGGAGTTATGTGGGTAGTTCAGCTTCACCACTAGGGGGCTGTCTAACCAAATTGTGATATATACTGTGTTGTAGAAGCAGCGGCAGGTTACGTTTACGTGCATGGATGTGAGCCACGTTAAAAACATAAAGAAGCTTGCTCACTACTACTGATGTTTTATTGAAAACATGACACACAGCAACAGAGATTAACTGGAACTTCTCAGCAAAATAGTCTGCAATTCACATCTTCCGCTACAATGAACAATGATAACAATGTAATAATCAACAGTAACACACATTTATACAGATTTGTGCATGACAGTTACCTTAAACAGGGGAAATAGTGAGGAGAGGTGAAAGAGCGGCACAGACACGCAGCTCTCACTCTCACTCGTCTGTATTGAGTGAAGGAGGAAGCGCGCGAACCCACCTACTGGAGCCCTGAGGCATTAACAATGGATCGACGCACAATCAACCCAGGCAAAACTTTCACTACTTATCTCCCTCTATATTCCCACTGCATATTCTATTCGAAAACAGTCAAAGCAACAAATAAAACATTAATAAGGGCATGACATGAAATGTAAGGAACAGAGATGTACAACTTCAAAACTAATCAAATTTATGATCCACCACACGTGACTGCTCAGACCTAACACACTATGTGACACTCACACCTTGTGGTATGTAAATTGTATATTACCATAATAAAATACAAAATAACCATCTGTTCTCCTGGAGAAAGTATAATTTAATCAAACCGTGCAATTTACTGGCCCTGTGTGCATAAATGGTATCTTTGTTGTGTTGTGTTTTTGATTGTAGATACCTTATATTCTAATATTTTTATTTGCCACCCTCAGATTTGACTGTCCTGAAGCAACATGTGGAAGAGCCCTCCTCTCCAAGTCTAACAGATACATTGTCTGTCTCAACCACCAGCAGTCAGAGCAGTGACACAAGTGATGCCGGACTTCAAATGGTTCAGCCTCTATTGGACAGCATACGTGCAAGAAATGTAGATACAGTACTTAATTGACTTATACTTGACTCTTTAGTTGCCATTACTTGAAAAAGCTTAAACACGAAGATAAAACAGATTAGAGAAAAATAATTTAATATAGTATTTCATGTAGTTTGCTCTGCAACTGTAGTGTGTAATAAGACTTGCTCTCTCTCTCTCTCTCTGTTTTTGTTATGCATGTTAACCATGAAACGTGTTTCCATGATCAGTGTCCTGCTATTCAGGTAAATGAAACCACTTCTAAGAAGATACTGGTCCTAGGAAGGGAGAAAGTAAGACATTTCAAATGTTTTGATGCCCAAATGTCATATGGGTGTGATTCACAATTTTATGTTCTGTGAGAGAGTTGCATTACTTAATTTGTTGGCTTGATGGAGACTTTACAGAGTCTTCCTCACGTTAACACTGCATTACAAGAAGTACTTATTCTGTAGTCATTTTTTTCCTTTAATTCTGTTTTTTTTCTTTTCGCCCAATGTTAGGCCTATCTGACCTCAACTGTTTAGCTGCCAATAATGGTGGATATTATGCTATTACAGTACTGTTACACAGAATGTATGTTAATCCATGCAGCATTCATATTTGAATATGTTATTTTTGATAAATAAAATCCATACATTCATAATAATCACTATTGTGTTTTTGTAGTAATTTGCACCTAAAACCTAAAACTTTTTTCAATTGATGAGTAACACTACAAAAGAGTTAATATCAAACTTAACTCTAGTTATGAGTTAAATTTTACTCTATATGGTAGTAGAAATTTCACTCCGTGAGAGTTTAGTTTTAACTCCTATAAAGAGTTGAAAAATCAACTCCCGGAAAAGAGTTACTCTAACTCTGCACTAGAGTTCATTCGATGGTCACGCATGTACGCTCAAATGTAGTTAATCTGAACTCCCTGAGAGTTTATTCCAAAGACCAGAATTTGCTGTGTAGCACAAACCCTGTGCCTTGCTTTATGAAGGAACCAGTTATGAGACAAACTGACTCGCTCAGTTCGAGCAGCAACATAACACTGCGAATTTCAGTAAAAGACTGTCGGCTCTTTCCAAAGTTCTCCTTTCTGTATTTCACTGCTTCCTGGAAAGAATTTCTGGGGAATCTACTCTCCATCCATTGTTTCAGACGCGGACACTGCTGACAAAGTAGATCGTAAACCTCCTTACGGTCAATGTTGCTGCCGTTTCTTTGATTAGGGTTTTTAAACGCAATCCGTTCTGCTGTACTACATCTAAGACCGTCATTGCACCTCTGCGCTTTGCATTATTTGATGCATGTGGAGGTTTCTGCTACCATGGGATGGCTACATCTTTTATTTCTGTATCTGCTCCTTGTGGAAAACATATTTTGGATTTTCTTATTGTCCAGATGATCAATTATGTCTGTGCACTCAGTCTTACGTTCGTCATTGATGTTAACCAGCTCAAAGTAGCCCAGGGTCATCGGTGAAGCGACCATCTCTTTCAGAACCTCGGCCGCAGTTAGTCCCTTCTCCCACAAAGATACTTGAACTGTTTTAAAGCGTCATTTAAAAAAAACAACTTCTCTCTTTTTTTGGCATTTAGTCCCCCCTTCTGTAAAAGACAGAATAGTAATCTCTCACCTTAACCATCTTCTTATATTTATTGAAAGGCCTCCGTGCAAGGTTGAACACAGTTAGTGTTGCGTGTGCCATCTGAACTGGATTTCAGTCTGAACTGATGTCCGTGTTGGTCCTGCAGAAAATCCGAGTTGGAAAAGGTAGAAGTTTTTTATGTTGCATAAACAAAATGTATTTCATTTTGTTCATAGTCTATTTAAAGCCATGATCCTTTTCTTATCGCTTTCACTGGAGTGGGTAAAATGAGTCTGCAAAGTTAAAAAAAGAGATTTACATTTATTGTTTATTACTTTTATTGGACATCATCCGATCCCATTTATGCACATTTAGGATGTACAATAGATGAGAATGACATGGTCAGCTGAAACTAAAAATTCAGCTGAAACCAGGCCAAGAAGATGAAAATTCTGTTGAAAATGGGTGAAGAAGCAGAACAATGCTACTGAAATGTTGTAAATAAGCAGAACCTTGCGCAGAAAAGAGGTCACAAAGCTGAAGTTTCTGCTGACAACAGCTGAAGAAGCTGAAATTTGTGTTGAAAAGACTTTTAAAAAAGTTTAACTGCAAACTGAAAAAGAAATGTTGCCATCAGCGGGACTTAAAACCCAGGCCTCCCACTCTGAGAATGGCTGCTCATCTCACTGAGCTAAGACACAGCTCACCATGCAAGAAAAATCAGTGATCACACTTGTCATGTGGTCCATTAATTTCAATGGGCCAAAAAATTGCAAAAAAGCTTAATATCTCAAACGGTATAACCGTTATGATCACCAAAATATACTGCAGTCTTGCGTAAAGATGAAGTGACTTCGTACAGCCCCGATTTGCAGACGCTGTGCGCAGAGGTTCAGGAGCAGAAGTCCCATTGTACCAGGGCAGACCCGACGATGTTTACATGAACACGCTTTTTAGCATTTCTCAATTGACCACTTTTGACACATGGTTGCTGTACCCACTGGGAGATGGATTATGAGTTTCTGAGAATTTCAGAGATCCTTTGTGTTAAGTCTAATTGTTGAATGTTATCATTATGCTTCTTAAATTTGTAAGGTCTGAGTTCAATCTATAGGATCAAGACATTCCTTTGTCTCTGACCACTGTGCTGGGAGAGGCTTTTATTGCAGATACATCCTATCTGGAAAATCTGTTTCTTGTGATGTTGCTGCCTGCTTATATGACCCTTTTGGTCAGCAGGAGGTCACACACACACACACACACACACACACACACACACACACACACACACACACACACACATTCTCACATGCATACAGATGTTTACACATACACACACATAGTGCCTTGTCTTAGAACCATTTGGGGGGTTTTACGTGGGAGGTGCTGTGATGTGTATTGTGTGTATTGTGCTAGCAAGTAAAAGATGTTCATCTTGTTTTTGTCGTTAACAAGAATACGTTTCTAAACCAGCAGGGCTTGTGGAAACACAGGCCCAACACTTACAGATGAAGGTCATGTGAAGGTAGGTGTAAAGCATCTGATTTACTGTTGGCTGGTTTCATCTGTGAAAAAACAGCATATGAAATGAATTCAAGAGAAGCTGTCAGGCTTTATCTTTATCCTCACAAAGAGGAAGTGTATTCAGTTACTCTCCTCTACTCTGATTTCTTGTAATTTACAGGAAGTTGCTGAATACCTGATGTGTTCATGCAGTCAGTGACTCTTGGCTTTATTCTAAAACTGTCATTCTCACTAATCCAGTCAAGTTTTTGTCGAAGACTGTTTGACAGATAGGAGATGGAGGCTAAACTCAGTATTCTGGGGATAAAACTTAAACTCAAGAGCAGCTTTAATACTCCAGTGATCGGTCTGTCCGCACAGCAGATACAGGTTCATAATTTTATCAACACATCCATCCACAGATGTAAATCCAGAGCAGCCATGTTTACCCACAGCATTCAATTACAGAGGAAGATGTATATTAGTTGCTCAAAGGCACTTCAAAAATAGAGGTTTGTCTGTGATTGCAGGGACAAAAACAATGAAAAAAACGCATTCAACAGGTATATGTGTAAATCTTTATTCAATTCAATTCAATTTTATTCATATATCACCAAATCACAACAAAAGTCACCTCAAGGGCTTTATTAGCCCTTACATTCTGCTCATATTTCATTCATTCACAGAAAGAATTCTGATAGGTTTGTAGCTTAAACCTATTCGCTGGAGCGTTGAAGGTTCATTAATATATGACGTATACATACACACAAAGAGTACCTTGCCTGTGTGTTGTGTGTGTGTGTGTGTGTGTGTGTGTGGGGGGGGGGGGGGGGGGGGGGTCAGTGTGTGTCCCCATAAACAACTTCCCTAAACCTGCTGGTCTGGAAGTCCAGCAGTTCATCTAAACAAAAGGCACTTAGCCTAAAACACACATAGATACGTTTATCCTACCATAAAACAATAAGAGAAGGTACGACCTCTCCCATACTCCCAGGATGTGGGTGTGAATGCCAGAACACTCTGGAATGCACACAAAGTTTTTGCAGACTATTAAGGATCAAACCTCTACCATTGATTATAAAACTCTAAGCATATATGAGTAGATATTTCTAAGCATAAATGACAATCCACTATATAAACCTGACAAATTCCCTCATTATCATTGTCTTTAAAAAAAATGCCCTTTGCTTTGCAGAGATATAACAGTGTTCATAAAGGCACAGTGGACACATGAACCAAACAACACAGAAAACACCAAGAGGCTGTTTAAAGAAGACCACAGAGAGAGGAGTAAAAAAAGTCGAGCAGGGTGGAGCACTTCAGTCATGTAGGTGGAGGCTTCACACCGTCAGGCCATAAAAATAAGAACCATGATTTGAACTGAACCTGAAACAGTCAGTGCAGAAGCTTTAACAGTGGAGTGATGTTTGGAGTTAGAGCTTTGGTCAGACCAGACAACAGAGCATCAGTTCATCAAACTGGCTGCTGATTAAAAATGGTCCTTACTGCTGTAATGATTAATGCCACACTGTTGTTCTTTCATGTGTTAATGTAATGTACTCATGTGTTTATGTGAGTGTCACTGACCAAGTTCTGTATGAACCACACATTCAAACATTTGCAAATATGTGATATCTTGATAAACCGAGCAGATATTTGAACTTTCCACAGCTACATTCTCGCCTGAAAATATGTTAAAAGTTTATTTTGTGACCCAGAAAGAGTAATAAGAGTGATATTAAAAACTTAGTAGCTGCCGACATTGTTGAAAACTGGAATTGGCTGGGCCGTGCTATGAATTCTGGGATATGGTGGGCCACGAAGGACACACCCGACCCATCCTTCAAATTCGGGGAAAAGGAGAAGAGATTTGTCAGCTGCATTCGGAGAAGTCTACGAATTTGGACAGCCTTCGTCACGTCGCTGTGACATAATCGGCCTACAAATGCAGCCTCAAGAGGATGCAGCCCATGAATTTGGACACCCCTATAACAGTTTGTAAAACCTCTTAAGTCTGATGAGATGGATTTACAAACTAAAAAAATGTCAGGCAAAGAGAAGATGTTTTTATACAAAGTACTTAAGGAGGAAAAAGTCACATGAAGCTAATAAACAATCACACCAACATAAAATAATTAATTTGCCTAACCTAAACCAACACAAAAACACTCACTGATCCTGACATTAGAGCTCACAAAAATTCATGTATGTTTGTAACACGGTTTGACTTTGTGTCAGTAAATCTCATGAACAGCCTGAAGATGAATAAACTGTAGTTCAGAGTCACTGACAGCACAGACACACACTGTTGGTCTGAGTGTGAGCATGATGATCATCAGAGATGTCTGCTGGATGTTCAGGAAAGTTCATTGGTGTCTGTCCTTAGATCGTCTGACTCACAGTTCATTTCTGTCTCCTCCTGTCTGACCTGCAGGTGAGAAACAGCTGTCAGCTGTCAGGTAGGTGATGAGTGAAGAACAGAACAGAATCCATCCCCTTTTCCCTCATAGCAAGCAGGTCTGGCCCGGATCTGGTATCAAGCCGGCACTGCTGGCTGACTTCTGGCACGATAAGACGTTTGTCATCCAGATATGGGCCAGGCTTGCCATAGATGGCACTGTCTATGTGATGTCATGCCATATCTGGCTCGATTGTGGTTTGGTTTATGTGGCCCAGGCTCATAGAAAACAGGCCTGGCCGGGATCCAGCATCAAGCTGGCACTTCTGACTGACTGGTGTCATGGCAGAGTGTATGTCAACCAGATGCGGGACAGGTCTGGCAATGAGGCGCTATTTATGTTCCTATTTTCCTATTTTAGTTAGAAGACCCAAATGCCATGTTGCAATACTATACTGCTATGGTAGCCAATGTTTCAAGTGCACGTTTGACAGGATTATGAGTGTACACTTTATCCAAAACCTAGTGAGGGTTTACTCATCTTTGCCAGTGAGTGGATGTAGCTCAGGCGGTAGAGCAGGTCACCTATTGATCGGAAAGTTAGTGGTTCGATCCCTGGCTTCTCCAGTCTGCATGTCATGAGTGCGAGCATATATGAATGTAGTTAGGAAGCACTCAGTTAAGAGAAAGTGTGTGAATGTAGCATGTTGCATAGAGCACTTTGAGTAATCTGGGAGAGTTGAAAAATGCTGTATAAGAATCATTCCATTCACTGTCTGAACAAAGTTTTGTCATGTTGCTTTTGCACTATTATGCACATGTTGTTATTACATGGCTTAATTAAGGTACACATTAGGCTGAATTCTGGGACCAGAGCTGAAAGTGTTCTGGGACAGCACAGGGCCAGCAGTGTGTCTGCAACTGGCCTTGTGCTGGCCCATGTGTGGGTCACCAAAGGGTCGTCATTCTTTGTGGTATGTGGAACATGTGTAAGCACATTGTGTGGCCCAGATTCGGGCCATGCCAATTTTGCTATGTGGATAACAGGTCTAACAGTTCGTTCAGGGTCGGAGGTCATGTTGGTTTCATCCAGCTGATATGCAGATCTGTGAGAGCTCATTAAATAGTGATGGGATTTCCGGCTCTTTTTAGAGAGCCGACTCTTTCGGCTCCCAAACGGCTCTTCAGGTTGTTTTGTTGCTTTAATTAATTTATAATTAACAACAATATAAAATTATGCACAAAAGGGATAACTAATGTTAAAAAGGTGGTTTTATTTATATATGTTTATATATAAATATTATTAGATTATTCTGTTATTATATGTTACCTTATATATGTAATCAAAGTAGTTGAATTAGAATACTGCTGTAGATCACATTATACCCTTTAATATAGAGTGTGTGAGCTGTATGTAGTTTAGTTCTCATTATACTTTTGAGTTAACAGAACATATTCACATATTAGTTCATTAGATAAATGTGCATCACTCTGTATCCTTGATCTGCTGGGAATGTGTTACACTGTTTTCTTGACATGCTTAATTGTTGAATCATGAAGAGAAGGTTGTAAGCAGGAGACTCTGTGTCTAAAGACAGGGGAGATAGACAGACCACATTCCACACCCCCACCTTACAGAAAGCAGAGAAACAACTGCCGAGGTCATAACTTAGGCGCTGTAACAGAGAAAAAATGTGATGTTTTGGCTTTTACGACTAGCTGGGGGCCACTAGAGACTATAAAAAGCTGAGCAACCCGTCACCATTTTGAGACATGTGCCTGACCCTCTGGTAGCATCTCTCCCGTCCGGACGTTGTAATGCTCTGACTGTTGAATTGTATGGAAATAAATGATTGTTGATTGAGCATTGATACACCGAGTATTGTCCTTCCTTCAGCCCAAAGATTCAAAGAATTGGGAGAATTCAACAACTTGGTGCCGTGTGACCCGGATCTTTGGTGTGCTGAGGAGGTGTAGATTTGGCCTTTGGTGAGATCGTGGGGCAAAGTGAACAGAGGACCGGTCCAAAAATAAAAAGGTAAGCACAGCCTGTTGTATTATAAATACCAAATGTGCATATTGGGCTTTCCAAATTAATCTGTTCACTGAGTCACATGTATTTTCACAGTAAATTTGTCGGTGTCTGGTTTTTGGCGCAAGATACTAACAACATAAGTTGAGGCTGAATTCCAGTGTGTTAAATAAACTGCTTCTACCGAGATACTAATAACATACTACGTTGGACTAGTTGCAGTAATCTGCTTCTACCGAGATACTAATAACATACTACGTTGGACTAGTTGCAGTAATCTGCTTCTACCGAGATACTAATAACATACTACGTTGGACTAGTTGCAGCCACTTTACCTTCCACATTTAATTTTGTCTAATACTGGCTTCTGTAGCAATAATACATTAGAATTTATTCTGAAGACGCGGCCATTAGTCCAGTACATTGAAGTCGAGGTTTGTTTATTTTGTTTATGGTGTCAGTGACGTCCTGGCTTTTGCCGGCTATGAAATAGAAGTTGATTTAAGGAAAAGCAGATGCTGGCTTCACGGTGCAGTTGGACGCTGGCAACGCGAGAGCGAAACACGTCCGTAGGTTTGGTTTATGATACGGCGTGTTCCGGTGGTGCGGCCGTGAAGTGCAGTAGTGGTTGGTGCTAGTTTTAGTACATTGGATAGAGGTTTTGACGGTGGTTTGTGGCGTCAGTCGAGTATAAAGGGCTGCGGTCATAATACAAAGTAAAATTTAAGTACAGTGGCCCCTACAGACAAAGCACGTACAAACTCCAAAACACATTTCTAGCGTTAACTGAACTTCCAAAACAGAGCTACCTAGATCACTTAAATTACACAATTGAAAGCGTGTATTGTTTGTGTATTTATACACAAATAATATATTGTTCATTTACCTGTTACTACAACACACCAAATCCGGTCATTGGTACATCCTGGCTTGTGTAGCCACTAGGTAACAAAAGCTCAACACTGCGCCTAGCGTCCTGGAGCACTTCTGTTTGTGATTTGTACGTGTTTTGAGTTTTTATGTGCTTCTGAGTTTTAATGTGTTTTGGAGTTTTTACGTGCTTCGGGGTTTGTACGTGCTTTGTCTCTAGCAGCCACCGTAAATATACTTTGATTTATTCACTCCACATAAAATGTAATAAATAAATCATATAATACAAAAACCAACTATTCACATTTCAACTTTTAACTTTAAATTTTCAGTTTTTTCTTTTTAAACAAATTTAAAGTGAAACAACACAAAACACTGCAAACCACAACACAATTAAACATAAATTAAAATATGAAAACAAAAAGATGCACATTCTCTGTCATATGGACCTGCATGAATAAACTTTCTGAATCCTTTATCATCCGCAACTGAAAATAGTTGTGGATGATTACTATACCTTTCTAATGTGATGTTGTTGTCCCTGGCTCTCTTTCTCTCTCTCTCCCTCCCGCTCTGTTCCTGTGCTACTTGAGTGTAACTACTGCCCCTCCCCCCTCTGCCCAGCGCAAAGCACAAGGCTCGCACGTGGAGTGAAGCGGAAAAAAAGTGCGAGAGAAAGGGTGAGAGAAAGAAGAAATAAAAAACCATGGCTCCCAATAAGGAGCCGGCTCGTGTCGTTCACTTCAAAGACCCGGCTCTAAGAGCCGTTTCGTTCACAACCGACACATCACTATCATTAAAACATGCCTGAGACTTTTGGAAGGTCAAATCCTCGAATTTCTGAAAATGTGTTTGTTTATTATGAGGCTGGAACATCTGAACCTTTGATTCAGTGATAACAGCTCTGTCACACCAAACAAACTACACTGTTTACATAATTTACAATGTTTATATATGAAGCACTTCAAATACTAAGATAATAATACTAAAAGTGCAAACTGAAAGAGGATTCTTTTAACACCTCAGTGAGCTCAGTGTGATTGTGTCATTAACCCTGATAATTATTGAATTAATTATCTTTAATTTCCTAATACAGTTGTTACACAGGCAAACTGGGGTTTGTCAGTTTATAGTACAACGATCAGCTCGTATGTTCTCAACCATGAATGAATTAATTTTAACCAAAATCCAGAGGAGATGATGATGTAAGAGAACAACAATTTATCACAGCTGGTCCAGATGTGTCAGGGATCACTGATGATTTCAGCATGAGAGGTTCAAATTTATAATGTGATCAGTCTCCTCCAAAGTTTGTAGAACGATCCAGGCAGTGATTCTGGAATTTGGAAACTGCTTACAGATTAGTAACTCTGCTCAGCTGGTCTCAGGAACATTACAGCAAGAGGGCAGAAACTAGAGCTGGGCGATATAAATTTTTTCATATCACGATATGTTTTTTTCATTTCAGGCGATAACGATATCTATCACGATACAAGCCAAATAACTATATTTGTAAGATTTAAATGTGCCGTTGCTCACAAGTAAAATGTGAAATAATCAGCAGCTTGTTTGGATTTAAATACTTATTTCTCATAATAAGTTCAACAGGGTAGATGTACTTAAGGAACATGAGACTTTTTCAGATAAATAAAGGCAAATATTGCAAACTACACAAAAGGCAGCCGCTAAAGCGTTTAAGTTTCAAAACAGAACAAACAAAACAGACTAAATTGTCAATTCCACTTAGAAACAAAATATTAATTCTAAAAATAAATCTTAGTTTGTTTTACAGAAGAACAGACTGTTACGGTCGCTGACCTCTAGTGGCTCCCTCTGTAGAGGAGTGTCTTTTCTCCTTTTCTTGTGTTGCAGGTCTGCCTCATGAGCCACAGCTGAGGTGTGTTCCAGCTCGTCAGCCACGGCATATAGTCTGCCATCCTAAACTGCCACACCCCTGCCACTTCCCCCATTTTTGCCGGAGCTGTGAGCTGTATTGTTTTGGGCAGCGGGCCTTAGTGTGTATGCGTGTGAGACCTTAAACTCTGTGAAACTTTGGTTTTCTTTCTTTCATTGTAAGCAAAGGTTGTGCGATTGTGTTATTGTGTTAATTAGTTCATTGTTGTGGAAGCAGGTAGGGGTTCTCTGCCATTTTAGTTTCAACTGTTTTCTCCTGTTTTTGGTTAGACAGGGAGCTCAGCCATTGTATCTTGTTTTGGTTAGTGAGTACTTGGTTTGATTTCTAGCTAAAGGGGGTGTTTTGTTTGTTTTGGCCTTGGAGACCCTGAAGAAAAGAGCTTCCCTGTGTTTATTTTTACTGTAGTAGTTTTGGGCAATAAATCATGTTTAATGACATCTATTCTCCAGTAGTTCATGTGTTCTCTTTCACTTTGTGTTACCCCTCACCCCAGTCAACACTTCATTTGTAAGTGGGGCGTAACACAGACAAAATTGACTAAGTTTTGTCAATATCAAATCAACTGAGAACTAAAAGGAAATTCTCAATCTCTCCTTGTTGTATAGCTTAGCTTTTCAAACAGTTTTAACAATTACTTTAGTCTGACAAAATCCCAATGACGAATTAGCGCTTCCAGTCAGAGATGAGCATGCACCGGTTTACTACTAAACTACTATGCTACTACTACTATGCTACTGTTTTTTGTCAGACTTGAAAAAGCCGAAATACCTTCACACTACGGAACTTCTATGGCTCTTCCGTTCGACAATTGGAACCATCATCTGTTTTCTCTTCGGTAACCTTCGGTCACGCTCTCGGTTGATTTTTCTCTAGTCGGCGCACTCATTTCCTCCATTACCCGGGCGGCACGGCGGCTGGCTGCTTCCCAAACAAATACACATGTGCGGCTTGGCACTTGGGCTGTACGTAACAAGTCACGTGATGTGATGCTGCGGCTGTGATTGGTTCGGCTCTGCGCTACTTAATTTAGATTGGCTGTTCTTTTTTTTTTTTTTTTAAAAAGAGGACAAGAGAGATGAGGCCTATCGCAATAGTTTAACTTTTCTATCGAGAAAACGTTATTTTGCAATACATATCGTTATCGTTCTATCACCCAGCTCTAGCAGAAACACAGCTACAGTATTTTGCCTTGATTTAAACATGGCAGACTGACAACAAACACACATCAACAACCAGGAAGCAGCTTCACCTCTGATCACACACACACTCAACTCTATGGGCTCAAAATGTGGTCATAAATAGATTTGTGCGTGCGTAAAAAAGATTTGTGCGTGGACTTAGCCAAAACAAACCCCTGCAAGTTACAACTACGAATTTTGACCTTATTTTTCTTCCTGTCATCTGATTGGTCAATGTCATGTCAATCACAAATGTAACAATCCAATCAGAGAACAGATGGGTTTGGCTGTCAGAGGGGCGCTTTTTTGAACTGCAGGTCCTTGAAGGGTAATACAGTTTGAAGCTGGACGATCTCTATATAAATATCCGATAGCAGCTAGGTCCCCTAACTTTCAGCAGCTGTTGAAAGGATAAAGTTGTGGTATATCAGTGGTTAGAAATACCATTATTACTTTAGGATTAGTTTAACACAACGTCAGGGCTGACCCGGGACCATTGCTGTGAGTCACAGTGCGCAGCATAAAAGTCCTTTCACATCGGATGCAGGATGTGCTGCTAATGCTAATTGCTAACTAAAAGCAAAGGATCCAGAATTTGTTGCTGGCTGCTGGGCTCTGTGGGTTTTTGCAGCAGCTCTACCTGTACTAGATGCACCTGCTCCTTGTCTTTTCTATCTCTGACTTTATGTCCTCTACAAGAGCTTCTTTTCTTTTTGCTAGTTCTTCAAATGTTCAATAAAAACATGTATGCTAATTCATAACGAAGAAAGCTTTGTAATGAAGACTGTCATTTCCAAAGCACTGCCCCCCCCCACCCTGCGTCTCCAGCGCTGTTGAAAAGGCTGTGGAAGTCCCTGTATTGAACACGTAGTCCTGTGACACAAAATCACCAAACTCGGACGACCACAGATTGTTTTCCTTCGTGGTGATGAAGGAAAACGCTGGGTTGGCATGTAAAAGGGCATTTATTCCCTTCAAAGACCTGCAGTTAAAAAAAAAGCGCCCCTCCGACAGCCAAACCCATCTGTTCTCTGATTGGATTGTTACATTTGTGATTGACATGACATTCACCAATCAGATGAAAGGAAGAAAAATAGGGTCAAAATTCGTAGTTGTAACTTG
The DNA here is from genome assembly GCF_057382095.1 of Aulonocara sp. 'chitande type north' Nkhata Bay. Classification (NCBI taxonomy): domain Eukaryota; kingdom Metazoa; phylum Chordata; class Actinopteri; order Cichliformes; family Cichlidae; genus Aulonocara; species Aulonocara sp. 'chitande type north' Nkhata Bay. The sequence continues at coordinate 11,665,091 of NC_141346.1, forward strand.
CAGGGGTTTTTGGGCTAAGTCCACACACAAATCTTTTTTACACATACAAATCTTTTTTACAAGTACAAAATATTTATGACCACATTTTGAGCCCAAACAACTCTACTCACTCACCTGGAGGATCAACAACAGTCAGGGAGATGGAGCTGATGAGTTTCCATGAGTTTGTTTCTGCCATGAAGCCATAACACTCGTATGTTTCAGCATCATTAATCGTCACATCCTTCAAAATCAAAGACACGTCTCCATCCTTCATCTGTCTGTCCTGCAGATCCACCCGGTCCTTAAAAGATGGATGCTGGCTGTCTGGAACAAAGTGACCATCTCAGTACAAAAGCACATATTCTTTCTTCAGGTCATCTCTGCTCCACTCTACAGCTCTGATGTTGTTGTGTGGAGCTCGACATGTCAGAGTGACGTCCTGTCCAGACTCAGCTCTGATGGTTTTCTGGACTGAAAGAGGAAACAACACAGAGCAGAGAGGTTAAAGGTCAAAGTACAATTATGATCAGAATGATTGACTTTAAATATTTTGTTTATTTCCTTTGACATTTGAGTTTTTAGTCATGTTGGATTTAATGAACCTCTGAACATCCAGCAGGTCATCCATACAACAAACACACATCAACAACCAGGAAGCAACTTCACCTCTACTCACTCACCTGGAGAAACCCTGAGGTAGATGATGCTGATGAGCTCCCATGAGTGAGTTTCTTCCATGTAGACATGACACTCATATGTTTCAGCATCATTAATCGTCACATCCTTCAGAATCAAAGACGCATCTCCATCCTTCATCTGTCTGTCCTGCAGATCCACCCGGTTCTTAAAAGATGGATGCTGGTCGTCTGGATCGAAACGACCATGCTGGTACAAAAACACATTTTCTGGCAACAGGTCAGCTCTGCTCCAATACACACGTCTGATGTTTGGAGATCGACATGTCAGAGTGATGTCCTGTCCAGACTCAGCTATGATGATTTTCCGCTCTGAAAGAGGAAACAACACAGAGCAGAGAGGTTAAAGGTCAAAGTACAATTATGATCAGAATGATTGACTTTAAATATTTTGTTTATTTCCTTTGACATTTGAGTTTTTAGTCATGTTGGATTTAATGAACCTCTGAACATCCAGCAGGTCACCAGTGACCCACTGAGGGGGAATTTTAGCCTCATGCTAAACATGCAAAGTGTCAGAAACTACAAGATGTTAGCTTCCACAGAACAACAACATGTGCCGATAATAAGTGAACATAATGTGTGAGAGAAAGCAGCCTCTCATTATAAGACACTGTGAGTCTCTGCATGCTGCCTTTATGGAGCTACAGCTGTTTGTATACATTGAACAAGAAGCTTTGTAGCTGCATACTGACTCCTGACACTACAACACATCACACTGACACACACATTACACTTCTTTGTCTCTGTCACAGCTGGATTACAGATGTTAAGTGTCCACCCAGGTTCATGTCTCATTCACACACAAATGGCATTCTTTACTTTTAGTCTTATGACCATATGTTGTATATTTATTGTATATTTATCACCCTTAAAAACCTATGTCAGACATTGGTTTATGGACTTTGTATTTTGAAGCCTCAACATTTGCTTTATTGCTATCGCTATGTGGGTTTTTGTGAGCCTTTTGGGACCATATGAGGACGAGGGATCAGAATCTGGAGTTGTGCACACTACTGTTTCTTTTAGTGTGTATCCATAAGATTTGTACAGCAGATTCAAGTTGTGCCTTGAAAACAGGAAAGTCATCTGCATAGAGGAGAACTTTAATAGCAGGCTTGTATAAAGTGAGGCTTTGTGCACTCGTTTTACTTCTGTCACCCTGTTTTGATGCAGAATTCACTTGAAATCAGGGAAGAACGGGACTTTCTTTTTAAATGTGTTCTTGTGAATTGATTGTGTACCTCATACATTTGATTTGACTTTCTGTGAGACAACAGTCATCTGCTGGCCAAATAAGTTTTCCAAATACCTCCACGTGATCAAGCCTGGATTTAGAAAAGAATAGCAAAAACAATCTGCACCTCCTGCTTCAGATGCAAGTTGTGTTTCTGTGTTGAAAGACAGCGGCGGTTGGGGAGACCTCGGCTCATCCAGCTGGAGAGCCTGACCAGGAGGAGTCGAACATTAACTCAGCTCTTCCAGGGCACCCTGCAGACTCGGCTGCTGGCATTGGCGAGGGAGTGCGGCCGCCACTGGGATGACGTGAATGCCAAACTGGCATCTATCACAGATCGACTGCAGGTATGCGAGTCAGACCTTCTGAGGAGGGTTTCACTTTTCTCTTTTCTCTATAATTGTCTCTTTTCTTTCTCTTTAAACTTCTTGTCTCAGAGTGGGAGGGATTTGACGCACAAAGGGAGGAGCTTGTCGTTTGGTTGGCTGATATGGATGTCCACCTGAGTGAGGTTGACCAGCTGACAGGAAACACCTGTGAAAAACTGAAACAACTGCAGGTGTGGGCTTGTTTTGATATGACATATATTTGATATGATACATACGTCAAGATATTGTCCTAAACTGGACTAACAAAGGACCATGAGTCCAACATGAAACTTACCTTACATAACACTGCAGTTCATTGATAATTTTAATCAAAAACTTGTTGTTTAAATATTTTTACTGAACATGCAAACATCTGCTGATGACAATGTCTTTATTGGTCTGTTATGAAGCTATTGCTATTTCTAATGTGTTTTTATCACTTTCTGATGTTTTGTTAATTAAACAATACATGTATTAATTGTTGTGTTATCTATAGATATAGTATTGATATATATTTATTTATAGTATAGTAAAAAATATTATTATCACTGTTTAAATGACTGATAAGTGACATGTATTAGTTGTGATGTTGTGCTGAGGGTTAAAATGCCTTTTTGTCTTTTGGTAACTACGAAATGGCAATAAACCATTAATATATGTCTATGCTGTGCTCGTATTTATTTTAGCCTACTCAACTTCAATTTATAATACATTTTATTTTGAAAGATTTGAAATGGTTCCCAACCCAGCGGTCCCCAACCTTTTTTGCGCCACGGACCGGTTTATGCTCGACAATATTTTCATGGACCGGCCTTTAAGGTGTCGCAGATAAATACAACAAAATAAAACTAGTACCGGTACCGCAAAAAAGAAAATTTATTCATAACACACGTGAAAAGGCCAAGGAAAACCGAGTAAACGATAAAAACGATAAAAATGATAACAAAATAATGCTGAAAACCGATAAAAAACCCTGAAAACCATACATTTCACACCTGACGCTCAACTCTTGCGGCCCGGAACCAAACGACTCACGGACCGGTACCGGTCCGAAGCCCGGGGGTTGGGGACGGCTGCTTTAAAGAACTCAGGAGGATGGAGCCAATGAATTTGGAAACCCCCTAAATGTGATCTGATGAAGTGTGAGGTTGTGAGAAAGTCTCTGACTGCATTCATAGATGTGTCCTTTCAGCTGCTCGCTCTGATCCAACCTTTGGTCTCTAAGAAGAGGCTTCAGGGAGACGTTTGCTACGTTGGACTGTAGGACCATCAGAAATGTGTGCAGTAACAAAACAGGCAGCACTGAAAGCAGCTCTAAGTGTTTGTGTTGTTCAATGATTTGTGCACAACAACAACAATGGGACCTCTCTCATCCATCAGTCACCATGTGGACATTTTTCTGACACACTTTGAAGCTGATGGACGTTTTGTGTCTGCACCAAGTACGTTTTCAGCAGCTATGGCACCGGCAGGATTCACTTTCACAGACTCACAAGCACCAGCTTCACCCCTCCCCTCCCCCTCCAGCTGTAGGCTTTAACATTGAGTTTCCCCACACATGTTTACAGACGAGTTAGAGAGCAAGAGAAGAAGAGACGGATTCATAAATGTCTTTGTTTCTGGGCTATGTGCTGATCAGAGGTGGCCCATACTAAGGTTTCAGCAGTTGTAATGAATAAGGTTTATTGGCATTATTAACATATTAGGAGAAGATTTGATAAACAAAGAAAGAAAAATACCACTGTTGATCACAGGTGGATTTACTCTATTGTGTGTTTTGTCTGGGCTTTTTTTCGTGAATGAACTGAATAAATTATGGAGGTGAAGAGGAAGCTCTCTGTACAAAAAGAACAATGACAGTTTTTACAGGATGTTGTGTTTGTTCTAAACATTTCATTTTGCTCTTTTATTGTGAAATAATTTAACTTTCATAGCAGCAGTAAATAGACGTCATTCATGACACTGAGATCTGTGAGCTCAGCAGAGTGAACTCAGATTTTCAAATTAAAATATTCATATAAAAATGAGCAAAAAACAAAAAAAAACAGAGAGACTTGCTCTCAGTCCAGGATGTCCTTTATTGCGTCCATCCTTCTCTTGTCCTCCTGTGTGACCTGCAGGTGAGAAACAGGTGTGAGGTGTCAGCTGTCAGGTAGGTGATGAGTGAAGAACAGAACAGAATCCATTTCCTCTTCAAACTGCTGTCAGACATTATCTACTGCACTCTGATCACATCACTCAGACCAGCTGCTTTTACAAAGTCTCATTGATGGGTCTGTCTAGCAGACCACACCAGATACAGAGTAGGTGTCCGCCACTCCCCTGCACCTGTGTCAGTTTCCCAGGTAAGGGGGGCTGGGGCCCAGTTGGTCCCTGCTTCAGTTTCTGGGGCCGGCTGGTCCCTGCACCCGTATCAGCTCCTCGGGTGTGGACAGCAGCTGTCCAGTCGCTGCCAAAATCTGCACCGACCCCCGAGGTGAGGTCCGCCAGGACAACGCTAACCTCCGCACCTGTACCCACTCCTCGGGTGGGAGTGGACCAACTTCACAATCTCTTTTGCAGCCCATAGCTCAGCCATTAGCCCCGCTACCTGTAGCAGTTCAGCCTGCTGTGCAGTCGCCCTCAGTTCAGCCCATTTACAACATGATCCGAAGATCCGTTGTATATGAGCAGGAATAGTTTAAAGTTATGGCTGAACTGTCCCAGGCATCTTCTGTTGCCCAACTACAAATGGGTGGACCTCCAGGTCAACGGAAAGCCACGTGACCGTGAGAGTTCCTTATATCACAGTGCAGTGGTAGATACAAAGCCCTGTACTGCCCTATATTGCACCTTAATTTGTTTTTATATAATTGCGTGGAATGAGTCTTGAGTTGAATTTTTTAATAGGCAAAAAATATTTAATATATTTAAATAAGTTAATAAGTAAATGTTAAAAATTTTTCTTTTTTTCTTTTTTCGCTGATCCGAAAATTGATCCGAACCGTGAGATGTTTGATCCGTTGCACCACTACACACAAGTGTAATGTTTTTGACTCATCTAGCTGATTTTTGTCCACATTCAATCATGCCTCACCTCACAAAGGCCTATTCTGTGTTTTTGAGTTAATACACAAGTTCCTTAAGATTTAACTCGATATCACTGCAAAGTGTGTAATAGACAGTCCACCAGCATTCAGAAGTTGCAGGAAGCTGCAGTGACAGTAGAGAGATTTTCCTGTGTCCTGGGCCCCTTGGCTCATGCTGGACTGCCAGTTGCCTCTGTTTCTCTGGCAGGGGTGTCAAACTCAAATACACAGTGGGCCAAAATTCAAAACTGGAACAAAGTCGCAGGCTAACGTTAATATTTATTGAAATATATTTATTCCTCCAGATATAAGAATGAATCTTTTCTCAAACACGTTTTGCTGAAAAACTGAATATGGAACAAGTTCTGCTCCAATTATTTGGGTAAAGATAATAAACACTTTGATGGCCTATAAGTGAAAGTGAAAACGTGATAAACCAATAATATAATTAATAAATAATTATATTTTTTGATAAGTGAAGTTCACTGAACTGAAAGGAAATTTTGGTTTGATGATGGTTGACATGTTTTCCAAATAGAAGTTTTTCCTCTAGTGAGGAGATGCAGGTGCAGCAGAGCATTGCTGGAAGAAATGATCCCAAGGGTGGAATCTCCTGAGAAATCTTCAGAGACCCAGCGAGAAGTAGGGACCATAGCTGACAGCCCAGGCAGGGGTTGAGGTCAAAGGTCATGCTGTTTGGGGACCTACTGGTCATCATGAGAAGATTCTGGAACCACAGCAATGACCATAAAGCTGCACTGGATGGAGAGCTGTGCCACGGGGCTTTCCAGAGGTAATCACGAGGAGATTGTGGACAACATGTGAAATGAGAGAAAAGCTCTTTATTAGTAACTTTTACAACTTCTGGCAGGTTAATGTCTGAACTTTGGAGTGAAACACACCCTTAGTTACAGGAAATAACACCACTGTCTGTAACTAAGTGAGTCCACCTTAACACCACCTGTGTGTGTGTGACTGCATTACACTCCCACTGCTGGGAACCTGAACAAGAACCAGAACAAAGTCTAAAATAGAAGCTGACAAACAGCTGCACCACCGAGTGACACTTTATTTTATAAACTTCACAACAGGTTTCATGTTGTGACCTGTGGAGGTGAAAAGACAAAACCTGTTTTACAGCTTTTGAGCTGCAGGCAGGATTGAAACACACCTTAGTTAAAAGTCAAACAGCAACATTTTCTCCTCCCCTCACGTCACTCAAATGTGACAAACCAGGAAACAGGAAGTTCTTCGTCCTCAGTAAAGAGAGACGCACAGACGATCAGACTGAGCTCAGACCAAACTAGCAGCTTCCTCTGAGTGAGTCCAGCTACAGGAGAGAAAAGTGGAAAACTCCAACACTGCTGCTTCAAGCTGCTGACGCTCCACACACTGAATGTGAGTTTGAGCAAAAACACGACTCAAAGGAAGTTTCAGTGAAGGTGGTAGAGGAGGGAGGGGAGCCAGGACTGACTGTACTTCCTGTCTGCTGTTTTCAGCTTCACTCACAGACTCAATGGCTTCCAGATCAGAGGAGGATCTCTGCTGTCCGGTCTGTCAGGAGGTCTTCAGAGATCCTGTTATTCTGTCATGTAGCCACAGCTTCTGTAAAGACTGTCTGAAGAGATGGTGGAGAGAGAGACCAACACACGAGTGTCCAGTTTGTAAGAGAAGGTCTTCAAAGGATGAACCACCTTTAAATCTGGCTTTAAAGAACCTGTGTGAGTCGTTCTTACAGGAGAGAGATCAGAGAGCTTCAGAGGCTCTCTGCAGTCTGCACTCTGAGAAACTCAAACTCTTCTGTCTGGACCATCAGCAGCCAGCGTGTGTCGTCTGCTGTGCCTCAGAAAAACACACCAGTCACAGATTCAGACCCATCGATGAAGCTGCACAACAACACAAGAAGGAACTTCAGGAAACTCTGGAGCCCTTAAAGAAGAAGTTAAAGGTTTGTGAAGAAGTTCAAGTGAAGTTTGATCAAACAGCAGAACACATTAAGGTCCAGGCCCGACACACAGAGAGGCAGATTAAGGAGCAGTTTAAGAAGCTTCACCAGTTTCTAGCAGAGGAAGAGGAGGCCAGGCTGGCTGCACTGAGGGAGGAAGAGGAGCAGAAGAGTGGGATGATGAAGGAGAAGATGGAGGCTCTGAGCAGAGAGATAGCAGCTCTTTCAGACACAGTCAGAGCCACAGAGGAGGAGCTGAGAGCTGAAGACGTCTCATTCCTGCACAACTACAAGGCTGCAGTGGAAAGAGTCCAGCGCTGCCCCCTGCTGGATGATCCACAGCTGCCCTCAGGAGCTCTGATAGACCAGGCCAAACACCTGGGCAACCTGACCTTCAACATCTGGAACAACATGAAGGACATGGTCTCCTACACTCCTCTCATTCTGGACCCAAACACTGCTCATCCAAACCTCATCCTGTCTGAAGATCTGACCAGTGTGAGACGAGGAGGAGAGAGGCAGCAGCTTCCTGATAATCCAGAGAGGTTTGATTATTATTTCTCTGTTCTGGGCTCTGAGGGCTTTAACTCAGGGACTCACAGCTGGGATGTTGAAGTTGGAGACAGTACATGGTGGGGACTGGGTGTGTTAGCAGAGTCTGTGCAGAGGAAGGGAGACAAACTGTCTGGATTATGGAGAATATGGTTCTATCAAGGTAAATACTACACAGGCTCACCATCAGCTCCTCTCACTGCTCTCTCAGTAGAGAAGAAGCTCCAGAGGATCAGAGTGAATCTGGACTGGAACAGAGGAAAGCTGTCGTTCTCTGATCCTGATACTAACACACACATACACACCTTCACACACACTTTCACTCACAGGATGTTTCCATACATTCAAACTGGTGATAAAGTGAATGTGTGTCCGTTGAAGGTGTCAGTGTCAGTGCAGCAGATGAGTTGAGGATGATGATGTTTCTAATGTTGTTTCCTGTCAGTGAGTTGAAGCTGTTAAACTGCAGCTGTCCTCCTGCTGCCTCGTTGTTCCAAAGCTCTTTGTTTCTCTTTTAGTTTCACTCTTTCTTTCTGTTTCTGCTGTCCACCTTTTCACATGGAAAATCATTTCACTGTTTCTCACTGAATGACTCCCCAAACTAGATTTGAAATTCTATAAAGTTTCTAATCATTACAAGTGATTCATGTTTCTATTTGATGTGTAAATGGAGATGATTTAGTTTGCTGGGATATGGACTGACATGTGTTGAATGGGAGGAGCAGTTTGTTGTTGTCTTCTTGTCTGTTTATGACAACAATAAATATGTTGTTGAAACAATGATTCATGTTTAACTCCATATATGAAATGTTTCTGCTCTTTGAATTCTGTTTGATTAAAGACTTTCTTCATGACACAAATGAGATTTCAGTGTATTAATAGAACTAAATAAGCTCAGAGTTGAAAGGCTGGAGTATTATGTACGTGCTTCACTGTCAGGATCTTCAGGGGGATTCAAAGGGAAACATCAAACTGCTGTAATGAGATAAACTAGTTGGGCTGAACACACTTATCTGTAGTTTGTCTCCATCCAGGATCATCAGAATATAATGAACATGTGTGAAGAGCCACAAAATGCTGCTGCCCTCTCAGCATGATGAGCTCCAGCCTTTGTTAGCAGGACAACAGGAAACATGAGACAACTTTCAGAGACAGTAACCAACTGTGGCCACAAGATGGCAGCAGCTGATCTGAGATCCTTTATTGGACAGAAGGACTCTGCTCTGTGACGTCATCAGAGAGACGGCCTTCACTCTGATAGATCTGACGTCATGTCTGCACTGCGATGATGAAAGCTGATAAACACATTGTTATTGATCCATGAAATCACCTCTGTCCTCTCAAGTGTAGCTGTTTACAGAGCTGAAGAAGTCCTTCATCATCAAAACAGACAAACATGTATTTCCTGTATTAAGTGACGTCATCCTCACTCTGACCTCTTACATACATTCTGTTCAGTTTTCCTGCTGTAAGAAATAAACTGTGTGAAAATAGAAATGCAGGGAAACATCCATTAATCACAGCTGAGCCGTTTGTTTCTGACTCACATTCAATGAGGCTTCAGGTGTAAATACCTCAGAAGTGTTTGTGAGTTCAGTAGAAGCAGACCCAGTCGACCATCATGGCCTCCACAGCACTACACAATGCAACAGAAAGGCCTTCATCATCTGCTGAACCACCTCTGAACCACGACGCTCTCCCTGCATCTAAAAGCTGTTAGTCAGGATGAGATGCTGCTGTGATCGCTCACAATTTACCTGTGAGACCTTTGTAAATATTGTCTTTGTTTCTGGAGGAAACACCTTTAGTCTGTTTGTATTTGGAGTGCAGATCTGGGCGTCCATCACTTTAACCTGCACACGTTTAGTTATTGAGTGTAGTTGATGTTTGGCAGCATTTTATAAGTGACAGTTCATGAACGGTGAAGGAACAGAGGACGCCTGACCATCCTACCTGTGTCAGTAAGAAGACTTTCATCACAACTTCACAACTTAACACAACTGAAACCTGAATTCAGTGTTGCATAGTTTACTAACAGTGTGTGCTGACACTGAAGTTAGCAGTTTGTTTCCTAAGAGCTGCTGGGACAAACCACAGTGAGCGGCTACAGAGTTTAGTTAAGGTGGTTCTAACATGTGACCTGTTGAATTATTTACAGGGATTTATTTTTCATTTAAAGCATCATTTGTGAAGTTTTTATGAAGTTTACTTCTTTTATGTTCTTTGTGTAACGTTTAGATTTTCTTCTCTGGTGTTTTAACTCTTCAGGTTTCCTGTAACAGAGATGTAAACCACCGTTTTCTGATGCTGCTGCACTGTGACATAAACACGGCCACTTTATTAGGCACACCTTGCTGGCTGCAGGTTATAACCCCTGCTGGAAACATCCCCACAGATTTGGATCCTTATTGCCATGACAGCACCACACAGCTGCTCCAGATGCTGCAGGATGCTGGTCAGGGCTCTAACAGTGAAACTTTACTGAAAGTAAGAAACCTGAGAGGAAATAAACTTTGACTTTAGTAAGCTGAGCTCTGAAGCTGTGATGGAGCTCAGTCGGTGTGAAGGCGGCTGCTGTGTAACAAACGTTTGTCTGAGGTGCTGCGACTAATCGTGGTCATGTTTATTTAAAGAAGTCGGTGATGAAGCAGGCTGTGCAGTCCGAGCTCTTCATCAGTTAACAGTCCTCCGGAGCTGCTGCAGGGAGCTGACTGTCCTCCAGGTGGCGCTAAGTGAACAAAGTCCAAAGAAATAAACTTGGACTGTTTTTTGAAGCCTAAATAAAACGTGAATAAACTTTATAGATACATTTGAAACCAGCTACTCTGTGACTTTACACACTCACACAGTAACAGAGCTGATTCCTGATTGGAGCAGCACAGAGTTAGTCTTCTTTTCTGGCTGTGGATTGGTTCGTCAGGATTTCCTCCTTTACAGGTTTAAAAACAATCTCTGTTTTTACATTTTTTGACCTCCTTCTTGTGTCTAAAGGTGAAGCAGCACCAGCCTCCTCTGATCCTCATGTTGTAGCTCTGTGTGTCCAGCAGGGGGCAGAACACCTCCAAACTGTGCCAGCAGCTCTCACTGTGAGCTCAGACGTTTGTGGACACTCAGTTTGTTTGAACATAGTAAATAATCAGAGCTTCTCACACTGTTTATGGGGGAACCACCTGCCCGAGGGTGTACTGTGTCAGAGAGGTGGTGTATGGTGCTGGGTGTAGTCTCTCTGCTGGTTCACAGTTTTTACTGAGGAGCTGCGTTCATGTCAGGAAGGTTTCGTCTGATCACTGTGGTGCAGTTTGGTTTACTCTGTTTCTGAGTGTTTGTAGGATCAGTCTCTGCAGGTCACCTGATACCTGGCAGTGAAGTGTTTATGAATCAGCTCCGTCAGATTTAATCCAACAGAATAACATGTAAAACACTCCAGGGCTTTTACTCTGAAACTTTCTCCAGAGCTGTCTGGAGTTTTCTTACATTAAAATATTCTGGGATTACCAGACTGTCCACATCATGTGTCCTACAAAACTTTCATCCACAAATATACCCTGACATTAAACCCAAATAGATCTGAGAGCGAGTCATTAGTATCAGTACTGTGTGTGTGTGTGTGTGTGTGTGTGTGTGTGTGTGAGAGATATTCAGGTAACTTACTGGGTTACTGCACATGCTCACACCTTTTCAGCACAACAGGTGCAGTTTGGTGTTTTACTGCCTCCTGCTGGAACAATGATGGCAGCTCTCAAGACTTTATTGGTTATTGTCATTTTGTGTTACACAGCCTGAAACGAAATACTGTTCCTCAGCAGCCTCTACAGTGCAATAACCAATATATTTTAAAAAGAATAAATACAGTTTAAAGGGAATAAGTTTAAAAAAGAGCAGCAAAAAAGGCATAAATAGCTTAAAATCTAAGTTCTAAAAAAACCTCCAGTTTTTATTAATATTTTATTATTTATCAAATTATTATAAACTAAAAATATTTTTTACGTGATAAACGACTTCAGTGCTTCGTCCATGACCTCCTGAAGGTAAAGGGCCCAAAGAGCCAATCAGCAGCTCTGAAACAGGAAATATGACTCATGGAGAAGTTCACAACAGTTTCAGCTGCCAGTTGTACTCATCACCATGGAGACGGTCTCCATGGTGGAGGCAGAGTGACAGTGTTGTAGATGCTGCATTTTGAAGCCTCAGTGTTTATGTTGTGCCCTTAAACAGGGGAAATAGTGAGGAGAGGTGAAAGAGCGGCACAGACACGCAGCTCTCACTCTCACTCGTCTGTATTGAGTGAAGGAGGAAGTGCGCGAACCCACCTACTGGAGCCCTGAGGCATTAACAATGGATCGACGCACAATCAACCCAGGCAAAACTTTCACTACTTATCTCCCTCTATATTCCCACTGCATATTCTATTCGAAAACAGTCAAAGCAACAAATAAAACATTAATAAGGGCATGACATGAAATGTAAGGAACAGAGATGTACAACTTCAAAACTAATCAAATTTATGATCCACCACATTTATATTTTTGTTCACAGCCATGTACACATCAAACTCTCATCTTTCTGTCCAAAAACAAAACAAAAAGATTCCCTGTAAATTTGACCTTTTCCTTCAACTGTCCATTATAGCGTGGTCTTCCTACTTATCTTGACACAATACTCAGTCGCGTTGCCTGCTGCAAACTTAAAAGAAGTCTGACGAATGAAGTGACTGTGAGTGTGTCTGACGTCACGGTGTGTGTGAAAAGGTATCCAGCTGGGGCAGACATGATTCTGCAGGTCACCTGCCCAGTGGACAAAAAGAAATAAAATAGTTGTGTGGATGATATATGAATGATAATACGAAGAGCGTTTTGTGTCTCTCAGCCTGAAACAACTGTAATGCCACTTTCTGTTTTGGAGAAAGGACAGTTAAAAAAAGATGTGTGTTGTTTTAAGCAGTGATGAGAATAATGAAGATGTGATGAGAGAGCAACACAAAAGTATAAGTACAGGGATGATGCTCTTTACAGGAAGGGTCAGAGCAGACTCTACCTGCTGAGGCGGCTGAGGTCATTTGGAGTCCAGGGAGCGCTTTTAAAGACCTTCTATGACTCTGTGGTGGCATCTGTCATTTTTTACAGTGTGGTATGTTGGAGCAGCAGTTTATCTCCCGCCCCATGCATGTAGATGTTGCTGAACTGCAGAGCTGCTTCAGTGACAGACTGCTGCATCCTCGATGCATGAAGGAGCGTTTCCGCAGGTCCTTCCTCCCTGCAGCTGTCAGACTGTACAATCTGAACTGCTCCCAACAAACACAGATGTTTACATCAGCGCTGTATCGTGCACTGTTTTATCAACCGATTCACACTACAACCAGGGTTGCCTCTTATCTGTATTTAATTTTATTTAATTTAACAACAGTATGGTACTCAGTTTTTGGTAACCATTGTCCTTCATGTAAATATGTAAGAATTGTGTATGTTTCTGTTCTGTGTCATGTGTACTGTTTGTTTGTATATGTGTTTTCTTGCTGCTGTTACACCCAAGTTTCCCCTTGTGGGACAATTAAATTGATATAACAACACTCGTGGTAAAGTTGTGGACTGGAAGAATACCTGACCAAGATTATCTTGCAATGTTTTGCAGCCGCCAGTCAAGCCGGTAGATAAATGTCTGTGATTGTCGCAGGTGGCTGTGTGGCTGGCAGGAGCTCTTTCCTATCAGTTTGTCCCCACCTTCACCTATGGTCACGAGCTTTGGGTAATAACCAAAAGAATCAGATTCTGGATATGAACTGCAACTCTCTTTACATTGGCCTTTCCTCCACCCTTCTCGTTAGATTGCAGACTGTCCAGAATGCGGCGGCACGCCTTTTGACAGGTAGCAGGAAGTTTTCTTCCACCACTCCTGTTCTTGCTGGCTTGCACTGGCTTCCAATTAAATACCGTATTCAATTTAAAATATTACTTTTCACCTACAAAACCATTAATAACTTTGCGCCGAGCTACCTCAATGAGCTTCTCAGGTTACACACTCCTGTCAGAGCACTTAGCTCTGCTACCCAAATTCTTCTGGAGCAACCTCGTTCTCGGCTGAAGTCTCGCAGTGACCGCGCGTTTGCTGTAGCTGCCCCGGTCTTATGGAACAACCTTCCTGTCGCTATCCGGGCGTCTGACTCTATGCCACTGTTTAAATCACGGCTTAAGACTTATTTCTTTAATCTTGCCTTTCCACCCAGTTAACACTTGTGTGCGCTGGTACATTTTTTATGCTTGTGAACTACTTTTATATCTTATGATGGTTTTTATAATTGATACGTGCCAGGTCCTTTCTCTTTTCCCTCCCATCTCCCTTTTCCTATTTTATTTTTGTCAAGCACCTTGGTATACCCTTGTTTTTTTAGTGTGCTTTATAAATAAAGTTTATTTATTTATTTATTATTTGTTGCTGTTTAAGTTTGTCAATTTCAGACCTCTGTCTCTGAAGTTCAACGTTCTGCATTTCCAGGTCTTTCAGTTTTGCGACATGGTCTGACAGAAAAGAACATAAATAAGTCAATATGAATTTTATTTATCTGCATCATTTGAATCTTTTCATTTTTAGTAGGTTAGATTATTGAATAAATAATGAATAAATAATAAAAATAAAAAAATAAATGAGAAACGTTAGTGATAGATTCATGAAGTGACATTGATATCTCTGTAACAGGGGCTCATATGAAGGTTTCCTCATGCTGTCATTTTTCTCACTACCTGACATCATACTCTACCTTTATTCTCTTGTTTTAAGGTCCTGATTTCCACTTTCTGTTCAGCCACTGAGGCAGTCAGCTCTCTGAGCACAGCATGGACTTCCTGTGGACAGGGTTGTTGGTTTGAAATCTGCTGGTCAAGAATTTCATTATCTGCCTCTGTCTGATTTGTGGAAACAGAGCAGACCAGAAGCAACAGCGAGAAAAACAGCGTGATCTCCATTCTGTCAGTGAAAACTCAACAGTATCTGTGTGTCATCTGCAAACCTGACTGACTTTTATATTACACAGTACAGAGGGGAGGTCACTGTAGCATTAGATTCAACCTTATTCTAGTGAATCAGTGACTAATGTAATCTTTATGACTTCAGATGCAGTACAAGGAGAAGAACAAGTGAGTATCAATGATTGTCAACTGATAGTAAAACATGAGCATGTGTGTTTCCACCAACTGACCAGAGCTTAGAGGACAAATATCAAAATGTGTGCTCAGATACAGATGTTTAAGCAGCTGTGAAAGAACATATCTGGAAGTTTTTGGCACTGAGGAAGTAATTGCCTTTGATTATGGAATTCCTCTAATAACTCAGAGCAAAAATACTCTAAGCGACAAAATGCATAAAGTAATCTTTACAACTTTTACAAGGTACAAGACTACAAAGAGATAAACAAGTGAATGTCAATGATTATCAGCCGTTCATAAAATTAATCAGCACGTGTTGTTTTAGAAAATCCAATGTGAATGTAGGAACCATGAAGGTCACTGACATGGTATAACTTGAAGATGAACTTCTACTCTTCATGTGTAACATGACACTTGGTTGACCACCCTTCCCACTCCAGTTCAATAAAACCACAGCTGTCCTTTTTTGTTTCTTTCTTCTCTGACCACTTAGGTGAGAAAGCTAGTGTTCAATGCTTTTCAGAGAATGAATTAATCTCTGACCCTTCCACTCCAAGCACTCCTCCAGATGCAGTGAACAATCTTATAAGCAATACAAGAGCATGCCGAAGAGTCTTGGTTGCTAAATACAGCAAAAGTATTCGGCCCCCTTGAATTTTTCCACATTTTGTCACATTACAGCCACAAACATGAATCAATTTTATTGGAATTCCACGTGAAAGACCAACACAAAGTGGTGACCACGTGAGAAGTGGAACGGAAATCATACATGATTCCAAACATTTTTTACAAATAACTGCAAAGTGGGGTGTGCGTAATTATTCAGCCCCCTTTGGTCTGAGTGCAGTCAGTTGCCCATAGACGTTGCCTGATGAGTGCTAATGACTAAATAGAGTGCACCTGTGTGTAATCTAATGTCAGTACAAATACAGCTGCTCTGTGACGGCCTCAGAGGTTGTCTAAGAGAATATTGGGAGCAACAACACCATGAAGTCCAAAGAACACACCAGACAGGTCAGGGATAAAGTTATTGAGAAATTTAAAGCAGGCGTAAGCTACAAAAAGATTTCCCAAGCCTTGAACATCCCACGGAGCACTGTTCAAGCCATCATTCAGAAATGGAAGGAGTACGGCACAACTGTAAACCTACCAAGACAAGGCCGTCCACCTAAACTCACAGGCCGAACAAGGAGAGCGCTGATCAGAAATGCAGCCAAGAGGCCCATGGTGACTCTGGACGAGCTGCAGAGATCTACAGCTCAGGTGGGGGAATCTGTCCATAGGACAACTATTAGTCGTGCACTGCACAAATTTGGCCTTTATGGAAGAGTGGCAAGAAGAAAGCCGTTGTTAACAGCAAACCATAAGAAGTCCCGTTTGCAGTTTGCTACAAGCCATGTGGGGGACACAGCAAACATGTGGGGGACACAGCAAACATGTAGGGGACACAGCAAACATGTGGGGGACACAGCAAACATGTAGGGGACACAGCAAACATGTAGGGGACACAGCAAACATGTGGAAGAAGGTGCTCTGGTCAGATGAGACCAAAATGTAACTTTTTGGCCAAAATGCAAAACGCTATGTGTGGCGGAAAACTAACACTGCACCTCACTCTGAACACACCATCCCCACTGTCAAATATGGTGGTGGCAGCATCATGCTCTGGGGGTGCTTCTCTTCAGCAGGGACAGGAAGCTGGTCAGAGTTGATGGGAAGATGGATGGAGCCAAATACAGGGCAATCTTGGAAGAAAACCTCTTGGAGTCTGCAAAAGACTTGAGACTGGGGCGGAGGTTCACCTTCCAGCAGGACAACGACCCTTCTGCTATCTTTTATGGTGTGGTCTGCTGGGGCGGCAGCACCTCTGCTGGGGACAGGAAGAGACTGAACAGGGTGATCCGAAGGGCCAGCTCTGTTCTAGGATGCCCTCTGGACCCAGTGCAGGTGGTGAGTGACAGGAGAATGGCGGCTAAGCTGTCATCCCTGTTGGACAACGTCTCCCACCCCATGCAGCAGACTGTGACAGCACTGAGCAGCTCCTTCAGTGGGAGACTGCGGCACCCACGGTGTGGGACGGCAATAACACTAAGTGCAATAATCTTTTCTGGCATCGTTGTATTTTTACTCAGTTGTATATAGCATTCGTATTCTATTTTTATCTTATTGTATATTTTTATTCTATTTTATTCTACTGTATATAGTATATTATTTTATTCTATTCTGTACAGCTGTGTACTGTATTTATTCTTATCGTATTCTAATTTTTGCGTCATAACTTTTGCACTGTCCACTTCCTGCTGTGACAAAACAAATTTCCCACGTGTGGGACTAATAAAGGTTATCTTATCTTATAATTACATTTCAATGCGACAGCTACAAACAGTTTGGTGTGAAAAATGAAGAAATGGTCTCAGAACAAGTAGTTTGAGCCCTGATTTCTGATTCAAACTAATTTAACTGTTTTCAGTGGTACATATGGAGCTTTATCACAGGAGGAGACACACCGACACATATTTCCTTTCAATTTGGTTTTCTACTTGTTTTCTATCTTTTTAGTTAATTAACTGATTTTAATTCTCAGATTTTGCCACCTAATTCATTATTTCCAAAGAATCTTATCTTATCTTATCTTAACATAAAGCCAGGGCAACAATGGAATGGTTTAAAACAAAACATATCCATGTGTTAGAATGGCCCAGTCAAAGTCCAGATCTAAATCCAATCGAGAATCTGTGGCAAGATCTGAAAACTGCTGATCACAAACGCTGTCCATCTAATCTGACTGAGCTGGAGCTGTTTTGCAAAGAAGAATGGGCAAAGATTTCAGTCTGTAGATGTGCAAAGCTGGTAGAGACAGACCCTAAAAGACTGGCAGCGGTAATTGCAGCAAAAGGTGGTTCTACAAAGTATTGACTCAGGGGGCTGAATAATTATGCACACCCCACTTTGCAGTTATTTATTTGTAAAAAATGTTTGGAATCATGTATGATTTTCGTTCCACTTCTCACGTGTGCACCACTTTGTGTTGGTCTTTCACGTGGAATTCCAATAAAATTCTGTCTGGACAATGTCATATCATGAGTAATAATTAAAAATAATCCATATACATAAAACAAACACATGCACACACACAGTGACATTTTAGACCTTCAGAATACTGTATATACTTTGGGCATCTCGGTGCTGATCCAGAATCCTTACATTATTATTTATTACTAGAGCTACAATAATAAAGCAATGAGGAGGGGGAAGTAATAAATATGAAATAATGTATTTATGATGATTCCATTTGTTTCACTATCCACTCTGTGCAGGGCAAAGCTTATTACATGTTTAAACTGTAGAGATACAATCATTTTACTGCTGTAAAATCCAAATTTTGTCTTATTTAAAATATAAATCTAATATAATCTGCTTCTTAATGTATGTTCTTTAAAATACAGTGTGGCGTGGGTGTGGTCTCTGGCCAGCTGCAGAGGAGGGGTGACGCAGTGAGCTCCCGGGGCGGTGCAGGGGCGGGGTGAACAGGTGTGCTGGGATCTGACAGTGATTGTGTCTCTTTATATGTTGGCAGTGACAGTCGGAGGAGGAGGGCGGACATGACAGCAGAGAGAGAGCGGGAGTGTCTGTGTCCCTGTACAAACGCACAGTATTAAATAAAAGTTCGGCTGTCGTCAAATTCGCTCCAGCTTATATTTCTTGGGTCCAACGTTACATACAGCTTGTGTTTTTTAATATATCATAATTATAATAATGCATAATTATGTGGACATGCATATTAGATCGTTTTTTAGTGGAATATAATCCCTCCAGAAAGGCAGGAAAAGCCCGGAAACTTACTTTAAAACTAAATATGTTCCCTAAAACGGTGACAGAGCTACAGACACATGACAGCCTTACACAGGTAGCCAGCAGCTATGACCAGCACTACTTGTGCAGTTAATAAAAGGACAGGTAATGCTTGTCGCCCTGTTGCACACACAGCACGCTCATTTGTTTCAGTTCGTCAGCTGCAACAAGACAACTTACCAACGTGTACGTAATAAGCTGATACTCCTGGGTGCTACACACTACAGTGTACGCTGTACACCTACTTACTGGTTGTGTCGCATCAGTCTGTGTCTCTGAGTTAACTTGTGTTTCTCCTACAGCTCCGGACCGCTAAAAATGCGCGTGCTCTTTGTGAGCTCGTTCCCGGCTCGTAACCAGCGCGTTCTGCCGTCAAGGGTGATCATTGGTTAAATGTGATCATGTGACTGATGCAAGCCAGATCCTTTTATTTAGCAAAACTATGATTAATAGTTAAATATTATTGTTGAGGGGCACAGACAAGACTCCGCAAAAATTTTTTAAAAGTTGCCTCAACAAAAGGGCACTCTGGGCACCCATCAGGAAAGGGGCGGGTGCTCAAGCCCCTCCAGCCCCCCCCTCTGCACGTGCCTGCTGTTACACCATCGTAGGTTATACAGGCACTGATCCAATAGGTGTTTTGGCAGCCATCTGCTGTGACTGGTTGGGGGTGACGGAAAAGAGACGAGGGCAGATGGCGACAGGATAAAAGACACACATCAGGAAGAGACAAAGTTTATTACTCCTACTGATTAAATATCACAAACAACAGCCAATACAAACTAAACAACAAGCTAACAGGGGTGCTGCAGTCTTGGAATAAAACTGCAGAGATGATCAGTCTATGAAACCAAAGATGTGTTTTATATTGGGAGAAGTACCAAAAAATTTAAATAATGGGATATAAACTTGGCACTAGGACAAGCAAATGATTTTAAACTGGGCAGGAAAAATAAGATGCTTTTGAGTGGAGTCTCATGGGTCCCCCAAATATTTGTATCTTTACAAAAAATAATAATAACCAAAGCGCAAAAAAAAGAGTAATATTTGGCATAATTAAAACTTGCCTACTAAGAATGACATAAAAATTACATAAAGTAGCACAAACACTTTAATATGCCACGGGTAAATTGAGCTGTGGCATTTTTCCTTTTTAAATCCGCCTTTTTTCTGAGCTAATTGAAAGCTGTTTAGAGATCCGTGGTTCTTTCACAGAAAATGATGCATTACTGTAAACTGAACACAATATAAAGTATTTAAAATGAGTTAAGCTTTACACATGTGCCGCAGTGACATTACTGCAGGTGTGATTCACTGACAATCACTTCCTCACTGAATGTTTCAGTGGTGCAGTTGCTCGGGCCTCTGAATCTCTGTTTTTTTGTATTTACCTGCTGCTGATGCTCCTCATGCTTACCTCTGGTCTTACCTTTGCTTCTTCCCCTCTGCTTGGATCTTCACCCATGTGCCTGTTGGACTGTCCTCTCCTCTGTAAACTCAGAGACCTCCTTGCCCTCCCCATTACACATTCTGGCTAAACTTGATAAAAAAAATACTGTAAACCAATGTGTCCTGCATTTGAGTCCAATTATCATGAACATAATTTCTCTCTTTTTAGTTAATAGATCAGATTGTGTGCTTTATAACATGTTTCCTTTATTTGCCTTTTCTTTCTGTGGTCATGTTAAAAAGCAGAGTGTAGTATATTGTTAGAGAATTGAGCCTGTCCACAGTAAAATAGTCACTTCTTTAAACTTAGTCCAAAATGGTGAGAAGAACCTTAACCTCACCTCAGAGTCTGACCTTAAACAACATTCAGTGTTCTGTTCTTCTTTCTGCTTTGTCCTCTCTTGTTTTCATCCATGTTTCTAGAGTTACATTTATTTATACTTTGTGTCGGCTCAGTGATTTATTTTTCTGTCTGCAGGTAGAAAAATCATTGACGTTTGCAGATGACACAGATGCTGTTATGTTTTCAGTGACTGAATGGAGATCATTGCAGTTTTCTTTGTTCTTTTTCCACAGATCAGACCACGAGCAGACTGCACTCCAACAACCCTGTCCACACTACATTTGACTGGTACTCACACTGCCCTTGAACATAAACTAAACAACATGTTGATTCCACCATGTTAGAAGATTTATAGAACTATCATATCATCCCCTTTATGCCTCCGTACTTAAGTAAGTACTTAAGTAAGTAAGTACTCATTCACCCCTCTTTCTGTCATGGTATAAAAAGCTCAGGTTTGCACAGACACACATACTACGTCTGAAAAGAAGATCCAAGGTAAAGTGTTGGGTCGGGTAGTGAGACTATGCTTAATGGTAATTTGTGACTGACAATATTGCTGTAATTTCCAGAGAAATTGATGGCGGAAGGAAGAAGATCTTGCACAGTTCATTTTGCACTTGCATTAGAGCATGAAGCAAAGGTGGAGAGTCAGAAGACTGAAACTGACCAGTTGAAACAACAGCAGTTTTTTTTAATCATACGCACTGGACTCTAAACTAAAAAGTGATTATTAAATGTGAAAAAATGTAAAATTGCTGTACTGCATGGTAAATGGTTTGTTTCAGTGTCATGGAGCTGCAGATGTTTTAGAACATAAATCCTGAAAAATGCAACCAAAACCACCCCAAAAAAATTATATATATATATATATATATATCATTTTTTTGGGGTGCAACGATACACAAAATTCACGGTTCGGTTCGGTTCGATACTTTGGTGTCACGGTTCGATATTTTTTCGATACAAAAAAATGTTCATGCATTTTTAATTTGTCATTTATTAAAATTATAAATATATATTTTAACTCAAAAGTACAGTTTTTAAATTTAACCCTAACCCTTGTGCGTGTTTTTTATTTTGACAGCGAATGCGCACCTGCGGACCACTTATGTGCAGCCCTGGTTATTTAGCTCGTCATATTGCAGCCACAGAAATTCTTTTGTCCATGAAACCATAAAGCTGCACTTTCTTTTTGCCTTATAGTCTGATTTGTCATAACTTTTCCGTTTTGTGGTAAGCTTTTCTTTGGCTGTCACTTCTTCACCCTGACCTGTCTTATTTGGCTCAGCAGAACTGAAATATAAATCCTGCTGCTTTTACACACGCACTCACATAAGCTCAGCGATTCTCTGCACGATCAACCTCTCACATGTTTAAGCTGCGGGAGATTTCACTTGTCATGTTTGCATAGTAAGCTAACGATTAATAAGACGATGTCAGAGGAATTGGTGCACAAATTATCATCACTCACAGATCAGTGCTGTCGCTCTCTATACACAGTTCGCACGATTGCAAAGTGAAAGCAAAAAAACAAGCGCAAATTCAAACGCGACTTCAATATGTCACATATTGACAGTGGCTCACCGATGCCAATGACATAATTACCCAGCTACATTTCTGAAAGAATGCAAAAGCATTGACATATATTTTTCCTACAATAGCCCGACGGGCAGGGAAGAGATAGATTTTGGTAGCCCGACTGAAAAAATCGCTAGCTCCGGGACGTCGGGCTAGCGATATTGCGAGCCCTGTATCTGATTGAGGAATCACTCATCTTTGGAAAAGAGAGTTTATTACAGAGAAATGGCTCTTTCCAAAATAAAAGCTATACTATCCGCTTCTTCTGGGCTATATTCTCAGCAGCATAAGGAGAATCATGTGCTAACAGCTGTCTAAATGACTCGGCTAAAGTTAGTAGCATGCTTGCTTTTTTTTGTCTGCTTCCACTTGTCTTTGCACTAGGATGATGTCGGCGTAAATGTGCAGTCATATTCGTTGTGTTCCCACTAGTGCTTTCAGGTTAATCTCGTTGAAATGACCTTAACGCCACAACACGGCAAATCTCCGTTAACGAGCTACCGCCGATCGCCCCGTGCATGGGGCTAGACGGCCAACACGTTAACGAGCTAACTGCGCTAACACACTAGTTCCCACCCATGTAATTGAGCATTGCATGGCACATCCAACATACTGTTTTACTTTAGTCCATGACTCGCTTACCTTCAGGGTCATACGTCACATTAAAACCAAAATAATTCCAAACGCCAGATCTGAATGAGGTTCAATTTGCCTGTTGCAAGTAGAGCTTAACTTCTGTCTCGCTAGCTTGCCCTGCGCTCTTCCTTCTGACGATGCTGTCTGTGTTGAGCGCTCAGTGGATCTGCGCTCGACAGTGCAGCCTAGGCGGAGTAGTCGAACACAGATTCACTGAGCGCTCAACACAGACAGCATCGTCAGAAGGAAAATTGATAAAATAAATTACAAATGTTGTATTGTTCGATACATATGCGTACCGAACCGAAAGCACTGTATCGAACGGTTCAATATCGATACGAATATCGTTGCACCCCTAATATATATATATATTAGGGGTGCAACGATACACAAAATTCACGGTTCGGTTCGATACTTTGGTGTCACGGTTCGATATTTTTTCGATACAAAAAATGTTCATGCCTTTTTAATTTGTCATTTATTAAAATTATAAATATATATTTTAACTCAAACGTGCAGTTTTTAGATTTAATGTTGCTGCAACAACAAAGGGATAAAATAAATCTATCTGATCAAGAAATCACTCATCTTTGGAAAAGAGAGTTTATTACAGAGAAATGGCTCTTTCCAAAATAAAAGCTATACTATACGCTTCTTCTGGGCTATATTCTCAGCAGCATATTAAACATGGCCCGGAAGTGATCCCAGGACTATGTTATAGGTAGCCAACACTTTTTCCATGTTTGAACTTAATGTGACCACTAGAGGGAGGTATGTGCCTCTTAGTGCCATAAGCCAGCTGTGCAGCAGGCAGGTTGTTTGGCTTCATTTTTGCACAATGGGAGGAGGCGCTGTCGCGTCGTCCATGTTTTCTACAGTCATTGATTTGGACACAGCCAATGTGTTTAGTTTTACTCTTCCCCATGTGATGTCATTATGTCCATTTGTGTCAGCTTTTTTCCCAGGTGCCTCCACTTCCCCATCACCTCATATGTGTATGTAAGTCTTCTGTCTCCCTTTGTTCATTGTTGCTTCGTCTGTGTTCCCACCCCCATGTCCTCATAGTCACAGAGTCATAGTGTGTGTCATAGTGCCCTCATATTATCACAGTATGTCATAGTTGTTCATAGGTTTCTTAGTTCTCCTGTCACCAGCCAAATAAAGGCTCGCTTTTGGTTTCAAGTTCCATCTCTCTGCCTATGTCTGTTCGTGGGTCCTCTACATACACTCCACAACCGAGACAGGAGAGGAACCTGATAACAGCTGAACGTTCTTTTGTTCACACGGAAAATAGGTGTGAAAGGCAAAATTATAAATTGTTTCTAAAAAAAATTAAATAAAGCTGTTTTATTAAATGAATATATACATAATGCAAATGTGCTCATAAATGAGTTGACTCTGTGTTTTCAGAGTTAACAGATTCATTCAGCGATATTGTCTGGATCTGAAATATTGCAGGTACACGCAGAGTGCAGAGGATTTTTACACATACACTGATAATTGTTTTCTATAAGTCTCTGGGTCAGGAAGTCCAAACATGACGTCCTGAACTGGGCCTTAGAATAAGCTGAAGGATAACATTAGATAATCAAGGCAGGATGTGTTTTTGTGTCCATGTGTTTCTGATTCCAGGAGGAGCAGATACCAGGGGAGGTCGGATGTGGACGGGGAGGATTCGCAGCAGACTGCCACGTTGGATTTGGGAGAAGATAATAATATTTTGTCATTGTCAAAGTATAAAAGCTGTACAGCCCATTTCAGGGTTAGGGTTGGGGTCAAAGTGAAACTAGAAATATTTAGAATCACAATGAGTTCAAAGCGTGAGGAGGTCTGATGTTCCAACAGTGTTCAGGATGAGAATTATTACCTGCAATGCTCCAGTTTGACCTCATGGTGGCAGTGCCGTCTCACTGTTATAATGGCTACACTCAGACTACAGGAGAGAACAAGAGGCTGTACTAAAACTCTGATGTTTTATCGTGTGTTTATGACATCATGCTGACGTCAGCCTGATAATACCTGTTGATTCAACTAAACAGCCAAGGTTTCCAAGGCTCTTAAATGAACCACAAACTACAGGGTAAGAGTGAGCTGCTGAAAGTCAGATCTGTTCTTCAAAGCAGACTTTCAGCTTTATTACAAACTAAGAGTCGGATCAGCACAAATACTGACACAGAGATGGCTGCTGGCACTGCGCTGCTCTGCTGCACTTTGCTGTTTGTCCTTGTCTTCGTCTCTGCAGGTGAGATTGAACTAAACTGAGGTTCTCTCTGAGATAACAAGAAGTACAGGAGGATTATTTTCATCTGGATTCAGTTTGTCTGTGTGTGAAGGAGACACCAGGCTGGGTGGACACTTAACATCTGTAATCCAGCTGTGACAGAGACAAAGAAGTGTAATGTGTGTGTCAGTGTGATGTGTTGTAGTGTCAGGAGTCAGTATGCAGCTACAAAGCTTCTTGTTCAGTGTATACAAACAGCTGTAGCTCCATAAAGGCAGCATGCAGAGACTCACAGTGTCTTATAATGAGAGGCTGCTTTCTCTCACACATTATGTTCACTTATTATCAGCACATGTTGTTGTTCTGTGGAAGCTAACATCTTGTAGTTTCTGACACTTTGCATGTTTAGCATGAGGCTAAAATTCCCCCTCAGTGGGTCACTGGTGACCTGCTGGATGTTCAGAGGTTCATTAAATCCAACATGACTAAAAACTCAAATGTCAAAGTGTTGTTTCCTCTTTCAGAGCAGAAAACCATCACAGCTGAGTCTGGACAGGACGTCACTCTGACATGTCGAGCTCCAAACAACAACATTAGAGTAATAAAGTGGGAGAGATTTGACCTGGGAGATGATTATGTGCTTTTGTACCAGGATGGTCTCCCTGATTCAACACACCAGCATCCATCTTTTAAGAACCGGGTGGATCTGCAGGACAGACAGATGAAGGATGGAGACGTGTCTTTGATTCTGAAGGATGTGACAGTTCATGACGCTGGAGCATACGAGTGTCGTTTCTTCATGGAAGAAACTCGCTCATGGAAGTCCATCAGCAGCCTCAACCTGATTGTTACAGGTGAGTGAGTAGAGTTGAGTGTGTGTGTGATCAGAGGTGAAGCTGCTTCCTGGTTGTTGATGTGTGTTTGTTGTATGGATGAGCTGGTGGATGTCAGAGGTAGACAGATGTTTCTCCAGCTGTTGTCTTTGTGGCTGGTAGTCTAGAGTTGTAGAGCAGCATTGTTTGGTTAGAGCAGAAACAAAGACATTTATGAATCCGTCTCTTCTTCTCTTGCTCTCTAACTCGTCTGTAAACATGTGTGGGGAAACTCAATGTTAAAGCCTACAGCTGGAGGGGGAGGGGAGGGGTGAAGCTGGTGGTGAGTCTGTGAAAGTGTCATGGTCTCCGTGCCTGCCCGGTCGGCCCCACAAGGCTACAATTGCTGTTGCTGTTTTCTCCCTCTCTGCCTGGGCGGAGCTCACTGTGGGCTCCCGCCCTTGGCCCACACACACACCTGACAACACTAACCCATCATCACCGGGAGCACTATTTGAGGCTGGAACACAGATCCTCTCGTCGCTGGATGATTGTACCCCTAACGTTAGTGTTCTCACAGCTCTTGTGCTTCATATCCGTGACTTGTGATTAGTTGATGACCTGCCTTCTCGTCTGCTTCAGATCCCCCCCCCCCGGACCTGCGACCTCCCTGCTGCGGGAAAGTGTGTGAGTGTGAGAGAAGAAGACGTGAGCGAGTTACCCTGTGATTTCCCCCCCGGAGTTTTGGATCCCTTCACTGTACATATATTGCACTGCACTGTAAATAAACCACACCTTGGAGATACCTTACCGCTCTGCGTTTGAATCCCTGTACCAGATCGTGACAGAATCATCCAGCCACGGAAATGGATTCAGCAGATCCAGCGGTCTCGACTCCCACCCTCGCCACTTTGGCCGCGATGCTGGCACGCCACGAGCAGATGTTCATTCACCTTCGAGCAGAGCTCGCGAACCTCACACAGGCCGTGGCTCGGCTAACACCGCTACCGGCCGCTCCTCTGGTCGCCGCTCCTCCGTTGGAGGCGCCAGTTCCAGCTGTAAGTGTCGCGCCACCTGTTCACGTTGACAGATTCCTCCCTACTCCCAGGGCTTTCACGGGAGAGATTGATAAATGTGCTGGTTTTCTCACTCAGTGTGCCCTTCAGTTTCGCCAGCAACCGCAAACCTTTTCTACTGATGGTGCGAAAATCGCTTATATCGTCCAGTTACTCCAGGACCGTGCTCTAACCTGGGCTCAAGCTGCGCTTCAGGCGGAGCCGGACATCACCTTTTCTGACTTTCTTACTAAGTTTAAAGGTGTGTTTGACAGGAAAGCCACAACTGCCACCGCCGGCCAGCGCTTGCTTGCGCTTAAACAAGGTAAACGCAGCATGGCTGATTTATCTATTGACTTTTCTACCTTGGCTGAACAGGCGAAATGGGGGGAAGAGGCCCTTAAAAGTGCATTGCTCACTAATATTAATGAGGAAATAAAGAATGAACTAATGCTCCGTGAACTGCCTTCCTCCCTGGATGCGCTTCTGGTTTTGTGTATGCGGGTGGACGATCAGGTGCGCGCACATCGGAGCGCACGCGCGCGTTCGGGGCATGCCCCGCTGGACTTTTGTGGGACCCCTACTGCAGCCCATGGGTCGTGTGACGCCGACACCGGGGATGGGGAAGAGCCCATGCAGCTTGGGCGCTCACGGCTGTCGCCCGCGGAGCGCCAGCGCCGTCTTGCCTCCGGTGAGTGCGTTTATTGCAGCCGTAAAGGCCACTCTGTCTCCTCCTGCCCAACGCTGGCAAAAGGGCGCGCTCACCAGTGATCGTGAGGGTGCTGGTGGGCGATCTGTCGAGTGAAAGCCCTCTCCCCAGGCTTCTTTTGCCGGCTACTCTGCGTGTTCGGACTGTTTCTCATTCTCTCTCCGTTCTCATTGACTCTGGGGCTGAGCAGAACTTTATTGACACCTCACTCGCCGCCAAACTGAACATCGCCTTGGAGCCTCTGTCACGCCCCCTCCGCGTTCACGCACTGTCGGGCCAGCGCCTGCCTGACATCACTCATGTTTCTGAATTCCTTTCATTATCTCTCTCTGGCAATCACGCAGAAAGGATTTGTTTTTTTTCGTTTAAGGCTCCTCTCACTCCGCTGGTTCTGGGTCACCCCTGGCTTGTCCTCCACAACCCGCATATCGACTGGGAGAAGGGTGCCGTACTAGGTTGGAGTGTGGCCTGCCATATGAACTGCCTCCGGGCTGCGGCTTCCCCCGTTTCGCTCCCACCCACGGCCTCGCCGTCGGACGCCCCGGACCTCTCGATGGTTCCGCGGGTTTATCATGATCTGCGGGATGTTTTTTGTAAGGATCGGGCGCGGTCCCTTCCCCCGCACCGCCTGTACGATTGTGCCGTCGATCTTCTTCCTGGAGCTCCGCTGCCGTCTAGCCGCCTGTACAGCCTCTCCCGGCCTGAGAGGGATGCTATGGAGCGTTACATCTTGGAGTCGCTGGCGGCAGGGTTGATTCGCCCCTCCTCTTCCCCTGTCGCGGCTGGGTTTTTTTTCGTGGATAAGAAGGATGGTTCGCTGCGGCCGTGTATTGACTTTCGGGGCCTTAATCAGATCACTGTTAAGAACAAATACCCTTTGCCGTTGCTTTCCTCCGCCTTTGAACTGCTTCTAGGCATGACCGTCTTTACCAAGCTGGATCTGCGCAACGCTTACCACCTGGTGCGCATCAGGGAGGGGGATGAGTGGAAGACCGCGTTCAATACGCATCGGGGCCACTTTGAGTATCTCGTGATGCCGTTTGGGCTGACTAACGCCCCCGCAGTGTTTCAGGCGATGGTTAATGATGTCCTTCGTGATTTTGTTAACCGTTGTGTATTTGTGTACTTGGATGACATCTTGATCTTTTCTAAGACACTCGAGGAGCACAAGGTCCATGTCCGGCAGGTCCTGCTGCGCCTTCTGGAGAACCGGCTCTTTGTGAAGGGGGAGAAGTGCGATTTCCACGTGGCGTCAGTGAGTTTTCTGGGCCACATTATCGAGAAGGGGGACTTGCGGACTGATCCGGAGAAAGTGCGGGCTGTGGTGGAATGGCCTACTCCTCCTGATCGCCGCCAAGTGCAACGTTTTTTGGGATTCGCCAACTTTTACAGACGGTTCATTCGTGATTTCAGCAGAATCGCTCTCCCTCTCACTAAACTCACCTCTCCCAAGGTTCCCTTCCAGTGGGATTCTGCCGCTCAGCGAGCCTTCGCCCTGCTCAAGGACAGGTTCACCACCGCTCCCATACTCTGGCAACCGGACCTTACACGGCAGTTCGTTGTGGAAGTGGACGCATCGGACTCCGGGGTTGGGGCAGTTCTGTCTCAACAGCTGGACGGTAAGCTGCACCCGTGTGCCTTTTATTCTCGCCGTCTCTCCCCAGCAGAGTGTAACTATGACATCGGGGACCGGGAGCTTCTGGCCGTCAAGCTGGCCCTGGAGGAGTGGAGACATTGGTTGGAGGGAGCAGCACAACCATTCATCGTCTGGACGGATCACAAGAATCTGGAGTACCTGCGCTCGGCTAGACGTCTCAATTCCCGGCAAGCCAGGTGGGCACTGTTTTTCGCTCGTTTTGACTTCACTATCACCTACAGGCCAGGAACACGGAACGTAAAGCCAGACGCCCTGTCCAGGCAATTCTCCATCACTGGGGAGGACTCGGACCCTGAGCCTGTCCTCCCGGCCGCCTGCGTAATTGGAGCCATCTCCTGGGAGATCGAGGGGCTCATCCAAGAGGCGCAGGAGACCGAACCGGATCCTGGCACTGGTCCACCTGGTCGCCTCTTCGTTCCTTCAGCCGTCCGCTCTCAGGTTCTCCAGTGGGCTCACACCGCCCGCTTTTCATGCCATCCTGGGGTCCTCCGCACCTGCTCGTTCCTCCGACGTTACGTCTGGTGGCCTGCTATGACTAGGGATGCCAAGGAGTATGTAGCCGCCTGTTCGACCTGCGCCCGGAATAAGCTTTCGAACCGCCCTCCACCGGGTCTTCTGCAGCCTCTCCCTACACCAGCTCGACCATGGTCCCATGTTTCTTTGGACTTTGTCACGGGCCTGCCGCCCTCCGCTGGTAACACCGCCATACTTACCATTATCGATCGTTTCTCCAAAGCTGCACACTTCGTCGCCCTCCCGAAGCTCCCCTCGGCCTTGGAGACGGCCCGGCTCCTCACCTCCCTTCACGGGATCCCCGAGGACATCGTCTCGGATAGGGGGCCGCAATTCACGTCCCGTGTTTGGAGGGAGTTCTGCTCCGCACTGGGGGCCAAGGTCAGTCTGTCTTCCGGTTTCCATCCACAGAGTAACGGGCAATCGGAGCGGGCCAACCAGGAGCTGGAAGCTGCCCTCCGCTGTGTCACTTCGCACAACCAATCGACCTGGAGTGAACAGCTTCCATGGATCGAATACGCCCACAACAGCCACACATCCTCCGCCACGGGCAAGTCTCCCTTCGAAGCGTCCCTGGGCTATCAACCACCTTTGCTCCCGGCCATCGAAGGTGAGCACTCCGTTCCTTCTGTACAGGCTCACCTCCGCGGGTGGCGTCGTGCCTGGCGGGCGACTCAGGCTGCCCTGCTCCGTACTAAGGAGCGGAACAAGACCCTCGCTGACCGTCACCGGACACCGGCCCCCGTGTACACCATCGGTCAACGAGTATGGCTGGCTACCCGTTTTGTGCCGCTACGGACTGAGTCAAAGAAGCTGTCTCCTCAGTTTATTTGCCCTTTTCCCGTTGAGGCCATTGTGAACCCTGTGTCTGTCCGCCTCAAGCTGCCGCGCAACATGCGCATTCACAATGTCTTTCATGTGTCTCAGGTCAAGCCGGTGCTCTCCAGCCCGTTGTGCCCTCCCTCCAGGGCCCCGCCGCCCCCCTGGCTCGTGGATGGTCAGCTGGTCTACAATATCACCCTGACAACACTAACCCATCATCACCGGGAGCACTATTTGAGGCTGGAACACAGATCCTCTCGTCGCTGGATGATTGTACCCCTAACGTTAGTGTTCTCACAGCTCTTGTGCTTCATATCCGTGACTTGTGATTAGTTGATGACCTGCCTTCTCGTCTGCTTCAGATCCCCCCCCCCGGACCTGCGACCTCCCTGCTGCGGGAAAGTGTGTGAGTGTGAGAGAAGAAGACGTGAGCGAGTTACCCTGTGATTTCCCCCCCGGAGTTTTGGATCCCTTCACTGTACATATATTGCACTGCACTGTAAATAAACCACACCTTGGAGATACCTTACCGCTCTGCGTTTGAATCCCTGTACCAGATCGTGACAGAAAGTGAATCACAGTCAACTACAGCCCCTTAAATTGCCTTATTACACAATGCTGAGAAAGCATTCGAACGGGTGGAGTGGGATTATCTGTTTTATACTCTAAATAAATTTGGATTTGGCCCTAATTTCATTTCATGGATTCAGTTACTTGACTCCTCACCTATGGCACGTGTTAGAACAAATTTGTTATTCTCTTCTTATTTCCCACTTGTCCGTGGTACGAGACAAGGATGTCCCTTATCCCCTCTCCTTTTGCGTTATCAATTGAACCATTGGCGATTAAAGCCAAGCTGACAGCTGACAGTTGCATTAAGGGCATCTTCAGAGCTGACCAGGAGCACAAAATATCCGTATATGCTGACGATCTCCTGCTGTATATGTCAGAGCCTTTATAACACTGAATAAGCATATCCCTGCATTTATTTGGAACGGCAAAAGTCCATGAATTCATAAAGATTTCATGCAGAGGACTAGGCCAATGGGTGGATTAGCCTTGCCAATTTTTCAGTCTTATTATTGGGCAGCAAATATTCGAAATATGCTGGATCAGTAATTTTACCACAGAGACTCCAGCTTGGCTCCAAATTGACTCATCCAATTGTGGCAAAATGTGCCTATCAGCTTTGTTGAGTTCAGCTCTCCCATTAGAACTGTACACCTATAAATGTAACCCTTTGTTGTATGACTCGCTCAGAATCTGGGTGCAATGTAAGGTTTGGGTTACACTATCAGCTCAAATCATATGTTCCCACCCTCAATGATGGATTCTGCCTTTAAAATATGGGAAGGTAATGGACTTAGAAATATCAAAGACCTTTTTGCAGATGGAATTTTTCTCATTCACGCAGCTCCTGAAGCAGTTTAATGTTCCTCGCAAACATTTTTTCCGCTATTTACAAGTTCACCACTTTGTAAAGAGTCGATTTCCTTCATTTCCAGAAGTACCTGAGGAAACTTCTTTGGATAAAATTATTAATATAAACACTCATAAGAGAGGGGCGATTAAAGAAATGTATGCTATATTATTAGATCTTCAATCTCCTTCTCTCTCCATCCTTAAAGCACAGTGGGAGAAAGACCTTGGGATGACTTTAACAGATGAACTCTATGTTTTCTCCATAGGGTACACTCTTCTTCTATATGTGCCAGACATGGGCTGACCCCCTGTGTAACAGATGTAAAGCAGAAACAGGTTCACTCCTTCATAGTTTTTGGCCCCAATCTTCATAACTATTGGGTGTCTACCCATACGGAAAAGATGCATATAAATCTTATAAAGTTTGTATCTGTCTTGTGTGAAGCTTGTATGAAAAGCATACAAGAGTGAAAACAGATTAAGATCCCTTGAAAATCATAAATGAAACTTGTATGTTTTGGATATTTACTAAAACAATATAAGAAAGTAATGAGAAAGTGGCCACTTTCATGAGTAAATCATATAAGCCTTATATGATTGACTGTATGAAGTAGGCCACATCTTATGCAAGTCTTATAAGTTTTTTCTATTTCTTTTCCATATGGGTATATTTAACACCTTTTCAGAGATATATAACGTTAATTATGATCCCTCTGCTCTAATCTTTGGGGTGATACCTCAAAACATCACTTTGCCAAAATACTATTCAAATTCTTTGCTTCACTCATTGCAAGGCGCCTTATACTTTTAAGATGGAAGCAGGAAGCTCCTCCCACACATGAACAGAGGCTTGCAGAGCTCATGAAGTTTTTGCATTTAGAAAAGATGAGATATACACTGGTAGGTTCAACCACCAAATTTCTTGAGGCATGGCAGCCTTTTCTAATGTACATGGAAACATTTAAAATGACCACATTGTCATGACCAGATACCATCCATCCATTTTATTTTTGTTGTTGTTGTTTGTTTGTTTTTTGTTTTGTAGGGGTTTCTTTAGTTTGTTTGTTTGTTTTCTTTCTGTTATCTTTTGGGGTATTGTAAAAACTGAACAGCAAACTACTGTATGTTCAAAGTTTTGCTATTAACATGCTGCTGTAACTGAAAATAAAATGAAAAAAATAAATAAAACTCAAATGTCAAAGGAAATAAACAAAATATTTAAAGTCAACCATTCTGATCATAATTGCACTTTGACCTTTAACCTCTCTGCTCTGTGTTGTCTGAAGGGACACAAGAAGAAACACAATCAAAGATCATCATCTAATAACAGAAGACAATCTTTTATTGTGTGTTTCTGATTGGCTGCTGTAGAAGAACAGTTGTACTTTGACCTTTAACCTCTCTGCTCTGTGTTGTTTCATCTTTCAGATCAGAAAACCATCACAGCTGAGTCTGGACAGGACGTCACTCTGACATGTCGAGCTCCAAACAACAACATCTTCGCTCTAGAGTGGGAGAGAGCTGACCTGAAGTCAGGAAATGTTCTTTTCCGAGTTGGTTGTGATATTATTCTAGACGACCAGCATCCATCTTTTAAGAACCGGGTGGATCTGCAGGACAAAGAGATGAAGGATGGAGACGTGTCTTTGATTCTGAAGGATGTGACGATTAATGATGCTGGAACATACGAGTGTCGTTTCCTCATGGTAGAAGCACGCTCATTCAAACACAGCTTCATCAAACTGGTTGTTGATCCTCCAGGTGAGTGAGTAGAGTTGAGTGTGTGTGATCAGAGGTGAAGCTGCTTCCTGGTTGTTGATGTGTGTTTGTTGTATGGATGAGCTGGTGGATGTCAGAGGCAGACAGATGTTTCTCCAGCTGTTGTCTTTGTGGCTGGTAGTCTAGAGTTGTAGAGCAGCATTGTTTGGTTAGAGCAGAAACAAAGACATTTATGTCTCTTCTTCTCTTGCTCTCTAACTCGTCTGTAAACATGTGTGGGGAAACTCAATGATAAAGCCTACAGCTGGAGGGGGAGGGGAGGGGTGGAGCTGGTGGTTGTGAGTCTGTGAAAGTGAATCCTGCCGGTGCCATAGCTGGTGAAAACGTACTTAGTGCAGACACAAAACGTCCATCAGCTTCAAAGTGTGTCAGAAAAATGTCCACATGGTGACTGATGGATGAAAGAGGTCCCATTGTTGTTGTTGTGCACAAATCATTGAACAACACAAACACTTAGAGCTGCTTTCAGTGCTGCCTGTTTTGTTACTGCACACATTTCTGATGGTCCTACAGTCCAACGTAGCAAACGTCTCCCTGAAGCCTCTTCTTAGAGACCAAAGGTTGGATCAGAGCGAGCAGCTGAAAGGACACATCTATGAATGCAGTCAGAGACTTTCTCACAACCTCACACTTCATCTGGTCACATTTACACTCAGGTTCTCTGTTAGTCACTGAGATTACAGACTCGCACATTTAAAATAATCTGAATGTTGGATCAGATGAAGTTAATATTTTTTATTTCTTGAACATATGTTTAATTAGCATGTTGCTAAAGCTTTAAGTAATGCACTGGTGACCTGGTGTATGTTAACAGGTCAATTAATCAAATCCAGAATAACTCAAATGTAAGCTAAACAGCATAAATATTAAACATAAACAACATCATATTTCCCCCATGGCACAGTCCACTCAGCACTTCCTGGAGTTTCTCATTTGATCGTTCATCGACACTCATGACTTACAGAGACTCTGATCATCAAACACAGGAATAAAACAAGCAGTGAGCACAACAAAGGATTATTAAAGAAGGAATATTAACTCTATTCTAACTCTAGTAACTCTACACCAGGAAACCACCAAATCTTCTGCAAACGTGATTTTAACCAGTCAAAATGTTTTTGGATATTTATTCAGTGTAGAAACCTAAAAAGTCAGTTTTATTTTTAGATGTTTGGTTGTTTTGAACAATTATATCAAACTGTAAGTATGATGTTTGGTATATAGTATTATATATTGCATGGTATTGATATATTGCACTGTTTGAAGTGCTTCGTATATAAAAGTAGTAAACTGTGTACACAGTGTTTGGTGTGACAGAGCTGTTGTCACTGAATCACAGGTTCAGATGTTTCAGCCTCATAATAAACAAACACGTTTTCAGAGAGTCGAGGATTTGACCTTCCAAAAGTCTCAGACATGTTTTAATGAGCTCTCACAGTCTGCAGCCAAACAGGTCAAATTATAAAGAACAGCTGGATCAACCCAACATGACCTCTGACCCCGAAGCAGCTGTTAGACCTGTGTATTTGAAAAAAAATATGATTTTTTTTATGGTGAAAGCAAGATTCCAGACTGCAGTTTTGGTCAGATCATGTTTTTAAATAAAAAGCAGAAAAATCAACATTAACATTTTCTCACTTTATAAATATTATGAATGATTTTTTCATCTAATCTCCTGAACTAGAAGAGGACACATCACAGCTGTTTCTCACCTGCAGGTCAGCCAGGAGGACACAGAGATGAACTGTGAGTCGGACGATCTGAGGACAGACAGAAACTCTCCTGAACATCCAGCAGTCGACTCTGATGATCATCATGTTCAGACTCGGACCAACAGTGTGTGTCTGTGCTGTCAGTGACTCTGAACTACAGTTTATTCATCTTGTTCATGAGATTTACTGACACAAAGTCAAACTGTGTTACAAACACACATGAATTTCTGATCTCAGAGTCAGTGAGTGTTGGAGCTTCAGGTTAGACAAATTAACTATTTTATGTTGGTGTGATTGTTTATTAGCTTCATGTGACTTTTTCTTCTTTAAGTACAGTCCACCGGAAAACACTTTGTATAAAAATCATCTCTTTGGCTGACATTGTTTTTAGTTTGTAAACCAATCTTACCCAATTTAACAGATTGTACAAACTGTTAACGTCTCTCTCTGATCCTGCACTGAGAAGTTTGACAACCTCTTCAACTTTTCTTTAACATGACACACTGTTCAGGTCAGATTTAAACTGCTTTGACCTTTGACACCAGCAAAACATCCTGAACAACTTTGCTGGGTTGAGACCTGATTACTTTTCATAAACAGACCCATGAGACTCAAAAATATGAAACATATTGTCACATTTTATACTGTTGTATAGATGATGCAAACTTTTGTACACTGATGCTCTTTTGGGTGAAGTTTGACTCATTTGTTTAGATGGATTTTCAGATCCACCAGTTTGGCTCAAGTTAGAAACATTGTGATTTTAGGGAAAATTGCCACTCATAATGTATAAATATACACATCATGTTTGTGTGGATTTGTAATGAGACAGCAGTGTCGGAGGTCACAGTCATCCTGTTGCCCACAGAAACAGACTCCTCCTGTGAATTAGTAAAGTAACACATGGAGCGCATGAGGAACAAAGGTCATACATGTATCTCCTGAAGTGGATTCTGGGTCTCTGACTTCCTCCCACAGTCCAAAGACATCAACGGGTGTTTTTTATTTATCCGTGTATGCTGTGTGTGAATGTGTGGTTCCTACAGAACTTAATGGTCAGTAACACTAACATGTAAACATGAGTGCATCACATCAGCACATGAAAGAACAACAGTGTGGCATTAATATTACAGCAGTGAGGACAGTGTGATGAACTGATGCTCTGATCTCTGGTCTGACCAAAGCTTTAACTCCAAACATCTCTCCACTGTTAGAGCTTCTGCACTGTTTCAGGTTCAAATCATGGTTCATACTTTCATGGCCTGATGGTGTGACGCCTCCACCTACATCACTGAACTGCTCCACTTCTGTACTCTTCTCTCTGTGGCCTTCTTGAAACGTCCTCTTGGTGTTTGTGGGGTTTTTCTCAGTTCATGTGTGCCTTATAAGAGTTTGTTTTTTAAAGACAATGACAATCAGTGAATTCCTTCTGTGATTGAATGAAATATGAGCACTATGTAAGTGTGTAAGTGTTAATAAAGATTTACATGTACCTGTTGAATTCTCTTTTCATTGTTTTTGTCCCTCCAATAACAGACAAACCTCTGTTTCTGAAGTGCCTTAGAGCAACGTCTTCCTCTGTAACTCAATGCTGTGGGTAAACATGTCTTTACTTCTGTGCCTGAAAACAACATCTCCCTGTAGAAAGTGAAGGCTGAGCTCACTCAGATCACTCAGTCAGATCAACTGAGCTTAGAAATAAACTGATTTGTTGATTTTACAATGCTGTGATTGCAGCTATTCCACAACTCTCTCTGTTAATGGTACACATGGCCACTGATTAAATGGTCATTGATCAATGATCATTATTCTTTTGGATAGCGATTGAGATTGTGGATAGAAGTGGCAGAAATGGGCTTCCTCCAAAGAGTGGTTGGCCTCTGCCTTAGAGATAGGGTGAGCAGTTTGGCTATTGGAGGGGCTCAGGGTAGAGCTGCTGCTCCTTCACATCGAAAGAAACCAGTTGAGGTGGTTTGGGCATCTGACGAGGATGCCTCCTGGGTGAATTGTTCCATGCATGTCCCACAAGAAGGAATCGAATGGAACTGAAGAAATCACTTGGAAGAGTGACAAAGCATTTCTCCAATTGAATGCGTCCAGATAAACAGAATCAACCTTTTGTGACACTTTTATAATGTTCAACACGATTACTAACAGATAACACACCCAGTGCACTAAACTCACTGTGTGCAGGACTTTGTTTGGTGTTTACATAAACGGTAAATGGTCTGAATTTCTATAGCGCTTTACTAGTCCCTATGGACCCCAAAGCGCTTTACACTATATTCAGTCATCCACACATTCACACACTGGTGATGGCAAGGCAGACATACATTGTAGCCACAGCGGCCCTGGGGCGCACTGACAGAGGCAAAATGAAAACAAACTACAAACTGCTGAGCTGTTGAACAGCTGATCCAGCCTCTTATCTGAGCTGCAGTCAGTCACACAAACAGACTGAACAGGGTGTGTTCTGTGCAGCACCTGCATGTAAAACAGAAGCAAAGCTGTTCCTGTGAAATGAAACTGAAAGCCTCTCTGAGCGTCTCCCTGTAGAAAATGGAGGCTGAGCTCAGTCAGATCACTCAGCCTGCAGACAAATGGAGGCGTGTTTGAGACGTGCAGATAAACACTCAGCTTTGTGTCATCCTCTAAGGGCTCAGGGCCGTCCTGTTGTCATATTATCACATGCATGACAACATGCGTCTCAGTCCTCAGAGTCCTCTGCACAGTGCTCAGGGATTTTCCTCATCTTTCATATTGTGTGCCTGTTTGAATTCAAGCATCATCGTCTACAACTGGACACCCAGCTCTATCTGTCCATGAAGCCAGATAACACACACCATTTAGTTAAACTGCAGGAATGTCTTAAAGACATAAAGACCTGGATGATAACTTTCTGCTTCTTAATTCAGATCAAACTGAGGTTATTGTACTCGGCCCTGAAAAGCCTAGAAATATGGTATCTAACCAGATTCTTACTCTGGATGGCATTACCTTGGCCTCCAGTAACACTGTGAGGAACCTTGGAGTCATTTTGACCAGGACATGTCCTTCAATGCACATATTAAACAAATATGTAAGACTGCTTTCTTCCATTTACGCAACATCTCTAAAGTTAGTTTTTTCAGTTTCAGTTTGCTGGCACTGTTTTGGCGTCTGGGGGCACGATTGTTAATAACAAACACACAAATATTACATCTTTTGAATCTGTGATGACATGTGACAATATGATGAAGTTCACATGATGTAGCTTCTCTGCCAACAACACAAATGAAAGAATAAATAATTTAAACCAAAGTAAGAGTTTATTGTTCAAATACAGAGACACTCTCACACTGACCTTTGTTGTTTGTTCTCTGTCCTTCATACAAACATTTGGTGCTTACAGACTCTGTGAACACTGAGTTTTCAGGCTTTTCTAATGCTGTGTGAGCAGCAGGAAAATACAATCAGAGCATAAACACACATACATACAAGGTCAAAGACGAGTAGCTACACTTTTTAAACGCAATAACTGATCACTGATGTGAAGTCAGCGAGTACCGAGGTGAACTTTTCTTATCTTTGAGATCTATTGAAACAACTACATTAAATCATACTGCTGAGTGACAACAATAGCGTTATCTAAGGTTAGAGGGTTACCTAGGCAACCAGGGATGTGCATAACCATCTGTCAGCTACAAATTGATGCATGAACGATGGGATGAGTTCATACTTGGATGTAATTTTAGTGAAACAGCTGATCGAGGATTAGTGTTGTTGAGGTTTTGTGGTCCACAGCTCACACTCACATAATGAGGTCATATTTGATCTTATAAACAAAAACACTGATCCCAGGTCTGTAACACTGTTCATGGATACTGAGGGTAAACAACCCACACAGCTCACAAAGATAAAGAGAAAACTGAAACCAGATCTTGATGATTGAAACATTCAGGTGTGAAAAACTTCATAAATATGTAATCTGAGCTCAAAATGATGTAACTACAGTCAGTGGAAACAA
This sequence comes from Aulonocara sp. 'chitande type north' Nkhata Bay, assembly GCF_057382095.1. Taxonomy (NCBI): domain Eukaryota; kingdom Metazoa; phylum Chordata; class Actinopteri; order Cichliformes; family Cichlidae; genus Aulonocara; species Aulonocara sp. 'chitande type north' Nkhata Bay. The sequence continues at coordinate 11,704,643 of NC_141346.1, forward strand.
AACCATCAAAGTGAAAAATGTTCAAGTGTTGATTTCATTTGTTTGAAGAGTTAAAAGTAGGCGTGCACAACAAAATGTCTCAGTGAGCTGTGTCACACTCAAAGTCAGAGCTTTCTGTGTCAGAAAGAGGCTAAATCACCATGGTAACTGATGGTGAAAGATCACCTGGTCAGGAGCATTTCATGTTCAGAGTTTTGTTTTTAAATCAGCTGTTAGAGCCACGTTTTCACTGTGATGTCGATTCTCTGCTGGAGGAAATGTTTCATATGTGCAGCTTGTTAAACTGTAACTTACTGAAGCCACTGAGTGAAGCTAAACTGCACATCACACTGTTACAATGTACCTGTATTCATGTAGTGGAGACATTAGTGAAGTTATCAGTGAGTAACGTCTCTGATTGGACTGGGTGGCGCTCACAGGGACCATTTTGTGTAGAAGAAAAGTCACATGATACATGAAACGCTCCTTTTCATCTGAGCGTGCTCAGAGCCTGAAGCAGAGAAAGGTGATAATCACCACGGTGATACCTGCTGTCTCTGACTGCAGTTTCAGGTTTAGTTGAGCCAGCTAACACAAAGAAAGCCTGACTGTGTTGAAGTTGATTTGTAGTCACAGCCCTCTGGATGTTCCAGTTACTATGAAATGTAAAGACTGTTTTTAAAGATGAAACTCGTCCACTGAGATGAGCTGTCAGCAAAAACAGAAGCAGCCATTAAAGATAAAACTGAAATAAACCTACAGTGCTGTGGGCCTGCTGTCTGTGCTCAGTTCATCTGTTTCTGCAGGATTTTAAACACTGACAACACCCAGAACTCTGAACAGCAGCAGCAGACTCAAAGCTGGAAAAACCTCTGAGACATTTTAAACCTGCTGCACTTAAACAGGAGGCTGGTTTGTTTCCACTCTCTGCTGTTGTTTATGTTTTCTGTAGATCAAAAAACCAACAACAGCAACAACAACAAGAAGCAGAGCAGGAACTGACAGACCAACAATCAGTCCAACAGATCCATCCTCCTTCTCTTTGTCTTCATCCTTCTCTTGTCCTCCTGTCAGACCTGCAGGTGAGAAACAGGTGTGAGGTGTCAGGTAGGTGATGAGTGAAGAACAGAACAGAATCCATTTCCTCTTCAAACTGCTGTCAGACATTATCTACTGCACTCTGATCACATCACTCAGACCAGCTGCTTTCTACAAAGTCTCATCAGCAACATCTTTAGAAACAAACATCAACAACCAGGAAGCAGCTTCACCTCTGATCACACACACACTCAACTCTACTCACTCACCTGGAGGAACAACATGAAGGTGGATGCTGCTGATGAACTTCCATGAGCGTGTTTCTTCCATGAAGACACGACACTCATATGTTCCACTATCAGCAGTGTTCACATCCTTCAGAATCAAAGACACGTCTCCATCCTTCATCTGTCTGTCCTGCAGATCCACCCGGTTCTTAAAAGATGGATGCTGGTCATCTGGAACAAAGTGACCGTCCCGGTAAACAAGCACATATTCATCTCTCAGGTCAGCTCTGCTCCACTCTAAAATAATGATGTTGTTGTTTGGAGCTCGACATGTCAGAGTGACGTCCTGTCCAGACTCAGCTGTGATGGTTTTCTGGTCTGAAAGAGGAAACAACACAGAGCAGAGAGGTTAAAGGTCAAAGTACAACTGTTCACTTCTACAGCAGCCAATCAGAAACACACAATAAAAGACAGTCTTCTATTATTAGATGATGATCTTTGATTGTGTTTCTTCTTGTGTCCCTTCAGGCGTCACCACAGCGAGTCTTCTCCTCCTCCTCACCTGATCCCGAGCATCTTCATCAGGGCTGATTTGTGACAGAAGGACAGCAGCAAGAGTGAAAGGGAAGGTTTGAAGATGGCAGTGAGCTGCTGTCATGTTTGCTTTGGAGACTCTGACACAAAGACAGGAGGCCGAGCTGAACATGTTCAGATTTTCATTGAGAGCAGAATGGACGAGATTATGAACGAGTTCATCAGAGGGAAGCTCAGGATGAGACGTTTGGAGACAAAGTTCATGAGCAAAGACTGAGACGGATGAAAAACATCATCTGAAAAACAAATCTTTGGTTTTAGAATCTGTTAGTTTGATAAAATGTTGTTGATGGACGAGTTCATTGAGACTCTGGATGTCTGTCAGACTGAGTCACTGCTTTTTATTGTAACAGCTGTACTGATGCTCCTGAATCTGGCCTCTGACACAAACCTCCAAACAGTAAGAATGAAAAAAGAATAAAACTATTAAAACTCTTCAAGCAATAAATAATCAAACCTGAAAAAGAAGAAAATCATCTGGAAACTAAACTGAACTAAACACAAAAAGTCCAAATGGAATAAAAACTCAAACTAATGAGAAAAAACTACAATAACTCTGTTCCACAAACAACAACATGTGCTGATAATAAGTGAACAACATGTGTGAGAGAAAGCAGCCTCTCATTATAAGACACTGTGAGTCTCTGCATGCTGCCTTTATGGAGCTACAGCTGTTTGTATACACTGAACAAGAAGCTTTGTAGCTGCATCCTGACTCCTGACACTACAACACATCACACTGACACACACATTACACTTCTTTGTGTCTGTGCTGCAAACTGCACCAACACACAGACTCCACCCAGCTTTGTGTCGATCGCAACACTGAATGAGTAATAAACTACTTATTAGAGAAATATAATCAGCATGTAAACCAGACTGAGACTCTTTATCTCAGAAATAAACTCAGTTTAGTTTCTATCAGTTAAATCTCACCTGCAGAGACGAACAGGACAAACATCAGCGTGGAGCAGAGCGACGCAGTTACAGCAGACATGTCCGTGTTCTCTGTTTCTGCTGATCTGACTCTTAGTTTGTTCTAAATGTTTGAGTCTGTTGGTGTTTTCACTCAATAACTGAACCTGAGTTTAAACCTGACTACATCAGATTACATTTAAGGTTTAAATAAAGCTGAAGCTGCGGTTCAAACTCTTCCGTGTCTCATCAGGACGTCGCGTTAGAGTGACGTTTGGTAGGTTGGACTGAGGATGCGCAGAAATAAGTGCGTCACAAAAGGCGAAGTGGAAAAGTTTTAGTGTTCAGCTGTTGAACGATCTCCACAGAACAAAATCAGAACCTCTCATGTGTCGTCATGTAGGAACAGTTTGTGTTTCAGTCGCTGAAGCAGAAGAACGTTTTGTTTCTGACGGCAGTTTGATTCTTGTTTCATCGCCACAAACAGAAAAACTGAAACAATATGAAAATAAGTCTCAGGGAAATATTTTTACTGTGCAGCCAAAACTTCCTGTTTTATCTCAGAGTTAAATCTCACCTGCAGAGACGAACAGAACAAACATCAGCGTGGAGCAGAGCGACGCAGTTACAGCAGACATGTCCGTGTTCTCTGTTTCTGCTGATCTGACTCTTAGTTTGTTCTAAATGTCTGAGTCTGTTGGTATTTTCACTGAATAACTGAACCCGAGTTTAAACCTGAACACATCCGATCAGATTAAAGGTTTAAATAAATCTGAATGTCCCTGAGGGTTAGAGCTGATCTGTTGTTCAGCTGCTCGTTTAAACTCAACACTTTGAAGATGCTTTGAAAGTCTGATATGTTCGACCAATATAATTTGAATTTTCTACCAATGATCTTTCAGGCTTTTCATGGTTAACATCCACTGAAAATGAAATTATATTTTAAATTTAGTTTCACTCGCTTTTGGAGTTTCTGTTCAAATATTTTTGTGGGTTGATGTTAACCAAACGTTAACCAAGAAAACTGAAACGTTTTACCTAAAAAACTGAAAATCTCTGTTCTTTATGGAGAACCAGTGAGTCCTACTTTCTTTGTCTAGTTTTACTTCGTCTGTCTCGTCCTCTGTGATTGGCCCAGCTGTGCTCCCACATGTTATACTGTGTGTACATGTTGTCTTTGTCTTCTCTTACTCTTTGTTATTCTCCCTCACAGCTGCGTCCCATGAAGGTTATAGTTTCAGATGGTGATGAGTAGATGACACATGGAGTGTGTGGCACATTCACTTTGCTGTGTTGACACTGTGTTGGTGTGACACTGAAGGGCGATTGATTAATAATTGCCAACAACCTGGATAAAGAGTGTGAGACTAAACTTGGGTGATTCATTCTGACAGCTCTGTACTGTACTGTGTTACACGAGCGCTGATGGCTCACGTCTGCTTGTAGATCAGCTGATCACAGCCTGGAAACAGCTGGAGCTCACAAAACAAATGATTCCGACTTATTTCTTTATCCCTGCTGCACTCAGTCGTAGAGTTCCTCTACCTGCCACATCCACTTTAAACCCAGACTACCTTTTACTGAGTACTACGGTAGGACCTGAGTACTTTTCAGAGCCTGTAGTTTTCACTTTTACTTCTGTAAAGAAGTTTAATGAGTACTTCAGCTATTACCGGAGTATTTGTACAGCTTGAGTATCTGTACTTCTTAACTACAGATTTTTTTTTTTTTACTTTTGTCCCTCTGAAAGTGTCTAATTATCAGTAATTATCTATTATTTACTGAATAATATGTAGAATATAAAGCAGAATCTGTGGGATGACTTACTGTAGTCAGTTCAGGAGAATCCTCAGAGTTTCTGCTCCTCATCATGATGGAAACATGAAAACATGTTGATGCTCTTTGAGCTGGAATCAGTCCAAAGCAGCCGTGAGTGTGAACCAACAGACATCATTATAATAACTCTGACACGAATCCTGATAGAAATCCTGCTCACTGACCTCTCTAACTGTAACTCTGTCACTGACACATCTGCCAACATCTGTTCCTGTAACAGCTCAGAGGAGGAGTTCAGCACTTTCTCTCAGATTATAATCAGAAAAATCAGAACAGGAGGAGCGTTTTTGTAAATGTGGCTGAAAGCGGCGAGGCAAGTTTATTTATATAAGTTCATTTATATAGCACAATTCAACAACAAGGTGATTCAAAGTGCTTTACAGAGACATTAAAAAACAAAAACAATAAAAAGCATGATTTAAAAAAACTGTAGATAAAATCAGAACAATAGATAAAATCAGTAGTTAAAATATAAGTTTTGAAATTTAAGCTTAAAAGTGTGGATTTGGTGCTTTATTCAAATGCAGCTGAGAACAGGTGAGTCTTCAACCTGGATTTAAATAAACTGAGTGTTTCAGCTGATCTGAGGCTTTCTGGGAGTTTGTTCCAGATATAAGGAGCATAAAAGCTGAATGCAGCTTCTCCGTGTCTGGTTCTGACTCTGGGAACTGATAAAAGACCAGATCCAGATGACCTGAGGGATCTGGAAGGTTCATACTGGGTCAGGAGGTCACTGATGTATTTTGGTCCTAAACCATTCAGAGCTTTATAGACCAGCATCAGAACTTTAAAGTCTATCCTCTGACGGACAGGCAGCCAGTGTAAAGACCTCAGAGCTGGACTGATGTGGTCCACTTTTTTGGTCTTAGTGAGGACTCGAGCAGCAGAGTTCTGAATGAGCTGTAGTTGTCTGACTGATTTTTTAGGTAGACCTGTAAAGATGCTGTTACAGTAATCAAGCCTACTAAAGATGAATGCATGGACTAGTTTTTCCAGGTCCTGTTGAGACATCAGATCTTTTATCCTTGAAATATTCTTGAGGTGATAGTAAGCTGACTTTGTTATTGTCTTAATGTGTTTTTCCAAGTTTAGGTCTGCGTCCATCACTACACCCAAATTTCTCGCCTGGTTTGTGGTTTTTAGATGTATAGATTGAAGTTCTCTGGTGACCTGTAATCATTTTTCTTTGGCGCCAAAGACTATTACCTCAGTTTTCTTTTTGTTTAGCTGGAGAAAATTTTGGCACAACCAGTCATTAATTTCCTCAATGCATTTACCAAGAGCCTGTACAGGGCCTCGGTCTCCTGGTGACATTGTGATATATATTTGTGTGTCATCTGCATAGCTGTGGTAGTTTATTTTGTTGTTGTTTATAATCTGTGCCAGTGGGAGCATGTAAATGTTAAACAGAAGGGGTCCCAAGATGGAACCTTGGGGAACTCCACATGTGATACTTGTCTGCTCAGATGTGAAGTTACCTATTGATACAAAGTATTTCCTGTTTTCTAAGTATGTTTTGAACCAGTTTAGTACAGTTCCTGAAAGACCTGTCCAGTTCTCCAGTCGTTTGAGTAATATGTTGTGGTCAACTGTATCAAATGCTGCACTGAGATCCAGTAAAACTAGGACTGACATTTTTCCACTGTCTGTATTCAGACATATGTCATTAAACACTTTGGTCAGAGCGGTTTCAGTGCTGTGGTTCTGTCTAAAACCTGACTGGAAGGCATCGTAGCAGTTATTCTGTTTTAAGAAGTAACTGAGCTGTTGAGAAACTGCTTTTTCAATGATCTTACTTAAAAATGGGAGATTTGAGATCGGCCTGTAGTTGTTCATTTGTGTCTTGTCAAGATTGTCCTTTTTCAGTATAGGTTTGATTACAGCAGTTTTTAGTGGTTCCGGAAACACACCTGACATTAAGGAAAAGTTGACGATCTGTAACAGGTCTGACTCCAAAGTCTTTGAGACCTTTTTGAAAAAACTTGTTGGCAGGACATCTAAACAGCAGGAGGAGGAGTTCAGTTGACCTAAGATGTCCTCCAGGTCTTTGCTGTTAATCGGGTGAAACTGTTTCATGGTGTTTAAACAGTTTTTCGGTGGACACAGTACATATCCTGGATCTGCTGTTGATGTACCAATTGCTTGTCTAATCTTTTGGATTTTTTCTGTGAAGAATTTGGCAAAGTCATTGCAGGCCATGGTCGAATGAAGTTCAAGCTCAGCTTTCCTACACTCTCTTTTTTCATTTTTCACCAGTGTGGAGTTTCTCCATGGAGACTTTTTCCTTCCAGAGATAACCTTCACCTTAATGGGAGCAATAGTGTCCATTACATTTAACATGTTAGCATTGAAGCTATTGACGAGCTCATTGACTGACCCTCTGGACAGGTCAGGTGTTAATGGGAAGACCTGGTTAAAGATCTCACTACTGTGTTCAGTTATACACCGTTTTGTGATCACGGCTGTTGATATATTTATGTGGGCTGAGATTTTACTTTCAAAGAAAACACAGTAATGATCAGACACGCCCACATCAGACACAGTAACCTTTGAAATGCTCAGGCCCTTGGAGATCAGTAGGTCAAGAGTGTGTCCTCTATTATGTGTGGCCTCTGTTACATGCTGAGTCAGCCCAAAGTTGCCCAGAGTGTTACTCAGGTCTTTAGTCCCTTTGTCCTGAGGGACTGATGATGTGACCGAAGAACTGTAGTTCATTCTTTCCAAAGTGGCACTTGGACCTGTTGAGCTTAAGTCCTGATGCTTTGATTGTCTGTAATACTGCACCTAAGCGTTTGTCATGTTCCTCTTTGTTAGCCCCGAAAACCAATATGTCGTCCATCACGACGACAGTCCCCTCTAGGCCCTTGAGCAAGGTGCTCATGAGCCGCTGGAAGATCTCGGGTGCTGAAGTTATGCCAAATGGCAGGCGTCTGAAGCAAAACCTGCCCATGGGAGTTATGAACGTGGTTAGTTTTTGGCAGCTGGGATCCAGTGGTATTTGCCAGAACCCACTGGAGGCATCCAAAGTGGAGAAAACTTTAGCCCCTGCTAACTTAGGAGTTATGTCATCCAATGTGGGCAAGATGTACCGTTCACGCTTTACTCCCTTATTCAGACGTTTTAAGTCCACACACACCCTGACCTCATCCTTGTTGCGCTTTGGAGCAGGCACCATTGGTGCACACCAGTCTGTTGGCTCGGTGACTTCCTCAATGATGCCAAGTTTGAGCATGCGCTTTATTTCCTTTTCCACTTTTGGGAGGAGAGGAAAAGGCACCCGGCGTGGGGTGGTTACACTGTACGGCACTGCATCTTCGGTCAGCTCGATTTTTACAGGTTCACAGTTCAGCAGGCCAATTTCTCCGAACACATCCTCTTTTAAGTCACTACTGATTTTGTTAACTCTAGTGACTAATCCCATGCGCTTTGCTACTGTCTTCCCCAGTAGGTTACTTGCATATTGCCCTTTTATAACTGTAATCCAGTACTGGTACTTTTGGCCTTTGTACTCTGTAGTAGCAAGGAATTTACCCATGCACTTGACTTTTCCACCAGGGCTGTACACAGTTGGCTTACACTGGATAAGTTTGGGTCTCTGCTGTAGCTTATTAAGGGTCGTTTCTGTCATAACAGTGGTGTCTGCGCCTGTATCAATTTTGAAATCAACTGGACTGCCATTTACCAATAGCTCAATGTCCCAGTCGGCATCTGAGCCTGACTCCTCAATGACTGTTGTTTTTGGCTCAATTACTGCTCCTAGGAAAAGCTCCCCTATGAAGAATGAATCCTCATCTGAGTCCTCTACAGCCTCAGCCCTGACCTCTTTTAGCATTTTGGTTTTGCATACAACTTCAAAGTGTCCCAACTTATTGCACTTTCTGCATCTTTTATTGCGGGCTGGGCAGTTTTCTCTTTTGTCATGCACCCTGTTGCATCTTTGGCATTTTGGTTTACTCTCACCATGTTGTTGCTCACGTACCTGATGAGGTTGGTAGTAACTCCTTCTCATGCTGTTATAATGCCTCTGTTTCACCTCATTCACCGTGCTTTCCACTCGGTCTGCACTTTGCTGTTTGACTTGTTCACTCTGGCGTGCTAGTTGAATGGCTTTATCCAAAGTTAAGTCCGCCTCGAGCTGGAGTTTTTGTGAAACATCTTTGTCAATTAATCCAATGACGATACGATCCCGGATCTGCTCGTCTTTACTGCCGCCGAACTCGCAGTGCTGCGCGAGCTCGTACAGGCCCCGCACGAAAGCCTCGACCGTCTCCCCGGCCCTCTGGCTCCGTTTGTGAAAACAGGCGCGGTCATGGATAACGTTTCTCTTTGGGACAAAGTGCTCATCAAACTTTTGTATAACCAGATCATACTCAAACTGCGGACTTGGCCTGGCCTCCGTAGCAGCAGGAAACACAAATGAGCCATATATTGGTTCGGCATCTCTCCCCATGGAGTAAAGAAGCGAGTTCACCTGCACTTCGCCGCTCTCCATCCCTAGCTTGGACGCCACTCGAAAACGGGAGAATCTCTGCCGCCATATCGGCCACTCTGCCGGCTGTGTAAAGTCGAACGGCTCCGGAGGTCCAAATTTAGCCATTTCTTCGTGTAATTCGGCGTGAAGTCCTCAATTCTGACACCATGTCATGTTCGGAGGCAATAAGACGCTGGGTTCTCAAGCACGAACCGCTTTTTATTGAGTTGTAGCAGCAGTGTCTGTGGCTACATCAATTTCTGGAAAAAACACATATACACCGGTCCTCTAGCGACCTCTAGTGGCTGCCCTCATGGTAGCCTTACTAGGACAACATAAACAGATTTCACAACATAGCTGCTTACATTGAAATGATTCATAAAATAAGACAGCAAAATAATTATTCTGTCCTGATTTTAGTTTTTATAAAAAAAAACCAAAAATCCTCAGGAATAAAAACTGAATGTAAATAAATAATAAGTAAAATATATTACATATAATCAACACACCGTACTAAATGAAAGTTTATATAAATCACATTTATAACAAATAAATTCTAATCAGAAGCCTCTTTATGATTATGATTTCCCCACCATCAAATAAAACAGAAGAGATAAATGCTGATTATAGATCTTCTTTTGTTGTTGTTCCTTAAATTATTTATTTATTTAAAATATTCTGGAAACATCCAGAGGATGTGTTTTAGTTACATTTTTGGTCATGTGTTTTTTAAAACTTTATTTAAATTTAATGTTTTTCTCAATAATTACTCCAAGGTTTTTTTTGTCCAAATGTCAGCTTGTTGTTGTCATAGTAACAATGTCAGTCAGTGTACTTACTGCTTTCCTTGGGTTACTGTGTCTATAACATAGCTAGCATTGTTTTATCCTATTAAACAGAAATGAGGCATCTTTGGCACAATTTTGGTTTTAGATGCTGTGATTTGAAGCATTGGGTTTTGCATTATGTCCACTGACATTTTTACATGGTGTTCAAAATTACTGCCCAAATATCTGCCCAGAGATGTATGCAACACAAAAAATGACTTCCCCATTCAAGCACCAATGCCACAGCAAGTTTTACAGTTTCACCAAAACAAAATGTTTTATTTGTCTTTAGAGGAACATCAGAGGGACACATCTAACACAACAAACAAAGCCTTGTAGAAAGGAAACAAAAATGACGTAAAAGGCTTCCCACTCCTACAGCTACAAAAATGTATAATTAATTACAATAATAATAATTTCTACAAAAAACTAATTTAGCTCTTCTAGATGCAGAAACTTCATCACACAAGTAAGCACAGCCTGATTGGAAATGGGGCATAGGTAGGAACAACCAGTCTTGTAGTCGTCCCCATTCAATCTCCAACCGATGATCACCTTCCAGCTGGAACTTACATAACCATAAAGGTAAGGAAAGGAAAAACTCAATGCATCATGGGAATCCCCGGCAGCCTACGTCTATTGCAGCATAACTAAGGGAGGATTCAGGGTCACCTGGTCCAGCCCTAACTATATGCTTTAGCAAAAAGGAAAGTTTGAAGCTTAATCTTGAAAGTAGAGATAGTGTCTGTCTCCCGAATCCAAACTGGAAGCTGTTTCCACAGAAGAGGGGCCTGAAAACTGAAGGCTCTCCCTCCCATTCTACTTTTAAATACTCTAGGAACAACAAGTAGGCCTGCAGAGCGAGAGCGAAGTGCTCTAATAGGGTGATATGGTACTACAAGGTCATTAAGATAAGATGGGGCCTGATTATTTAAGACCTTGTATGTGAGGAGCAGGATTTTGAATTCAATTCTGGATTTAACAGGAAGCAAATGAAGGGAAGCCAGTCTCAGACCAACAGAATAGACCCAGCAGAAGAAGCTACTTCCATTTAGGAGTTTTCAAGGCCTCTGAGGATTTCCTCCAGTTTTTATCCATCTATTGGTATCAAGACTGCATCTGTGAGATTTTCTGCCACAGAGGGAATTTTCCACGACTGCTACAGCTGCCAAACGTCTTGATGCATGCTCAATCATCCAGGTAAGTAAATCTCCAAAAGTTGATTCTGTTCATCTGGACGCAGCGTTTTGTGGGAGAAACGTTTCGTCACTCATCCAGGTGACTTCTTCAGTCTCAGCTGACTGCAGGTTTCCTCAATCTTATAAACAGAACATTTGCATAATGACTGAAAGCAGCCCACTGAAGGAAGAATGGGCTGGGAGGTCAGAGATCAGTGGGCTTTGGTCAGTGGTTGTTGATCATGACCTGACAGATCTGTATCCTGTGTGTGCACCCACTGTGGGCCTTTCCTGTGCTTAGTGTCAGCCTGAGCTCCATGCAGGCCTCAAAGGCCAAGCAATTCAAAAGCTTCACCAAAACAAGGCACCACTCAAATAGCTGGACCCAGGCTCGCCGCCCTTATGGAGGAAAACATAGAAGATGATCTCTGTGAGTTATTTTTACTGTCATATTATAAAATGTGATGTTCTAGCATCATGTTATTCTTCTTAAGCCTTTGAAAAGCTTCCTCTGTGTCCATTAAACTGATGACTTTAGTGCTGCTGTCTACTTGTTACATTTAGTACTGTTTAATTTTCAACCTAGGAAGATCTGTAAGAAGGACTCACAATATAACATAATACTGTAAGATTACTTACAGGTAAAATACTCAGATTGTACTTAGATAAAAGTATGTAATCACAGACTGGCCCAGCCCGACTGCCTTGAAGCTCAGGTGTCTTCACTGCCTCCTCTGATAAGAGCTGGAGACCTGAGTAGGTTCGTCACCCATCAGCAGCAGATCACCTCTCGATCGGACACGTTTTCATCTGGGAGGCTTTTAGAGCTCACTGCCCTCGGCGTCGCTGCTGGAACAACCAAGTTTTGCTATTGAATCTTTGACCTGCTGATCTCACAGAGGCAGGAGACCCAGAACATCCATGCCAGCTTCAGTTTATGCTCTGTCCTGTCATCCAATCAGATTTGCATGTAATACACTGATATTCAGCCCCAGCCTGGTGTTCTCTCCATCTCTGACCTTTCACACAATTTAAACTAACAAACTTTCTCTTTAAAACTGTTTGTCAATCACAATTTACTCGATTTATTATTATTCTATCACATATTTATATCAGTCATAATGAACTCAGTATGATCTGAGCTGTAAACCTGTATTGATCATCACAAACCTTTATAGCACTTCAGAGCAGCTCCTTCAGTGGCTGCAGCACCCACGATGTGGGCGGAGAGATTTCCTCCCCTCTGCTGTCAGACTCCACCACAAAGACTTTGCAGCTGATCAAACACACACATGTGCAATAGGACTAAGTGTAACACTCTTTTTCTGACAACGTTGTATTTGTACTCAGTTGTATATAGCATGTGTATTCTATTTTTATCCTATCATTCTATTCTATTCTATTGGGTACAGTTGTGTACAGTTTCTTATTCTATTCCAGTGTTCTCTCATGTTTGCTATGTAACTGCACTGTCCACTTCCTGCTGTAACAAAACAAATTTCCCACATGTGGGACTAATAAAGACGCTCTTATCGTTACTGTATAACCACAGGTTCACTTCACATTTGGTAGAATATAAAAGGACAAAGCTGGACAATTGTCATCACATTTCTCATTAGTTGCTGTTAGCACAAGCACACAAAGAAAGCAGAGCTTTAGCTTTAGCTCCCTACATCACTTTTAAGCCTGGATGTTGAGGCTTTTGCTTCCTCTCAGCTGTGATGACATCTCTGTCTGCTCCATCTCACCCAACATCATCCATCTGACCTGATGCTACCTGACAAACTAAAGATAAAATATTAAATTCATTTTGCATCACTTACATTTAAAATACATTTAAGGTGGATTTCTTAAAAGGGAAGTGTCAGGTTCGTTTGTTTGGAAGGAAAAATAAGCACAAGCAGAGTCCCAGTGGGTGTCCAAAAAAGTGATTTATTAAACACACACAGTTTACACAGTGTGGAAAGCCGCCGGTCGGTCTTCTCCTCTCTGGTCGTTAGAGAAAGCTTTATAGGCAGGACAATTCCTGGCACTCAGCTTCCCAGAACAACAACCCTTTCCCAGGATTGAAACCAGATGTTTCCACTCATCGGTATTTGGGAACATAAACAATTGTGTACACGAGTGTGCAGTTTTGTGAGATTGTAGGTTCAAGCCAACGAAAGTTCGGTGTCCTTATCTGACTTCGGCCTGCCTGGACCTGCAGCAATGCTGGTGCTTTCTGGAATGTGTTTTATTCTGCGTGTTCTGGCAGATTTACTGAATGATAAATGATACATGATAATATTGATAAGTGATGCAGACTAATGAAGTAATGATGAAATAATGACCGTGCATATGAATGATAACACAGTGACAGTAAAATAACATTCCTTGACGTGACAGAAGGGACTGACCTGACTGTTGTGTCGAGACAGGTGTGAAGGGAGTTAAATCCAGTCTTATACTACGGACGTGTTTGGTTTTGGTCTGTAATACGTTGAGTTTATTATCTATAAGTTAACATAGCAAATCCTCCATCCAGAGGCTAAAGTGATATCAGAGCTAGACTACTTTAAGTGGAAACAGATGATCGTCTGAGCCTTAAATGAAATAAGGTTAAAAAGAAATGCTGCTATCGACAGTGTGAGGCAGTGAGCTCTGTTATACCATATTTTTTAATTTTCTTTATTATTATTATATTATAGTGTTATTACCTTCCTGTTACTTCATAATAGAATGACAGTTAATGGTAAAAGTCTTGAATAGTTTTGAATTTATTTTTCCATGATCACATTTCATTCAATCACTCGTGGACTTGTGTGAATGTTACATGTGTTATTTTCACCCGTGGATTTACAGACACTGTGTGAACAGTTTTCATTTTATCCAAAGTTTTACTTGATGTCCAACTGATAAAATCACTGACAGACAACAGAAGCAGGAGCTCAGAGAGAAATTCAATTCAACTTTATTCATAAAGAGACAAATCACAACGTTTGGTTTTATTTTACAGTGTAAAATACAATCCCAGCTGTGTGAACAAAGCCTGGCTCCTTTAATCCTGCATGACAAACCTCAGGATGCAGGTTATTATTACTCTTTCCTGCTGGCACACCTGTCACACCTGAGAGTCAGCTAGAAACTTACAGTGACGTGGACATCATGCAAAGACTGCCAGACTCTGTAATACTGCAAATGATCAGTGACTCAGGTTAACAAAAAAGAAAGTAAGAGGAAATTTAATTCTATAAAACGTGAAAAATTCCACACACATGTAACTCACCACTGTGTGAACATCACAGGGGAGAAATCGTTTCTCTGAGTCAGAGATGAGTGTCAGTAACACAGAAGTTGTCATGGTCCCCGCACCTCGCCAGCTGACAGCAGTCAGGCGCTTTGTTTTGTTTATTCTCCTCTCTCGCCTCTGCTCTCCCTTTCTCTCTCATCCTCTCCCACTCTCTCTTTCTCCTGCCGGGGCGGAGCTCAGTGTGGGCTCCTGCTCCTGGCCCACGCACCTGGAGATGATCAGCACACCTGCCGCTGATTATGAGAATTGGAGTCCTACTTAAGATGGCGAGTCTGCTCTACTCGTCGCTGGATCGTTGAGTCATCAGCGTCAGTCGTCCTGCACTCTGCAAAGTTTGTTCGTGTCTGAACCAGGAGACTAACTGTTTCTCTGTCTGTGTATAGATTTCCCCTGGACCTGTTTTCCCTGTGCACGGTGACTGAGCGTGAGCAAGAGTGATGGAGGAAAGAAGAGGAGCTGTGTGTGGTTGCGAGGGCTGTATGGAAATCTCCCCTCCCTGGACTCCTGCCCCTTTCACTCCCGGACCCTGGAACCCTTTTTCCCAGACACCGTTGTGTGTGTGTGTGTGTGTGTGTGTGTGTGTGTGTGTGTGTGTGTGTGTGTGTGTCACCGTGGAGAACACTGTAAATAAATTCACTTTTGATTTGAAGAAACTTGTGGTCTGCGCCTGAGTCCGCTCCACTAATCGTGACAGAAGTAAAACTCAGTGTCATGCAGTGACTTTTACACAACCAGATCAGATGAACCAGCTCACACTAAAACATTTTGCTGCACTTTTTACACTTATTTCTTTTCTTTCTGCTTTCTGAGATAAAAGCTCTTTATCAGTAACTTTTACAACTTCTGGCAGGTTAATGTCTGAACTTTGGAGTGAAACACACCCTTAGTTACAGGAAATAACACCATTGTCTGTAACTAAGTGAATCCACCTTAACACCACCTGTGTGTGTGTGACTGCATTACACTCCCACTGCTGGGAACCTGAACAAGAACCAGAACAAAGTCTAAAATAGAAGCTGACAAACAGCTGCACCACCGAGTGACACTTTATTTTATAAACTTCACAACAGGTTTCATGTTGTGACCTGTGGAGGTGAAAAGACACAAAACCTGTTTTACAGCTTTTGAGCTGCAGGCAGGATTGAAACACACCTTAGTTAAAAGTCAAACAGCAACATTTGTCTCCTCCCCTCATGTCACTCAAATGTGACAAACCAGGAAACAGGAAGTTCTTCGTCCTCAGTAAAGAGAGACGCACAGACGATCAGACTGAGCTCCGACCAAACTAGCAGCTTCCTCTGAGTGAGTCCAGCTACAGGAGAGAAAAGTGGAAAACTCCAACACTGCTGCTTCAAGCTGCTGACGCTCCACACACTGAATGTGAGTTTGAGCAAAAACACGACTCAAAGGAAGTTTCAGTGAAGGTGGTAGAGGAGGGAGGGGAGCCAGGACTGACTGTACTTCCTGTCTGCTGTTTTCAGCTTCACTCACAGACTCAATGGCTTCCAGATCAGAGGAGGATCTCTGCTGTCCGGTCTGTCAGGAGGTCTTCAGAGATCCTGTTCTTCTGTCATGTAGCCACAGCTTCTGTAAAGACTGTCTGAAGAGATGGTGGAGAGAGAGACCAACACACGAGTGTCCAGTTTGTAAGAGAAGATCTTCAAGGGAAGAACCACCTTTAAATCTGGCTTTAAAGAACCTGTGTGAGTCGTTCTTACAGGAGAGAGATCAGAGAGCTTCAGAGGCTCTCTGCAGTCTGCACTCTGAGAAACTCAAACTCTTCTGTCTGGACCATCAGCAGCCAGTGTGTCACATCTGCTGTGCCTCAGAAAAACACACCAATCACAGATTCAGACCCATCGATGAAGCTGCACAACAACACAAGAAGGAACTTCAGGAAACTCTGGAGCCCTTAAAGAAGAAGTTAAAGGTTTGTGAAGAAGTTCAAGTGAAGTTTGATCAAACAGCAGAACACATTAAGGTCCAGGCCCGACACACAGAGAGGCAGATTAAGGAGCAGTTTAAGAAGCTTCAGCAGTTTCTAGCAGAGGAAGAGGAGGCCAGGCTGGCTGCACTGAGGGAGGAAGAGGAGCAGAAGAGTGGGATGATGAAGGAGAAGATGGAGGCTCTGAGCAGAGAGATAGCAGCTCTTTCAGACACAGTCAGAGCCACAGAGGAGGAGCTGAGAGCTGAAGACGTCTCATTCCTGCACAACTACAAGGCTGCAGTGGAAAGAGTCCAGCGCTGCCCCCTGCTGGATGATCCACAGCTGCCCTCAGGAGCTCTGATAGACCAGGCCAAACACCTGGGCAACCTGACCTTCAACATCTGGAACAACATGAAGGACATGGTCTCCTACACTCCTCTCATTCTGGACCCAAACACTGCAAATCCAAAACTCATCCTGTCTGAAGATCTGACCAGTGTGAGAGGAGGAGGAGAGAGGCAGCAGCTTCCTGATAATCCAGAGAGGTTTGATAGTTTCTACTCTGTCCTGGGCTCTGAGGGCTTTAACTCAGGGACTCACAGCTGGGATGTTGAAGTTGGAGACAGTATACGGTGGGCACTGGGTGTATTTGCAGAGTCTGGGCAGAGGAAGGGAAGCATAGGGTCTGTTTTATGGAGAATAGCGTTCAATAAAGGTAAATACTACACACTCTCACCATCAGCTGTCACTGATCTCTCAGTCCAGAAGAAGCTCCAGAGGATCAGAGTGAATCTGGACTGGAACAGAGGAAAGCTGTCGTTCTCTGATCCTGATACTAACACACACATACACACCTTCACACACACTTTCACTCACAGGATGTTTCCATACATTAACACTGATGATGGTGGTAAAGTGAAGGTGTGTCCGTTGAAGGTGTCAGTGTCAGTGCAGCAGATGAGTTGAGGATGATGATGTTTCTAATGTTGTTTCCTGTCAGTGAGTTGAAGCTGTTAAACTGCAGCTGTCCTCCTGCTGCCTCGTTGTTCCAAAGCTCTTTGTTTCTCTTTTAGTTTCACTCTTTCTTTCTGTTTCTGCTGTCCACCTTTTCACATGGAAAATCATTTCACTGTTTCTCACTGAATGACTCCCCAAACTAGATTTGAAATTCTATCAAGTTTCTAATCATTCCAAGTGATTCATGTTTCTATTTGATGTGTAAATGGAGATGATTTAGTTTGCTGGGATATGGACTGACATGTGTTGAATGGGAGGAGCAGTTTGTTGTTGTCTTCTTGTCTGTTTATGACAACAATAAATATGTTGTTGAAACAATGATTCATGTTTAACTCCATATATGAAATGTTTCTGATCTTTGAATTCTGTTTGATTAAAGACTTTCTTCATGACACAAATGAGATTTCAGTGTATTAATAGAACTAAATAAGCTCAGAGTTGAAAGGCTGGAGTATTATGTACGTGCTTCACTGTCAGGATCTTCAGGGGGATTCAAAGGGAAACATCAAACTGCTGTAATGAGATAAACTAGTTGGGCTGAACACACTTATCTGTAGTTTGTCTCCATCCAGGATCATCAGAATATAATGAACATGTGTGAAGAGCCACAAAATGCTGCTGCCCTCTCAGCATGATGAGCTCCAGCCTTTGTTAGCAGGACAACAGGAAACATGAGACAACTTTCAGAGACAGTAACCAACTGTGGCCACAAGATGGCAGCAGCTGATCTGAGATCCTTTATTGGACAGAAGGACTCTGCTCTGTGACGTCATCAGAGAGACGGCCTTCACTCTGATAGATCTGACGTCATGTCTGCACTGCGATGATGAAAGCTGATAAACACATTGTTATTGATCCATGAAATCACCTCTGTCCTCTCAAGTGTAGCTGTTTACAGAGCTGAAGAAGTCCTTCATCATCAAAACAGACAAACATGTATTTCCTGTATTAAGTGACGTCATCCTCACTCTGACCTCTTACATACATTCTGTTCAGTTTTCTTGCTGTAAGAAATAAACTGTGTGAAAATAGAAATGCAGGGAAACATCCATTAATCACAGCTGAGCCGTTTGTTTCTGACTCACATTCAATGAGGCTTCAGGTGTAAATACCTCAGAAGTGTTTGTGAGTTCAGTAGAAGCAGACCCAGTCGACCATCATGGCCTCCACAGCACTACACAATGCAACAGAAAGGCCTTCATCATCTGCTGAACCACCTCTGAACCACGACGCTCTCCCTGCATCTAAAAGCTGTTAGTCAGGATGAGATGCTGCTGTGATCGCTCACAATTTACCTGTGAGACCTTTGTAAATATTGTCTTTGTTTCTGGAGGAAAACCTTTAGTCTGTTTGTATTTGGAGTGCAGATCTGGGCGTCCATCACTTTAACCTGCACACGTTTAGTTATTGAGTGTAGTTGATGTTTGGCAGCATTTTATAAGTGACAGTTCATGAACGGTGAAGGAACAGAGGACGCCTGACCATCCTACCTGTGTCAGTAAGAAGACTTTCATCACAACTTCACAACTTAACACAACTGAAACCTGAATTCAGTGTTACATAGTTTACTAACAGTGTGTGCTGACACTGAAGTTAGCAGTTTGTTTCCTAAGAGCTGCTGGGACAAACCACAGTGAGCGGCTACAGAGTTTAGTTAAGGTGGTTCTAACATGTGACCTGTTGAATTATTTACAGGGATTTATTTTCATTTAAAGCATCATTTGTGAAGTTTTTATGAAGTTTACTTCTTTTATGTTCTTTGTGTAACGTTTAGATTTTCTTCTCTGGTGTTTTAACTCTTCAGGTTTCCTGTAACAGAGATGTAAACCACCGTTTTCTGATGCTGCTGCACTGGGACATAAACACGGCCACTTTATTAGGCACACCTTGCTGGCTGCAGGTTATAACCCCTGCTGGAAACATCCCCACAGATTTGGATCCTTATTGCCATGACAGCACCACACAGCTGCTCCAGATGCTGCAGGATGCTGGTCAGGGCTCTAACAGTGAAACTTTACTGAAAGTAAGAAACCTGAGAGGAAATAAACTTTGACTTTAGTAAGCTGAGCTCTGAAGCTGTGATGGAGCTCAGTCGGTGTGAAGGCGGCTGCTGTGTAACAAGTGTTTGTCTGAGGTGCTGCGACTGATCGTGGTCATGTTTATTTAAAGAAGTCGGTGATGAAGCAGGCTGTGCAGTCCGAGCTCTTCATCAGTTAACAGTACTCCAGAGCTGCTGCAGGGAGCTGACTGTCCTCCAGGTGGCGCTAAGTGAACAAAGTCCAAAGAAATAAACTTGGACTGTTTTTTGAAGCCTAAATAAAACGTGAATAAACTTTATAGATACATTTGAAACCAGCTACTCTGTGACTTTACACACTCACACAGTAACAGAGCTGATTCCTGATTGGAGCAGCACAGAGTTAGACTTCTTTTCTGGCTGTGGATTGGTTCGTCAGGATTTCCCCCTTTACAGGTTTAAAAACAATCTCTGTTTTTACATTTTTTGACCTCCTTCTTGTGTCTAAAGGTGAAGCAGCACCAGCCTCCTCTGATCCTCATGTTGTAGCTCTGTGTGTCCAGCAGGGGGCAGAACACCTCCAAACTGTGCCAGCAGCTCTCACTGTGAGCTCAGACATTTGTGGACACTCAGTTTGTTTGAACATAGTAAATAATCAGAGCTTCTCACGCTGTTTATGGGGACACCACCTGCCCGAGGGTGTACTGTGTCAGAGAGGTGGTGTATGGTGCTGGGTGTAGTCTCTCTGCTGGTTCACAGTTTTTACTGAGGAGCTGTGTTCATGTCAGGAAGGTTTCGTCTGATCACTGTGGTGCAGTTTGGTTTACTCTGTTTCTGAGTGTTTGTAGGATCAGTCTCTGCAGGTCACCTGATACCTGGCAGTGAAGTGTTTATGAATCAGCTCCGTCAGATTTAATCCAACAGAATAACATGTAAAACACTCCAGGGCTTTTACTCTGAAACTTTCTCCAGAGCTGTCTGGAGTTTTCTTACATTAAAATATTCTGGTGGAGGCAGAGTGACAGTGTTGTAGATGCTGCATTTTGAAGCCTCAGTGTTTATATTTTTGTTCACAGCCATGTAGACAGAGAGGCAGAGAGAGACAGTGCTGTCACTGAGCTACATGTGTCAGAGCTCAGATGAGGCCCACACATGTGTGTTATCTGTTGTTGCTACACACAGTTAAGATATGGAACATGTGTGTAACCAACTTTCATAGGTTTTAATATCCTGATGTTGACAATTGATGCAAATACAATAAAATAATAACTACACATGTTATGTGTTAGTCTTTAATACAGCTCTCCAACACACACACAACAAATAAATAATCAGTCACTTTGATTTTTTAAAATCAAATTTATCATTATTTTACTATCATATTTGCAAATCGTTACATAAAAATATTATTAACTGCTTTTAGAAGTAGAAATGATTTATGAGGTTTTAGATATTTAAGATAACTAGATTGCCACCTATTGAATTAATGCACATTTTAAAACATCAGAAGCTGGTGGATAATAGAAGACAACTTAAGGAAGCGTTTCCCTTTTTACATGGTGAAAAGAAGATGACCACTGAAGGTGGAATGGTGAAAATGATTGTCATATATTTTAAAACTAACCCAGAGACATAAAAACACCTGATCTCCAGTCTCTAGACGCAGTGAGGCTCCATTAGAAGCTGTTCCGAAATGTGAGGCCTGACGCTCCCACGCTGAAAAAATGCGTTCTCCATTCTTAAACAACACAACAGCTACACCATAAACAGGATCTCCAGGTCCACATACGTACCACTCAAAGTGGTAGGCTCCTCTCACTGGTGCAGTGAAAATACCTGTGGGACATTTGTTAAGTGGAAAATCAGATGTTCGAACATCGTGAACATCAGTCTGACATCAACATAGCTGAGAAGTGACATTCAGTCTTATTACCTGTGTGTGGGTTGTAGGCATTTCCAATGTTTGTGACAAGATGTTTAAAGACAAGCGTAGTGTGTGTGTTAAATGGGCCAGTAATTCCACCACCTTCAGCCAGTAAAGAAGCTGAAAAAGCCACCTGTTTGACTAAGAAAGAGAGAAATGTCATGAATTTAACATTTTTGCTGCGGTGTCCCCCCCCCTCCCCCAAAAGACGAAATGAAAAAGTTTTAGTGAAAGCATTTGATAGATTTCATTCTTACAGAAGCCAAAACCAACTAAGAACAGCTGCAGTGTGGTAGCTGTCCACAGACAATTTGGAGGAGGAGTGCTGAAATAAATACATTTAAAGAAAAGGTTGTAGATATGTTTTGCCACACAGTGTGTAGCAGTCTTCTTGGTAACTGGATTGCAGCCTTAATACACAAAAAAATACACAGATATTTTAAGATGAAAATAATCAGAGCCATGCTGACTTCATCACATTACCTAGTAGCTGTTGATCAAGATTTTCAATTGCAGTCCTCTGCTTATCCACTTCCTCCAACTTTGCTGCATTGTCTGAAAAAGAAAGTTTAAAAAATAACATTCTCTAAAAATGTATAAATACCCTGTGTGTGTGTTAGGAGTTTTAATTATTGTTCTAACTACAGAGTGCTACTGAGGATATCGTCGGGTGGTGGAAGAAATCGTTCGAGGACCTCCTTAATCCCACTGACATGTCTTCCATTGAGGGAGATGAGTCTGTGGACAAGGAGGATGGCTCGTCTATCACCGGGGGCGGGGTCACTGAGGCAGTTACACAGCTCCTTGGTGGCAAGGCCCCTGGGGTGCATGAGGTTCGTCCTGAGTTCCTGAAGGGTCTGAATGTTGTTGAGCTGTCTTGGTTGACATGCGTCTAAAATGTTGACCTTCAACAGGTCCTGGCATCCAGCTCCCACTGGAGCAGTATGCAGCCATGGTCCTCAGTGGAAAAGGGTAGAGCGCCCACTCCGTGTCAGGGACGTGTTCCTGCACAAAGTGGAGGAGTTTAACTATCTCAGGATCTTGTTTAAGAGTGAGGAGAGTGGGAGATCAACAGACAGATTGGTGCTGTGGCTGCAGTGATGTGGACTCTGTATCGGTCCATCATGGTGAAGAGACAGCTGAGTGAAAAAGTAAAGCTCTTTCCTATCCAACACGTTGCAACACGTTCTCACTCCCAAAGCGTAACATTTCACGCTAGGTGACAAATCGTCAACATATTACGTTTTCGGCTACCCACAACGTTCCTAAATGACGACCTCGGAAAAAAGAGGAAATATGAGAACCGTCTGGACTCCATCTACACGTTTTCGCTCTTTTTCTTCAAATCGCTTAGAAACACGTTATTTAACATCATTATAGTCCTGGATGAGGTCAGGAATAAGGTTATGGTCAGGGCTAGGGATAAGGTTAGGTTTACGGCTGGAATACAGGGCTGGAACGTCTGTTACCGCGGGAGCGTCATTGCACTGGATTCCAGACATGACCCACCGCGTACCATAAGAACGCCGAAGGTCTCCTTTCGCGTTCCTCAGGAACGCCGCGGGACGTGACAAAACGTCGACATGTTACGCCTCGGGAGTGAGAATGGGCTGTCCTATCAGTTTGTCCCCACCTTCACCTATGGTCACGAGCTTTGGGTAATAACCAAAAGAATCAGATTCTGGATAAAAACAGTGGAAAAGAGCTTTCTCAAGCCTGGGAATGCCTTGGTGTTCCCCCGGATGAGCTGCAGGTGGGGGCCGGGGAGGGGAATGTCTAGGCTTCTGTGCTTAAGCTGCCGCCCCTGCGACCCAGCCTTGGATAAGTGGAAGATGTATGGTTGGGTTGAAACTACCCTTAGATAAATTATACTTTGCACATATTAGTACATATTACATTTCCCCCACTGAACCCATAAAAAGCACAAATTTTGATGATTTCATATACTTTAACCTATAATTATTAATCTCACACATTGGAATAAATGAACTCTAACAAATAATAATGAATCACTAATATTCTGTTATACAATGAAACATGTGTACATACAGTACCTTGTTGTTGCTGTTTAAGCTTGTCAATTTCAGACCTCTGTCTCTGAAGTTCAACGTTCTGCATTTCCAGGTCTTTCAGTTTTGCGACATGGTCTGACAGAAAAGAACATAAATAACTCAATATGAATTTTATTTATCTGCATCATTTGAATCCCTTTTCATTTTTCGTAGGCTAGATTATTGAATAAATAATGAATAAATAATAAAAATAAAAAGATTAATGAGAAACGTTAGTGATAGATTCATGAAGTGACATTGATATCTCTGTAACGCAACAGGGGCTCATATGAAGGTTTCCTCATGCTGTCATTTTTCTCACTACCTGACATCATACTCTACCTTTATTCTCTTGTTTTAAGGTCCTGATTTCCACTTTCTGTTCAGCCACTGAGGCAGTCAGCTCT
Source organism: Aulonocara sp. 'chitande type north' Nkhata Bay (assembly GCF_057382095.1). NCBI lineage: Eukaryota > Metazoa > Chordata > Actinopteri > Cichliformes > Cichlidae > Aulonocara > Aulonocara sp. 'chitande type north' Nkhata Bay. The sequence continues at coordinate 11,728,340 of NC_141346.1, forward strand.
CTGAGCACAGCATGGATTTCCTGTGGACAGGGTTGTTGGTTTGAAATCTGCTGGTCAAGAATTTCATTGTCTGCCTCTGTCTGATTTGTGGAAACAGAGCAGACCAGAAGCAACAGCGAGAACTTCAGCGTGATCTCCATTCTGTCAGTGAAAACTCAACAGTATCTGTGTGTCATCTGCAAACCTGACTGACTTTTATATTACACAGTACAGAGGGGAGGTCACTGTAGCATTAGATTCAACCTTATTCTAGTGAATCAGTGACTAATGTAATCTTTATGACTTCAGATGCAGTACAAGGAGAAGAACAAGTGAGTATCAATGATTGTCAACTGATAGTAAAACATGAGCATGTGTGTTTCCACCAACTGACCAGAGCTTAGAGGACAAATATCAAAATGTGTGCTCAGATACAGATGTTTAAGCAGCTGTGAAAGAACATATCTGGAAGTTTTTGGCACTGAGGAAGTAATTGCCTTTGATTATGGAACTCCTCTAATAACTCAGAGCAAAAATACTCTAAACGACCTGCACCTGTGTGTAATCTAATGTCAGTACAAATACAGCTGCTCTGTGACGGCAAGAGAATATTGGGAGCAACAACACCATGAAGTCCAAAGGACACACCAGACAGGTCAGGGATAAAGTTAATGAGAAATTTAAAGTAGGCTTAGGCTACAAAAAGATTTCCCAAGCCTTGAACATCCCACTGAGCACTGTTCAAGCCATCATTCAGAAATGGAAGGAGTATGGCACAACTGTAAACCTACCAAGACAAGGCCGTCCACCTAAACTCACAGGCCGAACAAGGAGAGCGCTGATCAGAAATGCAGCCAAGAGGCCCATGGTGACTCTGGACGAGCTGCAGAGATCTACAGCTCAGGTGGGGGAATCTCTCCATGGGACAACTATTAGTCGTGCACTGCACAAAGTTGGCCTTTATGGAAGAGTGGCAAGAAGAAAGCCATTGTTAACAGAAAACCATAAGAAGTCCAGTTTGCAGTTTGCCACAAGCCATGTGGGGGACACAGCAAACATGTGGGGGACACAGCAAACATGTAGGGGACACAGCAAACATGTGGGGGACACAGCAAACATGTAGGGGACACAGCAAACATGTGGAAGAAGCTGCTCTGGTCAGATGAGACCAAAATGCAAAACGCTATGTGTGGCAGAAAACTAACCCTGCACATCACTCTGAACACACCATCCCCACTGTCAAATATGGTGGTGGCAGCATCATGCTCTGGGGGTGCTTCTCTTCAGCAGGGACAGGGAAGCTGGCCAGAGTTGATGGGAAGATGGATGGAGCCAAATACAGGGCAACCTAGGAAGAAAACCTCTTGGAGTCTGCAAAAGACTTGAGACTGGGGCGGAGGTTCACCTTCCAGCAGGACAACGACCCTAAACATAAATCCAGCGCAACAATGGAAAGGTGTAAAACAAAACATATCCATGTGTTAGACTGGCTCAGTCGAAGTCCAGATCTAAATCCAATCGAGAATCTGTGGCAAGATCTGAAAACTGCTGTTCACAAACCCTGTCCATCTAATCTGACTGGCATACTGACTGGCAATATGATGTAATCTGATCAAGGCATACATGGAACACCATAACCAAGTGGCCGGCATAGTGTACAGGAACATCTTTGCTGAGTATAACCTGGAAGTCCCGAGGTCAAAATGGGAGATGCCCCCAAGGGTGGTGGAGAATGACCGAGCTAAGATCCTGTGGGACTTCCAGATACAGACGGACAAAATGGTGGTGACTAACCAACCGGACATAGTGGTGGTAGACAAACAGAAGAAGACGGCCATAGCGGTTCCGAATGACAGCAATATCAGGAAGAAGGAACACGAGAAGCTGGAGAAATACCAAGGGCTCAGAGAAGAGCTCGAGAGGATGTGGAGGGTGAAGGTAACGGTGGTCCCCGTGGTAATCGGAGCACTAGGTGCGGTGACTCCCAAGCTAGGCGAGTGGCTCCAGCAGATCCCGGGAATAACATCGGAGATCTCTGTCCAGAAGAGCGCAGTCCTGGGAACAGCTAAGATACTGCGCAGGACCCTCAAGCTCCCAGGCCTCTGGTAGAGGACCCGAGCTTGAAGGATGAACCGCGCCACTTCCCCGATCACCTCATATGTGTATGTAAGTCTTCTGTCTCCCTTTGTTCATTGTTGCTTTGTCTGTGTTCCCATGTCCTCATAGTCATAGAGTCATAATGTGTGTCATAGTGCCCTCATAGTTATCACAGTATGTCATAGTTGTTCATAGGTTTCTTAGTTCTCCTGTCACCAGCCAAATAAAGGCTCGCTTTTGGTTTCAAGTTCCATCTCTCTGCCTATGTCTGTTCGTGGGTCCTCTACATACACTCCACAACCGAGACAGGAAAGGAACCTGATAACAGCTGAACGTTCTTTTGTACACACGTAAAATAGGTGTGAAAGGCAAAATTATAAATTGTTTCTAAAAAAAATTAAATAAAGCTGTTTTATTAAATGAATATATACATAATGCAAATGTGCTCATAAATGAGTTGACTCTGTGTTTTCAGAGTTAACAGATTCATTCAGCGTTATTGTCTGGATCTGAAATATTGCAGGTACACGCAGAGTGCAGAGGATTTTTACACATACACTGATAATTGTTTTCTATAAGTCTCTGGGTCAGGAAGTCCAAACATGATGTCCTGAACTGGGCCTTAGAATACGATGAAGGATAGCATTAGATAATCAAGGCTATACAGGATGTGTTTTTGTGTCCATGTGTTTCTGATTCCAGGAGGAGCAGATACCAGGTGAGGTCGGATGTGGACGGGGAGGATTCGCAGCAGACTGCCACGTTGGATTTGGGAGAAGATAATAATATTTTGTCATTGTCAAAGTATAAAAGCTGTACAGCCCATTTCAGGGTTAGGGTTTGGGTCAAAGTGAAACTAGAAATATTTAGAATAACAATGAGTTCAAAGCGTGAGGAGGTCTGATGTTCCAACAGTGTTCAGGATGAGAATTATTACCTGCAACGCTCCAGTTTGACCTCATGGTGGCAGTGCCGTCTCACTGTTATAATGGCTACACTCAGACTACAGGAGAGAACAAGAGGCTGTACTAAAACTCTGATGTTTTATCATGTGTTTATGACATCATGCTGACGTCAGCCTGATAATACCTGTTGATTCAACTTAACAGCCAAGGTTTCCAAGGTTCTTAAATGAACCACAAACTACAGGGTAAGAGTGAGCTGCTGAAAGTCAGATCTGTTCTTCAAAGCAGACTTTCAGCTTTATTACAAACTAAGAGTCGGATCAGCACAAATACTGACACAGAGATGGCTGCTGGCACTGCGCTGCTCTGCTGCACTTTGCTGTTTGTCCTTGTCTTCGTCTCTGCAGGTGAGATTGAACTAAACTGAGGTTCTCTCTGAGATAACAAGAAGTACAGGAGGATTATTTTCATCTGGATTCAGTTTGTCTGTGTGTGAAGGAGACACGAGGCTGGGTGGACACGTAACATCTGTAATCCAGCTCGACAGAGACAAAGAAGTGTAATGTGTGTGTCAGTGTGATGTGTTGTAGTGTCAGGAGTCAGTATGCAGCTACAAAGCTTCTTGTTCAGTGTATACAAACAGCTGTAGCTCCATAAAGGCAGCATGCAGAGACTCACAGTGTCTTATAATGAGAGGCTGCTTTCTCTCACACATTATGTTCACTTATTATCAGCACATGTTGTTGTTCTGTGGAAGCTAACATCTTGTAGTTTCTGACACTTTGCATGTTTAGCATGAGGCTAAAATTCCCCCTCAGTGGGTCACTGGTGACCTGCTGGATGTTCAGAGGTTCATTAAATCCAACATGACTAAAAACTCAAATGTCAAAGTGTTGTTTTCTCTTTCAGACCAGAAAACCATCTCAGCTGAGTCTGGACAGGACGTCACTCTGACATGTCGAGCTCCAAACAACAACATTAGAGTAATAAAGTGGGAGAGATCTGACCTGAAGCCAGATTATGTGCTTTTGTACCAGGATGGTCTCTCTGATTCAACACACCAGCATCCATCTTTTAAGAACCGGGTGGATCTGCAGGACAGACAGATGAAGGATGGAGACGTGTCTTTGATTCTGAAGGATGTGACAGTTCATGACGCTGGAGCATACGAGTGTCGTTTCTTCATGGAAGAAACTCGCTCATGGAAGTTAATCAGCAGCCTCAACCTGATTGTTACAGGTGAGTGAGTAGAGTTGAGTGTGTGTGTGATCAGAGGTGAAGCTGCTTCCTGGTTGTTGATGTGTGTTTGTTGTATGGATGAGCTGGTGGATGTCAGAGGTAGACAGATGTTTCTCCAGCTGTTGTCTTTGTGGCTGGTAGTCTAGAGTTGTAGAGCAGCATTGTTTGGTTAGAGCAGAAACAAAGACATTTATGAATCCATCTCTTCTTCTCTTGCTCTCTAACTCGTCTGTAAACATGTGTGGAGAAGCTCAATGTTAAAGCCTACAGCTGGAGGGGGAGGGGAGGGGTGGAGCTGGTGGTAAGTCTGTGAAAGTGAATCACAGTCAACTACAGCCCCTTAAATTGCCTTATTACTCGATGCTGAGAAAGCATTCGAACGGGTGGAGTGGGATTATCTGTTTTATACTCTAAATAAATTTGGATTTGGCCCTAATTTCATTTCATGGATTCAGTTACTTGACTCCTCACCTATGGCACGTGTTAGAACAAATTTGTTATTCTCTTCTTATTTCCCACTTCTCCGTGGTACGAGACAAGGATGTCCCTTATCCCCTCTTCTTTTGCGTTATCAATTGAACCATTGGCGATTAAACTGCGAGCTGACAGTTGCATTAAGGGCATCTTCAGAGGTGACCAGGAGCACAAAATATCCTTATATGCTGACGATCTCCTGCTGCATATGTCAGAGCCTTTATAACACTGAATAAGTATATCCCTGCATTTATTTGGAACGGCAAAAGTCCATGAATTCGTAAAGATTTCATGCAGAGAACTAGGCCAATGGGTGGATTAGCCTTGCCAATTTTTCAGTCTTATTATTGGGCAGCAAATATTCAAAATATGCTGGATCAGTAATTTTACCACAGAGACTCCAGCTTGGCTCCAAATTGACTCATCCAATTGTGGCAAAATGTGCCTATCAGCTTTGTTGAGTTCAGCTCTCCCATTAGAACTGTACACCTATAAATGTAACCCTTTGTTGTATGACTCGCTCAGAATCTGGGTGCAATGTAAGGTTTGGGTTACACTTAATGTCAATTAAAGCACCTATCAGCTCAAATCATATGTTCCCTCCCTCCATGATGGATTCTGCCTTTAAAATATGGGAAAGTAATGGACTTAGAAATATCAAAGACCTTTTTGCAGATGGAATTTTTCTCATTCACGCAGCTCCTGAAGCAGTTTAATGTTCCTCGCAAACATTTTTTCCGCTATTTACAAGTTCACCACTTTGTAAAGAGTCGATTTCCTTCATTTCCAGAAGTACCTGAGGAAACTTCTTTGGATAAAATTATTAATATAAACACTCATAAGAGAGGGGCGATTAAAGAAATGTATGCTATATTATTAGATCTTCAATCTCCTTCTCTCTACATCCTTAAAGCTCAGTGGGAGAAAGACCTTGGGATGACTTTAACAGATGGACTCTATGTTTTCTCCATAGGGTACACTCTTCTTCTATATGTGCCAGACATGGGCTGACCCCCTGTGTAACAGATGTAAAGCAGAAACAGGTTCACTCCTTCATCGTCAAAGGAGCTTGCAAAGAAAAGCGTCTGGACTTCTTTAAGTTACTTGAAGACGTTTCACCTCTCATCCGAGAAGCTTCTTCAGTTCTAAGGTCAAATGGTGGAGAGTCCCAGATATAAACCTAGTGGGAGTGACCCCCCACAGAGGGACAAAAGGACCCCCTGATGATCCTCTAATCGCCTGAGCCAAGGTGTGAAACTGGGTGTGGGTCCCAATCAGCCAGAGTTTCGGGTGAGTTCATTGTGAAACCTGGCCCCACCTTATCATGCGAATTCCTGAGATCAGATGGCCCAGGATGTGAGTGGGTGTTAAGGCGTCTGGGAAGGGATCTCAAAACTGGATTATAGATGGCAGAGAGTTGGTGTCGTAAACCCCCGCCTCTGTTCAAAGATGGTCGCTCACAGTGGACATAGATGGCTTCTTTCACTCCTCTTTCAAACCATCTGTCCTCTCTGTCCAAAATGTGAACATTGGCATCCTCGAAAGAGTGTCCTTTATCCTTAAGATGCAGATGGACTGCTGAGTCTTGTCCTGTGGAGGTGGCTCTTCTGTGTTGTGCCATGCGCTTGTGAAGTGGCTGTTTGGTCTCTCTAATGTAGAGGTCTGGGCATTCCTCGCTGCACTGTACAGCATACACCACATTGTTAAGTCTGTGTTTTGGCGTTTTATCTTTCGGGTGAACCAGTTTTTGTCTGAGCGTGTTGCTGGGTCTGAAATGCACCGGGATGTCATGCTTGGAGAAAACTCTCCTGAGTTTTTCTGATACACCGGCTACATACGGGATGACAATGTTGTTGCGTCTGTCTTTCTTATCCTCCCTCGCTGGTGTCTGGTCTTTCACACCTTGTCTCAGGCGATTAGAGGATCACCAGGGGGTCCTTTTGTCCCTCTGTGGGGGGTTACTCCCACTAGGTTTATATCTGGGACTCTCCACCATTTGACCTTAGAACTGAAGAAGCTTCTCGGATGAGAGGTGAAACGTCTTCAAGTAACTTAAAGAAGTCCAGACGCTTTTCTTTTCAACCTCCTTTGACTACGATGACCTGGATGACTGAGAACCTTCACAGACATATTCACTCCTTCATAGTTTTTGGCCCCAATCTTCATAGCTATTGGGTGTCTACCCATATGGAAAAGATGCATATAAATCTTATAAAGTTTGTATCTGTCTTGTGTGAAACTTGTATGAAAAGCATACAAGAGTGAAAACAGATTAAGATCCCTTGAAAATCATATAAATGAAACTTGTATGTTTTGGATATTTACTAAAACAATATAAGAAAGTAATGAGAAAGTGGCCACTTTCATGAGTAAATCATATAAGCCTTATATGATTGACTGTATGAAGTAGGCCACATCTTATGCAAGTCTTATAAGTTTTTTCTATTTCTTTTCCATATGGGTATATTTAACACCTTTTCAGAGATATATAACGTTAATTATGATCCCTCTGCTCTAATCTTTGGGGTGATACCTCAAAACATCACTTTGCCAAAATACTATTCAAATTCTTTGCTTCACTCATTGCAAGGCGCCTTATACTTTTAAGATGGAAGCAGGAAGCTCCTCCCACACATGAACAGAGGCTTGCAGAGCTCATGAAGTTTTTGCATTTAGAAAAGATGAGATATACACTGGTAGGTTCAACCACCAAATTTCTTGAGGCATGGCAGCCTTTTCTAATGTACATGGAAACATTTAAAATGACCACATTGTCATGACCAGATACCATCCATCCATTTTATTTTTGTTGTTGTTGTTTGTTTGTTTTTTGTTTTGTAGGGGTTTCTTTAGTTTGTTTGTTTGTTTTCTTTCTGTTATCTTTTGGGGTATTGTAAAAACTGAACAGCAAACTACTGTATGTTCAAAGTTTTGCTATTAACATGCTGCTGTAACTGAAAATAAAATGAAAAAAATAAATAAAACTCAAATGTCAAAGGAAATAAACAAAATATTTAAAGTCAATCATTCTGATCATAATTGCACTTTGACCTTTAACCTCTCTGCTCTGTGTTGTTTCCTCTTTCAGATCAGAAAACCATCACAGCTGAGTCTGGACAGGATGTAATTCTGCCATGTCGAGCTCCAAACAACAACATCTTCACTCTAGAGTGGGAGAGAGCTGACCTGAAGTCAGGAAATGTTCTTTTCCGAGTTGGTTGTGATATTATTCTAGATGACCAGCATCCATCTTTTAAGAACCGGGTGGATCTGCAGGACAAAGAGATGAAGGATGGAGACGTGTCTTTGATTCTGAAGGATGTGACAATTAATGATGCTGGAACATACGAGTGTCATTTCCTCATGGTAGAAGCACGCTCATTCAAACACAGCTTCATCAAACTGGTTGTTGTTCCTCCAGGTGAGTGAGTAGAGTTGAGTGTGTGTGTGATCAGAGGTGAAGCTGCTTCCTGGTTGTTGATGTGTGTTTGTTGTATGGATGAGCTGGTGGATGTCAGAGGTAGACAGATGTTTCTCCAGCTGTTGTCTTTGTGGCTGGTAGTCTAGAGTTGTAGAGCAGCATTGTTTGGTTAGAGCAGAAACAAAGACATTTATGAATCCGTCTCTTCTTCTCTTGCTCTCTAACTCGTCTGTAAACATGTGTGGGGAAACTCAATGTTAAAGCCTACAGCTGGAGGGGGAGGGGAGGGGTGAAGCTGGTGGTTGTGAGTCTGTGAAAGTGAATCCTGCCGGTGCCATAGCTGGTGAAAACGTACTTAGTGCAGACACAAAACGTCCATCAGCTTCAAAGTGTGTCAGAAAAATGTCCACATGGTGACTGATGGATGAGAGAGGTCCCATTGTTGTTGTTGTGCACAAATCATTGAACAACACAAACACTTAGAGCTGCTTTCAGTGCTGCCTGTTTTGTTACTGCACACATTTCTGATGGTCCTACAGTCCAACGTAGCAAACGTCTCCCTGAAGCCTCTTCTTAGAGACCAAAGGTTGGATCAGAGCGAGCAGCTGAAAGGACACATCTATGAATGCAGTCAGAGACTTTCTCACAACCTCACACTTCATCTGGTCACATTTACACTCAGGTTCTCTGTTAGTCACTGAGATTACAGACTCGCACATTTAAAATAATCTGAATGTTGGATCAGATGAAGTTAATATTTTTTATTTCTTGAACATATGTTTAATTAGCATGTTGCTAAAGCTTTAAGTAATGCACTGGTGACCTGGTGTATGTTAACAGGTCAATTAATCAAATCCAGAATAACTCAAATGTAAGCTAAACAGCATAAATATTAAACATAAACAACATCATATTTCCCCCATGGCACAGTCCACTCAGCACTTCCTGGAGTTTCTCATTTGATCGTTCATTGACACTCATGACTTACAGAGACTCTGATCATCAAACACAGGAATAAAACAAGCAGTGAGCACAACAAAGGATTATTAAAGAAGGAATATTAACTCTATTCTAACTCTAGTAACTCTACACCAGGAAACCACCAAATCTTCTGCAAACGTGATTTTAACCAGTCAAAATGTTTTTGGATATTTATTCAGTGTAGAAACCTAAAAAGTCAGTTTTATTTTTAGATGTTTGGTTGTTTTGAACAATTATATCAAACTGTAAGTATGATGTTTGGTATATAGTATTATATATTGCATGGTATTGATATATTGCACTGTTTGAAGTGCTTCGTATATAAAAGTAGTAAACTGTGTACACAGTGTTTGGTGTGACAGAGCTGTTGTCACTGAATCACAGGTTCAGATGTTTCAGCCTCATAATAAACAAACACGTTTTCAGAGACTCGAGGATTTGACCTTCCAAAAGTCTCAGACATGTTTTAATGAGCTCTCACAGTCTGCAGCCAAACAGGTCAAATTATAAAGAACAGCTGGATCAACCCAACATGACCTCTGACCCCGAAGCAGCTGTTAGACCTGTGTATTTGAAAAAAAATATGATTTTTTTATGGTGAAAGCAAGATTCCAGACTGCAGTTTTGGTCAGATCATGTTTTTAAATAAAAAGCAGAAAAATCAACATTAACATTTTCTCACTTTATAAATGTTATGAATGATTTTTTCATCTAATCTCCTGAACTAGAAGAGGACACCTCACAGCTGTTTCTCACCTGCAGGTCAGCCAGGAGGACACAGAGATGAACTGTGAGTCGGACGATCTGAGGACAGACAGAAACTCTCCTGAACATCCAGCAGTCGACTCTGATGATCATCATGTTCAGACTCGGACCAACAGTGTGTGTCTGTGCTGTCAGTGACTCTGAACTACAGTTTATTCATCTTGTTCATGAGATTTACTGACACAAAGTCAAACTGTGTTACAAACACACATGAATTTCTGATCTCAGAGTCAGTGAGTGTTGGAGCTTCAGGTTAGACAAATTAACTATTTTATGTTGGTGTGATTGTTTATTAACTTCATGTGACTTTTTCTTCTTTAAGTACAGTCCACTGGAAAACACTTTGTATAAAAATCATCTCTTTGGCTGACATTGTTTTTAGTTTGTAAACCAATCTTACCCAGTTTAACAGATTGTACAAACTGTTAACGTCTCTCTCTGATCCTGCACTGAGAAGTTTGACAACCTCTTCAACTTTTCTTTAACATGACACACTGTTCAGCTCAGATTTAAACTGCTTTGACCTTTGACACCAGCAAAACATCCTGAACAACTTTGCTGGGTTGAGACCTGATTACTTTTCATAAACAGACCCATGAGACTCAAAAATATGAAACATATTGTCACATTTTATACTGTTGTATAGATGATGCAAACTTTTGTACACTGATGCTTTTTTGGGTGAAGTTTGACTCATTTGTTTAGATGGATTTTCAGATCCACCAGTTTGGCTCAAGTTAGAAACATTGTGATTTTAGGGAAAATTGCCACTCATAATGTATAAATATAGACGTCATGTTTGTGTGGATTTGTAATGAGACAGCAGTGTCGGAGGTCACAGTCATCCTGTTGCCCACAGAAACAGACTCCTCCTGTGAATTAGTAAAGTAACACATGGAGCGCATGAGGAACAAAGGTCATACATGTATCTCCTGAAGTGGATTCTGGGTCTCTGACTTCCTCCCACAGTCCAAAGACATCAACGGGTGTTTTTTATTTATCCGTGTATGCTGTGTGTGAATGTGTGGTTCCTACAGAACTTAATGGTCAGTAACACTAACATGTAAACATGAGTACATCACATCAGCACATGAAAGAACAACAGTGTGGCATTAATATTACAGCAGTGAGGACAGTGTGATGAACTGATGCTCTGATCTCTGGTCTGACCAAAGCTTTAACTCCAAACATCTCTCCACTGTTAGAGCTTCTGCACTGTTTCAGGTTCAAATCATGGTTCATATTTTCATGGCCTGATGGTGTGACGCCTCCACCTACATCACTGAACTGCTCCACTTCTGTACTCTTCTCTCTGTGGCCTTCTTGAAACGTCCTCTTGGTGTTTGTGGGGTTTTTCTCAGTTCATGTGTGCCTTATAAGAGTTTGTTTTTTAAAGACAATGACAATCAGTGAATTCCTTCTGTGATTGAATGAAATATGAGCACTATGTAAGTGTGTAAGTGTTAATAAAGATTTACATGTACCTGTTGAATTCTCTTCTCATTGTTTTTGTCCCTCCAATAACAGACAAACCTCTGTTTCTGAAGTGCCTTAGAGCAACGTCTTCCTCTGTAACTGAATGCTGTGGGTAAACATGTCTTTACTTCTGTGCCTGAAAACAACATCTCCCTGTAGAAAGTGAAGGCTGAGCTCACTCAGATCACTCAGTCAGATCAACTGAGCTTAGAAATAAACTGATTTGTTGATTTTACAATGCTGTGATTGCAGCTATTCCACAACTCTCTCTGTTAATGGTACACATGGCCACTGATTAAATGGTCATTGATCAATGATCATTATTCTTTCGGATAGCGATTGAGATTGTGGATAGAAGTGGCAGAAATGGGCTTCCTCCAAAGAGTGGTTGGTCTATGCCTTAGAGATAGGGTGAGCAGTTTGGCTATTGGAGGGGCTCAGGGTAGAGCTGCTGCTCCTTCACATCGAAAGAAACCAGTTGAGGTGGTTTGGGCATCTGACGAGGATGCCTCCTGGGTGAATTGTTCCATGCATGTCCCACAAGAAGGAATCGAATGGAACTGAAGAAATCACTTGGAAGAGTGACAAAGCATTTCTCCAATTGAATGCGTCCAGATAAACAGAATCAACCTTTTGTGACACTTTTATAATGTTCAACACGATTACTAACAGATAACACACCCAGTGCACTAAACTCACTGTGTGCAGGACTTTGTTTGGTGTTTACATAAATGGTAAATGGTCTGAATTTCTATAGCGCTTTACTAGTCCCTATGGACCCCAAAGCGCTTTACACTATATTCAGTCATCCACCCAGTCACACACTGGTGATGGCAAGGCAGACATACATTGTAGCCACAGCGGCCCTGGGGCGCACTGACAGAGGCAGGGCAAAATGAAAACAAACTACAAACTGCTGAGCTGTTGAACAGCTGATCCAGCCTTTAGTCTGAGCTGCAGTCAGTCACACAAACAGACTGAACAGGATGTGTTCTGTGCAGCACCTGCATGTAAAACAGAAGCAAAGCTGTTCCTGTGAAATGAAACTGAAAGCCTCTCTGAGCGTCTCCCTGTAGAAAATGGAGGCTGAGCTCAGTCAGATCACTCAGCCTGCAGACAAATGGAGGCGTGTTTGAGACGTGCAGATAAACAGTCACAGCTTAGTGTCGGCCTCTGAGGGCTCAGGGCCGTCCTGTTGTCATGTTATCAAGTGCATGACGGCTCTCTGCACACACTTTGAGTCCTTATGCACATTTTCACGAGTCCTCATCTCTGTGGACCTGAGGGATTACCCACAGTTCATAGTGTTGTGATTAGGGATGGGTATCGTTTAGGTTTTATCCGATACCGGTGCCAAATCGGTACTTTTGAAACGTGCCGGTGCTCAAACGGTGCTCAAACCGGTGCTTAAAGAATGGAGAAGACAAAATTGGTCCAAAAACTTCTCATGTTCAGCTGGTTTTATGTAAAAAGATAACAATGTTAGCCTTTTCTGCAGCTATGGGGCATATATGGTATCACTCTTGGCTGGAAGCAGTGCTTAAACAATGGAAAAAATACAAACTTTGTCCAAAAACCTCTCATGTTCAGCTGGTTTTATGTAAAAAGATAACAATGTTAGCCTTTTCTGCAGCTATGGGGCATATATGGTATCACTCTTGGCTGGAAGCAGTGCTTAACCAGTGGAAAAAATACAAACTTTGTCCAAAAACCTCTCATGTTCAGCTGTTTCCCTCTTTTTCTTTGGTCATTTTAGCCTTTTTGGCCAGGGTGAAGGGAACATCTGCCATCAAACAAGAAGACAGCCGCATGTAGCTATGATGATGTTTGCTAGTTCACCTTACATGCATTAATGTAATAACGTGGTTAGCCTACTCAGCGTAAATTACACACGAACAACATTAAGCTACTCACGCAGAGAAGAACGGCTGCTGCTGCCATCAAATACGGTGCATTTCTCGGCTTTAAAAAAAAAAAAAACGCTATGCGTCGCCAGGTGTTTCATCGGATTTGATGTGTTACCTCCTTTGCACAGTATCAGCTTAAAGCACTTGTTGCTGCTGAGTTTGCATATTTTGCTGTGAAGTACAGCCAGACTTTTGACCGCTTCGCCTTGGACATTTTTAATCTGTAGCTCTGCTCTAACAGAACGTACGTACCTGGCCCCGCCTACTATCCTCGGAAACGTAAAATGATTGGCTAGGAGTGTATCACAGCTCAGGGAAAAAAAGCACCGAAATAAAGCACCGAAATGTGCGCTGCTTTTTGGTCTGGTTACTACCGTTTATGTCAGAACCGGTGCCATCATGGCACCGGACACCGGTACCCATCCCTAGTTGTGATGGTGAAAGCATTAAGAACAAGGATGGAAAATAAATAAATAAATAACCAAACTGAAGGTTCAGAGGAATGTAGCTCATCACAAATGCTTCATGATGAAGTTTTCACAATGATGAATAATTTGATTATTTTACAGTTTCTTCCTGTAAAGTTAGAGCCTGAAAACAGACAAAATCAATCAGTAAATGTCAGATCACACGACGAGGTCTGAGGCACCACGACAGTTAGCATCACAGCAGAGGTGACAAAGTGCTTTCTGTGGCCTGTTTATCTTCAGTTCTTTGAATTTAGTTAGACATTAATTTCATTAATTAGAATTAATTTCAGTACATTAAACATTAGCAGAAGGATGGAGAGCGTGCTATATGTATTTCTTGCACTTGCACAAACACAAACAGCAGCTCTTCTTGTTTTTCAATCTAGAAGAGAATTTAGATCAAGAAATTTCCATGATCATTATGATTTGATTTGATTTTATAGGAAATGTAGTTTGACGTGTTTCCAATACTGAGGATGAGGATACACTATAAAAAATTTAAAGCTACTGTTAGTTTTCCTGTCTTGTAAAAAGTAAAGTTTTTGTTCATGCACAGAAAATGAATATTTTTCAGATTTCAATGGACTTTCTGTCATTTTTGTTTTGTTTTGTTGGGGTTAAAACGATGCCACCTTAAAATGAAACTGAAAAATAAATATTGACATTAAGACAAGAAAAAAGTTTTCACACTTACATCTTTTTTCTTTCTTTTTTGCTTACAGTTTTTTCAGTTTCAGTTTGCTGGCACTGTTTTGGCGTCTGGGGGCACGATTGTTAATAACAAACACACAAATATTACATCTTTTGAATCTGTGATGACATGTGACAATATGATGAAGTTCACATGATGTAGCTTCTCTGCCAACAACACAAATGAAAGAATAAATAATTTAAACCAAAGTAAGAGTTTATTGTTCAAATACAGAGACACTCTCACACTGACCTTTGTTGTTTGTTCTCTGTCCTTCATACAAACATTTGGTGCTTACAGACTCTGTGAACACTGAGTTTTCAGGCTTTTCTAATGCTGTGTGAGCAGCAGGAAAATACAATCAGAGCATAAACACACATACATACAAGGTCAAAGACGAGTAGCTACACTTTTTAAACGCAATAACTGATCACTGATGTGAAGTCAGCGAGTACCGAGGTGAACTTTTCTTATCTTTGAGATCTATTGAAACAACTACATTAAATCATACTGCTGAGTGACAACAATAGCGTTATCTAAGGTTAGAGGGTTACCTAGGCAACCAGGGATGTGCATAACCATCTGTCAGCTACAAATTGATGCATGAACGATGGGATGAGTTCATACTTGGATGTAATTTTAGTGAAACAGCTGATCGAGGATTAGTGTTGTTGAGGTTTTGTGGTCCACAGCTCACACTCACATAATGAGGTCATATTTGATCTTATAAACAAAAACACTGATCCCAGGTCTGTAACACTGTTCATGGATACTGAGGGTAAACAACACACACAGCTCACAAAGATAAAGAGAAAACTGAAACCAGATCTTGATGATTGAAAGATTCAGGTGTGAAAAACTTCATAAATATGTAATCTGAGCTCAAAATGATGTAACTACAGTCAGTGGAAACAAAACCATCAAAGTGAAAAATGTTCAAGTGTTGATTTCATTTGTTTGAAGAGTTAAAAGTAGGCGTGCACAACAAAATGTCTCAGTGAGCTGTGTCACACTCAAAGTCAGAGCTTTCTGTGTCAGAAAGAGGCTAAATCACCATGGTAACTGATGGTGAAAGATCACCTGGTCAGGAGCATTTCATGTTCAGAGTTTTGTTTTTAAATCAGCTGTTAGAGCCACGTTTTCACTGTGATGTCGATTCTCTGCTGGAGGAAATGTTTCATATGTGCAGCTTGTTAAACTGTAACTTGCTGAAGCCACTGAGTGAAGCTAAACTGCACATCACACTGTTACAATGTACCTGTATTCATGTAGTGGAGACATTAGTGAAGTTATCAGTGAGTAACGTCTCTGATTGGACTGGGTGGCGCTCACAAGGACCATTTTGTGTAGAAGAAAAGTCACATGGTACATGAAACGCTCCTTTTCATCTGAGCGTGCTCAGAGCCTGAAGCAGAGAAAGGTGATAATCACCACGGTGATACCTGCTGTCTCTGACTGCAGTTTCAGGTTTAGTTGAGCCAGCTAACACAAAGAAAGCCTGACTGTGTTGAAGTTGATTTGTAGTCACAGCCCTCTGGATGTTCCAGTTACTATGAAATGTAAAGACTGTTTTTAAAGATGAAACTCGTCCACTGAGATGAGCTGTCAGCAAAAACAGAAGCAGCCATTAAAGATAAAACTGAAATAAACCTACAGTGCTGTGGGCCTGCTGTCTGTGCTCAGTTCATCTGTTTCTGCAGGATTTTAAACACTGACAACACCCAGAACTCTGAACAGCAGCAGCAGACTCAAAGCTGGAAAAACCTCTGAGACATTTTAAACCTGCTGCACTTAAACAGGAGGCTGGTTTGTTTCCACTCTCTGCTGTTGTTTATGTTTTCTGTAGATCAAAAAACCAACAACAGCAACAAGAAGCAGAGCAGGAACTGACAGACCAACAATCAGTGCAACAGATCCATCCTCCTTCTCTTTGTCTTCATCCTTCTCTTGTCCTCCTGTCAGACCTGCAGGTGAGAAACAGGTGTGAGGTGTAGGTGATGAGTGAAGAACAGAACAGAATCCATTTCCTCTTCAAACTGCTGTCAGACATTATCTACTGCACTCTGATCACATCACTCAGACCAGCTGCTTTCTACAAAGTCTCATCAGCAACATCTTTAGAAACAAACATCAACAACCAGGAAGCAGCTTCACCTCTGATCACACACACACTCAACTCTACTCACTCACCTGGAGGAACAACATGAAGGTGGATGCTGCTGATGAACTTCCATGAGCGTGTTTCTTCCATGAAGACACGACACTCATATGTTCCACTATCAGCAGTGTTCACATCCTTCAGAATCAAAGACACGTCTCCATCCTTCATCTGTCTGTCCTGCAGATCCACCCGGTTCTTAAAAGATGGATGCTGGTCATCTGGAACAAAGTGACCGTCCCGGTAAACAAACACATATTCATCTCCCAGGTCAGCTCTGCTCCACTCTAAAATAAGGATGTTGTTGTTTGGAGCTCGACATGTCAGAGTGACGTCCTGTCCAGACTCAGCTGTGATGGTTTTCTGGTCTGAAAGAGGAAACAACACAGAGCAGAGAGGTTAAAGGTCAAAGTACAACTGTTCACTTCTACAGCAGCCAATCAGAAACACACAATAAAAGATTGTCTTCTGTTATTAGATGATGATCTTTGATTGTGTTTCTTCTTGTGTCCCTTCAGGCGTCACCACAGCGAGTCTTCTCCTCCTCCTCACCTGATCCCGAGCATCTTCATCAGGGCTGATTTGTGACAGAAGGACAGCAGCAAGAGTGAAAGGGAAGGTTTGAAGATGGCAGTGAGCTGCTGTCATGTTTGCTTTGGAGACTCTGACACAAAGACAGGAGGCCGAGCTGAACATGTTCAGATTTTCATTGAGAGCAGAATGGACGAGATTATGAACGAGTTCATCAGAGGGAAGCTCAGGCTGAGACGTTTGGAGACAAAGTTCATGAGCAAAGACTGAGACGGATGAAAAACATCATCTGAAAAACAAATCTTTGGTTTTAGAATCTGTTAGTTTGATAAAATGTTGTTGATGGACGAGTTCATTGAGACTCTGGATGTCTGTCAGACTGAGTCACTGCTTTTTATTGTAACAGCTGTACTGATGCTCCTGAATCTGGCCTCTGACACAAACCTCCAAACAGTAAGAATGAAAAAAGAATAAAACTATTAAAACTCTTCAAGCAATAAATAATCAAACCTGAAAAAGAAGAAAATCATCTGGAAACTAAACTGAACTAAACACAAAAAGTCCAAATGGAATAAAAACTCAAACTAATGAGAAAAAACTACAATAACTCTGTTTCACAAACAACAACATGTGCTGATAATAAGTGAACATAATGTGTGAGAGAAAGCAGCCTCTCATTATAAGACACTGTGAGTCTCTGCATGCTGCCTTTATGGAGCTACAGCTGTTTGTATACACTGAACAAGAAGCTTTGTAGCTGCATCCTGACTCCTGACACTACAACACATCACACTGACACACACATTACACTTCTTTGTGTCTGTGCTGCAAACTGCACCAACACACAGACTCCACCCAGCTTTGTGTCGATCGCAACACTGAATGAGTAATAAACTACTTCTTAGAGAAATATAATCAGCATGTAAACCAGACTGAGACTCTTTATCTCAGAAATAAACTCAGTTTAGTTTCTATCAGTTAAATCTCACCTGCAGAGACGAACAGGACAAACATCAGCGTGGAGCAGAGCGACGCAGTTACAGCAGACATGTCCGTGTTCTCTGTTTCTGCTGATCTGACTCTTAGTTTGTCCTAAATGTTTGAGTCTGTTGGTGTTTTCACTCAATAACTGAACCTGAGTTTAAACCTGAACACATCAGATTAAATTTAAGGTTTAAATAAAGCTGAAGCTGCGGTTCAAACTCTTCCGTGTCTTTGAGGACGTGGCGTTAGAGTGACGTTTGGTAGGTTGGACTGAGGATGCGCAGAAATAAGTGCGTCACAACAAACGAGGCGAAGTAGAAAAGTTTTAGTGTTCAGTTGTTGAACGATCTCCACAGAACAAAATCAGAACCTCTCATGTGTCGTCATGTAGGAACAGTTTGTGTTTCAGTCGCTGAAGCAGAAGAACGTTTTGTTTCTGACGGCAGTTTGATTCTTGTTTCATCGTCACAAACAGAAAAACTGAAATAATATGAAAATAAGTCTCAGGGAAATATTTTTACTGTGCAGCCAAAACTTCCTGTTTTATCTCAGAGTTAAATCTCACCTGCAGAGACGAACAGGACAAACATCAGCGTGGAGCAGAGTGACGCAGTTACAGCAGACATGTCCGTGTTCTCTGTTTCTGCTGATCTGACTCTTAGTTTGTTCTAAATGTCTGAGTCTGTTGGTGTTTTCACTGAATAACTGAACCCGAGTTTAAACCTGAACACATCCGATCAGATTAAAGGTTTAAATAAATCTGAATGTCACTGAGGGTTAGAGCTGATCTGTTGTTCAGCTGCTCGTTTAAACTCAACACTTTGAAGATGCTTTGAAAATCTGATATGTTCGACCAATATAATTTGAATTTTCTACCAATGATCTTTCAGGCTTTTCATGGTTAACATCCACTGAAAATGAAATTATATTTTAAATTTAGTTTCACTCGTTTTTGGAGTTTCTGTTCAAATATTTTTGTGGGTTGATGTTAACCAAACGTTAACCAAGAAAACTGAAACGTTTTACCTAAAAAACTGAAAATCTCTGTTCTTTATGGAGAACCAGTGAGTCCTACTTCCTGTGTCTAGTTTTACTTCGTCTGTCTCGTCCTCTGTGATTGGCCCATGAAGGTTATAGTTTCAGATGGTGATGAGTAGATGACACATGGAGTGTGTGGCACATTCACTTTGCTGTGGTGACACTGTGTTGGTGTGACACTGAAGGGCGATAAATTAATAATTGCCAACAACCTGGATAAAGAGTGTGAGACTAACTTGGGTGATTCATTCTGACAGCTCTGTACTGTACTGTGTTACACGAGCGCTGATGGCTCACGTCTGCTTGTAGATCAGCTGATCACAGCCTGGAAACAGCTGGAGCTCACAAAACAAATGATTCCGACTTATTTCTTTATCCCTGCTGCACTCAGTCGTAGAGTTCCTCTACCTGCCACATCCACTTTAACCCCAGACTACCTTTTACTGAGTACTACGGTAGGACCTGAGTACTTTTCAGAGCCTGTAGTTTTCACTTTTACTTCTGTAAAGAAGTTTAATGAGTACTTCAGCTATTACCAGAGTATTTGTACAGCTTGAGTATCTGTACTTCTTAACTACAGATTTTTTTTTTTTACTTTTGTCCCTTTGAAAGTGTCTAATTATCAGTAATTATCTATTATTTACTGAATAATATGTAGAATATAAAGCAGAAGCTGTGGATGACTTACTGTAGTCAGTTCAGGAGAATCCTCAGAGTTTCTGCTCCTCATCATGATGGAAACATGAAAACATGTTGATGCTCTTTGAGCTGGAATCAGTCCAAAGCAGCCGTGAGTGTGAACCAACAGACATCATTATAATAACTCTGACATGAATCCTGATAGAAATCCTGCTCACTGACCTCTCTAACTGTAACTCTGTCACTGACACATCTGCCAACATCTGTTCCTGTAACAGCTCAGAGGAGTTCAGCACTTTCTGATTATTATCAGAAAAATCAGAACAGGAGGAGCGTTTTTGTAAATGTGGCTGAAAGCGGCGAGGCAAGTTTATTTATATAAGTTCATTTATATAGCACAATTCAACAACAAGGTGATTCAAAGTGCTTTACAGAGACATTAAAAAACAAAAACAATAAAAAGCATGATTTAAAAAACTGTAGATAAAATCAGAACAATAGATAAAATCAGTAGTTAAAATGTTAGTTTTGAAATTTAAGCTTAAAAGTGTGGATTTGGTGCTTTATTCAAATGCAGCTGAGAACAGGTGAGTCTTCAACCTGGATTTAAATAAACTGAGTGTTTCAGCTGATCTGAGGCTTTCTGGGAGTTTGTTCCAGATATAAGGAGCATAAAAGCTGAATGCAGCTTCTCCGTGTCTGGTTCTGACTCTGGGAACTGATAAAAGACCGGATCCAGATGACCTGAGGGATCTGGAAGGTTCATACTGGGTCAGGAGGTCACTGATGTATTTTGGTCCTAAACCATTCAGAGCTTTATAGACCAGCATCAGAACTTTAAAGTCTATCCTCTGACGGACAGGCAGCCAGTGTAAAGACCTCAGAGCTGGACTGATGTGGTTCACTTTTTTGGTCTTAGTGAGGACTCGAGCAGCAGAGTTCTGAATGAGCTGTAGATGTCTGACTGATTTTTTAGGTAGACCTGTAAAGATGCTGTTACAGTAATCAAGCCTACTAAAGATGAATGCATGGACTATTTTTTCCAGGTCCTGTTGAGACATCAGATCTTTTATCCTTGAAATATTCTTGAGGTGATAGTAAGCTGACTTTGTTATTGTCTTAATGTGTTTTTCTAAGTTTAGGTCTGCATCCATCACTACACCCAAATTTCTCGCCTGGTTTGTGGTTTTTAGGTGTATAGATTGAAGTTCTCTGGTGAGCTGTAATCGTTTTTCTTTGGCACCAAAGACTATTACTTCAGTTTTGTTTTTGTTTAGCTGGAGAAAATTGTGGCACAACCAGTCATTAATTTCCTCAATGCATTTACCAAGAGCCTGTACAGGGCCTCGGTCTCCTGGTGACATTGTGATATATATTTGTGTGTCATCTGCACAGCTGTGGTAGTTTATTTTGTTGTTCTTTATAATCTGTGCCAGTGGGAGCATGTAGATGTTAAACAGAAGGGGTCCCAAGATGGAACCTTGGGGAACTCCACATGTGATACTTGTCTGCTCAGATGTGAAGTTACCTATTGATACAAAGTATTTTCTGTTTTCTAAGTATGTTTTGAACCAGTTTAGTACAGTTCCTGAAAGACCTGTCCAGTTCTCCAGTCGTTTGAGTAATATGCTGTGGTCAACTGTATCAAATGCTGCACTGAGATCCAGTAAAACTAAGACTGACATTGTTCCACTGTCTGTATTCAGACATATGTCATTAAACACTTTGGTCAGAGCGGTTTCAGTGCTGTGGTTCTGTCTAAAACCTGACTGGAAGGCATCGTAGCAGTTATTCTGTTTTAAGAAGTAACTGAGCTGTTGAGAAACTGCTTTTTCAATGATCTCACTTACAAATGGGAGATTTGAGATCGGCCTGTAGTTTTTCATTTGTGTCTTGTCAAGATTGTCCTTTTTCAGTATAGGTTTTATTACAGCAGTTTTTAGTGATTCTGGAAACACACCTGACATTAAGGAAAAGTTGACGATCTGTAACAGGTCTGACTCCAAAATCTTTGAGACCTTTTTGAAAAAACTTGTTGGCAGGACATCTAAACAGCAGGAGGAGGAGTTCAGTTTACCTAAGATGTCCTCCAGGTCTTTGCTGTTAATAGGTTGAAACTGTTTCATGGTGTTTAAACAGTTTTTCGGTGGACACAGTACATATCCTGGATCTGCTGTTGATGTACCAACTGCTTGTCTAATCTTTTGGATTTTTTCTGTGAAGAATTTGGCAAAGTCATTGCAGGCCATGGTCGAATGAAGTTCAAGCTCAGCTTTCCTACACTCTCTTTTTTCTTTTTTCACCAGTGTGGAGTTTCTCCATGGAGACTTTTTCCTTCCAGAGATAACCTTCACCTTAATGGGAGCAATAGTGTCCATTACATTTAACATGTTAGCATTGAAGCTATTGACGAGCTCATTGACTGAACCTTTGGACAGGTCAGGTGTTAATGGGAAGACCTGGTTAAAGATCTCACTACTGTCTTCAGTTATACACCGTTTTGTGATCACAGCTGTTGATATATTTGTGTGGGCTGAGATTTTACTTTCAAAGAAAACACAGTAATGATCAGACACGCCCACATCAGACACAGTAATGTTTGAAATGCTCAGGCCCTTGGAGATCAGTAGGTCAAGAGTGTGTCCTCTATTATGTGTGGCCTCTGTTACATGCTGAGTCAGCCCAAAGTTGCCCAGAGTGTTACTCAGGTCTTTAGTCCCTTTGTCCTGAGGGTTGTCCACATGGATGTTAAAATCCCCAACAATAATTACACAGTCGAAATCAACACAGATCACAGACAGCAGTTCACTGAGGTCATTAAAAAAGTCTGTGCAGTATTTGGGAGGCCTGTAAACATTAAGAAACACAACTTTGGATGGGGCCTTCAGCTGTAAAGCCACATATTCAAAAGACTGAAAACTTCCAGGAGATAGCTGCTTACATTGAAATGATTCATAAAATAAGACAGCAAAATAATTATTCTGTCCTGATTTTAGTTTTTATAAAAAAAACCCAAAAATTCTCAGGAATAAAAACTGAATATAAATAAATAATAAGTAAAATATATTACATATAATCAACACACCGTACTAAATGAAAGTTTATATAAATCACATTTATAACAAATAAATTCTAATCAGAAGCCTCTTTATGATTATGATTTCCCCACCATCAAATAAAACAGAAGAGATAAATGCTGATTATAGATCTTCTTTTGTTGTTGTTCCTTAATTTATTTATTTATTTAAAATATTCTGGAAACATCCAGAGGATGTGTTTTAGTTACATTTTTGGTCATGTGTTTTTTAAAACTTTATTTAAATTTAATGTTTTTCTCAATAATTACTCCAAGGTTTTTTTTGTCCAAATGTCAGCTTGTTGTTGTCATAGTAACAATGTCAGTCAGTGTACTTACTGCTTTCCTTGGGTTACTGTGTCTATAACATAGCTAGCATTGTTTTATCCTATTAAACAGAAATGAGGCATCTTTGGCACAATTTTGGTTTTAGATGCTGTGATTTGAAGCATTGGGTTTTGCATTATGTCCACTGACATTTTTACATGGTGTTCAAAATTACTGCCCAAATATCTGCCCAGAGATGTATGCAACACAAAAAATGACTTCCCCATTCAAGCACCAATGCCACAGCAAGTTTTACAGTTTCACCAAAACAAAATGTTTTATTTGTCTTTAGAGGAACATCAGAGGGACACATCTAACACAACAAACAAAGCCTTGTAGAAAGGAAACAAAAATGACGTAAAAGGCTTCCCACTCCTACAGCTACAAAAATGTATAATTAATTACAATAATAATAATTTCTACAAAAAACTAATTTAGCTCTTCTAGATGCAGAAACTTCATCACACAAGTAAGCACAGCCTGATTGGAAATGGGGCATAGGTAGGGACAACCAGTCTTGTAGTCGTCCCCATTCAATCTCCAACCGATGATCACCTTCCAGCTGGAACTTACATAACCATAAAGGTAAGGAAAGGAAAAACTCAATGCATCATGGGAATCCCCGGCAGCCTACGTCTATTGCAGCATAACTAAGGGAGGATTCAGGGTCTAACTATATGCTTTAGCAAAAAGGAAAGTTTGAAGCTTAATCTTGAAAGTAGAGATAGTGTCTGTCTCCTGAATCCAAACTGGAAGCTGTTTCCACAGAAGAGGGGCCTGAAAACTGAAGGCTCTGCCTCCCATTCTACTTTTAAATACTCTAGGAACAACAAGTAGGCCTGCAGAGCGAGAGCGAAGTGCTCTAATAGGGTGATATGGTACTACAAGGTCATTAAGATAAGATGGGGCCTGATTATTTAAGACCTTGTATGTGAGGAGCAGGATTTTGGATTCAATTCTGGATTTAACAGGAAGCCAATGAAGGGAAGCCAGTGTCAGACCAACAGAATAGACCCAGCAGAAGAAGCTACTTCCATTTAGGAGTTTTCAAGGCCTCTGAGGATTTCCTCCAGTTTTTATCCATCTATTGGTATCAAGACTGCATCTGTGAGGATTTTCTGCCACAGAGGGAATTTTCCACGACTGCTACAGCTGCCAAACGTCTTGATGCATGCTCAATCATCCAGGTAAGTAAATCTCCAAAAGTTGATTCTGTTCATCTGGACGCAGCGTTTTGTGGGAGAAACGTTTCGTCACTCATCCAGGTGACTTCTTCAGTCTCAGCTGACTGCAGGTTTCCTCAATCTTATAAACAGAACATTTGCATAATGACTGAAAGCAGCCCACTGAAGGAAGAATGGGCTGGGAGGTCAGAGATCAGTGGGCTTTGGTCAGTGGTTGTTGATCATGACCTGACAGATCTGTATCCTGTGTGTGCACCCACTGTGGGCCTTTTCTGTGCTTAGTGTCAGCCTGAGCTCCATGCAGGCCTCAAAGGCCAAGCAATTCAAAAGCTTCACCAAAACAAGGCACCACTCAAATAGCTGGACCCAGGCTCGCCGCCCTTATGGAGGAAAACATAGAAGATGATCTCTGTGAGTTATTTTTACTGTCATATTATAAAATGTGATGTTCTAGCATCATGTTATTCTTCTTAAGCCTTTGAAAAGCTTCCTCTGTGTCCATTAAACTGATGACTTTAGTGCTGCTGTCTACTTGTTACATTTAGTACTGTTTCATTTTCAACCTAGGAAGATCTGTAAGAAGGACTCACAATATAACATAATACTGTAAGATTACTTACAGGTAAAATACTCAGATTGTACTTAGATAAAAGTATGTAATCACAGACTGGCCCAGCCTGACTGCCTTGAAGCTCAGGTGTCTTCACTGCCTCCTCTGATAAGAGCTGGAGACCTGAGTAGGTTCGTCACCCATCAGCAGCAGATCACCTCTCGATCGGGCACGTTTTCATCTGGGAGGCTTTTAGAGCTCACTGCCCTCGGCGTCGCTGCTGGAACAACCAAGTTTTGCTATTGAATCTTTGACCTGCTGATCTCACAGAGGCAGGAGACCCAGAACATCCATGCCAGCTTCAGTTTATGCTCTGTCCTGTCATCCAATCAGATTTGCATGTAATACACTGATATTCAGCCCCAGCCTGGTGTTCTCTCCATCTCTGACCTTTCACACAATTTAAACTAACAAACTTTCTCTTTAAAACTGTTTGTCAATCACAATTTACTCGATTTATTATTCTTCTATCACATATTTATATCAGTCATAATGAACTCAGTATGATCTGAGCTGTAAACCTGTATTGATCATCACAAACCTTTATAGCACTGCAGAGCAGCTCCTTCAGTGGCTGCAGCACCCACGATGTGGGACGGAGAGATTTCCTCCCCTCTGCTGTCAGACTCCACCACAAAGACTTTGCAGCTGATCAAACACACACATGTGCAATAGGACTAAGTGTAACACTCTTTTTCTGACAACGTTGTATTTGTACTCAGTTGTATGTAGCATGTGTATTCTATTTTTATCCTATCATTCTATTCTATTCTATTGGGTACAGTTGTGTACAGTTTCTTATTCTATTCCAGTGTTCTCTCATGTTTGCTATGTAACTGCACTGTCCACTTCCTGCTGTAACAAAACAAATTTCCCACATGTGGGACTAATAAAGATGCTCTTATCGTTACTGTATAACCACAGGTTCACTTCACATTTGGTAGAATATAAAAGGACAAAGCTGGACAATTGTCATCACATTTCTCATTAGTTGCTGTTAGCACAAGCACACAAAGAAAGCAGAGCTTTAGCTTTAGCTCCCTACATCACTTTTAAGCCTGGATGTTGAGGCTTTTGCTTCCTCTCAGCTGTGATGACATCTCTGTCTGCTCCATCTCACCCAACATCATCCATCTGACCTGATGCTACCTGACAAACTAAAGATAAAATATTAAATTCATTTTGCATCACTTACATTTAAAATACATTTAAGGTGGATTTCTTAAAAGGGAAGGGACTGACCTGACTGTTGTGTCGAGACAGGTGTGAAGGGAGTTAAATCCAGTCTTATACTACGGACGTGTTTGGTTTTGGTCTGTAATACGTTGAGTTTATTATCTATAAGTTAACATAGCAAATCCTCCATCCAGAGGCTAAAGTGATATCAGAGCTAGACTACTTTAAGTGAAAACAGATGATCGTCTGAGCCTTAAATGAAATAAGGTTAAAAAGAAATGCTGCTATCGACAGTGTGAGGCAGTGAGCTCTGTTACACCATATTTTTAAATTTTCTTTATTATTATTATATTATAGTGTTATTACCTTCCTGTTACTTCATAATAGAATGACAGTTAATGGTAAAAGTCTTGAATAGTTTTGAATTTATTTTTCCATGATCACATTTCATTCAATCACTCGTGGACTTGTGTGAATGTTACATGTATTATTTTCACCCGTGGATTTACAGACACTGTGTGAACAGTTTTCATTTTATCCAAAGTTTTACTTGATGTCCAACTGATAAAATCACTGACAGACAACAGAAGCAGGAGCTCAGAGAGAAATTCAATTCAACTTTATTCATAAAGAGACAAATCACAACGTTTGGTTTTATTTTACAGAAACTTCAAACTAAACCAAATTCAGGACGTGTATTAAACCTGCAGCTGATCCCTGTCTGCTGTTCACTACCTTTGATTTCTGTTACCAGCATCATCTCATGTTCCCCAGGTTCACTGACAACGCTGAAACCACCAGCGGGAGACTAAGAGTGCTGATTTAAAAAGATTCAGACATTTTATTTTGCTGCAGCTCAACATGAGGCTGGATCCTGATTCTTTGTTGTTTTTGTTTTCTCTAGATGAAGAAAACAGCAGCAACAAGAAGCACAGCAGGAACTGACAGGCTGACCTTCAGTCCAACAGATCCTCCTGTGTGACCTGCAGGTGAGAAACAGCTGTGAGGTGTCAGGTAGGTGATGATGAAGAACAGAACAGAATCCATTTGCTCTTCAAACTGCTGTCAGACATTATCTGCTGCACTCTGATCACATCACTCAGACCAGCTGCTTTCTACAAAGTCTCATCAGCAACATCTTTACAAACCAACATCAGATTGTGTGTTTTGTGGTCTAAAGTTTTGTGCCTCTGGTTTCTCATTGGCTCACACTCTTGCAGAGCCGTAACACGCACATGAATGAGAGGTGGTGAGTGTAGTTCCTGTTAACAGGGTATTGCAGACCATCCCGCTAATTGCTGAATTTACTTTTGTCTGTCATATTTATGATGAAAAACAAATGTAATCAAATTAGATATTGATATTTTCATATGGGAATTGATCCTGCAACATGAAACGCTGGGATTGGAAGTTCAGCATCGCTCCGCACATCATACGTGTGAGATGACAGACAGCAGTGTGGAGGAGAGTGCGACACAAAAACAGAAATATGACTGACAGCTGCAAACGAAGCAGCATCTGCTGCAGGTGAAAGATATTGGGACTAGCAGAGCAGAGTGGCTTCACTGTAAAACAAAATTAGCAGTGAGTGTGAAAAGTTTCTGTGTGTGGAGTTCAACACCGTCCACTCAGAAGCTGCATCACTGGATGGTAGATTTAAAAAGCTTTCAGCATTCAGTGACAACAGAGCTGTTGATGAGGCACTTCAGAGAATAACTGCAGCAGCAAAGTGCACTCCCACCCAGCTCCACCATTACAGGGCCAAGTGAAGGAGGAGCCACAGACGTCTGCTGTGTGGAGCCTCTTTGATGAAAGAGCTGCAGGAGATGCTGCAAAGAGAAATACTACAGCTGATGTTATGATGGAGATGAAATGTTATCTTGAGGAGCCCCTCATCCAACAAGGAGAAGGCCCACAGAGCTGGTGGGAGGCCAAGGCCACAGTCTTTCCCTACCTGTTGAAGGTGATGGAGGGGAGACTGTGCATTGTGGCAACATCTGTTCCTTTGGAGGGTCTTCTCAAAAACTGGGCAGATACTAAGGAGAAACCACATCAGCCCATCCAAGCTGAGGCAGCTGGTTTTTCTGAATGTCGACCTGCACTGAGGACAAACTGTTTGGCTGCTGAGTTTGGTTCTGTTCTGTGGATTTGTTTACAGTGGGGCTTTTTGTGCTGAATTAAACTTAAAGATTTGAGTAAAATATTAAACAACAGTAAGAATGCCTGCTTTTGTAACAGAACAAAAACACAGAATTAGGCAATTATAAGGCTTTTCATAAAAACACTACATGCAAAAGGGTGTGTCAGCACACAAAGCATTCACATTTGCCAAGTAAAGCTAAAGTATGAGGCTACAGAGGATAATAACTTAAGAGACATTTGGGAGCCACGAGACGTGCAAGATAATCCAGAGCTTAGATCTAAATAAGGAAGTCTTAACTCAGTAATGGAGAATATCCTCACACATTAAGAAGCACCGAGGGAGGGAAGTCCTTCATTACTCTGTCAGTCAGGTAGGTGATCAGTGAAGAACAGCACAGAATCTATGTACCTGCATGTTCAGCTCAATTTGTGGATGCAATAAGAAGTAAAGTGAGAGTGATCAGCTTACCAGTGACTGTGATATTAACCAGGTTACTGATGGCACCATTACTGGACTCACACCAGTAAACTCCGGTGTCGTGAGGCACCAGCGTACTGATTGAACATGATTGATCACGTTGCTGTTGTCCCCGCCCATCTCCACACTCAGCCCTCTGCAGTTTGCTTGTGTTTCTCCTCACAGTCCAATCAGAAAAGCTTTGGTCCTCCTCACAGATTACAGTCACAACATCTCCCTCAGAGACATCAGAGCTGTGAGGAAGAGGAGAGGTTAGATCAGGGGTGTCAAACTCAAATACACAGTGGGCCAAAATTCAAAACTGGAACAAAGTCGCAGGCTAACGTTAATATTTATTGAAATATATTTATTCCTCCAGATATAAGAATGAATCTTTTCTCAAACACGTTTTGCTGAAAAACTGAATATGGAACAAGTTCTGCTCCAATTATTTGGGTAAAGACAATAAACACTTTGATGGCCTATAAGTGAAAGTGAAAACGTGATAAACCAATAATATAATTAATAAATAATTATATTTTTTGATAAGTGAAGTTCACTGAACTGAAAGGAAATTTTGGTTTGATGATGGTTGACATGTTTAGTGGCAAATAACACCACTGTCTGTAACTAAGTGAATCCACCTGAACACCACCTGTGTGTGTGTGACTGCATTACACTCCCACTGCTGGGAACCTGAACAAGAACCAGAACAAAGTCTAAAATAGAAGCTGACAAACAGCTGCACCACCGAGTGACACTTTATTTTATAAACTTCACAACAGGTTTCATGTTGTGACCTGTGGAGGTGAAAAGACACAAAACCTGTTTTACAGCTTTTGAGCTGCAGGCAGGATTGAAACACACCTTAGTTAAAAGTCAAACAGCAACATTTGTCTCCTCCCCTCACGTCACTCAAATGTGACAAACCAGGAAACAGGAAGTTCTTCATCCTCAGTAAAGAGAGACGCACAGACGATCAGACTGAGCTCAGACCAAACTAGCAGCTTCCTCTGAGTGAGTCCAGCTACAGGAGAGAAAAGTGGAAAACTCCAACACTGCTGCTTCAAGCTGCTGACGCTCCACACACTGAATGTGAGTTTGAGCAAAAACACGACTCAAAGGAAGTTTCAGTGAAGGTGGTAGAGGAGGGAGGGGAGCCAGGACTGACTGTACTTCCTGTCTGCTGTTTTCAGCTTCACTCACAGACTCAATGGCTTCCAGATCAGAGGAGGATCTCTGCTGTCCGGTCTGTCAGGAGGTCTTCAGAGATCCTGTTATTCTGTCATGTAGCCACAGCTTCTGTAAAGACTGTCTGAAGAGATGGTGGAGAGAGAGACCAACACACGAGTGTCCAGTTTGTAAGAGAAGATCTTCAAAGGATGATCCACCTTTATGTCTGGCTTTAAGAAACCTGTGTGAGTCGTTCTTACAGGAGAGAGATCAGAGAGCTTCAGAGGCTCTCTGCAGTCTGCACTCTGAGAAACTCAAACTCTTCTGTCTGGACCATCAGCAGCCAGTGTGTGTCGTCTGCAGAGACTCAGAAAAACACACCAATCACAGATTCAGACCCATCGATGAAGCTGCACAACAACACAAGAAGGAACTTCAGGAAACTCTGGAGCCCTTAAAGAAGAAGTTAAAGGTTTGTGAAGAAGTTCAAGTGAAGTTTGATCAAACAGCAGAACACATTAAGGTCCAGGCCCGACACACAGAGAGGCAGATTAAGGAGCAGTTTAAGAAGCTTCACCAGTTTCTAGCAGAGGAAGAGGAGGCCAGGCTGGCTGCACTGAGGGAGGAAGAGGAGCAGAAGAGTGGGATGATGAAGGAGAAGATGGAGGCTCTGAGCAGAGAGATAGCAGCTCTTTCAGACACAGTCAGAGCCACAGAGGAGGAGCTGAGAGCTGAAGACGTCTCATTCCTGCACAACTACAAGGCTGCAGTGGAAAGAGTCCAGCGCTGCCCCCTGCTGGATGATCCACAGCTGCCCTCAGGAGCTCTGATAGACCAGGCCAAACACCTGGGCAACCTGACCTTCAACATCTGGAACAACATGAAGGACATGGTCTCCTACACTCCTCTCATTCTGGACCCAAACACTGCTCATCCAGAACTCATCCTGTCTGAAGATCTGACCAGTGTGAGACGAGGAGGAGAGAGGCAGCAGCTTCCTGATAATCCAGAGAGGATTGATAATTATATCTCTGTCCTGGGCTCTGAGGGCTTTAACTCAGGGACTCACAGCTGGGATGTTGAAGTTGGAGACAGTACAGGGTGGGTACTGGGTGTGTTAGCAGAGTCTGTGCAGAGGAAGGGAGACAAACTGCCTGGATTATGGATAATATGGTTCTATGAAGGTGAATACTCAGCACGCTCACCATCAGCTGTCACTGATCTCTCAGTCCAGAAGAAGCTCCAGAGGATCAGAGTGAATCTGGACTGGAACAGAGGAAAGCTGTCGTTCTCTGATCCTGATACTAACACACACATACACACCTTCACACACACTTTCACTCACAGGATGTTTCCATATATTTGGGCTGATAAACTGAAGGTGTGTCCGTTGAAGGTGTCAGTGTCAGTGCAGCAGATGAGTTGAGGATGATGATGTTTCTAATGTTGTTTCCTGTCAGTGAGTTGAAGCTGTTAAACTGCAGCTGTCCTCCTGCTGCCTCGTTGTTCCAAAGCTCTTTGTTTCTCTTTTAGTTTCACTCTTTCTTTCTGTTTCTGCTGTCCACCTTTTCACATGGAAAATCATTTCACTGTTTCTCACTGAATGACTCCCCAAACTAGATTTGAAATTCTATCAAGTTTCTAATCATTACAAGTGATTCATGTTTCTATTTGATGTGTAAATGGAGATGATTTAGTTTGCTGGGATATGGACTGACATGTGTTGAATGGGAGGAGCAGTTTGTTGTTGTCTTCTTGTCTGTTTATGACAACAATAAATATGTTGTTGAAACAATGATTCATGTTTAACTCCATATATGAAATGTTTCTGATCTTTGAATTCTGTTTGATTAAAGACTTTCTTCATGACACAAATGAGATTTCAGTGTATTAATAGAACTAAATAAGCTCAGAGTTGAAAGGCTGGAGTATTATGTACGTGCTTCACTGTCAGGATCTTCAGGGGGATTCAAAGGGAAACATCAAACTGCTGTAATGAGATAAACTAGTTGGGCTGAACACACTTATCTGTAGTTTGTCTCCATCCAGGATCATCAGAATATAATGAACATGTGTGAAGAGCCACAAAATGCTGCTGCCCTCTCAGCATGATGAGCTCCAGCCTTTGTTAGCAGGACAACAGGAAACATGAGACAACTTTCAGAGACAGTAACCAACTGTGGCCACAAGATGGCAGCAGCTGATCTGAGATCCTTTATTGGACAGAAGGACTCTGCTCTGTGACGTCATCAGAGAGACGGCCTTCACTCTGATAGATCTGACGTCATGTCTGCACTGCGATGATGAAAGCTGATAAACACATTGTTATTGATCCATGAAATCACCTCTGTCCTCTCAAGTGTAGCTGTTTACAGAGCTGAAGAAGTCCTTCATCATCAAAACAGACAAACATGTATTTCCTGTATTAAGTGACGTCATCCTCACTCTGACCTCTTACATACATTCTGTTCAGTTTTCCTGCTGTAAGAAATAAACTGTGTGAAAATAGAAATGCAGGGAAACATCCATTAATCACAGCTGAGCCGTTTGTTTCTGACTCACATTCAATGAGGCTTCAGGTGTAAATACCTCAGAAGTGTTTGTGAGTTCAGTAGAAGCAGACCCAGTCGACCATCATGGCCTCCACAGCACTACACAATGCAACAGAAAGGCCTTCATCATCTGCTGAACCACCTCTGAACCACGACGCTCTCCCTGCATCTAAAAGCTGTTAGTCAGGATGAGATGCTGCTGTGATCGCTCACAATTTACCTGTGAGACCTTTGTAAATATTGTCTTTGTTTCTGGAGGAAACACCTTTAGTCTGTTTGTATTTGGAGTGCAGATCTGGGCGTCCATCACTTTAACCTGCACACGTTTAGTTATTGAGTGTAGTTGATGTTTGGCAGCATTTTATAAGTGACAGTTCATGAACGGTGAAGGAACAGAGGACGCCTGACCATCCTACCTGTGTCAGTAAGAAGACTTTCATCACAACTTCACAACTTAACACAACTGAAACCTGAATCCAGTGTTGCATAGTTTACTAACAGTGTGTGCTGACACTGAAGTTAGCAGTTTGTTTCCTAAGAGCTGCTGGGACAAACCACAGTGAGCGGCTACAGAGTTTAGTTAAGGTGGTTCTAACATGTGACCTGTTGAATTATTTACAGGGATTTATTTTTCATTTAAAGCATCATTTGTGAAGTTTTTATGAAGTTTACTTCTTTTATGTTCTTTGTGTAACGTTTAGATTTTCTTCTCTGGTGTTTTAACTCTTCAGGTTTCCTGTAACAGAGATGTAAACCACCGTTTTCTGATGCTGCTGCACTGGGACATAAACACGGCCACTTTATTAGGCACACCTTGCTGGCTGCAGGTTATAACCCCTGCTGGAAACATCCCCACAGATTTGGATCCTTATTGCCATGACAGCACCACACAGCTGCTCCAGATGCTGCAGGATGCTGGTCAGGGCTCTAACAGTGAAACTTTACTGAAAGTAAGAAACCTGAGAGGAAATAAACCTTGACTTTAGTAAGCTGAGCTCTGAAGCTGTGATGGAGCTCAGTCGGTGTGAAGGCGGCTGCTGTGTAACAAACGTTTGTCTGAGGTGCTGCGACTGATCGTGGTCATGTTTATTTAAAGAAGTCGGTGATGAAGCAGGCTGTGCAGTCCGAGCTCTTCATCAGTTAACAGTCCTCCAGAGCTGCTGCAGGGAGCTGACTGTCCTCCAGGTGGCGCTAAGTGAACAAAGTCCAAAGAAATAAACTTGGACTGTTTTTTGAAGCCTAAATAAAATGTGAATAAACTTTATAGATACATTTGAAACCAGCTACTCTGTGACTTTACACACTCACACAGTAACAGAGCTGATTCCTGATTGGAGCAGCACAGAGTTAGACTTCTTTTCTGGCTGTGGATTGGTTCGTCAGGATTTCCTCCTTTACAGGTTTAAAAACAATCTCTGTTGTTACATTTTTTGACCTCCTTCTTGTGTCTAAAGGTGAAGCAGCACCAGCCTCCTCTGATCCTCATGTTGTAGCTCTGTGTGTCCAGCAGGGGGCAGAACACCTCCAAACTGTGCCAGCAGCTCTCACTGTGAGCTCAGACGTTTGTGGACACTCAGTTTGTTTGAACATAGTAAATAATCAGAGCTTCTCACACTGTTTATGGGGACACCACCTGCCCGAGGGTGTACTGTGTCAGAGAGGTGGTGTATGGTGCTGGGTGTAGTCTCTCTGCTGGTTCACAGTTTTTACTGAGGAGCTGTGTTCATGTCAGGAAGGTTTCGTCTGATCACTGTGGTGCAGTTTGGTTTACTCTGTTTCTGAGTGTTTGTAGGATCAGTCTCTGCAGGTCACCTGATACCTGGCAGTGAAGTGTTTATGAATCAGCTCCGTCAGATTGAATCCAACAGAATAACATGTAAAACACTCCAGGGCTTTTACTCTGAAACTTTCTCCAGAGCTGTCTGGAGTTTTCTTACATTAAAATATTCTGGGATTACCAGACTGTCCACATCATGTGTCCTACAAAACTTTCATCCACAAATATACCCTGACATTAAACCCAAATAGATGTGAGAGCGAGTCATTAGTATCAGTACTGTGTGTGTGTGTGTGTGTGTGTGTGTGTGTGTGTGTGTGTGTGTGTGTGTGTGTGTGTGTGTGTGTGTGTGTGTGTGAGAGAGAGATATTCAGGTAACTTACTGGGTTACTGCACATGCTCACACCTTTTCAGCACAACAGGTGCAGTTTGGTGTTTTACTGCCTCCTGCTGGAACAATGATGGCAGCTCTCAAGACTTTATTGGTTATTGTCATTTCGTGTTACACAGCCTGAAACGAAATACTGTTCCTCAGCAGCCTCTACAGTGCAATAACCAATATATTTTAAAAAGAATAAATACAGTTTAAAGGGAATAAGTTTAAAAAGGAGCAGCAAAAAAGGCATAAATAGCTTAAAATCTAAGTTCTAAAAAAACCTCCAGTTTTTATTAATATTTTATTATTTATCAAATTATTATAAACTAAAAATATATTTTACGTGATAAACGACTTCAGTGCTTCGTCCATGACCTCCTGAAGGTAAAGGGCCCAAAGAGCCAATCAGCAGCTCTGAAACAGGAAACATGACTCATGGAGAAGTTCACAACAGTTTCAGCTGCCAGTTGTACTCATCACCATGGAGACGGTCTCCATGGTGGAGGCAGAGTGACAGTGTTGTAGATGCTGCATTTTGAAGCCTCAGTGTTTATGTTGTGCCCTTAAACAGGGGAAATAGTGAGGAGAGGTGAAAGAGCGGCACAGACACGCAGCTCTCACTCTCACTCGTCTGTATTGAGTGAAGGAGGAAGCGCGCGAACCCACCTACTGGAGCCCTGAGGCATTAACAATGGATCGACGCACAATCAACCCAGGCAAAACTTTCACTACTTATCTCCCTCTATATTCCCACTGCATATTCTATTCGAAAACAGTCAAAGCAACAAATAAAACATTAATAAGGGCATGACATGAAATGTAAGGAACAGAGATGTACAACTTCAAAACTAATCAAATTTATGATCCACCACATTTATATTTTTGTTCACAGCCATGTACACATCAAACTCTCATCTTTCTGTCCAAAAACAAAACAAAAAGATTCCCTGTAAATTTGACCTTTTCCTTCAACTGTCCATTATAGCGTGGTCTTCCTACTTATCTTGACACAATACTCAGTCGCGTTGCCTGCTGCAAACTTAAAAGAAGTCTGACGAATGAAGTGACTGTGAGTGTGTCTGACGTCACGGTGTGTGTGAAAAGGTATCCAGCTGGGGCAGACATGATTCTGCAGGTCACCTGCCCAGTGGACAAAAAGAAATAAAATAGTTGTGTGGATGATATATGAATGATAATACGAAGAGTGTTTTGTGTCTCTCAGCCTGAAACAACTGTAATGCCACTTTCTGTTTTGGAGAAAGGACAGTTAAAAAAAGATGTGTGTTGTTTTAAGCAGTGATGAGAATAATGAAGATGTGATGAGAGAGCAACACAAAAGTATAAGTACAGGGATGATGCTCTTTACAGGAAGGGTCAGAGCAGACTCTACCTGCTGAGGCGGCTGAGGTCATTTGGAGTCCAGGGAGCGCTTTTAAAGACCTTCTATGACTCTGTGGTGGCATCTGTCATTTTTTACAGTGTGGTATGTTGGAGCAGCAGTTTATCTCCCGCCCCATGCATGTAGATGTTGCTGAACTGCAGAGCTGCTTCAGTGACAGACTGCTGCATCCTCGATGCATGAAGGAGCGTTTCCGCAGGTCCTTCCTCCCTGCAGCTGTCAGACTGTACAATCTGAACTGCTCCCAACAAACACAGATGTTTACATCAGCGCTGTATCGTGCACTGTTTTATCAACCGATTCACACTACAACCAGGGTTGCCTCTTATCTGTATTTAATTTTATTTAATTTAACAACAGTATGGTACTCAGTTTTTGGTAACCATTGTCCTTCATGTAAATATGTAAGAATTGTGTATGTTTCTGTTCTGTGTCATGTGTACTGTTTGTTTGTATATGTGTTTTCTTGCTGCTGTTACACCCAAGTTTCCCCTTGTGGGACAATTAAATTGATATAACAACACTCGTGGTAAAGTTGTGGACTGGAAGAATACCTGACCAAGATTATCTTGCAATGTTTTGCAGCCGCCAGTCAAGCCGGTAGATAAATGTCTGTGATTGTCGCAGGTGGCTGTGTGGCTGGCAGGAGCTCTTTCCTATCAGTTTGTCCCCACCTTCACCTATGGTCACGAGCTTTGGGTAATAACCAAAAGAATCCGATTCTGGATATGAACTGCAACTCTCTTTACATTGGCCTTTCCTCCACCCTTCTCGTTAGATTGCAGACTGTCCAGAATGCGGCGGCACGCCTTTTGACAGGTAGCAGGAAGTTTTCTTCCATCACTCCTGTTCTTGCTGGCTTGCACTGGCTTCCAATTAAATACCGTATTCAATTTAAAATATTACTTTTCACCTACAAAACCATTAATAACTTTGCGCCGAGCTACCTCAATGAGCTTCTCAGGTTACACACTCCTGTCAGAGCACTTAGCTCTGCTACCCAAATTCTTCTGGAGCAACCTCGTTCTCGGCTGAAGTCTCGCAGTGACCGCGCGTTTGCTGTAGCTGCCCCGGTCTTATGGAACAACCTTCCTGTCGCTATCCGGGCGTCTGACTCTATGCCACTGTTTAAATCACGGCTTAAGACTTATTTCTTTAATCTTGCCTTTCCACCCAGTTAACACTTGTGTGCGCTGGTACATTTTTTATGCTTGTGAACTACTTTTATATCTTATGATGGTTTTTATAATTGATACGTGCCAGGTCCTTTCTCTTTTCCCTCCCATCTCCCTTTTCCTATTTTATTTTTGTCAAGCACCTTGGTATACCCTTGTTTTTTTAGTGTGCTTTATAAATAAAGTTTATTTATTTATTTATTATTTGTTGCTGTTTAAGTTTGTCAATTTCAGACCTCTGTCTCTGAAGTTCAACGTTCTGCATTTCCAGGTCTTTCAGTTTTGCGACATGGTCTGACAGAAAAGAACATAAATAAGTCAATATGAATTTTATTTATCTGCATCATTTGAATCTTTTCATTTTTAGTAGGTTAGATTATTGAATAAATAATGAATAAATAATAAAAATAAAAAAATTAATGAGAAACGTTAGTGATAGATTCATGAAGTGACATTGATATCTCTGTAACAGGGGCTCATATGAAGGTTTCCTCATGCTGTCATTTTTCTCACTACCTGACATCATACTCTACCTTTATTCTCTTGTTTTAAGGTCCTGATTTCCACTTTCTGTTCAGCCACTGAGGCAGTCAGCTCTCTGAGCACAGCATGGATTTCCTGTGGACAGGGTTGTTGGTTTGAAATCTGCTGGTCAAGAATTTCATTATCTGCCTCTGTCTGATTTGTGGAAACAGAGCAGACCAGAAGCAACAGCGAGAACTTCAGCGTGATCTCCATTCTGTCAGTGAAAACTCAACAGTATCTGTGTGTCATCTGCAAACCTGACTGACTTTTATATTACACAGTACAGAGGGGAGGTCACTGTAGCATTAGATTCAACCTTATTCTAGTGAATCAGTGACTAATGTAATCTTTATGACTTCAGATGCAGTACAAGGAGAAGAACAAGTGAGTATCAATGATTGTCAACTGATAGTAAAACATGAGCATGTGTGTTTCCACCAACTGACCAGAGCTTAGAGGACAAATATCAAAATGTGTGCTCAGATACAGATGTTTAAGCAGCTGTGAAAGAACATATCTGGAAGTTTTTGGCACTGAGGAAGTAATTGCCTTTGATTATGGAATTCCTCTAATAACTCAGAGCAAAAATACTCTAAGCGACAAAATGCATAAAGTAATCTTTACAACTTTTACAAGGTACAAGACTACAAAGAGATAAACAAGTGAATGTCAATGATTATCAGCCGTTCATAAAATTAATCAGCACGTGTTGTTTTAGAAAATCCAATGTGAATGTAGGAACCATGAAGGTCACTGACATGGTATAACTTGAAGATGAACTTCTACTCTTCATGTGTAACATGACACTTGGTTGACCACCCTTCCCACTCCAGTTCAATAAAACCACAGCTGTCCTTTTTTGTTTCTTTCTTCTCTGACCACTTAGGTGAGAAAGCTAGTGTTCAATGCTTTTCAGAGAATGAATTAATCTCTGACCCTTCCACTCCAAGCACTCCTCCAGATGCAGTGAACAATCTTATAAGCAATACAAGAGCATGCTGAAGAGTCTTGGTTGCTAAATACAGC
This sequence comes from Aulonocara sp. 'chitande type north' Nkhata Bay, assembly GCF_057382095.1. NCBI lineage: Eukaryota > Metazoa > Chordata > Actinopteri > Cichliformes > Cichlidae > Aulonocara > Aulonocara sp. 'chitande type north' Nkhata Bay. Next base: position 11,767,070 of record NC_141346.1, read on the forward strand.
AAAAGTATTCGGCCCCCTTGAACTTTTCCACATTTTGTCACATTACAGCCACAAACATGGATCAGTTTTATTGGAATTCCACGTGAAAGACCAACACAAAGTGGTGACCACGTGAGAAGTGGAACGGAAATCATACATGATTCCAAACATTTTTTACAAATAACTGCAAAGTGGGGTGTGCGTAATTATTCAGCCCCCTTTGGTCTGAGTGCAGTCAGTTGCCCATAGACGTTGCCTGATGAGTGCTAATGACTAAATAGAGTGCACCTGTGTGTAATCTAATGTCAGTACAAATACAGCTGCTCTGTGACGGCCTCAGAGGTTGTCTAAGAGAATATTGGGAGCAACAACACCATGAAGTCCAAAGAACACACCAGACAGGTCAGGGATAAAGTTATTGAGAAATTTAAAGCAGGCGTAAGCTACAAAAAGATTTCCCAAGCCTTGAACATCCCACGGAGCACTGTTCAAGCCATCATTCAGAAATGGAAGGAGTATGGCACAACTGTAAACCTACCAAGACAAGGCCGTCCACCTAAACTCACAGGCCGAACAAGGAGAGCGCTGATCAGAAATGCAGCCAAGAGGCCCATGGTGACTCTGGACGAGCTGCAGAGATCTACAGCTCAGGTGGGGGAATCTGTCCATAGGACAACTATTAGTCGTGCACTGCACAAAGTTGGCCTTTATGGAAGAGTGGCAAGAAGAAAGCCATTGTTAACAGCAAACCATAAGAAGTCCCGTTTGCAGTTTGCTACAAGCCATGTGGGGGACACAGCAAACATGTAGGGGACACAGCAAACATGTAGGGGACACAGCAAACATGTGGGGGACACAGCAAACATGTGGGGGACACAGCAAACATGTAGGGGACACAGCAAACATGTAGGGGACACAGCAAACATGTGGAGGACACAGCAAACATGTGGGGGACACAGCAAACATGTGGAGGACACAGCAAACATGTAGGGGACACAGCAAACATGTGGAAGAAGGTGCTCTGGTCAGATGAGACCAAAATGTAACTTTTTGGCCAAAATGCAAAACGCTATGTGTGGCGGAAAACTAACACTGCACCTCACTCTGAACACACCATCCCCACTGTCAGATATGGTGGTGGTAGCATCATGCTCTGGGGGTGCTTCTCTTCAGCAGGGACAGGGAAGCTGGTCAGAGTTGATGGGAAGATGGATGGAGCCAAATACAGGGCAATCTTGGAAGAAAACCTCTTGGAGTCTGCAAAAGACTTGAGACTGGGGCGGAGGTTCACCTTCCAGCAGGACAACGACCCTAAACATAAAGCCAGGGCAACAATGGAATGGTTTAAAACAAAACATATCCATGTGTTAGAATGGCCCAGTCAAAGTCCAGATCTAAATCCAATCGAGAATCTGTGGCAAGATCTGAAAACTGCTGATCACAAACGCTGTCCATCTAATCTGACTGAGCTGGAGCTGTTTTGCAAAGAAGAATGGGCAAAGATTTCAGTCTGTAGATGTGCAAAGCTGGTAGAGACAGACCCTAAAAGACTGGCAGCGGTAATTGCAGCAAAAGGTGGTTCTACAAAGTATTGACTCAGGGGGCTGAATAATTATGCACACCCCACTTTGCAGTTATTTATTTGTAAAAAATGTTTGGAATCATGTATGATTTTCGTTCCACTTCTCACGTGTGCACCACTTTGTGTTGGTCTTTCACGTGGAATTCCAATAAAATTCTGTCTGGACAATGTCATATCATGAGTAATAATTAAAAATAATCCATATACATAAAACAAACACATGCACACACACAGTGACATTTTAGACCTTCAGAATACTGTATATACTTTGGGCATCTCGGTGCTGATCCAGAATCCTTACATTATTATTTATTACTAGAGCTACAATAATAAAGCAATGAGGAGGGGGAAGTAATAAATATGAAATAATGTATTTATGATGATTCCATTTGTTTCACTATCCACTCTGTGCAGGGCAAAGCTTATTACATGTTTAAACTGTAGAGATACAATAATTTTACTGCTGTAAAATCCAAATTTTGTCTTATTTAAAATATAAATCTAATATAATCTGCTTCTTAATGTATGTTCTTTAAAATACAGTGTGGCGTGGGTGTGGTCTCTGGCCAGCTGCAGAGGACGGGTGACGCAGTGAGCTCCCGGGGCGGTGCAGGGGCGGGGTGAACAGGTGTGCTGGGATCTGACAGTGATTGTGTCTCTTTATATGTTGGCAGTGACAGTTGGAGGAGGAGGGCGGACATGACAGCAGAGAGAGAGCGGGAGTGTCTGTGTCCCTGTACAAACGCACAGTATTAAATAAAAGTTCGGCTGTCGTCAAATTCGCTCCAGCTTATATTTCTTGGGTCCAACGTTACATACAGCTTGTGTTTTTTAATATATCATAATTATAATAATGCATAATTATGTGGACATGCATATTAGATTGTTTTTTAGTGGAATATAATCCCTCCAGAAAGGCAGGAAAAGCTATGTAACTTGCTTTAAAACTAAATATGTTCCCTAAAACGGTGACAGAGCTACAGACCCATGACAGCCTTACACAGGTAGCCAGCAGCTATGACCAGCACTACTTGTGCAGTTAATAAAAGGACAGGTAATGTTTGTCGCGCTGTTGCACTCACAGCACGCTCGTTTGTTTCAGTTCGTCAGTTGCAACAAGACAGCTTACCAACGTGTACGTAATAAGCTGATACTCCTGGGTGCTACACACTACAGTGTACGCTGTACACCTACTTACTGGTTGTGTCGCATCAGTCTGTCTCTCTGAGTTAACTTGTGTTTCTCCTACAGCTCCGGACCGCTAAAAATGCGCGTGCTCTTTGTGAGCTCGTTCCCGGCTCGTAACCAGCGCGTTCTGCCGTCAAGGGCGATCATTGGTTAAATGTGATCATGTGACTGATGCAAGTGAGATCCTTTTATTTAGCAAAACTGTGATTAATAGTTAAATATTATTGTTGAGGGGCACAGACAGGACTCCGCACGCCCACATACTTAAAAAAAAAATTTTTTTTAAAGTTGCCTCAACAAAAGGGCACTCTGGGCACCCATCAGGAAAGGGGCGGGTGCTCAAGCCCCTCCAGCCCCCCCCCCCCCCCCCCCCCTCTGCACGTGCCTACTGTTACACCATCGTAGGTTATACAGGCACTGATCCAATAGGTGTTTTGGCAGCCATCTGCTGTGACTGGTTGGGGGTGACGGAAAAGAGACGAGGGCAGATGGCGACAGGATAAAAGACACACATCAGGAAGAGACAAAGTTTATTACTCCTACTGATTAAATATCACAAACAACAGCCAATACAAACTAAACAACAAGCTAACAGGGGTGCTGCAGTCTTGGAATAAAACTGCAGAGATGATCAGTCTATGAAACCAAAGGTGCGTTTTATATTGGGAGAAGTACCAAAAAATGTAAATAATGGGATATAAACTTGGCACTAGGACAAGCAAATGATTTTAAACTGGGCAGGAAAAATAAGATGCTTTTGAGTGGAGTCTCATGGGTCCCCCAAATATTTGTATCTGTACAAAAAATAATAATAACCAAAGCGCAAAAAAAAGAGTAATATTTGGCATAATTAAAACTTGCCTACTAAGAATGACATAAAAATTACATAAAGTAGCACAAACACTTTAATATGCCACGGGTAAATTGAGCTGTGGCATTTTTCCTTTTTAAATCCGCCTTTTTTCTGAGCTAATTGAAAGCTGTTTAGAGATCCGTGGTTCTTTCACAGAAAATGATGCATTACTGTAAACTGAACACAATATAAAGTATTTAAAATGAGTTAAGCTTTACACATGTGCCGCAGTGACATTACTGCAGGTGTGATTCACTGACAATCACTTCCTCACTGAATGTTTCAGTGGTGCAGTTGCTCGGGCCTCTGAATCTCTGTTTTTTTGTATTTACCTGCTGCTGATGCTCCTCATGCTTACCTCTGGTCTTACCTTTGCTTCTTCCCCTCTGCTTGGATCTTCACCCATGTGCCTGTTGGACTGTCCTCTCCTCTGTAAACTCAGAGACCTCCTTGCCCTCCCCATTACACATTCTGGCTAAACTTGATAAAAAAAAATACTGTAAACCAATGTGTCCTGCATTTGAGTCCAATTATCATGAACATAATTTCTCTCTTTTTAGTTAATAGATCAGATTGTGTGCTTTATAACATGTTTCCTTTATTTGCCTTTTCTTTCTGTGGTCATGTTAAAAAGCAGAGTGTAGTATATTGTTAGAGAATTGAGCCTGTCCACAGTAAAATAGTCACTTCTTTAAACTTAGTCCAAAATGGTGAGAAGAACCTTAACCTCACCTCAGAGTCTGACCTTAAACAACATTCAGTGTTCTGTTCTTCTTTCTGCTTTGTCCTCTCTTGTTTTCATCCATGTTTCTAGAGTTACATTTATTTATACTTTGTGTCGGCTCAGTGATTTATTTTTCTGTCTGCAGGTAGAAAAATCATTGACGTTTGCAGATGACACAGATGCTGTTATGTTTTCAGTGACTGAATGGAGATCATTGCAGTTTTCTTTGTTCTTTTTCCACAGATCAGACCACGAGCAGACTGCACTCCAACAACCCCGTCCACACTACATTTGACTGGTACTCACACTGCCCTTGAACATAAACTAAACAACATGTTGATTCCACCATGTTAGAAGATTTATAGAACTATCATATCATCCCCTTTATGCCTCCGTACTTAAGTAAGTACTTAAGTAAGTAAGTACTCATTCACCCCTCTTTCTGTCATGGTATAAAAAGCTCAGGTTTGCACAGACACACATACTACGTCTGAAAAGAAGATCCAAGGTAAAGTGTTGGGTCGGGTAGTGAGACTATGCTTAATGGTAATTTGTGACATGACAATATTGCTGTAATTTCCAGAGAAATTGATGGCGGAAGGAAGAAGATCTTGCACAGTTCATTTTGCACTTGCATTAGAGCATGAAGCAAAGGTGGAGAGTCAGAAGACTGAAACTGACCAGTTGAAACAACAGCAGTTTTTTTTAATCATACGCACTGGACTCTAAACTAAAAAGTGATTATTAAATGTGAAAAAATGTAAAATTGCTGTACTGCATGGTAATTGGTTTGTTTCAGTGTCATGGAGCTGCAGATGTTTTAGAACATAAATCCTGAAAAACGCAACCAAAACCACCCAAAAATAAATTATATATATACGTATATATATATATAAATATATATATATATATATATATATATATATATATATATATATATATATATTTATATATATATATATATATATTAGGGGTGCAACGATACACAAAATTCACGGTTCGGTTCGATACTTTGGTGTCACGGTTCGATATTTTTTCGATACAAAAAAATGTTCATGCATTTTTAATTTGTCATTTATTAAAATTATAAATATATATTTTAACTCAAAAGTACAGTTTTTAAATTTAACCCTAACCCTTGTGCGTGTTTTTTATTTTGACAGCGAATGCGCACCTGCGGACCACTTATGTGCAGCCCTGGTTATTTAGCTCGTCATATTGCAGCCACAGAAATTCTTTTGTCCATGAAACCATAAAGCTGCACTTTCTTTTTGCCTTATAGTCAGATTTGTCATAACTTCTCCGTTTTGTGGTAAGCTTTTCTTTGGCTGTCACTTCTTCACCCTGACCTGTCTTATTTGGCTCAGCAGAACTGAAATGCTTTTACACACGCACTCACATAAGCTCAGCGATTCTCTGCGCGATCAACCTCTCACATGTTTAAGCTTGCTGCGGGAGATTTCACTTGTCATGTTTGCGTAGTAAGCTAACGATTAATAAGACGATGTCAGAGGAATTGGTGCACAAATTATCATCACTCACAGATCAGTGCTGTCGCTCTCTATACACAGTTCGCACGATTGCAAAGAGAAAGCAAAAAAACAAGCGCAAATTCAAACGCGACTTCAATATGTCACATATTGACAGTGGCTCACCGATGCCAATGACATAATTACCCAGCTACATTTCTGAAATAATGCAAAAGCATTGACATAGATTTTTCCTACAATAGCCCGACGGGCAGGGAAGAGATAGATTTTGGTAGCCCGACTGAAAAAATCGCTAGCTCCGGGACGTCGGGCTAGCGATATTGCGAGCCCTGTATCTGATTGAGGAATCACTCATCTTTGGAAAAGAGAGTTTATTACAGAGAAATGGCTCTTTCCAAAATAAAAGCTATACTATCCGCTTCTTCTGGGCTATATTCTCAGCAGCATAAGGAGAATCATGTGCTAACAGCTGTCTAAATGACTCGGCTAAAGTTAGTAGCATGCTTGCTTTTTTTTGTCTGCTTCCACTTGTCTTTGCACTAGGATGATGTCGGCGTAAATGTGCAGTCATATTCGTTGTGTTCCCACTAGTGCTTTCAGGTTAATCTCGTTGAAATGACCTTAACGCCACAACACGGCAAATCTCCGTTAACGAGCTACCGCCGATCGCCCCGTGCATGGGGCTAGACGGCCAACACGTTAACGAGCTAACTGCGCTAACACACTAGTTCCCACCCATGTAATTGAGCATTGCATGGCACATCCAACATACTGTTTTACTTTAGTCCATGACTCGCTTACCTTCAGGGTCATACGTCACATTAAAACCAAAATAATTCCAAACGCCAGATCTGAATGAGGTTCAATTTGCCTGTTGCAAGTAGAGCTTAACTTCTGTCTCGCTAGCTTGCCCTGCGCTCTTCCTTCTGACGATGCTGTCTGTGTTGAGCGCTCAGTGGATCTGCGCTCGACAGTGCAGCCTAGGCGGAGTAGTCGAACACAGATTCACTGAGCGCTCAACACAGACAGCATCGTCAGAAGGAAAATTGATAAAATAAATTACAAATGTTGTATTGTTCGATACATATGCGTACCGAACCGAAAGCACTGTATCGAACGGTTCAATATCGATACGAATATCGTTGCACCCCTAATATATATATATATTAGGGGTGCAACGATACACAAAATTCACGGTTCGGTTCGATACTTTGGTGTCACGGTTCGATATTTTTTCGATACAAAAAAATGTTCATGCCTTTTTAATTTGTCATTTATTAAAATTATAAATATATATTTTAACTCAAACGTGCAGTTTTTAGATTTAATGTTGCTGAAACAACAAAGGGATAAAATAAATCTATCTGATCAAGAAATCACTCATCTTTGGAAAAGAGAGTTTATTACAGAGAAATGGCTCTTTCCAAAATAAAAGCTATACTATCCGCTTCTTCTGGGCTATATTCTCAGCAGCATATTAAACATATCAGGTCCCCATAAGGAGAATCATGTACTAACGGCTGTCTAAATGACTCGGGTAAAGTTTGCAGCATGCGTGCTTGTTGTTTTTGTCTGCTTCCACTTGTCTTTGCACTAGGATGATGTCGGCGTCAATGTGCAGTCATATTCGTTGTGTTCTCACTAGTGCTGTCAGCATTAATCTCGTTGAAATGACGTTAACGCCACAACACGGCAAATCTCCGTTAACGAGCTACAGCGGATCGCCCCGTGCGTGGGGCTGGACGGCGTCAACACGTTAACAAGCAAACTGCGCTTCACCTCTTCAGTTCTGAAAGCTGATGGAGAGTCTCGGGTGTTTAACTCCCAGTGAGGTTGTGATGCTGGCGGAGGTCCTGAGAGTGGATGACCAACCCTGCTGTCAACTGAGTTACTGAGGTCACATGGGTCAATGTGTGATAATTGTTTTCTATAAGTCTCTGGGTCAGGAAGTCCAAACATGACGTCCTGAACTGGGCCTTAGAATAAGCTGAAGGATAACATTAGATAATCAAGGCAGGATGTGTTTTTGTGTCCATGTGTTTCTGATTCCAGGAGGAGCAGATACCAGGTGAGGTCGGATGTGGACGGGGAGGATTCGCAGCAGACTGCCACGTTGGATTTGGGAGAAGATAATAATATTTTATCATTGTCAAAGTATAAAAGCTGTACAGCCCATTTCAGGGTTAGGGTTGGGGTCAAAGTGAAACCAGAAATATTTAGAATCACAATGAGTTCAAAGCGTGAGGAGGTCTGATGTTCCAACAGTGTTCAGGATGAGAATTATTACCTGCAATGCTCCAGTTTGACCTCATGGTGGCAGTGCCGTCTCACTGTTATAATGGCTACACTCAGACTACAGGAGAGAACAAGAGGCTGTACTAAAACTCTGATGTTTTATCGTGTGTTTATGACATCATGCTGACGTCAGCCTGATAATACCTGTTGATTCAACTAAACAGCCAAGGTTTCCAAGGTTCTTAAATGAACCACAAACTACAGGGTAAGAGTGAGCTGCTGAAAGTCAGATCTGTTCTTCAAAGCAGACTTTCAGCTTTATTACAAACTAAGAGTCGGATCAGCACAAATACTGACACAGAGATGGCTGCTGGCACTGCGCTGCTCTGCTGCACTTTGCTGTTTGTCCTTGTCTTCGTCTCTGCAGGTGAGATTGAACTAAACTGAGGTTCTCTCTGAGATAACAAGAAGTACAGGAGGATTATTTTCATCTGGATTCAGTTTGTCTGTGTGTGAAGGAGATACGAGGCTGGGTGGACACGTAACATCTGTAATCCAGCTGTGACAGAGACAAAGAAGTGTAATGTGTGTGTCAGTGTGATGTGTTGTAGTGTCAGGAGTCAGGATGCAGCTACAAAGCTTCTTGTTCAGTGTATACAAACAGCTGTAGCTCCATAAAGGCAGCATGCAGAGACTCACAGTGTCTTATAATGAGAGGCTGCTTTCTCTCACACATTATGGTCACTTATTATCAGCACATGTTGTTGTTCTGTGGAAGCTAACATCTTGTAGTTTCTGACACTTTGCATGTTTAGCATGAGGCTAAAATTCCCCCTCAGTGGGTCACTGGTGACCTGCTGGATGTTCAGAGGTTCATTAAATCCAACATGACTAAAAACTCAAATGTCAAAGTGTTGTTTCCTCTTTCAGAGCAGAAAACCATCACAGCTGAGTCTGGACAGGACGTCACTCTGACATGTCGAGCTCCAAACAACAACATTAGAGTAATAAAGTGGGAGAGATTTGACCTGGGAGATGATTATGTGGTTTTGTACCAGGATGGTCTCCCTGATTCAACACACCAGCATCCATCTTTTAAGAACCGGGTGGATCTGCAGGACAGACAGATGAAGGATGGAGACGTGTCTTTGATTCTGAAGGATGTGACAGTTCATGACGCTGGAGCATACGAGTGTCGTTTCTTCATGGAAGAAACTCGCTCATGGAAGTCCATCAGCAGCCTCAACCTGATTGTTACAGGTGAGTGAGTAGAGTTGAGTGTGTGTGTGATCAGAGGTGAAGCTGCTTCCTGGTTGTTGATGTGTGTTTGTTGTATGGATGAGCTGGTGGATGTCAGAGGTAGACAGATGTTTCTCCAGCTGTTGTCTTTGTGGCTGGTAGTCTAGAGTTGTAGAGCAGCATTGTTTGGTTAGAGCAGAAACAAAGACATTTATGAATCCGTCTCTTCTTCTCTTGCTCTCTAACTCGTCTGTAAACATGTGTGGGGAAGCTCAATGTTAAAGCCTACAGCTGGAGGGGGAGGGGAGGGGTGAAGCTGGTGGTGAGTCTGTGAAAGTGAATCACAGTCAACTACAGCCCCTTAAATTGCCTTATTACACAATGCTGAGAAAGCATTCGAACGGGTGGAGTGGGATTATCTGTTTTATACTCTAAATAAATTTGGATTTGGCCCTAATTTCATTTCATGGATTCAGTTACTTGACTCCTCACCTATGGCACGTGTTAGAACAAATTTGTTATTCTCTTCTTATTTCCCACTTCTCCGTGGTACGAGACAAGGATGTCCCTTATCCCCTCTCCTTTTGCGTTATCAATTGAACCATTGGCGATTAAAGCCAAGCTGACAGCTGACAGTTGCATTAAGGGCATCTTCAGAGCTGACCAGGAGCACAAAATATCCGTATATGCTGACGATCTCCTGCTGTATATGTCAGAGCCTTTATAACACTGAATAAGCATATCCCTGCATTTATTTGGAATGCAAAAGTCCATGAATTCGTAAAGATTTCATGCAGAGGACTAGGCCAATGCGTGGATTAGCCTTGCCAATTTTTCAGTCTTATTATTGGGCAGCAAATATTCGAAATATGCTGGATCAGTAATTTTACCACAGAGACTCCAGCTTGGCTCCAAATTGACTCATCCAATTGTGGCAAAATGTGCCTATCAGCTTTGTTGAGTTCAGCTCTCCCATTAGAACTGTACACCTATAAATGTAACCCTTTGTTGTATGACTCGCTCAGAATCTGGGTGCAATGTAAGGTTTGGGTTACACTATCAGCTCAAATCATATGTTCCCACCCTCAATGATGGATTCTGCCTTTAAAATATGGGAAGGTAATGGACTTAGAAATATCAAAGACCTTTTTGCAGATGGAATTTTTCTCATTCACGCAGCTCCTGAAGCAGTTTAATGTTCCTCGCAAACATTTTTTCCGCTATTTACAAGTTCACCACTTTGTAAAGAGTCGATTTCCTTCATTTCCAGAAGTACCTGAGGAAACTTCTTTGGATAAAATTATTAATATAAACACTCATAAGAGAGGGGCGATTAAAGAAATGTATGCTATATTATTAGATCTTCAATCTCCTTCTCTCTCCATCCTTAAAGCTCAGTGGGAGAAAGACCTTGGGATGACTTTAACAGATGAGCTCTATGTTTTCTCCATAGGGTACACTCTTCTTCTATATGTGCCAGACATGGGCTGACCCCCTGTGTAACAGATGTAAAGCAGAAACAGGTTCACTCCTTCATAGTTTTTGGCCCCAATCTTCATAACTATTGGGTGTCTACCCATACGGAAAAGATGCATATAAATCTTATAAAGTTTGTATCTGTCTTGTGTGAAGCTTTTATGAAAAGCATACAAGAGTGAAAACAGATTAAGATCCCTTGAAAATCATATAAATGAAACTTGTATGTTTTGGATATTTACTAAAACAATATAAGAAAGTAATGAGAAAGTGGCCACTTTCATGAGTAAATCATATAAGCCTTATATGATTGACTGTATGAAGTAGGCCACATCTTATGCAAGTCTTATAAGTTTTTTCTATTTCTTTTCCATATGGGTATATTTAACACCTTTTCAGAGATATATAACGTTAATTATGATCCCTCTGCTCTAATCTTTGGGGTGATACCTCAAAACATCACTTTGCCAAAATACTATTCAAATTCTTTGCTTCACTCATTGCAAGGCGCCTTATACTTTTAAGATGGAAGCAGGAAGCTCCTCCCACACATGAACAGAGGCTTGCAGAGCTCATGAAGTTTTTGCATTTAGAAAAGATGAGATATACACTGGTAGGTTCAACCACCAAATTTCTTGAGGCATGGCAGCCTTTTCTAATGTACATGGAAACATTTAAAATGACCACATTGTCATGACCAGATACCATCCATCCATTTTATTTTTGTTGTTGTTGTTTGTTTGTTTTTTGTTTTGTAGTGGTTTCTTTAGTTTGTTTGTTTGTTTTCTTTCTGTTATCTTTTGGGGTATTGTAAAAACTGAACAGCAAACTACTGTATGTTCAAAGTTTTGCTATTAACATGCTGCTGTAACTGAAAATAAAATGAAAAAATAAATAAAACTCAAATGTCAAAGGAAATAAACAAAATATTTAAAGTCAATCATTCTGATCATAATTGCACTTTGACCTTTAACCTCTCTGCTCTGTGTTGTTTCATCTTTCAGATCAGAAAACCATCACAGCTAAGTCTGGACAGGATGTAATTCTGCCATGTCGAGCTCCAAACAACAACATCTTCGCTCTAGAGTGGGAGAGAGCTGACCTGAAGTCAGGAAATGTTGTTTTCCGAGTTGGTTGTGATATTATTCTAGATGACCAGCGTCCATCTTTTAAGAACCGGGTGGATCTGCAGGACAAAGAGATGAAGGATGGAGACGTGTCTTTGATTCTGAAGGATGTGACGATTTATGATGCTGGAACATACGAGTGTCGTTTCCTCATGGTAGAAGCACGCTCATTCAAACACAGCTTCATCAAACTGGTTGTTGATCCTCCAGGTGAGTGAGTAGAGTTGAGTGTGTGTGTGATCAGAGGTGAAGCTGCTTCCTGGTTGTTGATGTGTGTTTGTTGTATGGATGAGCTGGTGGATGTCAGAGGTAGACAGATGTTTCTCCAGCTGTTGTCTTTGTGGCTGGTAGTCTAGAGTTGTAGAGCAGCATTGTTTGGTTAGAGCAGAAACAAAGACATTTATGTCTCTTCTTCTCTTGCTCTCTAACTCGTCTGTAAACATGTGTGGGGAAACTCAATGATAAAGCCTACAGCTGGAGGGGGAGGGGAGGGGTGGAGCTGGTGGTTGTGAGTCTGTGAAAGTGAATCCTGCCGGTGCCATAGCTGCTGAAAACGTACTTAGTGCAGACACAAAACGTCCATCAGCTTCAAAGTGTGTCAGAAAAATGTCCACATGGTGACTGATGGATGAGAGAGGTCCCATTGTTGTTGTTGTGCACAAATCATTGAACAACACAAACACTTAGAGCTGCTTTCAGTGCTGCCTGTTTTGTTACTGCACACATTTCTGATGGTCCTACAGTCCAACGTAGCAAACGTCTCCCTGAAGCCTCTTCTTAGAGACCAAAGGTTGGATCAGAGCGAGCAGCTGAAAGGACACATCTATGAATGCAGTCAGAGACTTTCTCACAACCTCACACTTCATCTGGTCACATTTACACTCAGGTTCTCTGTTAGTCACTGAGATTACAGACTCGCACATTTAAAATAATCTGAATGTTGGATCAGATGAAGTTAATATTTTTTATTTCTTGAACATATGTTTAATTAGCATGTTGCTAAAGCTTTAAGTAATGCACTGGTGACCTGGTGTATGTTAACAGGTCAATTAATCAAATCCAGAATAACTCAAATGTAAGCTAAACAGCATAAATATTAAACATAAACAACATCATATTTCCCCCATGGCACAGTCCACTCAGCACTTCCTGGAGTTTCTCATTTGATCGTTCATTGACACTCATGACTTACAGAGACTCTGATCATCAAACACAGGAATAAAACAAGCAGTGAGCACAACAAAGGATTATTAAAGAAGGAATATTAACTCTATTCTAACTCTAGTAACTCTACACCAGGAAACCACCAAATCTTCTGCAAACGTGATTTTAACCAGTCAAAATGTTTTTGGATATTTATTCAGTGTAGAAACCTAAAAAGTCAGTTTTATTTTTAGATGTTTGGTTGTTTTGAACAATTATATCAAACTGTAAGTATGATGTTTGGTATATAGTATTATATATTGCATGGTATTGATATATTGCACTGTTTGAAGTGCTTCGTATATAAAAGTAGTAAACTGTGTACACAGTGTTTGGTGTGACAGAGCTGTTGTCACTGAATCACAGGTTCAGATGTTTCAGCGTCATAATAAACAAACACGTTTTCAGAGACTCGAGGATTTGACCTTCCAAAAGTCTCAGACATGTTTTAATGAGCTCTCACAGTCTGCAGCCAAACAGGTCAAATTATAAAGAACAGCTGGATCAACCCAACATGACCTCTGACCCCGAAGCAGCTGTTAGACCTGTGTATTTGAAAAAAAATATGATTTTTTTTTATGGTGAAAGCAAGATTCCAGACTGCAGTTTTGGTCAGATCATGTTTTTAAATAAAAAGCAGAAAAATCAACATTAACATTTTCTCACTTTATAAATGTTATGAATGATTTTTTCATCTAATCTCCTGAACTAGAAGAGGACACCTCACAGCTGTTTCTCACCTGCAGGTCAGCCAGGAGGACACAGAGATGAACTGTGAGTCGGACGATCTGAGGACAGACAGAAACTCTCCTGAACATCCAGCAGTCGACTCTGATGATCATCATGTTCAGACTCGGACCAACAGTGTGTGTCTGTGCTGTCAGTGACTCTGAACTACAGTTTATTCATCTTGTTCATGAGATTTACTGACACAAAGTCAAACTGTGTTACAAACACACATGAATTTCTGATCTCAGAGTCAGTGAGTGTTGGAGCTTCAGGTTAGACAAATTAACTATTTTATGTTGTATAAAATTGTATAAAAATCATCTCTTTGGCTGACATTGTTTTTAGTTTGTAAACCAATCTTACCCAATTTAACAGATTGTACAAACTGTTAACGTCTCTCTCTGATCCTGCACTGAGAAGTTTGACAACCTCTTCAACTTTTCTTTAACATGACACACTGTTCAGCTCAGATTTAAACTGCTTTGACCTTTGACACCAGCAAAACATCCTGAACAACTTTGCTGGGTTGAGACCTGATTACTTTTCATAAACAGACCCATGAGACTCAAAAATATGAAACATATTTTCACATTTATACTGTTGTATAGATGATGCAAACTTTTGTACACTGATGCTCTTTTGGGTGAAGTTTGACTCATTTGTTTAGATGGATTTTCAGATCCACCAGTTTGGCTCAAGTTAGAAACATTGTGATTTTAGGGAAAATTGCCACTCATAATGTATAAATATACACATCATGTTTGTGTGGATTTGTAATGAGACAGCAGTGAAGCAGTGAAGTCATCCTGTTGCCCACAGAAACAGACTGTGAATTAGTAAAGTAACACATGGAGCGCATGAGGAACAAAGGTCATACATGTATCTCCTGAAGTGGATTCTGGGTCTCTGACTTCCTCCCACAGTCCAAAGACATCAACGGGTGTTTTTTATTTATCCGTGTATGCTGTGTGTTAATGTGTGGTTCCTACAGAACTTAATGGTCAGTAACACTAACATGTAAACATGAGTACATCACATCAGCACATGAAAGAACAACAGTGTGGCATTAATATTACAGCAGTGAGGACAGTGTGATGAACTGATGCTCTGATCTCTGGTCTGACCAAAGCTTTAACTCCAAACATCTCTCCACTGTTAGAGCTTCTGCACTGTTTCAGGTTCAAATCATGGTTCATACTTTCATGGCCTGATGGTGTGACGCCTCCACCTACATCACTGAACTGCTCCACTTCTGTACTCTTCTCTCTGTGGCCTTCTTGAAACGTCCTCTTGGTGTTTGTGGGGTTTTTCTCAGTTCATGTGTGCCTTATAAGAGTTTGTTTTTTAAAGACAATGACAACCAGTGAATTGTGCCGCACTTGGTGGTGTTTGTAATTCAACTTGACTGAGGTTAAATTTCTTTTTTATAATGGATTTAATTTGTTGATATTCTAAAAAAATTTTCTTGTTGATCCCATATTGTGCAACTAGTCTGTCAAATGGAATAAATTCTGTTCCCTCTAATATATGTTCTAAGTATTTAATTCCTTTACAACTCCATTCTGGGAAGTTAATCATATTATGGTTTTGTAATATGTCAGGGTTATTCCAGATAGGAGTACGTTTGCATGGGATTAGTGAAGACTCCGTTATTTTTAGAAACTCCCACCATGCTGTCAGAGAGGAGCTGATGTTGATACTTTTAAAACATTCATGTCTTTTGATGTTTGAGCTAATAAATGGTAGGTCTGAAATCTCTAGATCCTTGCATAGTGCCTGTTCAACATCTAGCCAGGGCTCATCTAGGAAGGTATGTTTTGACCATTCTGAGATGAACTGAAGCCTGTTGGCTAAGAAGTATTGGTGAAAATTAGGCAGATCTAATCCTCCTCTATCCTTGGTTCTTTGTAGCGTTTTTAAGCTGATACGCGGGGGTTTATCTTTCCAAAGGAAATTGGAAATATATGAATCTAGAGATCTGAACCAATCTTGTGATGGTTTGTTAGGGATCATCAAAAATAAGTAATTTATTTTTGGCAAGATCATCATTTTTATAGTGGCGACCCTTCCCATGAGTGATATGGGTAAAGATTTCCATCTAGTCAGATCGCCTTCTACTTTCTTTAGAAGTGGGATGTGATTTAATTTAGTTAAGTCTGAAAGCTTAGGAGAAACATTAATACCTAAATATTTAATATTTCCTGATTGCTGTGGGGCAGAGGAAGAATTATGGAAGAAGCAGTTAATGGGGAGAACTGTAGATTTTGGCCAGTTAATTGAATAATCTGAAACTCTTGAAAACCAGTTTATTAGAGTAATTACCTCAGAGAGGTTGGTTTGTGTGTTTTGCAGAAAAAGCAACACATCATCCGCATAGAGACTGATTTTATGTTCTATGTTCTTACATTTTATGCCCTTAATTGTTGTAGCCTGTCTAAATGCTGCTGCTAGAGGTTCGATAAAAATTGCAAAAAGTGAAGGGGAGAGTGGGCATCCCTGCCTGGTGCCCACTCTATCTATCAGAGTCTATCAGATTGTCAATTGTGGCCTGTGGAATGTTGGTCCACTCCACTTCAATAGCTGTGCGAGGTTGTTGGATATTCGTGGGAACTGGTACACGCTGTCGTATACGCCGGTCAAGCACATCCCGAACATGCTCAATGGGTGACATGTCCGGTGAGTATGCTGGCCATGCAAGAACTGGGACATTCTCGGCTGCCATCTGCCCTGAACAATGTGAACCATGATTCATCCGTGAAGCGCACACCTCTCCAACGTGCCAGACGCCATCGAATGTGAGCATTTGCCCACACAAGTCTGTTACGGCGACGAGCTGGAGTCAGGTCAAGACCCCGATGAGGACGACGGGCATGCAGTTGAGCGTCCCTGAGACGGTTTCTGACAGTTTGTGCAGAAATTGTTTGGTTGTGTAAACCAATTGTTCCAGCAGCTGTCTGGGTGGCTGGTCTCAGACGATCTTGGAGGTGAACCTGCTGGATGTGGAAGTCCTGGGCTGGTGTGGTTACACGAGGTCTGCGGTTGTGAGGCCGGTTGGATGTGCTGCCATATTCTCTGAAACGCCTGTGGAGACGGCTTATGGTTGAGAAATGAACATTCAATGCACGGGCGACAGATCTGGTTGACATTCCTGCTGTCAGCATGCCAATTGCACGCTCCCTCATTGCTTGTGGCATCTGTGGCATTTTGCTGTGAGACAAAACTGCACATTCCAGGGTGGCCTTTTGTTGTGGGCAGTCTGAGGTACACCTGTGCACTACTCATGATGTCAGATCAGCATCCTGATGTGGCACACCTGTGAGGTGGGATGGATTATCTCAATATGGCAGATGTGCCCACTACCACACATTTGGACTGATTTGTGACCACTGTTTGGGAGGGATGGTTATATTGTGTATCTGGGATGAATTTTAGGTCTCTACGTCCATCCCATGGGGAATGGGAGCAAAAACAAAAGTGTTGCATTTATATTTTTGTTGAGTGTATTAGGCAAATGAGTATTTTGTCCACATCATCCTCTTCATGCATGTTGTCTTACTCCAAGCTGTATAGGCTCCAAAGCCTACTACCAATTAAGCATATTAGGTGATGTGCATCTCTGTAATGAGAAGGGGTGTGGTCTAATGACATCAACACCCTATATCAGGTGTGCATAATTATTAGGCAACGTCCTTTCCTTTGGCAAAATGGGTCAAAAGAAGGACTTGACAGGCTCAGAAAAGTCAAAAATAGTGAGATATCTTGCAGAGGGATGCAGCAGTCTCAAAATTGCAAAGCTTCTGAAGCGTGATCATCGAACAATCAAGCGTTTCATTCAAAATAGTCAACAGGGTCGCAAGAAGCGTGTGGAAAAACCAAGGCGCAAAATAACTGCACATGAACTGAGAAAAGTCAAGCGTGCAGCTGCCAAGATGCCACATGCCACCAGTTTGGCCATATTTCAGAGCTGCAACATCACTGGATTGCCCAAAAGCACAAGGTGTGCAATACTCAGAGACATGGCCAAGGTAAGAAAGGCTGAAAGACGACCACCACCGAACAAGACACACAAGCTGAAACGTCAAGACTGGGCCAAGAAATATCTCAAGACTGGTTTTTCTAAGGTTTTATGGACTGATGAAATGAGAGTGAGTCTTGATGGGCCAGATGGATGGGCCCGTGGCTGGATTGGTAAAGGGCAGAGAGCTCCAGTCCGACTCAGACGCCAGCAAGGTGGAGGTGGAGTACTGGTTTGGGCTGGTATCATCAAAGATGAGCTTGTGGGGCCTTTTCGGGTTGAGGATGGAGTCAAGCTCAACTCCCAGTCCTACTGCCAGTTTCTGGAAGACACCTTCTTCAAGCAGTGGTACAGGAAGAAGTCTGCATCCTTCAAGAAAAACATGATTTTCATGCAGGACAATGCTCCATCACACGCGTCCAAGTACTCCACAGCGTGGCTGGCAAGAAAGGGTATAAAAGAAGAAAAACTAATGACATGGCCTCCTTGTTCACCTGATCTGAACCCCATTGAGAACCTGTGGTCCATCATCAAATGTGAGATTTACAAGGAGGGAAAACAGTACACCTCTCTGAACAGTGTCTGGGAGGCTGTGGTTGCTGCTGCACGCAATGTTGATGGTGAACAGATCAAAACACTGACAGAATCCATGAATGGCAGGCTTTTGAGTGTCCTTGCAAAGAAAGGTGGCTATATTGGTCGCTGATTTGTTTTTGTTTTGTTTTTGAATGTCAGAAATGTATATTTGTGAATGTGGAGATGTTATATTGGTTTCACTGGTAAAAATAAATAATTGAAATGGGTATATATTTGTTTTTGTTAAGTTGCCTAATAATTCTGCACAGTAATAGTCACCTGCACCCACAGATATCCCCCTAAAATAGCTAAAACTAACAACAAACTAAAAACTACTTCCAAAAACATTCAGCTTTGATATTAATGAGTTTTTTGGGTTCATTGAGAACATGGTTGTTGTTCAATAATAAAATTATTCCTCAAAAATACAACTTGCCTAATAATTCTGCACTCCCTATAGTTTAGTGGTAAGGAACAGCTACAGTCAAACTGTAGCTCACAAACATAAATGATTTTGAGACTCGTTGTGGTGGAAAGCACCTCCACTTCCTGCCCTAGTAGATACAAGCACTGCAGCAGGTAATGCTGTTAGGGCTGCTGTGATGAAAGACGCTGTATGAATACAGAGGAGTTCTGGGTGGCAGCAGATGTTTGGCTTTTTTTAAAGCTTTTTACTGGTTTTTGTTATTCTGACTGCCCACTTTTACAATTATATGCTGATCTAAAGTGTACATTTGAGCCCTGAAATTGATGGGGGGTTATGGTCCAAGAGCACCCGTGAATTTTGAAAAACCTTGAATTTTGGATGTGGTAAAACAAAATGATTTTATAGTTTAAACCCTGAATATATAAATCTGGGGATGCAGGACTTTAAGAACAAAATGAAAAACACTCGAGATAGCTACATGTATGATGTGGGAACGCTGGACTGCATCTGCTGGAGATGCAATTAAGAGAGATGAACAACGCTTTCGGATTGGCTACTTTCAAAACCCCGCCTCTGAGTACACTGGCATTTCAACACTCAAAGGTGCGTTTTCCTTTAAAACAACTGCGGAGTCCTTCAGTAACTTAGGTCTTGATGCCCAAACAAATAACGATTTAGTAGAACTGTTGATCACCAGACTACATGTTTGCTGTAAGTGACATGATGATCTAAGAACCACGTGTTTTAGCACAAAAAGTTATAAAAAGAAGAAAAAAAAATCCACAACACTTTTTCCAGTTTAAAAAAATGAAATATAAAGTTCACAGATTAAAAAACAAAAAAACAAACTGTATCTGTAAGTATATTATGATAAAAAAAAAAAGTTGTTGTTTTCAGTGTCGTTTAGGTTGTGGATGGACTGGGGACAGAGTTTTCCTCCACCTGGTGGCTCTTCATGTGCGTTTTCAGACAGTGGCTCTGGGTGAAGGCTTTTTCGCAGATGGTGCACTGGTACGGTCTCTCTCCGTTGTGGGTCCTCATGTGGACCCTCAGGTGTTCCTGGCGAGAGCACGCCTTCCCACAGATCGCGCACACAAACCGTTTGATGCCCAAGTGGCTCCTGATGTGGTTGGTCAGGTAAGTCTTGCGTTTGAAGAAACGGCCGCACTCAGAACAGCCGTACGGTGCCTCACCAGTGTGCACTCGCATGTGACCCTTGAGTTCGCCGTTGGACACGAAGCCTTTGCTGCACACGCCGCAGACGTGCGGCCTCTCGCTGCTGTGCGTCTTCATGTGAGTCATCAGGCTGCAGTTTGACAGGAAGGATTTGCAGCAGACATGGCAGAGAAAAGGTCGCTCCCTGGCCATGTGGATCTTCTCGTGGGACTTCAGGATGCTGGAAAGTTTGAAACGCTTCCCGCAGATTTGGCAGCCATACGGCCGCTCTCCAGAGTGAGTGAACTTGTGGCGGGTCAAAGATCGAAGGTCACAGACAGACTTTCCACAGATATTGCAGACGTATCTGTCTTTGCTGGTGTGTGTCTTGCTGTGAGCTTGGAGCTGCGCCTTCAAACCAAAGGATTTTGGGCAAATGTCACATTTGTGTGGTTTCTCTTCCACATGGACCCAATGGTGAACATTCAGACCAGACATGTAAGCAAAGGTTTTGCTGCAAATCTTACATTTGAATGGCCTGTCTCCTGTGTGCAGAGAAATGTGGCTGTTAAGACCAACGATGGAGAAGAAAGATTTCCCACAATATGAGCAGTCGTGAGTTTTCTGGTGAATTCTGATATGTCTCTTTAACTCATCCACAGATTCAAACTGCTCTCCACAAACTCCACAACCACCCTGTGGCTCCTCCAGGTGACTCCAGGTGTGTTTGATCAAGCTGCCCAGGTTCAAGTACCACACTCCACACACTTTACAGGCTATTTTACTCTTCTCTATCTCCTTCATGTCACTTTTGCGCACTTGTTTCTTCATCTTTTTTGTCACCTGGAGCTCAGAAACAGGTTTAAAGCATTTGTCTACAGCCAAGGCTTTGTGTTCATCTTTGCTGTCCACTTCCCTCTCACAGGCCTCTTCATCTGTTGGCAGGTCTTGCTTTTGTGATGTTGTGCTGCTGGCCAGCATGTCCACACTGGGACTGTCTGTATGCTGATCAGAGCTGCTGTGGAACAAAACGGTTAAAGTTAAGTTTTTAAGTACTGAGCGTCTGTAAATAAAAGCCATAGGTTTCGTCTACTTGCAATAACTAAAAACAACAAACTTATCCATTAGAGAACTTGAACCACAGAATTTTGGGTTTGGTATTCGTTAGATCAGAATTTGTTCCCTCAGTAATTTTTTAAATTTCATGTTTTTCATTGAATTATCACAATCCAGCGTCTAGATTTACATCAACATTCTAGAGTCTTGTTTTTGACATCGTTGGTCAATCAAGAGCACACAAATCCTTATACCCGTTTTTATTTTTACCTTGACTGGAGTTCAGCTTCATTGTTTTTTGTTATGTCAGCATCGCTGGATGGACAGTCATCGTTTGTTGGTGAAGCGGGAAACTCTTTCTCCCCCTCCTCACTAGTCTGTAAGAGTTCATTTCCAAATTATTATCAGCACTTATGTTAACTGAGAGTAAAATAGCTAAAATTTCTTTAAGATTTTTGTAAAATCTTAAAGTGTACATTTAAATCACATCATGATTGTTACATTTTAAATCTGTTATTGTGGTATAAAGAAGCAAAATTATCAAAATCCTACCAATGTCAGAGGCAAAAGCAGCACAAACAGGTACAGCGTCTACCTTCAAGCGGATGTAGAGGGCAGAGTTTCCAGTAAACATGTGGATCTCCTCTGGAGTCACAATCTTCACTTTCAGGGGCTGGAGCCTCCGGCTTCTGTCAGTTGTGAACAAGTCAAAAGGTTCATCATCTGCCAGCTGAGGAAAGGTGGACTTCAACAGGTCCAGGAAGTCAGCTTCCTGTAGACCAAGAGGGCACTTCAGGTCGTGTGCTGGGAACTTCTTGAATACTGGAACAGAAGAAATTCATCTTAAGATCAATAGTCCTTAGGCAGTCAGTAAAACCAAACCTTGCCCTAGTATTCATTAGTTCAAGTGATTAGTTGGCCAGTCTTTGACTATTTCTGATGATAAATAATGTAATTAAATATTTTTGTAAGCATTGGAAAATGCTTTGAATTAGGAACAAAGAAAAAATGGTATTAATAGCACGGCTAACACTGTACCACATAACAGACAAATACAAAACCTTAATGACTAACATTTCATTTCATACCCGTCTTAGAGAGCACATTGGTGTGAGAGTCCTCCAGGATGCGGACTCTGAGATCTATATGGTTCTTTATGTCACTGATGCGAGGTCTGCCGGGCTTCTTCCTGATAGTCGGAACTCTGGCGAAAATGCAGGAACTAAGTCAGTGTCATAAAAGACTATAAAGCAAATGCAAATAAACTTGGGGACCATCCACATATTGTTGGCCATATCACAAACCTCTACAGTTTGTTGTTCCTTAAAGTGGTGTTTTTTCTAACCTTGACGGCATTTTATAATCTGGGTCCTTTAGATCTTCTCGTTTTTGTCGGGAACTTGTTGGTTGCACCAACTCCTGCTCCTCTTCATCGTCATCAATGTCGTCGTACCAAAGCAGGGCCAGGCTCTCAGTGTCCTTCACACCTGGATACATCAGAATTCACTTTTTGTTATGGTTTTTAATTTGAATCATATGAACGACAAAGACACAATACATGTGGTTTAGTCAGTTTGCTTTAGTAATAATTTGATTAATTGAACTCGCCTGGCGCACAGTATATAAGCACTGCACTCACTTTCATGCCCTCTTTTCACTCCCACACAAGCGGCAGCTTAGGTGAGTTTGATTTGTAGTTCTCAGTTTAAATCTTTATTTAAGTTAATGACTTAAAGTCATTAACTTAAATGACTTGTTTTCTCTTTCAGAGTTTAGCAGTCCATGCGTGTCTTCCTTTAAGTTACTACTGATTACACTAAAGTAAACCGACATATACGGCAACTAATTGATAGCAGTTTTCTTTGCATTCTGACCAGATGAGGCCATGGTGATAAAAAATAAAAACTTTGAACCTCCTTATTAACACACAGTAGGAGGCAAATTGTTTCTAAACAGTCAGGCTGACTTTTGACCGACTGCTGGTGACAAATTGGTGATGTTTGCAAATAACTCGAGGCCAATTTACAAACATGGACAGACTGCCAACATGTTGCAATTAATCTTAATCAGTCTGTGCCAATAAGCGGAACTCATCTGGTTGCCAACTGGTTGTATTCTGGATATATACCTATATATGGGGTTACCCATGTTATGGGGTGCCTGTGTCATTTTGCAATATTCTTTATAAAAGCCTTGAACTACCCCCCCCCAAAAAAAAGAAAAACAATTAATGGTAAGACTGTTCAGACGTACCTGTCTGTTGCTTGGGCTGTTGCTCCTCTCTGTCCTCAGGCACGACTTCCACCTCATGCCTCTCCACATCAGGCTGTAGGACTTTGTGTTTTTTGGTCAAAAAGAACATTTGATCAATATATCAGCTTTGTGTGACTGTGGTGTTTGACTGCAGCTCCGAAGACCCTCCTTCCTGTTGATCATTGTTTTTATTATGTAAACCAATAAGAAAACATTAACTCTAGATTCCAAAAAGACAAAACAAAACAAAGAATGACAATCTGGGATAAGAATTAGACCAGATTCTTATGCTCTCAAGGATAACTACATTACGCCCAGTGGCATATCTTGTGAGAAGAAGGGCGTGGTTACGGGTTATATGGCCTGTTGCTACATGCTTTTAAGAGTCTGTACAACAGCCATGAGAGCGTGGACAATAAAAAGCAGTAAATCAGATTGCACGCTCAAGAAGAGTTTAGTTGGGTGGTCTCAGATGTTTTCTGTTGGCGACCTCCATCTCACTGGAACAGCCTGAAGCAGCAGAAATTCTAATTAGTCCCTCAAAGTCTGAGGTCATGGCACTAAAAAATGTATGGAATAACCACTCCAGGCTGAAGGTTCTACCTCAAGTAGAGGCTTCATACACCTCAAGGTCTAGTTCAGGGAAAAAAAACAAAAACAAAAAAAAAGAATCATCAGCTCTTCTCTACATTTAAACTGAGAGAGATTTATGCCGAATTGCAAATAACGCTAATATTATTTTCCCTGCATTCACATTTTATTGTAATTACACATCTGTATGTTTAACAGCTTGTAAACGTAAAATCAGCGATTTTTAAACGAAGTTCGGCAAATTCTAAATTTACAAATCAGCTTTTTGTGGCTGCGAGCAGCTTTATTTGTCCACTCACCTCTTTTCTCCAGAGAGACGTTAGGCTGCAGAAGCTCCAGCAGTCTCCTCTGACGGCCGATCTCTCGCCTGAAGCCCGCAGCCTCCTCCTCGTAGTCGGCTACAGTCCTCTCCACCACCGCTAAGATCTCGCGGGCGGCTGTGCTCATTTTCTCGGTGACGATTCCTCTCAGTATGTCGCTCTTAGACATGTTACCGACGCTGTCGACCGGCTCGGGGCCGCCGCTGCTGCCGCTCTTCATCCAGTAAAACATGTTTGTTTGTTTTCTCAGCTGTGTTTTGATGAAGACACACTACAGCGCAGGGTGCGTTTCCGGCGGATTCTGGTGCAGCTACAAATTGTGTCCGGAAAAGAAAATCAGGCGTTATTTAGTTCCCCTGCTGGTCTGACTTTTATCAGTAAGACTGATGTCTGCTGTACATTTAAGATGCTGGTGAAAATCATGGCATTATAGTAAAGTAAGTGAAAAGCATTTTTAATGTAGCACCTTTGAGGACAAACATCATAACAAAAATGGTTAAATGTTAGAACAAAAAGTTACCCAAAAGCAAGCTTAAAAAGATTATATTTTTAGCTGCTTTTAAAACAAATCACCAAATTCATAGATCTCAAGCTTCAAAAGCTCTGTCTCCTCTTTTAGCCCTCAGCATTGGATGATGCACAGTCTGCAGTGACCTCGGAGACCTTTACATTAGGGACTTCTGTCCAATAGCACAGCACCGACAGAAGCACAGCATGTTATACAGTGGGGCAAAAAAGTATTTAGTCAGCCACCGATTGTGCAAGTTCCCCCACTTAAAATGATGACAGAGGTCAGTAATTTGCACCAGAGGTACACTTCAACTGTGAGAGACAGAATGTGAAAAAAAAATCCATGAATTCACATGGTTGGATTTGTAAAGAATTTATTCGTAAATCAGGGTGGAAAATAAGTATTTGGTCACCTCAAACAAGGAAAATCTCTGGCTCTCACAGACCTGTAACGTCTTCTGTAAGAAGCTTTTCTGTCCCCCACTCGTTACCTGTATGAATGGCACCTGTTTGAACTCATCATCTGTATAAAAGACACCTGTCCACAGCCTCAAACAGTCAGACTCCAAACTCCGCCATGGCCAAGACCAAAGAGCTTTCGAAGGACACCAGGAAAAGTATTGTAGACCTGCACCAGACTGGGAAAAGTGAATCTACAATAGGCAAGCAGCTTGGTGTGAAAAAATCAACTGTGGGAGCAATCATCAGAAAATGGAAGACATACAAGACCACTGATAATCTCCCTCGATCTGGGGCTCCACGCAAGATCTCATCCCGTGGGGTCAAAATGATCATGAGAACGGTGAGCAAAGATCCCAGAACCACACGGGGGGACCTGGTGAATGACCTGCAGAGAGCTGGGACCAAAGTAACAAAGGTCACCATCAGTAACACACTACAACGGCAGGGAATCAAATCCCGCAGTGCCAGACGTGTTCCGCTGCTGAAGCCAGTGCATGTCCAGGCCCGTCTGAAGTTTGCCAGAGAGCACATGGATGATACAGCAGAGGATTGGGAGAATGTCATGTGGTCAGATGAAACCAAAGTAGAACTTTTTGGTATAAACTCAACTCGTCGTGTTTGGAGGAAGAAGAATACTGAGTTGCATCCCAAGAACACCATACCTACTGTGAAGCATGGGGGTGGAAACATCATGCTATGGGGCTGTTTTTCTGCCAAGGGGACAGGACGACTGATCCGTGTTAAGGACAGAATGAATGGGGCCATGTATCGTGAGATTTTGAGCCAAAACCTCCTTCCATCAGTGAGAACTTTGAAGATGAAACGAGGCTGGGTCTTCCAACATGACAATGATCCAAAACACACCGCCCGGGCAACAAAGGAGTGGCTCCGTAAGAAGCATTTGAAAGTCCTGGAGTGGCCTAGCCAGTCTCCAGACCTCAACCCCATAGAAAATCTGTGGCGGGAGTTGAAAGTCCGTGTTGCTCGGCAACAGCCCCAAAACATCACTGCTCTCGAGAAGATCTGCATGGAGGAATGGGCCAAAATACCAGCTACTGTGTGTGCAAACCTGGTAAAGACCTATAGTAAACGTTTGACCTCTGTTATTGCCAACAAAGGTTATGTTACAAAGTATTGAGTTGTATTTTTGTTATTGACCAAATACTTATTTTCCACCCTGATTTACGAATAAATTCTTTACAAATCCTACCATGTGGATTCATGGATTTTTTTTCACATTCTGTCTCTCACAGTTGAAGTGTACCTCTGGTGCAAATTACTGACCTCTGTCATCATTTTAGGTGGGGGAACTTGCACAATCGGTGGCTGACTAAATACTTTTTTGCCCCACTGTATCTTTACTGCAGCTGTGTTAAAAACATGGCTGCCCTCTCGCTGTAATGAGACCAGCTGAGCAGAGTTACTGATCTGTAAGCAGTTTCCAAACTCCTGAGACTGAACACAGTGTGGCTTTGAACCTCTCATGCTGAAATCATCAGTATCTCTGTGACCAGCTGTGATAAACTGCTGATAAATGAACACATTATCTTTGTGCTATAAACTTACCTGCCAGAGCAAATACATAACAGCCACAATACACAGTTGGTCTGTGTAACAACCAGAGATGGGCAGTAACGCGTTACTTGTAACGCGTTACTGTAATCTGATTACTTTTTTCAAGTAACGAGTAAAGTAAGGGATTACTATTGCAAAATCGGTAATTAGATTACCGTTACTTTCCCGTAGGAACGCTGCGTTACTGCGTTACTAAAACCGTGATTTTTTTTGCGAGAATGTGTCATGACAGTGACGTAAGCAAGTGCGACGTTGGTGACAGCAGCTGTGTGCAGATCAACAATGGATAACATATCGAGTGCGGGAGAGAGTATGAGCGTGCAGCGTTTAAAGCGTGGAAGTACTGACCTTACTTTGAGTTTGATTCCATAAAAAGTGACAAAAACATTAGTGTCCATCGTGCGTGGGAAGAAAACTTCTTTTTACAGCGAAAAAAACCCTAAACTTCCGAGCAAGCACCGAGTAGCTACGACGTGATGGGAAACTCACAGAGACACTCGCGCGGATTCTTCAACTGACCACAGCACACCTGCACCAGGGTAACCCTCCGCCTACCCTGCTCCTGCTTTACAGGTGAAAATAGAGCAAAAGGACCGCTGAGTCTTTGACTTTATTTATTTTCTGCTGTGTTTTACTTGCATCTGTTTGAAAGAGTGAGTGAAAACACAAAAAATATTTTATTTTATGAGCTGGAATGTGCAGAAAATAGGTTTAAATGTTAAACTAATTTATTCAACTCAGAGAATGTTGCATATAATTAAATGTTTTGCTTGATGCATAAAGTTAAAAGATTAAAACTGATAAAACAAGTTAAAAAAGAGACTTTTCCATTTGATTACATTTTGTATGATGGATTATGCAGAAAAAGTAGAATTGGGCTGAAAGATCTATCACTTTATCACCTCTTCAGGTTGTAAATCGTGTTTTTAAAAAGTAACTAAGTAACTAAGTAACTAAGTAATTAATTACTTTTGAAAATAAGTAATCAGTAAAGTAATGGGATTACTTTTTGGGGGGAGTAATCAGTAATTAGTTACTGATTACTTTTTTCAAGTAACTTGACCAACACTGGTAACAACTGTAAAAAACTATTGTAAGGAGCTGGACCTCTTCAAGTTTGTTTAAAACGTTTAATCCGAGAAGCTTCTTCAGTTCTAAGAGCAACTGGTGGATCTCCCAGATTTTTAAGCCCTATGGGAGTGTCCCCCAGGAGGGTCATGGAGCACCTGTTGATCCTATTGATCCCACCATTCTGATGGACATAGAAGAGCCACCTCCACAGGATAAAGGACACTCTTTCGAGGATGCTAATGTTCACATTTTGGACAGAGAGGACAGATGGTTTTAAAGAGGAGTGAAAGAAGCCATCTACGTCCACTGTGAGCGACCATCTTTGATCATCAGGGGGGTCCTTTTGTCCCTCTTGGGGGGGAAACTCCCACAGAGCTTGAATCTGAATCACAGGTTCAGATGTTTCAGCCTCATAATAAACAAACACAGGTTCAGAGAGTCGAGGATTTGACCTTCCAAAAGTCTCAGACATGTTTTAACGAACTCTCAGTTTGCAAATGATAAAGATCAGCTGGATCAGTTTTAGTCATATTTAGTCAGATCATCCGTTTCCTTTGTTAAATTAAGAAAAATCCACCAGTATTTTCTCACTTTATACATATTGTGAATAGTTTGTATTAATCTGTTGTCCTGAACTAGAAGAGGAAACAGATTCTGTTCTGTTCTTCACTCATCACCTACCTGACAGCTGACACCTCACACCTGTTTCTCACCTGCAGGTCACACAGGAGGAGACACAGAGGCTGGAGGGAAGGAGGCTGGAGGGAAGAAGGACGGAGGGAAGGAGGACGGAGGGAAGAAGGACGGAGGGAAGGAGGATGAAGGGAAGAAGGTTGGGGGGAAGAAGGACGAAGGGAAGAAGGACGGAGGGAAGGAGGATGGGGGGAAGGAGGACGGAGGGAAGAAGGACGGAGGGAAGGAGGATGAAGGGAAGAAGGACGGGGGGAAGACGGACGGAGGGAAGGAGGATGAAGGGAAGAAGGATGGGGGGAAGGAGGACAGAGGGAAGGAGGACGGAGGGAAGGAGGATGGGGGGAAGGAGGACAGAGGGAAGACGGACGGAGGGAAGGAGGATGAAGGGAAGAAGGATGGGGGGAAGGAGGACGAAGGGAAGAAGGATGGAGGGAAGGAGGATGGGGGAAGGAGGACAGAGGGAAGAAGGACGGAGGGAAGGAGGATGAAGGGAAGAAGGATGGGGGGAAGGAGGACGGAGGGAAGGAGGACGAAGGGAAGAAGGACGGAGGGAAGGAGGATGGAGGGAAGAAGGATGGAGGGAAGGAGGACAGAGGGAAGGAGGATGGGGGGAAGGAGGACGGAGGGAAGGAGGACGGAGGGAAGGAGGACGGAGGGAAGAAGGACGAAGGGAAGAAGGACGGGGGGAAGGAGGATGAAGGGAAGAAGGATGGGGTGAAGGAGGATGGAGGGAAGAAGGACGGAGGGAAGGAGGACGGGGGGAAGGAGGATGAAGGGAAGGAGGATGGGGGGAAGGAGGACGGAGGGAAGGAGGATGGGGGGAAGAAGGATGGAGGGAAGGAGGATGAAGGGAAGGATGAAGGGAAGGAGGATGGAGGGAAGGAGGATGGAAGGAAGGATGAAGGGAAGGAGGATGGAAGGAAGGATGAAGGGAAGGAGGATGGAGGGAAGAAGGACGGGGGGAAGACGGACGGAGGGAAGGAGGACGAAGGGAAGAAGGATGGGGGGAAGGAGGACGAAGGGAAGAAGGATGGAGGGAAGGAGGATGGGGGGAAGGAGGACAGAGGGAAGAAGGACGGAGGGAAGGAGGATGAAGGGAAGAAGGATGGGGGGAAGGAGGACGGAGGGAAGGAGGACGAAGGGAAGAAGGACGGAGGGAAGGAGGATGGAGGGAAGGAGGATGGAGGGAAGGAGGATGGAGGGAAGGATGAAGGGAAGGAGGATGGAGGGAAGAAGGACGGGGGGAAGACGGACGGAGGGAAGGAGGACGAAGGGAAGAAGGATGGGGGGAAGGAGGACGAAGGGAAGAAGGATGGAGGGAAGGAGGATGGGGGGAAGGAGGATGGAAGGAAGGATGAAGGGAAGGAGGATGGAGGGAAGAAGGACGGGGGGAAGACGGACGGAGGGAAGGAGGACGAAGGGAAGAAGGATGGGGGGAAGGAGGACGAAGGGAAGAAGGATGGAGGGAAGGAGGATGGGGGGAAGGAGGACAGAGGGAAGAAGGACGGAGGGAAGGAGGATGAAGGGAAGAAGGATGGGGGGAAGGAGGACGGAGGGAAGGAGGACGAAGGGAAGAAGGACGGAGGGAAGGAGGATGGAGGGAAGAAGGATGGAGGGAAGGAGGACAGAGGGAAGGAGGATGGGGGGAAGGAGGACGGAGGGAAGGAGGACGGAGGGAAGAAGGACGAAGGGAAGAAGGACGGGGGGAAGGAGGATCAAGGGAAGAAGGATGGGGTGAAGGAGGATGGAGGGAAGAAGGACGGAGGGAAGGAGGACGGGGGGAAGGAGGATGAAGGGAAGGAGGATGGGGGGAAGGAGGACGGAGGGAAGGAGGATGGGGGGAAGAAGGATGGAGGGAAGGAGGATGAAGGGAAGAAGGATGGGGGGAAGGAGGATGGAGGGAAGAAGGACAGAGGGAAGGAGGATGGGGGGAAGAAGGATGGAGGGAAGGAGGATGAAGGGAAGAAGGATGGGGGGAAGGAGGACGGAGGGAAGGAGGACGAAGGGAAGGAGGAGGGAGGGAAGAAGGACGGGGGGAAGGAGGACGGTGGGAAGAAGGACGGAGGGAAGAAGGACGGAGGGAAGAAGGACGGAGGGAAGGAGGATGGAGGGAAGAAGGATGGAGGGAAGGAGGATGAAGGGAAGAAGGATAGAGGGAAGGAGGATGGAAGGAAGGATGAAGGGAAGGAGGATGGAGGGAAGGAGGATGGAAGGAAGGATGAAGGGAAGGAGGATGGAAGGAAGGATGAAGGGAAGGAGGATGGAGGGAAGGAGGATGGAAGGAAGGATGAAGGGAAGGAGGATGGAGGGAAGGAGGATGGGAGGAAGGATGAAGGGAAGGAGGATGGATCTGTTCGACTGATAGTTGGTCTGTCAGTTTCTGCTGTGCTTCTTGTTGTTGTTGCTCTTCTTATTAATCTGATCTGCAGAAAATATGAGAGGGGTTTTAGCACAAGAAAACAAAACCTGAGAAAAAAACGTAAGAAAACAATTGAAAGGGCTGCAAAGTATTCAAAGCTGAATAATGCTGAGACTGACTTTCCATGAAGTCACTGTTACCCAGCGCGACGAAAAACATGATCAAGGACAGAAAGAAACTGATGATGCCCCATGTGACTTTTCCTCCTCAAGCCCAGCCCACTGGGAGACAGCTTGTTTTTGTGTTTGTGGTGTTTTGCTCGGCTGTGCCCTTTTTAACACTGTTGTGTTTAACTTTGTTTTTTTTATATCTCTGGAAATAAAAGTTTGGTTTGTAAAGAAAATGATAATGAGTGAAATCAGTCTGTCTGTCTACATTTATGAAGAAAACAGTGATCAAAAACTCAAATATTTACTCAATAAACTGAAAAAATGTTAAGATTTAACATTCCTGTGAATCACTAAACTAAGATGTATAACCACTGTTTTTGAAAACTGCTTCACATCTGTGCTGCATGGAGTCGACCAACTTGTGGCAGCTGTAAACAGATATACCAGCCCAGGAGGATTTGACAACCTTCCACAATTCCTCTGCGTTTCTTGGTTTTGCCTCAGAAACACCATTTTTGATGTCACAAGTTTTCTATTGGATTAAGGTCCGGGCACTCTGCTGGCCACTCCATGACCCTAATTTTATTGGTCTGGAACCAAGATGCTGCTCACTTACTGGTGTGTTTGGGGTCGTTGTGATGTTTAAACACCCATTTCATGGGCATTTCCTCTTCAGCATAAGGCAGCGTGACCTCTCCAAGTATTTCGATATAAGCAAATTGATCCCTGATATGAGATAAGTGGGCCCGACACCATAGTAAGAGAAACAGACCCCATCATGATGCTTGCACTGCCATGCTTCACAGTCTTCAGAGAGTACTGTGGCTTGAATTCAGTGTTTGGGGGTCTGAGGGCTCAGGGCCGTCCTGTTGTCATGGTATCAAGTGCATGACGACTCTCTGCACACACTCTGAGTCCTTATGCACATTTTCTATAAGTCCTCATCAGAGGAATGCAGCTCATCTAAATATCTGTAAAAAAGTTTTTGTTAATGCAAAGAAATATCTTTTTAAAAATTTCTGTAAATACTGAAAAAAACCAGGAACTTTCTGTCATTTCTCTGTTACTTCATTCATTTGGTTTTGTATGAGTGGTCATGGCAGAGAAGTTCCTCCTTCACATTCTCCAAAAACGTCCATTGGGCCGATTTGGACTCTTTGCCAGCCTGATTCTGGGCCCCGGGCCTTATGTTTGACACCCCTGCACTCAACTCTTTATAGCTCTGAAAACTAATTTAAGAACAACAAAAAAACCCTCAGAAAATAAAGTAACTGACAGAAATTTTAAATATGAGCATAATTCCACCAAAGAGGCTTTTTATTTTCAGGCTCTGGTTGTTTGAGGCTGTCAGACGCTCAGTTATTGACGATGATGCTTGAATTCAAACAGACAGACAACATGAAAGATGAGGAAATCCCTGAGCACTGTGCAGAGGACTCTGAGGATCCTCAGCGTCACTGTGACACGTGCCTGTATGTGCACATCTTTACTTTTAATAAGATGTTTCAACATGCAGACGTGAATCTTTTTTTTTTTTTTTTTTTTTTTTTTTTTTTTCTTTTAAATGACATCAGAAACAGCAGTATGCGACATTACGTGATGGCAGAGCTTCAGTTCATCCTTTGTCATTTTTTTTTTTTTTTTTTTTTTTTTTTTTTAATAAATAGGACAGGGGGAATGAATGAGAGAGAGAGGGGGAGAGAAAGAAAGAAAACCCAAGGGGAGAAGAGACGGTGAGAAGGGGGGGGAAGAGAGACAAAAAAAAAAAAAAACTCTTGGGTCACCTGTATGGAGAAAAAACAAACAAACAAACAAACAAACAAACAAACAGAGGAGACAGCAAACAACAAAGAGCAACATAATAGTAGAGAAAACAAAGCACCATCACAATAAACTAGCTAGTCATAGATATCAGTATTTACTAAGTAATAAACGATATTGTGCAGCACGCAAGATAGACAGCGCACAGTGTGCTTTGAGGCAGCAGCCAAGAAAGCTTTAGTCCGCGTCTGTGAATACCCATGTGTGCATACCTGTGTGGATCAGCATGCTTGCATTCCAAAGGTTTCTCCATGTAATGATCTGCTAGGGAGTGTGGGGGGGCCACAGCCCCATCCTCCAGGGTGTGAAGCGGGTGACGTGAATCTAACACAGTAACAGCTGCCTTTGTTTCAGATCCAGCTCATTCCAGTTCACTGACAAAGTTTTGGTGCTGCGATAACGACTCTGAGCCGATGAAGCTCTGATGACTCTGATAACATCTCCCTCCCAGTAATAACCTCCCAGCAGCAACTATGACAGACACGTCTCCTGACAGTGACACTCTTACAGATACACATTCAAGATTCAAGAGCTTTATTGTCAGTACAGCAGTAGACACAGTATACAGCTTACCACATGGTGCATTTATAAGTATGCAAAAGATATCTCTCTCCAAGAGATGTAAAACTCAAAATTACAAATACATAACATACTAAACTTTGTGATGCGGCTGCTGCTGCTCCACATGTTAGTAAATCTGACCCTAAATCTTCCTGCTTCTCTTAGAGCACACAGGTAACGGCTGCCCTGAGCATGAAGGTGTGTCTGCAACATGATGAAGCTCGTCTAGAGCAATGATTACAATCTGCTCCGGGGCAGCTGGAGAGTCCTGTTTGCTGTTTGCCTCCTTTAGAAAATAGAATAAGAGCCAGAAACTTCTTCTCAACACAAAATAGTCTTTGAATGTGTTTTATCTTATTTTCTAGGGTCCATTAGAGTGACTGTGGATACAAAGTGATGTTAGTGAGAATTAAAGGTTTTAGTAAAAAGTGTGAAGGTTGACAGTTTGATTACAGCTGCTCAAACTGATTTCTTGTTCTTTGTATGTTTGTCACACTTATTAAATGTTTCAGATCAGGATGATGTAGCTTTGGATTTGTTCCCTTAATAACAAACATCTTCATTTACAAACTTCAGTTTGTGTTTTCTTTGTTTAATATTTTAATGTGTTTGATCTGAAACATTTAAGTGTGACAAACATACGAAAACCAGGAAACCAGGAAGGAAACAAACTCTGTTTCACTCTGTTTGTTTCCATCTTATGTTCTTATATGTTGTTTGTTTGAAACTTGTGATCAGTATTTTAAACTTTTTAAACTGAACTCAGACACACAAACTACAAACTGGTCAGACATTGAAATGAATTGTTCCTCTGAGTATCTGAACCTGCTGTTGTGTTGCTTTTGTGTGCTGCTGTCACTGATGGCTGCTGCTGTGACAACAGACACACAAACAGTTTGATGTCATCAGAAATCCCTCTGCATACACTGAGAGAAAAGCTGCTTTACTTTCACACTCCAACACTGTTATTATGTCCTGCAGTCTGAGTGTAAAACAACACTGCCCCCGTGAGGTCAAACTGGAGCATTGCACATGATAATTCACATCCAGCAAACGTCTTGGACCTTCACACACATCTGACCCTGATTTAGTGGAGACTTTAGAAATTTCAGTGTTTCTAGGATCTGTATCCTGTGTGTGCACCCACTGTGGGCCTTTCCTGTGCTTAGTGTCAGCCTGAGCTCCATGCAGGCCTCAAAGGCCAAGCAATTTAAAATCTTCACCAAAACAAGGCACCACTCAAATAGCTGGACCCAGGCTCGCCGCCCTTATGGAGGAAAACATAGAAGATGATCTCTGTGAGTTATTTTTACTGTCATATTATAAAATGTGATGTTCTAGCATCATGTTATTCTTCTTAAGCCTTTGAAAAGCTTCCTCTGTGTCCATTAAACTGATGACTTTAGTGCTGCTGTCTACTTGTTACATTTAGTACTGTTTAATTTTCAACCTAGGAAGATCTGTAAGAAGGACTCACAATATAACATAATACTGTAAGATTACTTACAGGTAAAATACTCAGATTGTACTTAGATAAAAGTCATCACAGACTCGCCCAGCCCGACTGCCTTGAAGCTCAGGTGTCTTCACTGCCTCCTCTGATAAGAGCTGGAGACCTGAGTAGGTTCGTCACCCATCAGCAGCAGATCACCTCTCGATCGGGCACGTTTTCATCTGGGAGGCTTTTAGAGCTCACTGCCCTCGGCGTCGCTGCTGGAACAACCAAGTTTTGCTATTGAATCTTTGACCTGCTGATCTCACAGAGGCAGGAGACCCAGAACATCCATGCGAGCTTCAGTTTATGCTCTGTCCTGTCATCCAATCAGATTTGCATGTAATACACTGATATTCAGCCCCAGCCTGGTGTTCTCTCCATCTCTGACCTTTCACACAATTTAAACTAACAAACTTTCTCTTTAAAACTGTTTGTCAATCACAATTTACTCGATTTATTATTCTTCTATCACATATTTATATCAGTCATAATGAACTCAGTATGATCTGAGCTGTAAACCTGTATTGATCATCACAAACCTTTATAGCGCTTCAGAGCAGCTCCTTCAGTGGCTGCAGCACCCACAATGTGGGCGGAGAGATTTCCTCCCCTCTGCTGTCAGACTCCACCACAAAGACTTTGCAGCTGATCAAACACACACATGTGCAATAGGACTAAGTGTAACACTCTTTTTCTGACAACGTTGTATTTGTACTCAGTTGTATGTAGCATGTGTATTCTATTTTTATCCTATCATTCTATTCTATTCTATTGGGTACAGTTGTGTACAGTTTCTTATTCTATTCCAGGGTTCTCTCATGTTTGCTATGTAACTGCACTGTCCACTTCCTGCTGTAACAAAACAAATTTCCCACATGTGGGACTAATAAAGATGCTCTTATCGTTACTGTATAACCACAGGTTCACTTCACATTTGGTAGAATATAAAAGGACAAAGCTGGACAATTGTCATCACATTTCTCATTAGTTGCTGTTAGCACAAGCACACAAAGAAAGCAGAGCTTTAGCTTTAGCTCCCTACATCACTTTTAAGCCTGGATGTTGAGGCTTTTGCTTCCTCTCAGCTGTGATGACATCTCTGTCTGCTCCATCTCACCCAACATCATCCATCTGACCTGATGCTACCTGACAAACTAAAGATAAAATATTAAATTCATTTTGCATCACTTACATTTAAAATACATTTAAGGTGGATTTCTTAAAAGGGAAGGGACTGACCTGACTGTTGTGTCGAGACAGGTGTGAAGGGAGTTAAATCCAGTCTTATACTACGGACGTGTTTGGTTTTGGTCTGTAATACGTTGAGTTTATTATCTATAAGTTAACATAGCAAATCCTCCATCCAGAGGCTAAAGTGATATCAGAGCTAGACTACTTTAAGTGAAAACAGATGATCGTCTGAGCCTTAAATGAAATAAGGTTAAAAAGAAATGCTGCTATCGACAGTGTGAGGCAGTGAGCTCTGTTATACCATATTTTTAAATTTTCTTTATTATTATTATTATATTATAGTGTTATTACCTTCCTGTTACTTCATAATAGAATCACAGTTAATGGTAAAAGTTTTGAATAGTTTTGAATTTATTTTTCCATGATCACATTTCATTCAATCACTCGTGGACTTGTGTGAATGTTACATGTGTTATTTTCACCCGTGGATTTACAGACACTGTGTGAACACAGTTTTCATTTTATCCAAAGTTTTACTTGATGTCCAACTGATAAAATCACTGACAGACAACAGAAGCAGGAGCTCAGAGAGAAATTCAATTCAACTTTATTCATAAAGAGACAAATCACAACGTTTGGTTTTATTTTACAGAAACTTCAAACTAAACCAAATTCAGGACGTGTATTAAACCTGCAGCTGATCCCTGTCTGCTGTTCACTACCTTTGATTTCTGTTACCAGCATCATCTCATGTTCCCCAGGTTCACTGACAACGCTGAAACCACCAGCGGGAGACTAAGAGTGCTGCTTTAAAAAGATTCAGACATTTTATTTTGCTGCAGCTCAACATGAGGCTGGATCCTGATTCTTTGTTGTTTTTGTTTTCTCTACATCAAGAAAACAGCAGCAACAAGAAGCACAGCAGGAACTGACAGGCTGACCTTCAGTCCAACAGATCCTCCTGTGTGACCTGCAGGTGAGAAACAGCTGTGAGGTGTCAGGTAGGTGATGATGAAGAACAGAACAGAATCCATTTGTTCTTCAAACTGCTGTCAGACATTATCTGCTGCACTCTGATCACATGACTCAGACCAGCTGCTTTCTACAAAGTCTCATCAGCAACATCTTTACAAACCAACATCAGATTGTGTGTTTTGTGGTCTAAAGTTTTGTGCCTCTGGTTTCTCATTGGCTCACACTCTTGCAGAGCCGTAACACGCACATGAATGAGAGGTGGTGAGTGTAGTTCCTATTGACAGGGTATTGCAGACCATCCCGCTAATTGCCGAATTTACTTTTGTCTGTCATATTTATGATGAAAAACAAATGTAATCAAATTAGATATTGATATTTTCATATGGGAATTGATCCTGCAACATGAAACGCTGGGATTGGAAGTTCAGCATCGCTCCGCACATCATACCTGTGAGATGACAGACAGCAGTGTGGAGGAGAGTGCGACACAAGTACCGGACTCCGCAATACAACTGCCGGGGTTCTCTGTGCACCGCGCGGACAGGTCACAGGATCTTACTGGGAAAAGCAGAGGCGGTGGTGTGTGTTTCATGATCAACAACAGCTGGTGTGATTATGCGAACGTGCACCCGGTCAAATCCTTCTGCTCACCGGACCTGGAGTACCTGATGATTAAGTGCCGGCCATTCTGGCTACCGAGGGAATTTACAGCAGTGATTATTACGGCTGTTTACATTCCCCCACAAGCCGACACTGACCGTGCACTCAGGGAACTGTACAGCGCGATCAGCAGCGAGGAAACCGCACACCCAGAGGCAGCGTTTATCACAGCCGGAGACTTTAATAAGGGAAACCTGAAGAAAGTCTCACCAAAACTCCATCAACACATCCTTTTCAACACACGTGGAAACCGGCTACTCGACCACTGCTACACCTCTTTCCGGGATGCGTACAAAGCCCTCCCCCGCGCCCCATTCGGCCAATCAGATCACTGCTCCATCCTGCTCCTGCCCGCCTACAGGCAGAAGCTGAAACAGGAAGCTCCAACCCGGAGGGCGGTGCACTGTTGGACGGACCAATCGGAGTCTGCGCTGCGGGACTGTTTTGATCACGCGGACTGGGAAATGTTTCACGTGGCCGCAAAAGACATTGATGAATACACAGACTCAGTCTGTGGATTTATCAGGAAATGCGTGGAAGATGTCGTCCCATCCAGAACAGTCAAATCCTTCCCAAATCAAAAACCCTGGATTAACGGAGATGTTCGCGCGGCACTGGCGGCACGGAACACCGCCTTTGCCTCCGCGAACACATCGGACTACAAACACGCACATTACCAACTCCGGAAGACGATCAAAGCAGCCAAACGTGAGTACAGGGACAGGGTGGAGCAACAGTTTGACAACCCTCGGAGTATGTGGCAGGGACTAAACACGATCACAGACTTTAGAGGGAAAACCAGCACACCGCAGACCACGGCCTCTCTGTGTGAGGATCTAAACGTATTCTACGCTAGATTCGACACAGCGAACACCATGAGACCGGACAGTGTGCGCACCGCGGATGACGTCAGTGCGCACACTGTGTCTGAGGAGGATGTGCGG
Organism: Aulonocara sp. 'chitande type north' Nkhata Bay; assembly: GCF_057382095.1. Classification (NCBI taxonomy): domain Eukaryota; kingdom Metazoa; phylum Chordata; class Actinopteri; order Cichliformes; family Cichlidae; genus Aulonocara; species Aulonocara sp. 'chitande type north' Nkhata Bay. The sequence goes on from NC_141346.1 coordinate 11,805,775, forward strand.
AAGTGCTTCAGGAAGGTGAACGCACGCAAAGCTACTGGTCCGGACGGGATTCCCGGCCGCGTCCTCAGGTCATGCGCGGCTCAGCTGGCTGGAGTGTTCACGCACATCTTCAACCTTTCCCTCTCTCTGTCTGTAGTCCCAGCCTGCTTCAAAATGGCCACCATCGTCCCTGTACCCAAATCCTCCACCATCTCCTCATTGAACGACTGGCGACCTGTAGCCCTGACCCCCATTGTAAGCAAATGCTTCGAGAAGCTGGTCAGGGACTTCATCTGCTCTGCACTACCCGACTCACTGGACCCTCTACAGTTTGCATACCGCCACAACAGGTCCACTGATGATGCCATAGCCCTGACACTACACACTGCCCTGTCACACCTGGAGAAGAGAGACACGTATGTGAGGATGCTGTTTGTAGATTACAGCTCAGCATTCAATACCATCGTTCCCTCGAAGCTGGACAGGAAACTGCAGGATCTAGGACTGAGCAGCTCCCTCTGCAGCTGGATCCTTAGCTTCCTGTCTGACAGACGCCAAGTGGTCAGACTGGGCAGCATCACCTCATCCCCCATCACACTGAACACTGGTGCACCACAGGGGTGTGTACTGAGCCCTCTCCTGTACTCACTCTACACCTACGACTGCACAGCCACTAACAACTCCAACATCATTGTGAAGTTTGCGGACGACACTACAGTGGTGGGTCTTATCACCAATGGTGATGAGACGGCTTACAGGGAGGAGGTCAGCGCCCTGACCCACTGGTGTCAAGACAACCATCTCACCCTCAACGTCGCAAAGACAAAGGAGTTGATAGTGGACTTCCGGAGGTGCAGAGAAGTACACACCCCCATCACCATCAACGGCGCTGCTGTGGAGAGAGTGAGCAGCTTCCGGTTCCTTGGCGTACACCTGGCTGAGGATCTTACGTGGTCAGTACACACAAACAAAACAGTGAAGAAGGCGCAGCAGCGCCTCTTCTTTCTCAGGAGACTGAAAAGATTCGGCATGAGCCCCCGCATCCTCAGGACCTTCTATCACTGTGCCATTGAGAGCATCCTCACTGGATGCATCACCACCTGGTATGGCAACAGCACCGCCTACAACTGCAAAGCTCTCCAGCGAGTAGTGCGGTGCTCTGAACGGATAATTGGAGGTGAGCTTCCCTCCCTCCAAGACATCTACAGGAAGCGCTGCCTGAGGAAAGCGGGGAGGATCATCAAGGACTCCAGTCACCCCAGCCATAAACTGTTCAGACTGCTTCCATCAGGAAGGAGGTTCTGCAGCATCCGGTCCCGTACCAGCAGACTGAGAGACAGCTTCTTCCATCAGGCCATCAGACTGCTGAACACGTCATAGACACCTCAGCTTCACTACTGGAACTTCAACATTATGCACTCCATACTGTACAGTAATGCCACTGTTTTGCACATATTCAACTCTGTATATTTTATATATTTTATTATTATTATTATTATTTATTTTTTTTTTTTTTACTATTTAATTTGTAAAAATGTGTATACACACACACACACACACACACACGTAGGAAAATATTTAGTATACACATCCAGAAATGCATACACTATTATATATTGTACATATATTTATTAGTTTCAGGTTGGCCATTCTTGTATTTTGCTCGTTTGTGTTGTTGTGTTTGCACATCTCTGTTGCTTGTGGGGCTCGCACACAAGAATTTCACTCGCATGTGCTGTGCCAGTGTGCCTGCACATGTGATGTGACAATAAAAGTGATTTGATTTGATTTGATTTGAAAACCATAAATATGACTGACAGCTGCAAACGAAGCAGCATCTGCTGCAGGTGAAAGATATTGGGACTAGCAGAGCAGAGTGGCTTCACTGTAAAACAAAATTAGCAGTGAGTGTGAAAAGTTTCTGTGTGTGGAGTTCAACACCGTCCACTCAGAAGCTGCATCACTGGATGGTAGATTTAAAAAGCTTGCATTCAGTGACAACAGAGCTGTTGATGAGGCACTTCAGAGAATAACTGCAGCAGCAAAGTGCACTCCCACCCAGCTCCACCATTACAGGGCCAAGTGAAGGAGGAGCCACAGACGTCTGCTGGGTGGAGCCTCTTTGATGAAAGAGCTACAGGAGATGCTGCAAAGAGAAATACTACAGCTGATGTTATGATGGAGATGAAATGTTATCTTGAGGAGCCCCTCATCCAACAAGGAGAAGGCCCACAGAGCTGGTGGGAGGCCAAGGCCACAGTCTTTCCCTACCTGTTGAAGGTGATGGAGGGGAGACTGTGCATTGTGGCAACATCTGTTCCTTTGGAGGGTCTTCTCAAAAACTGGGCAGATACTAAGGAGAAACCACATCAGCCCATCCAAGCTGAGGCAGCTGGTTTTTCTGAATGTCGACCTGCACTGAGGACAAACTGTTTGGCTGCTGAGTTTGGTTCTGTTCTGTGGATTTGTTTACAGTGGGGCTTTTTGTGCTGAATTAAACTTAAAGGTTTGATTAAAATATTAAACAACAGTAAGAATGCCTGCTTTTGTAACAGAACAAAAACACAAAATTAGGCAATTATAAGGCTTTTCATAAAAACACTACATGCAAAAGGGTTTGTCAGCACACAAAGCATTCACATTTGCCAAGTAAAGCTAAAGTATGAGGCTACAGAGGATAATAACTTAAGAGACATTTGGGAGCCACGAGACGTGCAAGATAATCCAGAGCTTAGATCTAAATAAGGAAGTCTTAACTCAGTAATGGAGAATATCCTCACACATTAAGAAGCACCGAGGGAGGGAAGTCCTTCATTACTCTGTCAGTCAGGTAGGTGATCAGTGAAGAACAGCACAGAATCTATGTACCTGCATGTTCAGCTCAATTTGTGGATGCAATAAGAAGTAAAGTGAGAGTGATCAGCTTACCAGTGACTGTGATATTAACCAGGTTACTGATGGCACCATTACTGGACTCACACCAGTAAACTCCGGTGTCGTGAGGCACCAGCGTACTGATTGAACATGATTGATCACGTTGCTGTTGTCCCCGCCCATCTCCACACTCAGCCCTCTGCAGTTTGCTTGTGTTTCTCCTCACAGTCCAATCAGAAACGCTTTGGTCCTCCTCACAGATTACAGTCACAACATCTCCCTCAGAGACATCAGAGCTGTTGGGACTCACGATCAGACGAGCTGTGAGGAAGAAGAGAGGTTAGATATCACTCACGACTGAACTTCTGGGACCGCTCCGCCCCCTGGTGGCCTGATTTGATAGTGAAAAATTATTTTCTACCAGGCTGATGTAATAAAGCTGTGGAATCAGGACTGAGGTTTCGGGCATTTCCCCTCGGCTATTTGCAAGTAAGAAGAGCAAACATCTGAAGAGGCACAAGCTCCAACATTTTAGTAATATGAAGAACAACTTTGTTGCTTGATCAGCACGTTGTGGCCTGCAGCCTTCATAGGTTTAAGGTTTTAGGAAACAGTTTTAGGATTATTTGGTTCAGTGGAAATTACTGCTACTGACAGTGAAAAAATCTGCAGACCTCATAGTTTTCAGAGGATGAGCATTTGTTCGAGGGTCCACTTTCTGCCAGCTCTTCATTTCTGTGTATGCACTGGATTCTCTCCCTTCCCTCTCCTTTCACTGGTGGGTGAGAGGAAGTGGGCAAATTCCACAAATGTCATTTAAAGATTAAACGACTCACTACATGTGAGTTCATGTTAGCTAGATAACACACATGTCTTAAAGACATAAAGACCTGGATGGCCGCTAACTTAATTCAGAACAAACTGAGGTTATTGTACTCGGCCCTGAAAATCTTAGTAATATGGTATCTAAGCAGATTCTTACTCTGGATGGCATTACCTTGGCCTCCAGTAACACTGTGAGGAACTGGAGCTGGAGGCTGCATGCCCCGTTGGAAGGCTTTAATTCATTTTATCTGTGTTTGTTTAACAGGAAAAAAATAATCACAATAAAAGTGAGACTAGTGAGGAACATAAGTATTTGAACTCCCTGCGATTTTGACAGACAGTGATATTAATTTTCTTTGCAAACAAACAAGAGTCTTCAGGGTGTACGTCAGATGTCTTAAACGAGGAAGACTTTAATGCTTTACATTAAGGAGGAGGAGAAATTGATGTTTTCTGAAAAATATAAAGTGAAATATTTCTCTTGTCAGCGATGAAGTAGGTGGTGGTCGGCCCTTAGTCCACGGCTGGGCGCAACCTGAAAAAGTTACATGAGCCCTCCACCCACAGTAGGTGCCGTAGGGGTTGGGTGCAATGTGTGCTGGGCGGCAGCCAGGAGCGAGGTCTCTGGTGGACCAATCCCTCGCCACAGATTCTAGCGAAGGGACGAGGCGTGTCACATCTCTGGTGGGGAAGGAGCCTGAGGTAGTGCACGAGGTTGACGCGTAACCTGCTTTTAAAATGAAGTGTGGAGTTGGGAGGGGGGCATGGGGGTGCTGAGAGCTTTCCCAATCACAACTATCTCTACTGAATTTTGGCTCCGTCTAAACAGTTCTTTGAATTTTGCGGCTTTTTCGCTCATCATTTTTAACCAATCCTGAGTAGGGATTCAGAGCACCGTATGAAACAGGGCTGCTGATGAACTCGTCTGCATTAGCGCTGTCCTCTGTAATCTGATGGAGACTCTGCAGTCCCATTTGCACTATTTCCCAGGGCCATAGGCTATAACTCTTTTAATTAGATTTAGAGGCTGATGTTGATCTTCCTCTTTCACAGAGGGATAGTGAGTCTGTGTAAGTGGATTTCTCATCCTGGTGTCTCCATGCTGACGTGTCTCTTGCAGGCTTCTGTGCAGCTTGCAGGTGACGATTAGACTCAGAACTGCCCAATCAGATGCAGTCAATGTGATCCTTGTTGTTAACAGCCCAAAAACTTCACTGACTTTCAGCTGGTAAAAACAGAGCTCAGTAGCTCTGTAATTAAATGCATAACCCCAGACTCTGGAGGAATTTCATTGCTCCTCCAGAGTTTCTTCATCAGGTCTCTGCACTCTACATATTAGCATCTGATGCCTCTTGGGTGTTACTGGTCCATTCGTGTCCATTCCCTCCTCAACCTCTCTCCTCTCAAGATCAACATTAGAAGCATTAATTAATGCAAAGAAAAGCGTCTGGACGCTCCAGACGCTTTTCTTTGCAAACTCCTTTGACTATGATGACCTGGATGACTGAGAACCTTCACAGACATATTAGAAGCATTAGTTCAGAGTAGGTTAATTAGATAGGTATAACTCAAGTGATTTGATTATGTGATCATAATTATTAGTATTATTTGATTTGGCTTTTGTTTTGCTTCTGCTAAATGGCTTTAAAAAAATATCCTGATTTCAAAAATTGTGGACTTTTTAACCTTTTGTGAAACAGTAATAGTAAAAACTTGTGTATTGCTATTGCATCATTCAAAGTGTTCTTACTCTATCCTTTAAATTATCCTTGGGGCCGATTTTTCCAGGGCACTAAATTTAACCTAGTTAGTCACAAATTGTACAGATTTGGAGGTGAACTGCTAATAACAGGTGTGACTGAGGGGAGGGCTTGACCAGAGGACCACCCTGGCAAGCACACCTTTAGACTGAGCGGGATCAACATCCGGAGGACTAAGAAGCACTAAGAGCATGGGTCTCCGACTGCAGTCCTCAAGGGCCGGTGTCCTGAAACTTTTGAATGCGTCCCTGCTGCAACACACCTGAATAAAATTATTAGGTCATTAGCAAAACTCTATAGAACGTGACTGCATGCTGAGGTGTCAAATCACCCTTTTGATTCATGTTACAGCAGCTCATGAGTGAATGAACATGGTGAAATAAAAGTATCTTTAGAAGCACATTTTTCCAAACACTTCCATTGACTTACATTTATTCAAATTTACTTGAGTAGGGTTTCCACCTCTGCATGCAGTCAAGTTCTACCCATATGGAAAAGATATATATAAATCTGATAAAGTTTGTATCTGTCTTGAGTGAAACTTGTATGAAAAGCATACGAGAGTGAAAACAGATATAATCTTGAAAAATTATATAATGAAACTTGAATGTTTTGGATACTTACTAAAACAATATATGACAGTAATGAGAAAGTGGCCACTTTCATGAGTAAATCATGTAAGCCTTATAAGATTTACTTATATGTAGTCTATGTTGTGATTCTACTGGTGTTACTGGTTCTGCTGGTGAGACGATGTGTTCACAGGAAACTTGAAGGTTTGTACATATTCATTCTTATTCATCGTGGTATTTTGTTTCCATTCTGTCATCATAATTTGGTCCATTTAGATTCTTAAATCATAAAAGTGTTTACTTTAACTCATTTCAGCAGATGGAGAAGATGACATCACCAGTGACATCACATACAGTGTTGTGAAAGCATCAAATCCTCAACAACCTCCAGTCAAAGAAACCAGAGATGGAGGTTTGTGTGTTCACCCAGGTGTCATCCACATACCTGAACCAATGACTTGGTGGTGTTTCAGGGTAGGATAGCAAAGCCCTCTTTCCCACGTCTTCCATATACAAGTTGCCCACAATGGGTGAAACTGGGGAGCCCACGGCACACCCACGTTCCTGCCTGTAGAACTGACCCTTGCATGTGAAACAGGTGGAATTAAGACACAGTTTCAAAAGCAAGCACACCTGGTCCAACAGCCTTGTCTTGTTCTAACTGCTTCAGACAGTCTGTCACCCTCGTCCTGTGACCACTTCCTGGGTCTCTTTCAGTCTTCAAATATAAAGTTTTTACAGCTTATAGATTTTAAGTTCTGCTCCAATTATTTGGGTAAAGACAATAAACACTTTGATGGTCAATAAGTGAAAGTGAAAATGTGATAAACGAATAATATAATTAAAAAATAATAAATAATTATATTTTTTGATAAGTGAAGTTCACTGAACTGAAAGGAAAATTTGGTTTGATGATGGTTGACATGTTTTCCAAATAGAAGTTTTTCCTCTAGTGAGGAGATGCAGGTGCAGCAGAGCATTGCTGGAAGAAATGATCCCAAGGGTGGAATCTCCTGAGAAACCTTCAGAGACCCAGCGAGAAGTAGGGACCATAGCTGACAGCCCAGGCAGGGGTTGAGGTCAAAGGTCATGCTGTTTGGGGACCTACTGGTCATCATGAGAAGATTCTGGAACCACAGCAATGACCATAAAGCTGCACTGGATGGAGAGCTGTGCCACGGGGCTTTCCAGAGGTAATCACGAGGAGATTGTGGACAACAGATGGAGATCTGAAGGATGAGGGGAGCGTTCCAAGCTCCAATCGACAGTGCAGAGAGGAAGTTCAAGGATGGCATCGTGATTCTGTGAACAGAAAGCAGAAGCTATGGTGGTGACGGGGAATGACTGACAGCAGTTTCCTATGAACATCACCTAATGCTGTGTCACTGTGCTATGCATGCTTTGACACTCTGAAGAGGGTCTTCCTTTGTGTCATTGTTGTTGTCATTTGCATCATGAACAAGACTGCTGAAGTGACTCAACAGGTGGGGTTACAACAGCAGTAAAATCATTGAATCCAATACCCTTTCCAAAAAAGGTTTTCTGCAGAGACGAAAGGACAATAGAGGAGTCATAAGTATCCCCCCACAGGAAGAATGCATGAAATGAGGTGATGAGGGTTGATAGAGGCCATAAAACAGGAGTGCTGACAAAGGCCTGCAGCCTTGAAGATAACTGAAAGCCACATTGACAAACAGCAAAACTAACTGGTGTGTTTGTTATACCCATGTCTGCATACATTTGGACTCTGGTCATATGGACAGTGATAGAAACAACTGGAAGAGACATTTATGAAGCTCTGAGGAACTCAAACCACTCTGCATGTGTGATTTACACACCTGGAGGAGATGCACCACAAAGCTGGAATGATTTTGCAAATGTTAATTTCTATGTTTGACTGTTAGCATTCATTTGCTTACTTGGAGGGTGTCAATGGAAAATTGTATTTAGTAGTCAGTATAATCTTTTAGTGATATAAGTTTGCATATGGTAGAATGCTGCATGTAACATTCTAGGGTGTTCACCCCACATCCTAGGAGCATGAGAGAGGTCGTACCTTGTCTTATTGTTTTATGGTAGGATTAACGTAGCTATGTCTGTTTTAGTCTAAGTGCCTTTTGGTTTGATGAACTGCTGGACTTTGAGACCAGCAGGTTTAGGGAAGATCTTATGGGGCCACACTCTTAACAGAGAGAACGATGCTTGTCACAGTTCTCTCCCTCATGCACGAGCAACACAAAGAGCTCTGGTGACTTGCGTCTTGTCTTTGCCATTGTAGTAGAATTGTCTTGGCGTTCCAGCAATAGGTCTGTGCTAGATGAACGTATCAGCAACCTTCAAACACGTGTGGAGAATTCATTATTTCTTTGACAGATTCTTTAGTAAATAACAGAAAAAAGAAAGTAAGAGAAAAATCACCTGCACAAGTGCCGAGGTAGGTCTCCCTGCAGGATTGGTTTTCCCTTCATCAGGAGCAGCGCTGGGCTGTTTAAATCACGGACAAACAGGATCCTACAGTTGTTTATGTTTTTAAACCCATTTTGCACAGAGAGGCATTTTTTGGAAAATGCATTGATAGTAATATTGAATATTATTACACATCAAAAAAAATAACTACAGTAAAATAATCACATCGTGACGCCTCTGCCTTTCTAAATGGAGGGACAGTAACTGTGTGTGTATGTAAGCGTGTAAAACCTGAAGATGGTAAGATTAACAGTATTTTGTCTCTATCTGCCATTCTGCTATTCATCTCAACAATAACGTGGCGCACAGCGTGGCGTGAAAATAGCCACATGCAATGGAGCAAAATATGGGTGTGTGTGGTTGGAGGATGAGAGTCAGCTAGAAACTTACAGTGACGTGGACATCATGCAAAGACTGCCAGACTCTGTAATACTGCAAATGATCAGTGACTCAGGTTAACAAAAAAGAAAGTAAGAGGAAATTAAATTCTATAAAACGTGAAAAATTCCACACACATGTAACTCACCACTGTGTGAACATCACAGGGGAGAAATCGTTTCTCTGAGTCAGAGATGAGTGTCAGTAACACAGAAGTTGTCATGGTCCCCGCACCTCTCCAGCTGACAGCAGTCAGGCGCTTTGTTTTGTTTATTCTCCTCTCTCGCCTCTGCTCTCCCTTTCTCTCTCGTCCTCTCCCACTCTCTCTTTCTCCTGCCGGGGCGGAGCTCAGTGTGGGCTCCTGCTCCTGGCCCACGCACCTGGAGATGATCAGCACACCTGCCGCTGATTATGAGAATTGGAGTCCTACTTAAGATGGCGAGTCTGCTCTACTCGTCGCTGGATCGTTGAGCCATCAGCGTCAGTCGTCCTGCACTCTGCAAAGTTTGTTCGTGAGTACGTCTGAACCAGGAGACTAACTGTTTCTCTGTCTGTGTATAGATTTCCCCTGGACCTGTTTTCCCTGTGCACGGTGACTGAGCGTGAGCAAGACTGATGGAGGAAAGAAGAGGAGCTGTGTGTGGTTGCGAGGGCTTTATGGAAATCTCCCCTCCCTGGACTCCTGCCCCTTTCACTCCCGGACCCTGGAACCCTTTTCCCCAGACACCGTTGTGTGTGTGTGTGTGTGTGTGTGTGTGTGTGTGTGTGTGTGTCACCGTGGAGAACACTGTAAATAAATTCACTTTTGTTTTGAAGAAACTTGCGGTCTGCGCCTGAGTCCGCTCCACTAATCGTGACAGAAGTAAAACTCAGTGTCATGCAGTGACTTTTACACAACCAGATCAGATGAACCAGCTCACACTAAAACATTTTGCTGCACTCTTTACACTTATTTCTTTTCTTTCTGCTTTCTGAGATAAAAGCTCTTTATCAGTAACTTTTACAACTTCTGGCAGGTTAATGTCTGAACTTTGGAGTGAAACACACCCTTAGTTACAGGAAATAACACCATTGTCTGTAACTAAGTGAATCCACCTTAACACCACCTGTGTGTGTGTGACTGCATTACACTCCCACTGCTGGGAACCTGAACAAGAACCAGAACAAAGTCTAAAATAGAAGCTGACAAACAGCTGCACCACCGAGTGACACTTTATTTTATAAACTTCACAACAGGTTTCATGTTGTGACCTGTGGAGGTGAAAAGACACAAAACCTGTTTTACAGCTTTTGAGCTGCAGGCAGGATTGAAACACACCTTAGTTAAAAGTCAAACAGCAACATTTGTCTCCTCCCCTCACGTCACTCAAATGCGACAAACCAGGAAACAGGAAGTTCTTCGTCCTCAGTAAAGAGACGCACAGACGATCAGACTGAGCTCAGACCAAACTAGCAGCTTCCTCTGAGTGAGTCCAGCTACAGGAGAGAAAAGTGGAAAACTCCAACACTGCTGCTTCAAGCTGCTGACGCTCCACACACTGAATGTGAGTTTGAGCAAAAACACGACTCAAAGGAAGTTTCAGTGAAGGTGGTAGAGGAGGGAGGGGAGCCAGGACTGACTGTACTTCCTGTCTGCTGTTTTCAGCTTCACTCACAGACTCAATGGCTTCCAGATCAGAGGAGGATCTCTGCTGTCCGGTCTGTCAGGAGGTCTTCAGAGATCCTGTTCTTCTGTCATGTAGCCACAGCTTCTGTAAAGACTGTCTGAAGAGATGGTGGAGAGAGAGACCAACACACGAGTGTCCAGTTTGTAAGAGAAGATCTTCAAAGGATGATCCACCTTTAAATCTGGCTTTAAAGAACCTGTGTGAGTCGTTCTTACAGGAGAGAGATCAGAGAGCTTCAGAGGCTCTCTGCAGTCTGCACTCTGAGAAACTCAAACTCTTCTGTCTGGACCATCAGCAGCCAGTGTGTGTCGTCTGCAGAGACTCAGAAAAACACACCAATCACAGATTCAGACCCATCGATGAAGCTGCACAACAACACAAGAAGGAACTTCAGGAAACTCTGGAGCCCTTAAAGAAGAAGTTAAAGGTTTGTGAAGAAGTTCAAGTGAAGTTTGATCAAACAGCAGAACACATTAAGGTCCAGGCCCGACACACAGAGAGGCAGATTAAGGAGCAGTTTAAGAAGCTTCACCAGTTTCTAGCAGAGGAAGAGGAGGCCAGGCTGGCTGCACTGAGGGAGGAAGAGGAGCAGAAGAGTGGGATGATGAAGGAGAAGATGGAGGCTCTGAGCAGAGAGATAGCAGCTCTTTCAGACACAGTCAGAGCCACAGAGGAGGAGCTGAGAGCTGAAGACGTCTCATTCCTGCACAACTACAAGGCTGCAGTGGAAAGAGTCCAGCGCTGCCCCCTGCTGGATGATCCACAGCTGCCCTCAGGAGCTCTGATAGACCAGGCCAAACACCTGGGCAACCTGACCTTCAACATCTGGAACAACATGAAGGACATGGTCTCCTACACTCCTCTCATTCTGGACCCAAACACTGCTGGTCCAAACCTCATCCTGTCTGAAGATCTGACCAGTGTGAGAGAAGGAGGAGAGAAGCAGCAGCTTCCTGATAATCCAGAGAGGATTGATGATTCCTGCTCTGTCCTGGGCTCTGAGGGCTTTAACTCAGGGACTCACAGCTGGGATGTTGATGTTGGAGACAGTACAGGGTGGTTACTGGGTGTGTTAGCAGAGTCTGTGCAGAGGAAGGGAGAAATAGAGTCTGGATTATGGATAATAGGGTTCAATAAAGATAAATACTTAGCATTCTCACCATCAGCAGATTCTGCTCTCTCAGTCCAGAAGAAGCTCCAGAGGATCAGAGTGAATCTGGACTGGAACAGAGGAAAGCTGTCGTTCTCTGATCCTGATACTAACACACACATACACACCTTCACACACACTTTCACTCACAGGATGTTTCCATACATTAACACTGATGATGATGATAAACTGAAGGTGTGTCCGTTGAAGGTGTCAGTGTCAGTGCAGCAGATGAGTTGAGGATGATGATGTTTCTAATGTTGTTTCCTGTCAGTGAGTTGAAGCTGTTAAACTGCAGCTGTCCTCCTGCTGCCTCGTTGTTCCAAAGCTCTTTGTTTCTCTTTTAGTTTCACTCTTTCTTTCTGTTTCTGCTGTCCACCTTTTCACATGGAAAATCATTTCACTGTTTCTCACTGAATGACTCCCCAAACTAGATTTGAAATTCTATCAAGTTTCTAATCATTACAAGTGATTCATGTTTCTATTTGATGTGTAAATGGAGATGATTTAGTTTGCTGGGATATGGACTGACATGTGTTGAATGGGAGGAGCAGTTTGTTGTTGTCTTCTTGTCTGTTTATGACAACAATAAATATGTTGTTGAAACAATGATTCATGTTTAACTCCATATATGAAATGTTTCTGATCTTTGAATTCTGTTTGATTAAAGACTTTCTTCATGACACAAATGAGATTTCAGTGTATTAATAGAACTAAATAAGCTCAGAGTTGAAAGGCTGGAGTATTATGTACGTGCTTCACTGTCAGGATCTTCAGGGGGATTCAAAGGGAAACATCAAACTGCTGTAATGAGATAAACTAGTTGGGCTGAACACACTTATCTGTAGTTTGTCTCCATCCAGGATCATCAGAATATAATGAACATGTGTGAAGAGCCACAAAATGCTGCTGCCCTCTCAGCATGATGAGCTCCAGCCTTTGTTAGCAGGACAACAGGAAACATGAGACAACTTTCAGAGACAGTAACCAACTGTGGCCACAAGATGGCAGCAGCTGATCTGAGATCCTTTATTGGACAGAAGGACTCTGCTCTGTGACGTCATCAGAGAGACGGCCTTCACTCTGATAGATCTGACGTCATGTCTGCACTGCGATGATGAAAGCTGATAAACACATTGTTATTGATCCATGAAATCACCTCTGTCCTCTCAAGTGTAGCTGTTTACAGAGCTGAAGAAGTCCTTCATCATCAAAACAGACAAACATGTATTTCCTGTATTAAGTGACGTCATCCTCACTCTGACCTCTTACATACATTCTGTTCAGTTTTCCTGCTGTAAGAAATAAACTGTGTGAAAATAGAAATGCAGGGAAACATCCATTAATCACAGCTGAGCCGTTTGTTTCTGACTCACATTCAATGAGGCTTCAGGTGTAAATACCTCAGAAGTGTTTGTGAGTTCAGTAGAAGCAGACCCAGTCGACCATCATGGCCTCCACAGCACTACACAATGCAACAGAAAGGCCTTCATCATCTGCTGAACCACCTCTGAACCACGACGCTCTCCCTGCATCTAAAAGCTGTTAGTCAGGATGAGATGCTGCTGTGATCGCTCACAATTTACCTGTGAGACCTTTGTAAATATTGTCTTTGTTTCTGGAGGAAACACCTTTAGTCTGTTTGTATTTGGAGTGCAGATCTGGGCGTCCATCACTGTAACCTGCACACGTTTAGTTATTGAGTGTAGTTGATGTTTGGCAGCATTTTATAAGTGACAGTTCATGAACGGTGAAGGAACAGAGGACGCCTGACCATCCTACCTGTGTCAGTAAGAAGACTTTCATCACAACTTCACAACTTAACACAACTGAAACCTGAATTCAGTGTTGCATAGTTTACTAACAGTGTGTGCTGACACTGAAGTTAGCAGTTTGTTTCCTAAGAGCTGCTGGGACAAACCACAGTGAGCGGCTACAGAGTTTAGTTAAGGTGGTTCTAACATGTGACCTGTTGAATTATTTACACGGATTTATTTTTCATTTAAAGCATCATTTGTGAAGTTTTTATGAAGTTTACTTCTTTTATGTTCTTTGTGTAACGTTTAGATTTTCTTCTCTGGTGTTTTAACTCTTCAGGTTTCCTGTAACAGAGATGTAAACCACCGTTTTCTGATGCTGCTGCTCTGTGACATAAACACGGCCACTTTATTAGGCACACCTTGCTGGCTGCAGGTTATAACCCCTGCTGGAAACATCCCACAGATTTGGATCCTTATTGCCATGACAGCACCACACAGCTGCTCCAGATGCTGCAGGATGCTGGTCAGGGCTCTAACAGTGAAACTTTACTGAAAGTAAGAAACCTGAGAGGAAATAAACTTTGACTTTAGTAAGCTGAGCTCTGAAGCTGTGATGGAGCTCAGTCGGTGTGAAGGCGGCTGCTATGTAACAAACGTTTGTCTGAGGTGCTGCGACTGATCGTGGTCATGTTTATTTAAAGAAGTCGGTGATGAAGCAGGCTGTGCAGTCCGAGCTCTTCATCAGTTAACAGTCCTCCAGAGCTGCTGCAGGGAGCTGACTGTCCTCCAGGTGGCGCTAAGTGAACAAAGTCCAAAGAAATAAACTTGGACTGTTTTTTGAAGCCTAAATAAAATGTAAATAAACTTTATAGATACATTTGAAACCAGCTACTCTGTGACTTTACACACTCACACAGTAACAGAGCTGATTCCTGATTGGAGCAGCACAGAGTTAGACTTCTTTTCTGGCTGTGGATTGGTTCGTCAGGATTTCCCCCTTTACAGGTTTAAAAACAATCTCTGTTTCTACATTTTTTGACCTCCTTCTTGTGTCTAAAGGTGAAGCAGCACCAGCCTCCTCTGATCCTCATGTTGTAGCTCTGTGTGTCCAGCAGGGGGCAGAACACCTCCAAACTGTGCCAGCAGCTCTCACTGTGAGCTCAGACGTTTGTGGACACTCAGTTTGTTTGAACATAGTAAATAATCAGAGCTTCTCACACTGTTTATGGGGACACCACCTGCCCGAGGGTGTACTGTGTCAGAGAGGTGGTGTATGGTGCTGGGTGTAGTCTCTCTGCTGGTTCACAGTTTTTACTGAGGAGCTGTGTTCATGTCAGGAAGGTTTCGTCTGATCACTGTGGTGCAGTTTGGTTTACTCTGTTTCTGAGTGTTTGTAGGATCAGTCTCTGCAGGTCACCTGATACCTGGCAGTGAAGTGTTTATGAATCAGCTCCGTCAGATTTAATCCAACAGAATAACATGTAAAACACTCCAGGGCTTTTACTCTGAAACTTTCTCCAGAGCTGTCTGGAGTTTTCTTACATTAAAATATTCTGGGATTACCAGACTGTCCACATCATGTGTCCTACAAAACTTTCATCCACAAATATACCCTGACATTAAACCCAAATAGATCTGAGAGCGAGTCATTAGTATCAGTACTGTGTGTGTGTGTGTGTGTGTGTGTGTGTGTGTGTGTGTGTGTGTGTGTGTGTGTGTGTGTGTGAGAGAGAGATATTCAGGTAACTTACTGGGTTACTGCACATGCTCACACCTTTTCAGCACAACAGGTGCAGTTTGGTGTTTTACTGCCTCCTGCTGGAACAATGATGGCAGCTCTCAAGACTTTATTGGTTATTGTCATTTCGTGTTACACAGCCTGAAACGAAATACTGTTCCTCAGCAGCCTCTACAGTGCAATAACCAATATATTTTAAAAAGAATAAATACAGTTTAAAGGGAATAAGTTTAAAAAAGAGCAGCAAAAAAGGCATAAATAGCTTAAAATCTAAGTTCTAAAAAAACCTCCAGTTTTTATTAATATTTTATTATTTATCAAATTATTATAAACTAAAAATATTTTTTACGTGATAAACGACTTCAGTGCTTCGTCCATGACCTCCTGAAGGTAAAGGGCCCAAAGAGCCAATCAGCAGCTCTGAAACAGGAAATATGACTCATGGAGAAGTTCACAACAGTTTCAGCTGCCAGTTGTACTCATCACCATGGAGACTGTCTCCATGGTGGAGGCAGAGTGACAGTGTTGTAGATGCTGCATTTTGAAGCCTCAGTGTTTATGTTGTGCCCTTAAACAGGGGAAATAGTGAGGAGAGGTGAAAGAGCGGCACAGACACGCAGCTCTCACTCTCACTCGTCTGTATTGAGTGAAGGAGGAAGCGCGCGAACCCACCTACTGGAGCCCTGAGGCATTAACAATGGATCGACGCACAATCAACCCAGGCAAAACTTTCACTACTTATCTCCCTCTATATTCCCACTGCATATTCTATTCGAAAACAGTCAAAGCAACAAATAAAACATTAATAAGGGCATGACATGAAATGTAAGGAACAGAGATGTACAACTTCAAAACTAATCAAATTTATGATCCACCACACGTGACTGCTCAGACCTAACACACTATGTGACACTCACACCTTGTGGTATGTAAATTGTATATTACCATAATAAAATACAAAATAACCATCTGTTCTCCTGGAGAAGGTATAATTTAATCAAACCGTGCAATTTACTGGCCCTGTGTGCATAAATGGTATCTTTGTTGTGTTGTGTTTTTGATTGTAGATACCTTATATTCTAATATTTTTATTTGCCACCCTCAGATTTGACTGTCCTGAAGCAACATGTGGAAGAGCCCTCCTCTCCAAGTCTAACAGATACATTGTCTGTCTCAACCACCAGCAGTCAGAGCAGTGACACAAGTGATGCCGGACTTCAAATGGTTCAGCCTCTATTGGACAGCATACATGCAAGAAATGTAGATACAGTACTTAATTGACTTATACTTGACTCTTTAGTTGACATTACTTGAAAAAGCTTAAACACGAAGATAAAACAGATTAGAGAAAAATAATTTAATATAGTATTTCATGTAGTTTGCTCTGCAACTGTAGTGTGTAATAAGACTTGCTCTCTCTCTCTCTCTCTGTTTTTGTTATGCATGTTAACCACGAAACGTGTTTCCATGATCAGTGTCCTGCTTTTCAGGTAAATGAAACCACTTCTAAGAAGATACTGGTCCTAGGAAGGGAGAAAGTAAGACATTTCAAATGTTTTGATGCCCAAATGTCATATGGGTGTGATTCACAATTTTATGTTGTGTGAGAGAGTTGCATTACTTAATTTGTTGGCTTGATGGAGACTTTACAGAGTCTTCCTCACGTTAACACTGCATTACAAGAAGTGCTTATTCTGTAGTCATTTTTTTCCTTTAATTCTGTTTTTTTTTTTCTTTTCGCCCAATGTTAGGCCTTTCTGACCTCAACTGTTTAGCTGCCAATAATGGTGGATATTATGCTATTACAGTACTGTTACACAGAATGTATGTTAATCCATGCAGCATTCATATTTGAATATGTTATTTTTGATAAATAAAATCCATACATTCATAATAATCAGAATTGTGTTTTTGTAGTAATTTGCACCTAAAACCTAAAACTTTTTTCAATTGATGAGTAACACTACAAAAGAGTTAATATCAAACTTAACTCTAGTTATGAGTTAAATTTTACTCTATATGGTAGTAGAAATTTCACTCCGTGAGAGTTTAGTTTTAACTCCTATAAAGAGTTGAAAAATCAACTCCCGGAAAAGAGTTACTCTAACTCTGCACTAGAGTTCATTCGATGGTCACGCATGTACGCTCAAATGTAGTTAATCTGAACTCCCTGAGAGTTTATTCCAAAGACCAGAATTTGCTGTGTAGCACAAACCCTGTGCCTTGCTTTATGAAGGAACCAGTTATGAGACAAACTGACTCGCTCAGTTCGAGCAGCAACATAACACTGCGAATTTCAGTAAAAGACTGTCGGCTCTTTCCAAAGTTCTCCTTTCTGTATTTCACTGCTTCCTGGAAAGAATTTCTGGGGAATCTACTCTCCATCCATTGTTTCAGACGCGGACACTGCTGACAAAGTAGATCGTAAACCTCCTTACGGTCAATGTTGCTGCCGTTTCTTTGATTAGGGTTTTTAAACGCAATCCGTTCTGCTGTGCTACATCTAACACCGTCATTGCACCTCTGTGCTTTGCATTATTTGATGCATGTGGAGGTTTCTGCTACCATGGGATGGCTACATCTTTTATTTCTGTATCTGCTCCTTGTGGAAAACATATTTTGGATTTTCTTATTGTCCAGATGATCAATTATGTCTGTGCACTCAGTCTTACGTTCGTCATTGATGTTAACCAGCTCAAAGTAGCCCAGGGTCATCGGTGAAGCGACCGTCTCTTTCAGAACCTCGGCCGCAGTTAGTCCCTTCTCCCACAAAGATACTTGAACTGCTTTAAAGCGTCATTTAAAAAAAACAACTTCTCTCTTTTTTGGCATTTAGTCCCCCCTTTGTACCGATGTAAAAGACAGAATAGTAATCTCTCACCTTAACCATCTTCTTATATTTATTGAAAGGCCTCCGTGCAAGGTTGAACACAGTTAGTGTTGCGTGTGCCATCTGAACTGGATTTCAGTCTGAACTGATGTCCGTGTTGGTCCTGCAGAAAATCCGAGTTGGAAAAGGTAGAAGTTTTTTATGTTGCATAAACAAAATGTATTTCATTTTGTTCATAGTCTATTTAAAGCCATGATCCTTTTCTTATCACTTTCACTGGAGTGGGTAAAATGAGTCTGCAAAGTTAAAAAAAAGAGATTTACATTTATTGTTTATTACTTTTATTGGACATCATCCGATCCCATTTATACACATTTAGGATGTACAATAGATGAGAATGACATGGTCAGCTGAAACTAAAAATTCAGCTGAAACCAGGCCAAGAAGATGAAAATTCTGTTGAAAATGGGTGAAGAAGCAGAACAATGCTACTGAAAAGTTGTAAATAAGCAGAACCTTGCGCAGAAAAGAGGTCACAAAGCTGAAGTTTCTGCTGACAACAGCTGAAGAAGCTGAAATTTGTGTTGAAAAGACTTTTAAAAAAGTTTAACTGCAAACTGAAAAAGAAATGTTGCCATCAGCGGGACTTAAAACCCAGGCCCCCCACTCTGAGAATGGCTGCTCATCTCACTGAGCTAAGACACAGCTCACCATGCAAGAAAAATCAGTGATCACACTTGTCATGTGGTCCATTAATTTCAATGGGCCAAAAAATTGCAAAAAAGCTCAATATCTCAAAAGGTATAACCGTTATGATCACCAAAATATACTGCAGTGTTGCGTAAAGATGAAGTGACTTCGTACAGCCCCGATTTGCAGACGCTGTGCGCAGAGGTTCAGGAGCAGAAGTCCCATTGTACCAGGGCAGACCCGACGATGTTTACATGAACACGCTTTTTAGCATTTCTCAATTGACCACTTTTGACACATGGTTGCTGTACCCACTGGGAGATGGATTATGAGTTTCTGAGAATTTCAGAGATCCTTTGTGTTAAGTCTAATTGTTGAATGTTATCATTATGCTTCTTAAATTTGTAAGGTCTGAGTTCAATCTATAGGATCAAGACATTCCTTTGTCTCTGACCACTGTGCTGGGAGAGGCTTTTATTGCAGATACATCCTATCTGGAAAATCTGTTTCTTGTGATGTTGCTTCCTGCTTATATGACCCTTTTGGTCAGCAGGAGGTCACACACACACACACACACACACACACACACACACACACACACACACACATGCATACAGATGTTTACACATACACACACACACACACACACACACACGCATACAGATGTTTACACATACACACACATAGTGCCTTGTCTTAGAACCATTTGGGGGGTTTTACGTGGGAGGTGCTGTGATGTGTATTGTGTGTATTGTGCTAGCAAGTAAAAGATGTTCATCTTGTTTTTGTCGTTAACAAGAATACGTTTCTAAACCAGCAGGGCTTGTGGAAACACAGACCCAACTCTTACAGATGAAGGTCATGTGAAGGTAGGTGTAAAGCATCTGATTTACTGTTGGCTGGTTTCATCTGTGAAAAAACAGCATATGAAATGAATTCAAGAGAAGCTGTCAGGCTTTATCTGACACAATATAAAGACGAAAATCACTTCCATCACAAAGAGGAAGTGTACTCAGTTGCTCTCCTCTACTTGGATTTCTTGTAATTTACAGGAAGTTGCTGAATACCTGATGTGTTCATGCAGTCAGTGACTCTTGGCTTTATTCTAAAACTGTCATTCTCACTAATCCAGTCAAGTTTTTGTCGAAGATTGTTTGACAGATAGGAGATGGAGGCTAAACTCAGTATTCTGGGGATAAAATTAAACTCAAGAGCAGCTTTAATACTACAGTGATCGGTCTGTCCGCACAGCAGATACAGGTTCATAATTTTATCAACACATCCATCCACAGATGTAAATCCAGAGCAGCCATGTTTACCCACAGCATTATATTACAGAGGAAGATGTATATTAGTTGCTCCAAGGCACTTCAAAAATAGAGGTTTGTCTGTGATTGCAGGGACAAAAACAATGAAAAAAACGCATTCAACAGGTATATGTGTAAATCTTTATTCAATTCAATTCAATTTTATTCATATATCACCAAATCACAACAAAAGTCACCTCAAGGGCTTTATTAGCCCTTACATTCTGCTCATATTTCATTCATTCACAGAAAGAATTCTGATAGGTTTGTAGCTTAAACCTATTCGCTGGAGCGTTGAAGGTTCATTAATATATGACGTATACATACACACAAAGAGTACCTTGCCTGTGTGTTGTGTGTGTGTGTGTGTGTGGGGGGGGGGGGGGGGGGGGGGGGGGTCAGTGTGTGTCCCCATAAACAACTTCCCTAAACCTGCTGGTCTTGAAGTCCAGCAGTTCATCTAAACAAAAAGCACTTAGCCTAAAACAGACATAGATACGTTTATCCTACCATAAAACAATAAGAGAAGGAACGACCTCTCCCATGCTCCCAGGACGTAGGTGTGAATGCCAGAACACTCTGGAATGCACACAAAGTTTTTGCAGACTATTAAGGATCAAACCTCTACCACCATGACATTGATTATACAACTCTAAGCATATATGAGTAGATATTTCTAAGCATAAATGACAATCCACTATATAAACCTGACAAATTCCCTCATTATCATTGTCTTTAAAAAAATGCCCTTTCCTTTGCAGAGATATAACAGTGTTCATAAAGGCACAGTGGACACATGAACCAAACAACACAGAAAACACCAAGAGGCTGTTTAAAGAAGGCCACAGAGAGAGGAGTAAAAAAGTCGAGCAGGGTGGAGCACTTCAGTCATGTAGGTGGAGGCTTCACACCGTCAGGCCATAAAAATAAGAACCATGATTTGAACTGAACCTGAAACAGTCAGTGCAGAAGCTTTAACAGTGGAGTGATGTTTGGAGTTAGAGCTTTGGTCAGACCAGACAACAGAGCATCAGTTCATCAAACTGGCTGCTGATTAAAAATGGTCCTTACTGCTGTAATGATTAATGCCACACTGTTGTTCTTTCATGTGTTAATGTAATGTACTCATGTGTTTATGTGAGTGTCACTGACCAAGTTCTGTATGAACCACACATTCAAACATTTGCAAATATGTGATATCTTGATAAACCGAGCAGATATTTGAACTTTCCACAGCTACATTCTCGCCTGAAAATATGTTAAAAGTGTATTTTGTGACCCAGAAAGAGTAATAAGAGTAATATTAAAAACTTAGTAGCTGCCGACATTGTTGAAAACTGGAATTGGCTGGGCCGCGCTATGAATTCTGGGATACGGTGGGCCACGAAGGACACACCCGACCCATCCTTCAAATTCGGGGAAAAGGAGAAGAGATTTGTCAGCTGCATTCGGAGAAGTCTACGAATTTGGAAAGCCTTCGTCACGTCGCTGTGACATAATCGGCCTACAAATGCAGCCTCAAGAGGATGCAGCCCATGAATTTGGACACCCCTATAACAGTTTGTAAAACCTCTTAAGTCTGATGAGATGGATTTACAAACTAAAAAAATGTCAGGCAAAGAGAAGATTTTTTTTATACAAAGTGTTTTCCAGTGGGCTGTACTTAAGGAGGAAAAAGTCACATGAAGCTAATAAACAATCACACCAACATAAAAGAATTAATTTGCCTAACCTAAACCAACACAAAAACACTCACTGATCCTGACATTAGAGCTCACAAAAATTCATGTATGTTTGTAACACGGTTTGACTTTGTGTCAGTAAATCTCATGAACAGCCTGAAGATGAATAAACTGTAGTTCAGAGTCACTGACAGCACAGACACACACTGTTGGTCTGAGTGTGAGCATGATGATCATCAGAGATGTCTGCTGGATGTTCAGGAAAGTTCATTGGTGTCTGTCCTTAGATCGTCTGACTCACAGTTCATTTCTGTCTCCTCCTGTCTGACCTGCAGGTGAGAAACAGGTGTGAGGTGTCAGCTGTCAGGTAGGTGATGAGTGAAGAACAGAACAGAATCCATCCCCTTTTCCCTCATAGCAAGCAGGTCTGGCCCGGATCTGGTATCAAGCCGGCACTGCTGGCTGACTTCTGGCACGATAAGACGTTTGTCATCCAGATATGGGCCAGGCCTGCCATAGATGGCACTGTCTATGTGATGTCATGCCATATCTGGCTCGATTGTGGTTTGGTTTATGTGGCCCAGGCTCATAGAAAACAGGCCTGGCCGGGATCCAGCATCAAGCTGGCACTTCTGACTGACTGGTGTCATGGCAGAGTGTATGTCAACCAGATGCGGGCCAGGTCTGGCAATGAGGCGCTATTTATGTTCCTATTTTCCTATTTTAGTTAGAAGACCCAAATGCCATGTTGCAATACTATACCGCAATGGTAGCCAATGTTTCAAGTGCACGTTTGACAGGTTTGTGAGTGTACACTTTATCCAAAACCTAGTGAGGGTTTACTCATCTTTGCCAGTGAGTGGATGTAGCTCAGGCGGTAGAGCAGGTCACCTATTGATCGGAAAGTTAGTGGTTCGATCCCTGGCTTCTCCAGTCTGCATGTCATGAGTGCGAGCATATATGAATGTAGTTAGGAAGCACTCAGTTAAGAGAAAGTGTGTGAATGTAGCATGTTGCATAGAGCACTTTGAGTAATCTGGGAGAGTTGAAAAATGCTGTATAAGAATCATTCCATTCACTGTCTGAACAAAGTTTTGTCATGTTGCTTTTGCACTATTATGCACATGTTGTTATTACATGGCTTAATTAAGGTACACATTAGGCTGAATTCTGGGACCAGAGCTGAAAGTGTTCTGGGACAGCACAGGGCCAGCAGTGTGTCTGCAACTGGCCTTGTGCTGGCCCATGTGTGGGTCACCAAAGGGTCGTCATTCTTTGTGGTATGTGGAACATGTGTAAGCACATTGTGTGGCCCAGATTCGGGCCATGCCAATTTTGCTATGTGGATAACAGGTCTAACAGTTCGTTCAGGGTCGGAGGTCATGTTGGTTTCATCCAGCTGATATGCAGATCTGTGAGAGCTCATTAAATAGTGATGGGATTTCCGGCTCTTTTTAGAGAGCCGACTCTTTCGGCTCCCAAACGGCTCTTCAGGTTGTTTTGTTGCTTTAATTAATTTATAATTAACAACAATATAAAATTATGCACAAAGGGGATAACTAATGTAAAAAAAGTGGTTTTATTTATATATGTTTATATATAAATATATACAGTGGCCCCTACAGACAAAGCACGTACAAACTCCAAAACACATTTCTAGCGTGAACTGAACTTCCAAAACAGAGCTACCTAGATCACTTAAATTACACAATTGAAAGCGTGTATTGTTTGTGTATTTATACACAAATAATATATTGTTCATTTACCTGTTACTACAACACACCAAATCCGGTCATTGGTACATCCTGGCTTGTGTAGCCACTAGGTAACAAAAGCTCAACACTGTGCCTAGCGTCCTGGAGCACTTCTGTTTGTGTTTGTACGTGTTTTGAGTTTTTATGTGCTTCTGAGTTTTAATGTGTTTTGGAGTTTTTTACGTGCTTCGGGGTTTGTACGTGCTTCGTCTCTAGCAGCCACCGTAAATATACTTTGATTTATTCACTCCACATAAAATGTAATAAATATATCATATAATACAAAAACCAACTATTCACATTTCAACTTTTAACTTTAAATTTTCAGTTTTTTCTTTTTAAACAAATTTAAAGTGAAACAACACAAAACACTGCAAACCACAACACAATTAAACATAATTTATAATATGAAAACAAAAAGATGCACATTCTCTGTCATATGGACCTGCATGAATAAACTTTCCTTTATCATCCGCAACTGAAAATAGTTGTGGATGATTACTATACCTTTCTAATGTGATGTTGTTGTCCCTGGCTCTCTTTCTCTCTCTCTCCCTCCCGCTCTGTTCCTGTGCTACTTGAGTGTAACTACTGCCCCTCCCCCCTCTGCCCAGCGCAAAGCACAAGGCTCGCACGTGGAGTGAAGCGGAAAAAAAGTGCGAGAGAAAGGGTGAGAGAAAGAAGAAATAAAAAACCATGGCTCCCAATAATGAGCCGGCTCGCGTCGTTCACTTCAAAGACCTGGCTCTAAGAGCCGTTTCGTTCACAACCGACACATCACTATCATTAAAACATGCCTGAGACTTTTGGAAGGTCAAATCCTCGAATTTCTGAAAATGTGTTTGTTTATTATGAGGCTGGAACATCTGAACCTTTGATTCAGTGACAACAGCTCTGTCACACCAAACAAACTACACTGTTTACATAATTTACAATGTTTATATATGAAGCACTTCAAATACTAGGATAATAATACTAAAAGTGCAAACTGAAAGAGGATTCTTTTAACACCTCAGTGAGCTCAGTGTGATTGTGTCATTAACCCTGATAATTATTGAATTAATTATCTTTAATTTCCTAATACAGTTGTTACACAGGCAAACTGGGGTTTGTCAGTTTATAGTACAAAGCTCAGCTCGTATGTTCTCAACCATGAATGAATTAATTTTAACCAAAATCCAGAGGAGATGATGATGTAAGAGAACAACAATTTATCACAGCTGGTCCAGATGTGTCAGGGATCACTGATGATTTCAGCATGAGAGGTTCAAATTTATAATGTGATCAGTCTCCTCCAAAGTTTGTAGAACGATCCAGGCAGTGATTCTGGAATTTGGAAACTGCTTACAGATTAGTAACTCTGCTCAGCTGGTCTCAGGAACATTACAGCAAGAGGGCAGAAACTAGAGCTGGGCGATATAAATTTTTTCATATCACGATATGTTTTTTTCATTTCAGGCGATAACGATATCTATCACGATATAAGCCAAATAACTATATTTGTAAGATTTAAATGTGCCGTTGCTCACAAGTAAAATGTGAAATAATCAGCAGCTTGTTTGGATTTAAATATTTATTTCTCATAATAAGTTCAACAGGGTAGATGTACTTAAGGAACATGAGACTTTTTCAGATAAATAAAGGCAAATATTGCAAACTACACAAAAGGCAGCCGCTAAAGCGTTTAAGTTTCAAAATAGAACAAACAAAACAGACTAAATTGTCAATACCACTTAGAAACAAAATATTAATTCTAAAAATAAATCTTAGTTTGTTTTACAGAAGAACAGACTGTTACGGTCGCTGACCTCTAGTGGCTCTCCCTCTGTAGAGGAGTGTCTTTTCTCCTTTTCTTGTGTTGCAGGTCTGCCTCATGAGCCACAGCTGAGGTGTGTTCGTCAGACACGGCATATAGTCTGCCATCCTAAACTGCCACACGCCTGCCACTTCCCCCATTTTTGCCGGAGCTGTGAGCTGTATTGTTTTGGGCAGCGGGCCTTAGTGTGTATGCGTGTGCGACCTTAAACTCTGTGAAACTTTGGTTTTCTTTCTTTCATTGTAAGCAAAGGTTGTGCGATTGTGTTATTGTGTTAATTAGTTCATTGTTGTGGAAGCAGGTAGGGGTTCTCTGCCATTTTAGTTTCAACTGTTTTCTCCTGTTTTTGGTTAGACAGGGAGCTCAGCCATTGTATCTTGTTTTGGTTAGTGAGTACTTGGTTTGATTTCTAGCTAAAGGGGGTGTTTTGTTTGTTTTGGCCTTGGAGACCCTGAAGAAAAGAGCTTCCCTGTGTTTATTTTTACTGTAGTAGTTTTGGGCAATAAATCATGTTTAATGACATCTATTCTCCAGTAGTTCATGTGTTCTCTTTCACTTTGTGTTACCCCTCACCCCAGTCAACACTTCATTTGTAAGTGGGGCGTAACACAGACAAAATTGACTCACTTTTGTCAATATCAAATAAACTGAGAACTAAAAGGAAGTTCTCAATCTCTCCTTGTTGTATAGCTTAGCTTTTCAAACAGTTTTAACAGTTACTTTAGTCTGACAAAAGCCGAATGACGAATTAGCGCTTCCAGTCAGAGACCGAGGCTACGTCCACATGTACACGGGTATTTTTGAAAACAGAGATTTTCCGTTTTCGTTTTAAAAAATAATCCCGTCCACACATAAAGGCAGAAATGAAGGAAAACGCTGCTATGAACATGCCAAAGCACCAGGTGGCGCTAGATTCCTAACCGTGCAGAAATGTTGGCCAATCAGAAGTCTAGAAGCCTCGGTGGGAAAAAGTAAACAAAGCTGGGGCATAGAAGCAGAACCGAGTCGTATGTGTGGAGGGACAGTAACTGTGTGTATATGTAAGCATTTAAACACTGCAGAGAGTAGAATTAACAGTATTGTAGAAATTCATTTCACCGAAACAATAATGTGGCGCACAGTGTGACGTCAAAAAATGCGCACACCTTTGACGCTGCGTTTTCTCCGTTTTTCTCGTCCACACGTAAAAGCAAAAACGGAGTTTTCAAAAATCTTCGTTTTCAGTGACCAAAAACGCCGTTTACGTGTGGACGAAAGGTGCAAACGCATAGAAAAAAAATCTGCGTTTTCAAAACTACCCGGGTACATGTGGACGTAGCGCATGCACCAGTTTATTGTATTTCCAGACTTGCTTTCGGCACAATTTACAGTGCACGCTGCTCTGTTTTTTGTCAGACTTGAAATAGCCGAAATACCTTCACACTACGGAACTTCTATGGCTCTTCCGTTCGACAATCTCATTGGAACCATCATCTGTTTTCTCTTCGGTAACCTTCGGTCACGCTCTCGGTTGATTTTTCTCTAGTCGGCACACTCATTTCCTCCAATACCCGGGCGGCACGGCGGCTGGCTGCTTCCCAAACAAATACACATGTGCAGCTTGGCACTTGTGCTGTACGTAACAAGTCACGTGATGTGACGCTGCGGCTGTGATTGGTTCGGCTCTGCGCTACTTAATTTAGATTGGCTGTTCTTTTTTTTTTTTTTTTTTTTTTTAAGAGGACAAGAGAGATGAGGCCTATCGCAATAGTTTAACTTTTCTATCGAGAAAACGTTATTTCGCAATACATATCGTTATCGTTCTATCACGCAGCTCTAGCAGAAACACAGCTACAGTATTTTGCCTTGATTTAAACATGGCAGACTGACAGTAGCCGTTCTCTCTCTGTAACAGCAACACCTGAAACATGCAGGGAGGACTGAGTCTGCTCAACTACACATGGTTTAAATTCTAAGGTTAAAGCTATCAGGACATAATGTAAGTAAATTAATTAATAAAAAATGAGCTCAGTGTGGAGCCTCACACTCTCACAGATGAGGATGTTTAACACCGATTCCAGAGCGAGCAAGACTGTGCTAAAGAAAACTGATGGAGGCCATCTAAGTGGCTGGATGCTTGACTTCAAGCAGTCAGTGATACGGCCCTAGCAGGACCTCCTGAAACTACTATTGTGTGGGTGTGGTGTTCTCTCTTTGCCTCCTACTCTCTTGCTCCGCCCCTCTGTCTCTCTCTCGCTCTTCTCTCTCCCCAGGACACAGCTGCTGCTCATTGGCCTCATTTACCACCTGGGCCAAGTCAGCAATCACCTCTCTGAGGTCATATAAGCTGGGGATGAACTGGATGACAGAGGGTGGTTTTCTCTGGTGTCGCCACTTTGTGTTCTAGGTGTGTGATTGTTCTGCCTGAGTTGTGGAAGCAGTAAAGCTAGCTGCTGCTAGTGACAGGGTGAGATTGTGGGCCCCTGGAAGTATCTCCTCGTGGTGTGGAGTTTTTGTTTGGTTGTTGTGTTTTTTGTTGTTGCGACCTTTTTCCTAGTGTTATTGGTAAAACGGCGTCTTTATGTTAAGTTTATCTATAATAAAAACTACTTTATTTACTAAACACCTCTGTCTGTTCTCCTTTCATTCTGTTCTGGACCCATTTGTTACCAGTCCGCACACACCCCCTTGACCTTCATCGTTGGGACTGTTGCGGGAATTGCCGTCTTGTGTGTGGCTGGGTGCAGTAAGGAGTGTATGTGATGTGTGTGTGAGCATGCGCGTGAAGGAAACGTGGGGAGCGGAAGAGAAAAAAAGAGAGAGTGTGTCATGGGTAGAGAGGGCGACCGGGAGCAACGTTCTAACGGGCTACAGGCTATGCAGTGTGTTTTCGAAGTGTGCAGTACTGTTATTAAAGTCTCATCTCTTCAGTACTCTCCGGTGTCCCGGCTGATTTCTGTCTGCCTCACTACTCCACAAAAGTGAAGGGAGTTAACCCCAAAGGAGGACAAACTTCGGCCCTGGAGGAAGCATCTCCCCTCACGTCTCCCGACCACGGTCAGGGGACTGACGGCGAGGAATGGTTAACAGGACGTAACAGTCAGTCAGACAGTTAATCCTTCAACACTTGTCTGCATTTATACTGATTGATGCACTTTGTATAAAGTTGTGTATTGTGTACATATAAAGAGTTATTAGGATAGGTGGGACAGAGCTGTGATCATTTACCAGATCACAGGTACAGCCGTGTTTTAGCCTCATGCTAAAGAAAAACATTTTCAAACTAGTGATGATTTTACTTTTCAAAAATAATGTATTTTAATGAGCTCTCGCAGATCTTCAGTCTTCGTTTTTCTGCTGATTGAGCCAAAGATGACGGCTGACTTCACATGGGTTGTTAAAAAACCCTGCAAGTTAACTGGTAATTTTAGTATGTTAAAAAAAAAAGATTTAAAATTCGGTCCCTAAATATAAATCATCACATCAGACAGTGTGTCCTCCATCGCTGTTGAAATAGTGGAAACGCAGGTTTGTTGGGTTTTCTTTTGGTTTGGCGGCCATGTTTCAAAACAATATGGAGGCTGCAGTTTTGGTCGATTGCGTTTCCTGTTTTTGAATGAAAACAGAAAAATCCACCAGTACAGTACACTATATGCCAAACATCATACAGTCTGATACACTGAAAACAATGTTTCAGGGGTGACAACAATCAAGCATCTATAAAATTGATTATTTAAGTTTTTACACTGTATAAATATCTCAGACATTTTCACTGGTTAAAATTCAGTAAAATTACATTTGTAGAACATTTGATGGTTTCCTGGTGTAGAGTTACTTTTAATATTCAGTGCAGTTATTGTGCTTAATCGTTTTCCTTTTCTTTATCCTGTGTTTGATGCTCAGAGTCTCTGTAAGTCATCAGTGTCGATAAATGAGGAAAGAAACCCCAGGAAGTGCTGAGAGGATGGTACCACGTGTACCTTATCATGAGGGAATTCTGTTTTCTATGTTTTATTTTTAGATTGTTTATCTTAGTTTTGAGTTGTTCTGGATTCGATTAGTTAAACCGGTTGCCACACACCAGGTAACCAGTGCATCACTTAAACGTTCAGCTACATGCTAATATTTACAAGAACAAGAAAATATTAACTTTCAAACAAAGTCAAATCCATAATTAATTATCTCTGAATGGTTTTGTGGTTGCCTTTGACTTTTATCAGGTGCAAAAAAGTTGATTTTAAATGTGATCAGATGAAGTGTGAGGTTGTGAGAAAGTCTCTGACTGCATTCATAGATGTGTCCTTTCAGCTGGGTTAGGGTCTTTAACATTGAGTTTCCCCACACATGTTTACGGACGAGTTAGAGAGCAAGAGAAGAAGAGACGGATTCATAAATGTCTTTGTTTCTGCTCTAACCAAACAATGCTGCTCTACAACTCTAGACTACCAGCCACAAAGACAACAGCTGGAGAAACATCTGTCTACCTCTGACATCCACCAGCTCATCCATACAACAAACAAACATCAACAACCAGGAAGCAGCTTCACCTCTGATCACACACACACTCAACTCTACTCACTCACCTGGAGGATCAACAACAGTCAGGGAGATGATGCTGATGAGCTCCCATGAGTTTGTTTCTGCCATGAAGCCATAACACTTGTATGTTTCAGCATCATTAACCGTCACATCCTTCAGAATCAAAGACGCGTCTCCATCCTTCATCTGTCTGTCCTTCAGATCCACCCGGTTCTTAAAAGATGGATGCTGGCTGTCTGGAACAAAGTGACCATCCTGGTACAAAAGCAGATATTCTTTCTTCAGGTCAGCTCTGCTCCAGTGTACAGTTATGATGCTGTTGTTTGGAGCTCGACATGTCAGAGTGACGTCCTGTCCAGACTCAGCTGTGATGGTTTTCTGGACTGAAAGAAGAAACAACACAGAGCAGAGAGGTTAAAGGTCAAAGTACAATTATGATCAGAATGATTGACTTTAAATATTTTGTTTATTTCCTTTGACATTTGAGTTTTTAGTCATGTTGGATTTAATGAACCTCTGAACATCCAGCAGGTCACCAGTGACCCACTGAGGGGGAATTTTAGCCTCATGCTAAACATGCAAAGTGTCAGAAACTACAAGATGTTAGCTTCCACAGAACAACAACATGTGCTGATAATAAGTGAACATAATGTGTGAGAGAAAGCAGCCTCTCATTATAAGACACTGTGAGTCTCTGCATGCTGCCTTTATGGAGCTACAGCTGTTTGTATACACTGAACAAAAAGCTTTGTAGCTGCATCCTGACTCCTGACACTACAACACACCACATTGACACACACATTACACTTCTTTGTCTCTGTCACAGCTGGATTACAGATGTTAAGTGTCCACCCAGCCTCGTGTCTCCTTCACACACACAGTGAAAACTGTGTTTGGTTTCTAACAGGTATATCTGACCTGCTTAATGTGACAAATGCGACAATGGCATCAAAAACAAAGCTGAAAATTAAAATCTTATTTTAAAGTTGAGTCTAAATTTGATCAGATGAAGTGTGAGGCTGTGAGGATGTCTCTGACTGCATTGGACTCCCACTGTGGGAGAAGGGGAAGAAGCGAAAGGAAGGGTATGAGCAGATATGTGTGTGTGTTCAGCAATGAAGTCTAATAAAGTGAAGCTAAACTTGCTTAAAGCCATATGAAAGCTCGAAGAATGAAGTTATGATCTAGGCACGAGTCACAGAGCTCAAAAAAGATAAGCAAGCACTCGCTGTTGTTTGGCGCTCTCTGGGAGGACAAGAGCGACGGAATTACCGTTGGATGATTTGAACAAGGACACTGGTATTAACACAATACTCTTATTCTTTATTCAACCAGATAACGAGACACCCCACTGTAAACATGACAAACTATAACATAGACTTTGAACAATGGTACAGTGGTATGTGCAAATACGAGATGGATTCTAGGTGGGATGTAAGGAACATGAAGACTAATGGTATGTTGAAACAACCTTTTTTTTATCACTGACAAGAAAGTGCAAGTACATCAGGATCGCTACAATCAGCATATGCAGCCTATAAATGTAAAGCCTTCGAGAGCTATGGAAAAAGATTCACCCCCCTGATGATAAGGAAAGGGATCTGCTCAGGTCTAAGATTGGTCAAATTCTTTGGGTGGCACGACAGGACAGACCAGATGGAATGTTTAATGCCAGCAGCTTGGCATCAACTATAAAAACTGCAACTGTGCAGACTTTGCATGAAGCAAACTTTATAGTGTGAAAACTGAAATGAACAAAGGTTGCTTTGAATTTTCAGTATCTAGGAAGTGACACTGCTTTGAAGCTGATTGTGTTCAGTGATTCCTCATTCAGAAATCTGTCAGATGGAGGCACACAGGGAAGAGATCGCATCATCTCAGTGGGGAACAGTGGAAGATTCTCACTGCTGGCATGGCAGTCAAAGAGAGTCAAGAGGGTTGTACACAATATACTGACCGGTGAAACACTTGCCATGTCACATGGTATTGAAAATGCCATTTTCCTATCAACGCTACACTCTGAACTCACCACTGTTAATGTAAAACATCCAACACTTATAACCTGTGTCACTGATAATCACTCACTTGTTGATGCACTCAAGTCTACAAAATCAGTCACGGAAAAAATAGTGCGTTTTGAGATAAGCAGCATGAAAGAACTTATCCAGACTCAAAAGGTGGAGCGAGTCCTTTGATGCAACACAAAAGAGTACCTAGCAGAATGCCTTACAAAAAAGGAGTTGCTGCTTTCAGGTTACATACGGCACTTAAAGAAGGACAAGGGAAATTTGGTTAAGACAAACAGTTTAAAATATCTGTATCTCATATTTCGGCTCTGTGCAGGCAGGAGAGGACCCAAACGCAAACTCACGGGAAACAGGATATAAACTCAAAAGTACTGCTTTATTGCAGACTCAAGGAAAAGATACAAAACTAAACGATACTGGGAAAACACAAACAAAACTTCACAGTGAGGCACACAAGGGAACACACTGCATGTGGGACAACGCGATATAGAACAAAGGGAGACTCTGACATAAATACACAGAAGGTAATGAAGGAAGTGGAAGCACATGGGGAACACAGCTGGGGACAATTACACATGACATCGCAGGGAGGACACGAAAATGAAAATGCTGACACCAGGACGCAGACTTTAAACATAACACAGAGAGAGGCAGAGAGAGAACATGACGGAAAGAGGAAAACAAAGAACACAAGGAGTATGAACAAAGCACAATAACTCACACCACTATATACACGGTCACACAGAGGGAGACAAGGGGGATAAAGACACGAGGGGAAATCCAGTAAATTAACCTGAACAACTAAGAACCCATAGAATAACAAATGAACTTAACAAGACAGGAACACAGGAAAACTAAGAACGCTGGATCCGATGACCCAGGATCCTGACGCTGTATTGTTGTAATGGTATTACTATTTTTCATGCCACAATTTATGTTGCCACTGTTACAGTGTATTCATGTCAAAAGGAAAAGGACGGGGAGTGGAGAAAAACAAAGCTTCACTTACAAGCTTTAAATTTTCTTTTAAGAGAGTCAATTCTTTTGACTTGTAAGCTTTGTTGCACTTGGACTCTTACTGTAATGAGGAAGAAGCAAAAGGAAATGCACGAGCAGATGTTTATGTGTGTGCAGCAACAGAGTCTAATAAAATGAAGTGAAACTAGCTTAAAGTCTGTTTCATCACTGAGTAACAGTGTCTGTTCAGCTGCTCGCTCTGATCCAACCTTTGGTCTCTAAGAAGAGGCTTCAGGGAGACGTTTGCTACGTTGGACTGTAGGACCATCAGAAATGTGTGCAGTAACAAAACAGGCAGCACTGAAAGCAGCTCTAAGTGTTTGTGTTGTTCAATGATTTGTGCACAACAACAACAACGGGACCTCTCTCATCCATCAGTCACCATGTGGACATTTTTCTGACACACTTTGAAGCTGATGGACGTTTTGTGTCTGCACTAAGTACGTTTTCACCAGCTATGGCACCGGCAGGATTCACTTTCACAGACTCACAACCACCAGCTTCACCCCTCCCCTCCCCCTCCAGCTGTAGGCTTTATCATTGAGTTTCCCCACACATGTTTACAGACGAGTTAGAGAGCAAGAGAAGAAGAGACTGATTCATAAATGTCTTTGTTTCTGCTCTAACCAAACAATGCTGCTCTACAACTCTAGACTACCAGCCACAAAGACAACAGCTGGAGAAACATCTGTCTACCTCTGACATCCACCAGCTCATCCATACAACAAACACACATCAACAACCAGGAAGCAGCTTCACCTCTGATCACACACACACTCAACTCTACTCACTCACCTGGAGGATCAACAACAGTCAGGGAGATGATGCTGATGAGCTCCCATGAGTTTGTTTCTGCCATGAAGCCATAACACTTGTATGTTTCAGCATCATTAATCGTCACATCCTTCAGAATCAAAGACGCGTCTCCATCCTTCATCTGTCTGTCCTTCAGATCCACCCGGTTCTTAAAAGATGGATGCTGGCTGTCTGGAACAAAGTGACCATCCTGGTACAAAAGCAGATATTCTTTCTTCAGGTCATCTCTGCTCCACTCTACAGCTCTGATCTTGTTGTTTGGAGCTCGACATGTCAGAGTGACGTCCTGTCCAGACTCAGCTGTGATGGTTTTCTGGACTGAAAGAGGAAACAATACAAAGCAGAGAGGTTAAAGGTCAAAGTACAATTATGATCAGAATGATTGACTTTAAATATTTTGTTTATTTCCTTTGACATTTGAGTTTTTAGTCATGTTGGATTTAATGAACCTCTGAACATCCAGCAGGTCACCAGTGACCCACTGAGGGGGAATTTTAGCCTCATGCTAAACATGCAAAGTGTCAGAAACTACAAGATGTTAGCTTCCACAGAACAACAACATGTGCTGATAATAAGTGAACATAATGTGTGAGAGAAAGCAGCCTCTCATTATAAGACACTGTGAGTCTCTGCATGCTGCCTTTATGGAGCTACAGCTGTTTGTATACACTGAACAAAAAGCTTTGTAGCTGCATCCTGACTCCTGACACTACAACACATCACACTGACACACACATTACACTTTGTCTCTGTCACAGCTGGATTACAAATGTTAAGTGTCCACCCAGCCTCGTGTCTCCTTCACACACACAGTGGAAACTGTGTTTGGTTTCTAACAGGTATATCTGACCTGCTTAATGTGATCTGCTCTAACCAAACAACGCTGCTCTACAACTCTAGACTACCAGCCACAAAGACAACAGCTGGAAACATCTGTCTACCTCTGACATCCACCAGCTCATCCATACAACAAACAAACATCAACAACCAGGAAGCAGCTTCACCTCTGATCACACACACACTCAACTCTACTCACTCACCTGGAGAAACCCTGAGGTAGATGATGCTGATGAGTTTCCATGAGTGAGTTTCTTCCATGAAGACACGACACTTGTATGTTCCAGCATCATTAATCGTCACATCCTTCAGAATCAAAGACGCGTCTCCATCCTTCATCTGTCTGTCCTGCAGATCCACCCGGTTCTTAAAAGATGGATGCTGGTTGTCTGGATCGAAACGACCATGCTGGTACAAAAACACAGTTTCTGGCAACAGGTCATCTCTGCTCCAATACACATGTCTGATGTTGTTGTTTGGAGCTCGACATGTCAGAGTGACGTCCTGTCCAGACTCAGCTGTGATGAGTTTCCGCTCTGAAAGAGGAAACAATACAAAGCAGAGAGGTTAAAGGTCAAAGTACAATTATGATCAGAATGATTGACTTTAAATATTTTGTTTATTTCCTTTGACATTTGAGTTTTTAGTCATGTTGGATTTAATGAACCTCTGAACATCCAGCAGGTCACCAGTGACCCACTGAGGGGGAATTTTAGCCTCATGCTAAACATGCAAAGTGTCAGAAACTACAAGATGTTAGCTTCCACAGAACAACAACATGTGCTGATAATAAGTGAACATAATGTGTGAGAGAAAGCAGCCTCTCATTATAAGACACTGTGAGTCTCTGCATGCTGCCTTTATGGAGCTACAGCTGTTTGTATACACTGAACAAGAAGCTTTGTAGCTGCATCCTGACTCCTGACACTACAACACATCACACTGACACACACATTACACTTCTTTGTCTCTGTCACAGCTGGATTACAGATGTTAAGTGTCCACCCAGCCTCGTGTCTCCTTCACACACACAGTGGAAACTGTGTTTGGTTTCTAACAGGTATATCTGACCTGCTTAATGTGACTAACGCGACAATGGCGTCAAAAACAAAGCTGACAATTAAAATCTTATTTTAAAGTTGAGTTCAAACCTGAGTCTAACTGTGATGAGATAAAGTGTGAGGTTGTCAGAAAGTCTCTGACTGCATTCATAGATGTGTCCTTTCAGCTGCTCGCTCTGATCCAACCTTTGGTCTCTAAGAAGAGGCTTCAGGGAGACGTTTGCTACGTTGGACTGTAGGACCATCAGAAATGTGTGCAGTAACAAAACAGGCAGCACTGAAAGCAGCTCTAAGTGTTTGTGTTGTTCAATGATTTGTGCACAACAACAACAATGGGACCTCTCTCATCCATCAGTCACCATGTGGACATTTTTCTGACACACTTTGAAGCTGATGGACGTTTTGTGTCTGCACTAAGTACGTTTTCACCAGCTATGGCACCGGCAGGATTCACTTTCACAGACTCACAACCACCAGCTTCACCCCTCCCCTCCCCCTCCAGCTGTAGGCTTTAACATTGAGTTTCCCCACACATGTTTACAGACGAGTTAGAGAGCAAGAGAAGAAGAGACGGATTCATAAATGTCTTTGTTTCTGCTCTAACCAAACAATGCTGCTCTACAACTCTAGACTACCAGCCACAAAGACAACAGCTGGAGAAACATCTGTCTGCCTCTGACATCCACCAGCTCATCCATACAACAAACACACATCAACAACCAGGAAGCAGCTTCACCTCTGATCACACACACACTCAAGTCTACCTGGAGGATCAACAACACTCAGGGAGATGATGCTGATGAGTTTCCATGAGTTTGTTTCTGCCATGAAGCCATAACACTCGTATGTTTCAGTGTCTTTAATCGTCACATCCTTCAGAATCAAAGACGCGTCTCCATCCTTCATCTGTCTGTCCTTCAGATCCACCCGGTTCTTAAAAGATGGATGCTGGTTGTCTGGAACAAAGTGACCATCCTGGTACAAAAGCAAATATTCTTTCTTCAGGTCAGCTCTCTTCCACTGCACAGCTAAGATGTTGTTGTTTGGAGCTCGACATGTCAGAGTGACGTCCTGTCCAGACTCAGCTGTGATGTTTTTCTGGTCTGAAAGAGGAAACAACACAGAGCAGAGAGGTTAAAGGTCAAAGTACAATTATGATCAGAATGATTGACTTTAAATATTTTGTTTATTTCCTTTGACATTTGAGTTTTTAGTCATGTTGGATTTAATGAACCTCTGAACATCCAGCAGGTCACCAGTGACCCACTGAGGGGGAATTTTAGCCTCATGCTAAACATGCAAAGTGTCAGAAACTACAAGATGTTAGCTTCCACAGAACAACAACATGTGCTGATAATAAGTGAACATAATGTGTGAGAGAAAGCAGCCTCTCATTATAAGACACTGAGTCTCTGCATGCTGCCTTTATGGAGCTACAGCTGTTTGTATACACTGAACAAAAAGCTTTGTAGCTGCATCCTGACTCCTGACACTACAACACATCACACTGACACACACATTACACTTCTTTGTCTCTGTCACAGCTGGATTACAGATGTTAAGTGTCCACCCAGCCTCGTGTCTCCTTCACACACACAGTGGAAACTGTGTTTGGTTTCTAACTGGTATACCTGACCTGCTTAATGTGACAAACACAACAATGGTGTCAAAAACAAAGTTGAAAATTTTAATCAGACTTTTAAAGTCAGATTTAATTGGGTGTCCAAATCCATGGGCTGCATCTTCATGAGGACCCGGCCTTCCTGGTCTACGTGGGCTAGGTCCTCAGGAGCCTGGTACACCGAAGGGAGCGTCTGTGAAATTGGACGTTCTTGCCTTCTAGTTTTGTGTCACCAGATGTCTCAGTGGAGTTTAATAAACCCAGCCGTGTGCTCCATGCTATTTAAGATATAACAGGATACCGGCATAAATTCTCGATCATCTCACACTTCTGTTTAATCAGTTTTCTGTTGGACGTTTATTCAGCTGTGTGAAAACTTTAGAACTTTAATCTCAGCCAAACCAATTTACTGAGGAACAAATAAAATACTGAAAAAAGTCAAACAAAAACATTTTTAAGTTATCTAAGTGACTTATACATCGTGTTTACACTTGCGGTGCCCCTTGCATGTGACAGCCTGTTACAGCAGCTCTGGTCATTCTCAGTTTCTTTCTCCTCTTTATTTTCTCGCAATGTTTTCTAACTAAAGTATTAGCAATTAGATTCCGCAATCATGTTACCATTTTGTGCTAGTCATGGTCGTTTTTCTCAGTTTTTTTTTCACTTTTTTCACTCATGTTTCACCCTCAGCCAAACCAATTTACTCCGGAACAAATTAACACAGAAAAAAGCGAAACAATAACAATTTTAAGTTATCCGAGTGACTTATATATCATGTTTGACCCGAGTGGCGAAAGAGCAGGGGTCTGAAAACAATGAAGTACTACTCATGATGTCAGATCAGCATCCTGATGTGGCACACCTGTGAGGTGGGATGGATTATCTCAATATAGCAGATGTGCCCACTACCACACATTTGGACTGATTTGTGACCACTGTTTGGGAGGGATGGTTATATTGTGTATCTGGAATGAATTTTAGGTCTCTACGTCCATCCCATGGGGAATGGGAGCAGTAACAAAGGTGTTGCGTTTATATTTTTGTTGAGTGTATTTGAAGTTTACACAGCTACTTTCTCGCCTGAAAATGTATTATAAACTTATTTTGTGACCCAGAAAAAGTAATAAGAATAATGTTAAAAACTTAGTAGCAGCCACCATTGTTGGAAACTGGAATTGGCTGATCCGCGCTATGAATTCTGGTATAGGCAGGGCCATGAAGGACACAAAGGACCCATCCATTAAATTCAGGGAAAAGGAGTGCGCATTTGTCGGCTGCATTTGCAGGACTCTACGAATTGGGACAACCTTCGTCGCGTCACTGTGACGTATTCGGCCTACAAATGCGGCCTCAGGAGGATGCAGCCCATGAATTTGGACACCACTCAACTGTGATGAGATGAAGTGTGAGGTTTTGAGAAAGTGTCTGACTGCATTCATAGATGTGTCCTTTCAGCTGCTCACTCTGATCCAACCTTTGGTCTCTAAGAAGAGGCTTCAGGGAGACGTTTGCTACGTTGGACTGTAGGACCATCAGAAATGTGTGCAGTAACAAAACAGGCAGCACTGAAAGCAGCTCTAAGTGTTTGTGTTGTTCAATGATTTGTGCACAACAACAACAATGGGACCTCTCTCATCCATCAGTCACCATGTGGACATTTTTCTGACACACTTTGAAGCTGATGGACGTTTTGTGTCTGCACTAAGTACGTTTTCACCAGCTATGGCACCGGCAGGATTCACTTTCACAGACTCACAACCACCAGCTTCACCCCTCCCCTCCTCCTCCAGCTGTAGGCTTTAACATTGAGTTTCCCCACCCATGTTTACAGACGAGTTAGAGAGCAAGAGAAGAAGAGACGGATTCATAAATGTCTTTGTTTCTGCTCTAACCAAACAATGCTGCTCTACAACTCTAGACTACCAGCCACAAAGACAACAGCTGGAGAAACATCAGTCTACCTCTGACACCCACCAGCTCATCCATACAACAAACAAACATCAACAAGGCAAGGCAAGTTTATTTGTATAGCACAATTCAACAACAAGGTGATTCAAAGTGCTTTACAGAGACATTAGAAACAAGAACAAATAAAAAGCATGATTTAAAATTGATTAAAACAAGCAAATAAACGAACTAACTAATTAACAAACAAACAAACAAAACAGTATATAAAATCAAAACAGATAAAATCAGAACAGTAGATAAAATCAGTAGTTAAATGTAAGTTTTGAAATTTAAGCTTAAAGTGTGGATTTGGTGCTTTATTCAAATGCAGCTGAGAACAGGTGAGTCTTCAACCTGGATTTAAATAAACTGAGTGTTTCAGCTGATCTGAGGCTTTCTGGGAGTTTGTTCCAGATATAAGGAGCATAAAAGCTGAATGCAGCTTCTCCGTGTCTGGTTATGACTCTGGGAACTGATAAAAGTCCGGATCCAGATGACCTGAGGGATCTGGAAGGTTCATACTGGGTCAGGAGGTCATTGATGTATTTTGGTCCTAAACCATTCAGAGCTTTATAGACCAGCATCAGAACTTTAAAGTCTATCCTCTGACGGACAGGCAGCCAGTATAAAGACCTCAGAGCTGGACTGATGTGGTCCACTTTTTTGGTCTTAGTGAGGACTCGAGCAGCAGAGTTCTGAATGAGCTGTAGTTGTCTGACTGATTTTTTTAGGTAGACCTGTAAAGATGCTGTTACAGTAATCAAGCCTACTAAAGATGAATGCATGGACTAGTTTTTCCAGGTCCTGTTGAGACATCAGATCTTTTATCCTTGAAATATTCTTGAGGTGATAGTAAGCTGACTTTGTTATTGTCTTAATGTGTTTTTCTAAGTTTAGGTCTGCGTCCATCACTACACCCAAATTTCTCGCCTGGTTTGTGGTTTTTAGATGTATAGATTGAAGTTCTCTGGTGACCTGTAATCGTTTTTCTTTGGCGCCAAAGACTATTACCTCAGTTTTGTTTTTGTTTAGCTGGAGAAAATTGTGGCACAACCAGTCATTGATTTCCTCAATGCATTTACCAAGAGCCTGCACAGGGCCTCGGTCTCCTGGTGACATTGTGATATATATTTGTGTGTCATCTGCATAGCTGTGATAGTTTATTTTGTTGTTGTTTATAATCTGTGCCAGTGGGAGCATGTAGATGTTAAACAGAAGAGGTCCCAAGATGGAACCTTGGGGAACTCCACATGTGATACTAGTCTGCTCAGATGTGAAGTTACCTATTGATACAAAGTATTTCCTGTTTTCTAAGTATGTTTTGAACCAGTTTAGTACAGTTCCTGAAAGACCTGCCCAGTTCTCCAGTCGTTTGAGTAATATGTTGTGGTCAACTGTATCAAATGCTGCACTGAGATCCAGTAAAACTAAGACTGACATTTTTCCACTGTCTGTGTTCAGACATATGTCATTAAACACTTTGGTCAGAGCGGTTTCAGTGCTGTGGTTCTGTCTAAAACCTGACTGGAAGGCATCGTAGCAATTATTCTGTTTTAAGAAGTAATTGAGCTGTTGAGAAACTGCTTTTTCAATGATCTTACTTAAAAATGGGAGATTTGAGATTGGCCTGTAGTTGTTCATTTGTGTCTTGTCAGGATTGTCCTTTTTCAGTATAGGTTTAATTACAGCAGTTTTTAGTGATTCTGGAAACACACCTGATAATAAAGAAAAGTTGACGATCTGTAACAGGTCTGACTCCAAAGTCTTTGAGACCTTTTTGAAAAAACTTGTTGGCAGGACATCTAAACAGCAGGAGGAGGAGTTCAGTTGACCTAAGATGTCCTCCAGGTCTTTGCTGTTAATAGGTTTAAACTGTTTCATGGTATTTAAACAGTTTTTTGGTGGACACAGTACATATCCTGGATCTGCTATTGATGTACCAATTGCTTGTCTAATTTTTTGGATTTTTTCTGTGAAGAATTTGGCAAAGTCATTGCAGGCCATGGTCGAATGAAGTTCAGCTGCCACTGACACAGGAGGGTTTGTTAGCCTGTCAACTGTAGAAAATAAGACCCGAGCATTATGGCTGTTTTTAGTGATGATGTCAGAGAAGTAGGACCTCCTTGCACTCCTCAGTTGTAAATTATAATTGTGAAGTTTCTCTTTATAAATGTCATAGTGAACCTGGAGGTTTGTTTTTCTCCATCTGCGCTCAGCTTTCCTACACTCTCTTTTTTCATTTTTCACCAGTGTGGAGTTTCTCCATGGAGACTTTTTCCTTCCAGAGATAACCTTCACCTTAATGGGAGCAATAGTGTCCATTACATTTAACATGTTAGCATTGAAGCTATTGACGAGCTCATTGACTGACCCTCTGGACAGGTCAGGTGTTAATGGGAAGACCTGGTTAAAAATTGCACTACTGTGTTCAGTTATACACCGTTTTGTGATCACTGTTGTTGATATATTTGTGTGGGCTGAGATTTTGCTTTCAAAGAAAACACAGTAATGATCAGACAGGCCCACATCAGACACAGTAACCTTTGAAATGCTCAGGCCTTTGGAGATCAGTAGGTCAAGAGTGTGTCCTCTATTATGTGTGGCCTCTGTTACATGCTGAGTCAGCCCAAAGTTGCCCAGAGTGTTACTCAGGTCTTTAGTCCCTTTGTCCTGAGGGTTGTCCACATGGATGTTAAAATCCCCAACAATAATTACACAGTCAAAATCAACACAGATCAC
The DNA here is from genome assembly GCF_057382095.1 of Aulonocara sp. 'chitande type north' Nkhata Bay. Classification (NCBI taxonomy): domain Eukaryota; kingdom Metazoa; phylum Chordata; class Actinopteri; order Cichliformes; family Cichlidae; genus Aulonocara; species Aulonocara sp. 'chitande type north' Nkhata Bay. Next base: position 11,847,606 of record NC_141346.1, read on the forward strand.
AGACAGCAGTTCACTGAGGTCATTAAAAAAGTCTGTGCAGTATTTGGGAGGCCTGTAAACATTAAGAAACACAACTTTGGATGGGGCCTTCAGCTGTAAAGCCACATATTCAAAAGACTGAAAACTTCCAGGAGATAGCTGCTTACATTGAAATGATTCATTAAATAAGACAGCAACCCCTCCTCCTCTCCTGCTCGCCCTGACCTCACTGATAAAACTGTAGTTAGGAGGGGTCGTCTCGATGAGAACAGCTCCACTGTTACTTTGGTCCAACCAAGTTTCAGTTAAAAACATAAAATCAAGGCTGTGCTCAGTGATTAAATCATTAATTAAAAATGTTTTCCCAGCTAGAGATCTAATGTTTAATAAAGCCAACTTAAGTGTTTTAGAGGTATTACTTGTCCCCTCGTGTTTGGGAGCAGTCTGTGGCACACAAGGTATGTTTACTATGTTTAAAGATCTTTTAGAGTGCAGCTCTCTGTGTTTTGACCAGGCCACATGTCTCCTGTCACCTAAAAGTACAGAGATTTTAAAACCTTCTAGTAAACAGGGTCCCAGCTTCTCCTGGGAAAAGTCACCACTGCCATAATCCTCACAGCCCGGACCCTTCACACATCACACATCAGACTGCGGAGACAGGGCATGAAGAGGAACTAAGGGGGGCGAGGCTGGGCAATGTGACTTCGATTGCTCTGTTGAGGGTGGGGCTCGATGGCGAACCTTTGGCCGCTCTGGTGGGGGGTTTATGGGGGACAAAAAGGGATTGGGACGGGGGGTAGATCTGAGCCCAGCATTGACCCGCTCCATCATCTCCTCAGTGAATTTCAGGTGTGGGGAGGAGGGAGAAAGGGAGGGTGATGGCCTGTCAGGGGTTTTGGGGACTGGTCCCTTGTCCTGGTCGTTGGTGTTGTTGAGAGAGTTGGAGGCAAATAGGGACCCCTCTTCTTGCCTTAGATGTCTCTCCTTTCTGAGGCTCTTCCCGGGTGGGGGCAAATGGAGCTCCTCCTCAAGGTTTCTGCTGGGCTTTGTCTGTTCTTGGAGTACTGTTTGTTCCTCTTTATGAGATAACTCCTCGTTTATCTCAGCCTTGGCACCAAGCACAGATGGATGACGTATGGAATAAAACAAGTTGGAGGTGAACAGTTTCACCCGTGACTTGTTAAAATTAAATCCATTTGCTTTAAACAGATGCCTGCGTTCCCAAAAAATATTAAAGTTGTCGATAAAATGCACTGAGTGGTCGGCACATGCTGATATAAGCCATTTATTCAGTGTAAACAACCTGCTGAATCTCTCGTCTCCTTCTCTGACCGGCGGTACAGGTCCACTGATGAATACAGCTGCATTCAGAGAGTTTACAGTATTTAATAATCCAGTAAAGTCCCGTTTCAGAACCTCCGACTGTTGTTTGGACACATCGTTTGACCCTGTATGCAGAACAATGTTTGTCACAGTTGGATATTCATCTGCAATTTGAAGAATTCTCTCCTTCAGGTTGTTGACCATATCCTTAGGAAAGCAGAGGACTTTAGTGTTCTTACCGCACATCCTTTGTACATCCTTTACGGCAGAGTCACCCACAATCAGAGTTTCAGGCCTAGCCTTTAGCTTTCCCTGTGGCCTTTCACTTTTCAACAGATTTTCAGACCTTACTTCGCTGCTTTTAGATGGATGGTTGTCCGATATAGATCCAGGGTCCTTTGATAGTGGAGCAAATCTGTTCTGCAGTTTCACATTCAGTTGTTTTGGAGGTTTGTTGTTATCCTTCCTATTCACGGTTGTCCAGTCCTGTTTCCTCCCGTATACAGGGGTAGAAGAGCTTCTCTGTCTCGTAGGAAGTGAAGGCCAGTCGGTTTCAGAGATTTCAGCTCGCTGTGCCCTGCCTGTGGTACGTCCTCCCCCTTCCAGGAGACATGATTTATGTCTTGGTTTTGCACCAAGACAGTCCAAGGGGGGATTATCACTTGAGGATTTATAATAATGCACAGAGTCTACTTTCTTGGTCATGTTATCTGTGCTCCTTAGCTGTGTACTAGCTTGCTCATCGCCATTGTTTTGAATCAAAGGCAAGGTTGTTTCATTTCCACACAGTCCATTTACCTCCACGTTTACTTCTAAGCGATGAATTTTTGTCTCCAGTACTGCAATCTTCTGCAGGAGGCTGTGGTAGTCATCTGTGGAGAGGGAAGGCATCTTGTTGCTAGTTAGCCTAGCGGTTAGCCCCTTTCCAGGCTATTGAGGCTGTTCGGTGCCCAGACGCTGTAATCAGGCTTCAGCTGTGTCTAGGCCACAGACACACGGAGCGCTGAGGATAAGGTAACTATAAAAATGTTGCTGCTTCTGTTAAGAACACTTTAGTCCTAATGATCTATAAGTGTCCAGAAGCTATCGCAGGTAAGCCCATAAGGAAAAAAGGGAAAAAATCAGCATAAAAATCAATAAAAGAAGCAAAGAGCAAAGAGATGAAGCGTCCACACTCACAAAAGGGGAGGAGACAGAACCAGGAAGCAGCTTCACCTCTGATCACACACACTCTCAACTCTACTCACTCACCTGGAGAAACCCTGAGGTGGATGATGCTGATGAGCTTCCATGAGTGTTTTTCTTCCATGAAGCCATAACACTTGTATGTTTCAGCATCATTAATCGTCACATCTTTCATAATCAAAGACGCGTCTCCATCCTTCATCTGTCTGTTCTGCAGGTCCACCCGGTTCTTAAAAGATGGATGCTGGTTGTCTGGATCGAAACGACCATGCTGGTACAAAAACACAGTTTCTGGCAACAGGTCATCTCTGCTCCAATACACACGTCTGATGTTTGGAGCTCGACATGTCAGAGTGACGTCCTGTCCAGACTCAGCTGTGATGGTTTTCTGGTCTGAAAGAGGAAACAACACAGAGCAGAGATGTTAAAGGTCAAAGTACAACTATTTCCTTTGACATTTGAGTTTTTAGTCATGTTGGATTTATTGAACCTCTGAACATCCAGCAGGTCACCAGTGACCCACTGAGGGGGAATTTTAGCCTCATGCTAAACATGCAAAGTGTCAGAAATATGGCTGGGTATCGTCGCTGATTTCTAGAATCGATTCAATTCCGATTCACAAGGTCCCAAATTGATTCGATCCACGTTTCGATTTGATTCAGGGAAATTTTGCCTCAGTCAGAAATATTATAATTCTGATTATGTATCAGTACATTTCCATATTTTTATATATATAAAAAGAAATCTGACACTTGTGAGACTTTATCAAAAGTGTAAGCATCACAGCAGATGCCTTTGTGTCAAAGTAACTGAGGATAAAACACAGAAAAACATGAAGGCAACTTCTCTTGCCTGGGATTTTATATCAGATAACCTTAAAAAATATTCTGCAGTAGATCAAAAATGAAAGAAAACCATTAACATATGAACATTACCTGATGCTGCTGAAGTAAGGCAGAGCAAAGTTACAGAGGTTTTATTAGAGGCACAGCTAAGCGTTTTGCAATTTTTGCATAACTTTAAGTTTACATTTGTCCATTTACATTTGTTTACATTTAGCCTATTGAACGGCAGAAATTAGGTTTTCATTTTGGAAGTAAGCAAAAGGGAAAAAAACACAGCGGCCGACAGCGCTGTAAACAACGGTAGACTTGTGCGTAATAAACAAGCGAATAATGCAGAAAACAGATTTTTAGATGGGAAACTGTTCTTGAAGAGAGAGAGAGAGAGAGAGAGAGAGAGAGAGAGAGCTCTGCATGAAGTGTGATTTTTATCGCGGTGAAAGCAAAAAAGCAAAACTAATTTATGACGATGTTTATGTGAAGCGTAGTTTGGATCTTCTTTTGCTGCTGGTTCAGTCAATATTGTTTGGAGAGAAATAAAACCTGCAGCTTCAGAATCTATCGCAAAAAGGAATGAGCAGACTGAGTAGTACAAAAAAATGTTTGCAGTTACTACAGTAGTGCAAATTTTTTCCCTTACTATAAATACTAATAAAGTGAAGTGACCAGTGCAGATTGTACAGAGTACTTGTGAAGCTGCAGGGTAGCTTCTGAGTGCGTCCTGTGGACTGTGTTGTGTGTGTTTAAGTGTTGTGGTTGAGGTGTCGTATGGCTTGATGGGAGAAACTGTTTTTAAGTCTTGTAGTCCGAGCAGACAGACTCCTGTAACGTCTGCCAGGTAGTAACAAGGAGAACAGCTGATGTGCTGGGTGGCTGTGGTCCCTGATGATGCTGTGTGCTTTGCAGAGGCATCGTTGAAGACAAATGTCCTGAATGGCAGCAAGCCTCGTGCCAGTTTTGTGCTCTGCTGCTTTCACCACCATCTGTTTATAGCTATTTGGTGGTTGATGAAATTTTGTTTAACCTGAGATTCTGGCATTTCGGGAGAAATAAAATTATATCTAAAAGTCGATTCAGGATTTTAATGAATCAATTTTATGTTATCCAAGCTAGAATCGATTTTAATCGATAAATCGATAATCAAACCCACCCCCAGTCAGAAACTACAAGATGTTAGCTTCCACAGAACAACAACATGTGCTGATAATAAGTGAACATAATGTGTGAGAGAAAGCAGCCTCTCATTATAAGACACTGTGAGTCTCTGCATGCTGCCTTTATGGAGCTACAGCTGTTTGTATACACTGAACTAAAAGCTTTGTAGCTGCATCCTGACTCCTGACACTACAACACACCACAGACAAACTAAATCTATATGATAATAACTCATAAGTAATAAATATTATTCAAATATAAACCAGACTGATACTTTATTCCTCATTATCCCAGAAACAAATAGTTAAATCTCACCTGCAGAGGCAACCACGACAACCAGCAAAGTCCAGCAGAGTGATGCAGTTAAAGCAGACATGTCCGTGTTCTCAAGATCTGCTGATCTGACTTTTAGTTTGTTTAAGTGACCAAGTCTGATATTGATTCTGTTGCTCACTTAAAATGTGATTTTAAAATCTGAGATTACATTAAAGTTTCAAACAAAAATTTAATTCATCAACTATTGTAACAAATGTATTTCAGCCCGTCTACACTTGTCAGTCAACATATCGTAAGGAATTCAATATATAGTGTCTTTTGGTAGGTTGGGCTATGGGACGATCATAAATAAGTGCGTCATAACGAAAGCAATGGAATGTAAAGCAGGTCTGAGTGTTTAACAGGTTTACAGGTGCGGGTTTCTTTTATTGACATAAGCCTGTATATCTGGTAGTTTCCAGTAGAGGGCTCTGTCGGATTTTGTGGCTCACATGTGCCAGAATGTTCTCAGTGAAGGTTGAAGCAAAACACCGGACTCTGACGAAGTTAACATATTGCAGTATTTGGAAGGCGTAGCGAGGTACATGTTTTAAGCGTGACTTGATTATTTAGTTGATATTTCATTGTATTCTCTAGTTTTTGGATTTATGTTTAAGTTTATATTAATAAGACGCATCTAGGATATGTATTTTCTGTTTTCTGTTTCGTTTTCACGGTGTATCTGGTGAAAACGAAACAGATAAGTCAGACTTCATTAGCCGTGTCTTGGCCCAAACTCTGCTTCAGGTCACAAAATCAAGACTTCAGCATTACTGAGAGTTACAAACTGTCTGAATTCTTTCATCTCTACTAAAATGATCGCTGTGGCTACTATACCAGGTGTAACAATTAAGTTTAACATCCAGGTGATAGGTTTTGTATTGTTGATTGTCATTTATGCTTAGAAACATTTACTCATATATGCTTAGAAGTGTATAATCATTTGTAGATTGAAAGAATGTTTTATCTTAAAGGAGGTCTGTATTAACTCTGTGTAGAAAGAAGTGCATTCATTCCTCTAGAGTGTATCCTTGGTATAAATCACATACTCCCTAGGAGAGTTTATCTTTTCTTGTTGATTTATGGTATAGCAAGCATACGTATATCTGTTTAAGTATAAGAGCCTTTTGTTTAGATAAATCTGTTAGACTTCTAGGCGCCAGCGGTGGGGAGTCTTCACAGGGTCACATCTTGACCTCACGCAGATCTCTCACACACACACACACACAGGCAAGGTACTCTTTGTGTGTATGTAGACGTCATATGTTAATGAACTTATGCATATTCATGTAACCTCAATAAAAGAACAGTGGTACGGGAGAACGGACGAGAGCAACCGGGTCAGGCGAGGGAACGGTGTCTGTCCGGTCTCTCCCGTGCACGAGTAACATGAAGAACTTTGCCTACTTCGTGTCTTGCTTTGCGGTGTAATTATATTGTCTTCAACGTTCCAGCGAATAGGTTTATGCTACAAACCTACCACCAGGGATCAATGAAAACGAATTTACTATATTTAACGGCGTTAGCAGGAAGTTAGCTCGCTAGTTTCCACCAAAACATGACATACCATGTTCTGACTGAGAGATTTTTTAAACTAATTAAAACGTACAGCTCTGCTACCACTTCCAACATAAATGAAGAGAGAAAACTAAACAGGAGTCACTTTTGTAGTTATACTGAAGTTGGACTAGCTGGTATATAATGATGCTCTATGTGTGACAGCCACACAGCTATGTTAGCATAATATGAACATAGTGAAGCTGGCGGAAGAACGCTATCTATTTTCCACTCCACAAAAGTTAACATGAGTATTCCCGATGGTTGGGGACAAATGCAATCGTATGGCAGGATGCACTTTAATGTTTCAGTCTATGGAATAGCTATTATATATATTTTGGTAATCGCACCAGGTCTGAAGGGGCTCTAGCGTAGACAGTTAATAATAAACAAACTTAATAATAAGTTTGTTAATAATTATTGACTTGGGTAAACATACACAGAGAAAGACAGTTATACAGGATTAGATCCGGTGTTTCAGATTAACTGGTGAGGATGAAACAGATGAGTATTAGGAACTGATTTTCCTTTGTTAAGAAACAATCACTGAAAATAACAGACTCAGACATTTATAAACATGAAAGTGTTGGATCGCCTGTAAAGTCAACACAGACATGTCTGCTGGAACCGGTTCACTCTGCTTCACTTTCCTGTTTGTTGTGTTTGTCTGTGCAGGTGAGTTTATTTAATTTGGTTTGTTATCATGCGTGAAGGAGTCATGAGGCTGGGTGGACACTTAACATCTGTAATCCAGCTGTGACAGAGACAAAGAAGTGTAATGTGTGTGTCAGTGTGATGTGTTGTAGTGTCAGGAGTCAGGATGCAGCTACAAAGCTTTTTGTTCAGTGTATACAAACAGCTGTAGCTCCATAAAGGCAGCATGCAGAGACTCACAGTGTCTTATAATGAGAGGCTGCTTTCTCTCACACATTATGTTCACTTATTATCAGCACATGTTGTTGTTCTGTGGAAGCTAACATCTTGTAGTTTCTGACACTTTGCATGTTTAGCATGAGGCTAAAATTCCCCCTCAGTGGGTCACTGGTGACCTGCTGGATGTTCAGAGGTTCATTAAATCCAACATGACTAAAAACTCAAATGTCAAAGGAAATAAACTGTTAGGTGTGGCTGTGTGCAGGTAGGAATAGGACCCAAGGTGCAGACTCCGGAGACAGACGCGAACTCAAAAAAGGCTTTAATTTAATACTCAAAATATAACATAACTGAAAAAAACTGAAAACAAAACTTAAACTGGAGAAATGACAGAACACACAGCTAAGTAAACGGTAGATCGCAACACAGACACAGAGAAACACAGGGCTTAAATACACAGAGGGAGCAATCAGGGAATGGGTAACAGGAGGGAAACACAGCTGGGACAAATCAGAACTGACGAGACCAATGAAGCGTAAACTGAACACACTGAGATAAGACACAGACCTTCAAAGTAAAACAGGAAACGCATAACACAGACTGAACAAAGACACAGGCTCATAAGCAGGCACTACAAAGGGAACAGAGATGTGGGAACAGGGCAGACACAAAACACTGACTGAACACGGGGATATAGGAACTTAAGATACACATAGACGCGAACTAGACAAGGGGATGCAGGTGATAGGGGAGACAGAGCAACTAAAGAAGACAGAGACCTAAGCCAAAAGACAGAACTCAAAGAAACCAAAAACTAGAAAGTATAAATAATATCATAAACTCAAAAACCCTGGGTCGACGACCCAGGCATCCTAACATAAACAAAATATTTAAAGTCAATCATTCTGGTCATAATTGTACTTTGACCTTTAACCTCTCTGCTCTGTGTTGTTTCCTCTTTCAGACCCAAATATCATCACAGCTGAGTCTGGACAGAACGTCACTCAGACATGTCGAGCTCCAAACAACACAGTTACAGTTTTAAACTGGACAAGATCTGACCTGAAGCCAGATTATGTGCTTTTGTACCAGCATGGTTCCTCTGATTCAACACACCAGCATCCATCTTTTAAGAACCGTGTGGATCTGCAGGACAGACAGATGAAGGATGGAGACGCGTCTTTGATTCTGAAGAACGTGACGATTAATGACACTGGAACATACGAGTGTGGTGTGTTCATGAATGAAACAAGGTCATGGATGAACATCAGCTTCGTATAACTGGTTGTTCCTCCAGGTGAGTGAGTAGAGCTGAGTGTGTGTGTGATCAGAGGTGAAGCTGCTTCTTGGTTGTTGATGTGTGTTTGTTGTATGGATGAGCTGGTGGATGTCAGAGGTAGACAGATGTTTCCAGCTGTTGTCTTTGTGGCTGGTAGTCTAGAGTTGTAGAGCAGCATTGTTTGGTTAGAGCAGAAACAAAGACATTTATGAATCCGTCTCTTCTTGTCTTGCTCTCTAACTCGTCTGTAAACATGAAACTTAGATTACACAGGAAACACGTGATCTCACCCAAAGAACAGTCACCGTCCTGCTTTGAAACAACCAGAACAAAACAAAAGCACGTTTGCACTATTCCAGCACGGCTGGAGCACACACTGGCTGATGTGACAATTCATGGATATAATTTCCAATCTTTCTTTAGCTCCCACCACATCTTTAACAACCATGTGGGGTCAGGGGTCATGTTTGGCTTGAGACTTTTGAAAAGTAAATCATCAGTATCTCTGTGACCAGCTGTGATAAACTGCTGATAAATTAACACATTAATCTTTGTGCTTTAAACGTACCTGCCAGAGCAAATACATAACAGCCATAATACAAAGTTTGTCTGTGTAACAACTGTAAAAAACTATTGTAAGGAGCTGGACTTCTTTAATTTTGTTTAAAACGTTTAATCCGAGAAGCTTCTTCAGTTCTAAGAGCAACTGGTGGATCTCCCAGATTTTTAAGCCCTATGGGAGTGTCCCCCAGGAGGGTCATGGAGCACCTGTTGATCCCACCATTCTGATGGACATAGAAGAGCCACCTCCACAGGACAGGACTCAGCAGTCCATCTGCATCTAAAGGTCAAAGGTCACTCTTTCGAGGATGCCAATGTTCACATTTTGGACAGAGAGGACAGATGGTTTGAAAGAGGAGTGAAAGAAGCATCTATGTCCACTGTGAGCGGCCATCTTTGAACAGAGGCGGTGGTTTACAACACCAACTCTCTGCCATCTATAATCCAGTTTTGAGATCCCTTCTATTGCACCCGATCCTTTTATTCCCTTTACTGAACAGAGACAACACGACTCAGTTGGTCAAAACTCTTAAATCATTCTTTTATTCATTTCTGGAAATGGAGATATGCTCAGGGCTAAAGCCTCCGCAAATCTGAAGCTTTACAAGCCAAAACATGTATGTAGTTTCGATAAAAACAACTGCTTCTGGGCTGACTAGTGTGTGTGTGTTACTTAGTTCCACTTTTTCTGTCTGGTTTCCTGTTCTTATTATATTGCCTCTGCAGCTCTGCACTTCCTGTATTTTTAAACTTCCTCTAACTTAAGCCTCTGTTGCTAAGGCCTGTCACGCTCTGACCTAGTTCTCGTTCACATCTGGCCTTGCTTTATAGAGGCTTTTATTATTAAAATACATAAAATAAGCACTAAGAATATATGTTTATTCCGTAACACTTCCCAGACGCCTTAACACCCACTCACATCCTGGGCCACCTGACCTCAGGAAATCACATGATAGGGTGGGCCAGGTTTCACAATGAGCTCACCAGAAACCCTGGCTGATTGTGACCTGATGAAAGATTTTTAATTTTGCTTAGTTGTAGCTTCATTTAAAGGAAGAAGAGGTTGTGAATTGGAGCCAACACAGGAAGAGAGATTGAAGCCATATGTGTAAAGGAATGTGGTGACATCCGGTTTTAAACAGACAGGCTGGCGCTCCCCCTCTCTTTCTCTCCTTTTATGGAATGTCAGCATTTCTATACATACCAAGTTATCTCCTGTTTCAGCTGACAAGCGAACAGTTTCTCCTTTTAAGGAAAATTATCAGTTCCATACATGCCACTCCTACTGTTGTGGAAACTTGCTTTAAGTACAAAGAAAGGACATTTTGGATGCCCTGGGCGGTCTTTCCTCTCTGTCTCATGGAGGATGGAGGGAAGGAGACTGGAGGGAAGGAGGCTGGAGCGAAGGAGGCTGGAGGGAAGGAGGCTGGAGGGAAGGAGACTGGAGGGAAGGAGGATGGAGGGAAGGAGACTGGAGGGAAGGAGGCTGGAGCGAAGGAGGCTGGAGGGAAGGAGACTGGAGGGAAGGAGGCTGGAGGGAAGGAGGCTGGAGGGAAGGAGGCTGGATCTGCTCGACTGATAGTTGGTCTGTCAGTTTCTGCTGTGCTTCTTGTTGTTGTTGCTCTTCTTATTAATCTGATCTGCAGAAAATATGAGAGGGGTTTTAGCACAAGAAAACAAAACCAGAGAAAAAAACGTAAAAAAATAATTGAAAGGTCAGAAAATTATTCAAAGCTGAACTCTGAGCCTGGTGTTCCATGAAGTCACTGTTACCCAGTGTGATGAAAAACAGATGATCAAGGACAGAAAGAAACTGATGATGCCTCATGTGACTTTTCCTCCTTAAGCCCAGCCCACTGGGAGACAGCTTGTACTTTGTTCTCCGTGGTTTGTAAATCCATCGTATCAAATTTGACAGAGTGTTGCCAATTTAGAGACTTTGTTGCAATATGTAGCGAGTTTTCAGACACCCTTAGTGGTTTTTTCCCCCCTAGCGACAAATCTGGCAACTTTTCTGGTGTTATTGGAGACGTATGACCACTGTTTCGCTCTTACAAGCAGCGGGTGCTGCCGTCTGCACGTCTGCCAAAGCGCTCACAGGCGGTCGCACACAGCAGTCGCCCCCAGCTGCTGTCAGCGCAGAAGATGTTCACGAGTCCAAACTACAAACGAATCGCACACGAAGCCGCTGCTTCCGCACTGACTGTGACGCAGGCCTGCAGCAGCGGTAGATTGGTTTGTGTCTAAACCAAATCGATGCTCTAAAATGCATCATTCCAATCATAAAGAATGAGGGTTGGAATTGTGACATAAAAACAAACAATAATTGCTAAAAGAAATGTAATTTAAATATGTAGTAAGTTCTTTTAGGGTGTCTTTTTTAAAAGACTTTATGTCTCTTCCACGATGTCATTTCTCTCTCCTACAGCGTCCGTTACAGTTACATACATTTGCTGATGTGATGACGTCATTTAACAACAGCCAATAGAAATTTCCCCAACTGAGGAGTCGGCAACACTGAGTAGTAGTTAAATCGGAAGTGTGCAGTCAGTTGCTTAAATCTTTCAGCTTTTTTTAAACCTTAAATTTAATTGAATCTCATCAGGTTTTAAACTCAGGTTCAGTTATTCTCTGAAATTAGCGACAGATTTAGACTTCAGAACAAATCAAAGAAGCGCTGGATGATCAGTAATAATGACACGGAAATGTCTGCCGTAACTGCATCACGCTGCTCCGCTTTGCTGTTTGCTGTCGTCGTCGTGTTCGTCTCTGCAGGTGAGGTTTACAGTTAGAAACTAAACTGAGTTTATCTGGCAACAATAGACCAGCATCGACTAGTTTACATGTTGTTAAGAATGATGATAATAATATGGATTTAGTTTGTCTGTGTGGACACGTGGAAACATCTGTAATCCAGCTGTGAGAGAGACAAAGAAGTGTAATGTGTGTGTCAGTGTGATGTGTTGTAGTGTCAGGAGTCAGGATGCAGCTACAAAGCTTTTTGTTCAGTGTACACAAACAGCTGTAGCTCCATAAAGGCAGCATGCAGAGACTCACAGTGTCTTATAATGAGAGGCTGCTTTCTCTCACACATTATGTTCACTTATTATCAGCACATGTTGTTGTTCTGTGGAAGCTAACATCTTGTAGTTTCTGACACTTTGCATGTTTAGCATGAGGCTAAAATTCCCCCTCAGTGGGTCACTGGTGACCTGCTGGATGTTCAGAGGTTCATTAAATCCAACATGACTCCAAACAAGCTGCTGATTATTTCACATTTTACTTGTGAGCAACGGCACATTTAAATCTTACAAATATAGTTATTTGGCTTATATCGTGATATATATCGTTATCGCCTGAAATGAAAAAAACATATCGTGATATGAAAAAATTTATATCGCCCAGCTCTAGTTTCTGCCCTCTTGCTGTAATGTTCCTGAGACCAGCTGAGCAGAGTTACTAATCTGTAAGCAGTTTCCAAATTCCAGAATCACCGCCTGGATCGTTCTACAAACTTTGGAGGAACCTGATCACATTGTAAATTTGAAGTGCTTCATATATAAACATTGTAAATTATGTAAACAGTGTAGTTTGTTTGGCGTGACAGAGCTGTTATCACTGAATCAAAGGTTCAGATGTTTCAGCCTCATAATAAACAAACACATTTTCAGAAATTTGAGGATTTGACCTTCCAATAGTCTCAGGCATGTTTCAATGATAGTGATGTGTCGGTTGTGAACGAAACGGCTCTTAGAGCCGGGTCTTTGAAGTGAACGACGCGAGCCGGCTCCTTATTGGGAGCCATGATTTTTTATTTCTTCTTTCTCTCACCCTCTCTCTCGCACTTTTTTTCCACTTCACTCCATATGCGAGCCTTGTGCTTTGCACTGGGCAGAGGGGGGAGGGGCAGTATTTACACTCTCAGTTGGAGAGAAAGAGAGCCAGGGACTACAATGTCACATTAGAAAGGTATAGTAATCATCCACAACTATTTTTGGTTGCAGATGATAAAGGATTCAGAAAGTTTATTCATGCAGGCCCATATGACAGAGAATATGCATCTTTTTGTTTTCATATTTTAATTTATATTTAATTGTGTTGTGGTTTGCAGTGTTTTGTGTTGTTTCACTTTAAATTAGTTTAAAAGGAAATAGCTGAAAATTTAAAGTTAAAAGTTTATATATTACATTTTATGTGGAGTGAATAAATAAAAGTATATTTACGGTGGTCCCCAGAGACAAAGCACGTACAAACTGCAAAACACGTCAAAACACGTACCAACTCCAAAACACGTACAAAACACAAACAGAAGTGCTCCAGGATACTCGGGCGCAGTGTTGAGCTTTTGTTACCCAGTGGCTACACAAGCCAGGATGTACCAACGACCGGATTTGGTGTGTGGTAGTAACAGGTAAATTAACAATATTTTATATTATTTGAATATATATGAGTGCTTGTGTATAAATACACACACAATACACACATGCTTTCAATTGTGTAATTTAAGTGATCTAGGTAGCTCTGTTTTGGAAGTTCAGTTAACGCTAGAAATGTGTTTTGGAGTTTGTACGTGCTTTGTCTGTAGGGGCCATCGCATACATTTATATATAAACATATATAAATAAAACCACTTTTTTTTACATTAGTTATCCCCTTTGTGCATAATTTTATATTGTTGTTAATTATAAATTAATTAAAGCAACAAAACAACCTGAAGAGCCGTTTGAGAGCCGAAAGAGCCGGCTCTCTAAAAAGAGCCAGAAATCCCATCACTATTTAATGAGCTCTCACAGATCTGCATATCAGCTGGATGAAACCAACATGACATCCGACCCTGAACGAACTGTTAGACCTGTTATCCACATAGCAAAATTGGTATGGCCCGGATCTGGGCCACACAATGTGCTTACACATGGCCCACATACCACAAAGAATGACGGCCCATGTGTGGCCCATATCTGGTTTGCCAAAGGTGGCCCACACATGGGCCAGCACATAGCCAGTTGCAGACACACTGGTGGTCCTTTGCTGGCTCATGTGTGGATTACCTCTGGCAAACCTGGTCTGGGCCACCAAAGGGCCGTCATTCTTGCGGTATGTGGGCCATGTGTAAGTTGTGTGCAGCCACGGGCCACTTGCAGACACACTGCTGGCCCTGTGCTTGCCCAGAACAGTTTCAGATCTGGCTCCAGATGTCAGCCTAATGTATACCTTAATTAAGCCATGTAATAACAACATGTGCAAAAGTATGTAAGTGCAAAAGTAACATGACAAAACTCTGTTCAGACAGGGAATGGAATGATTCTTATACAGCATTTTTTAACTCTACCAAATTACTCGAAGTGCTCTATGCAACATGCCACATTCACACACTTTCTCTTAACTGAGTGCTTCCGAACTACACATACACATTCACACTCACGACATGCAGAATGGAGAAGCCAGGGATTGAACCACTAACTTTCCGATCAATAGGTGACCTGCTCTACCGCCTGAGCTACAGCCACCCGCTGGCAAAGATGAGTAAACCCTCACTAGATTTTGGACAAAGTGTACACTCACAAACCTGTCAAACCTGCATCTGAAACGTTGGCTACCATAGCAGTATAGTATTGCACCATGGCATTTAAGTTTTCTAACTAAAATAGGAAAATAGACCTGGCGCACATCTGGTTGACATACACTCTGCCATGACACCAGTCAGTCAGAAGTGCCAGCTTGATGCTGGATCCCAGCCAGGCCTGTTTTCTATGGGCCTGGGCCACATACACAAAACTATGATCGGGCCAGATATGGCATGCCATCACATAAATAGTGCCTCATTGCCAGACCTGGCGCACATACACTCTGCCATGACACCAGTCAGTCAGAAGTGCCAGCTTGATACCGCATCAGGGCCAGACCTGCTTGCTATGGGTAGGTGTTTTTTTTTAAAAAAATTTTTTTTATCTTTTTATGGTGAAAACAAGATTGCAGACTGCAGTTTGGGTCAGATCCTGTTTTTCCCGTTTTTAAACAAAACAGCAGAAAAATCCACCAGCATGAACATTTTCTCACTTCATACATGTTGTCAATTATTGTTTTTTAACCTAATCTCCTGAACTAGAAAAGGGGATGGATTCTGTTCTGTTCTTCACTGACAGCTGACACCTCACACCTGTTTCTCACCTGCAGGTCAGACAGGAGGAGACAGAAATTAACTGTGAGTCAGACGATCTAAGGACAGACACCAATGAACTTTCCTGAACATCCAGCAGACATCTCTGATGATCATCATGCTCACACTCAGACCAACAGTGTGTGTCTGTGCTGTCAGTGACTCTGAACTACAGTTTATTCATCTTCAGGCTGTTCATGAGATTTACTGACACAAAGTCAAACCGTGTTACAAACATACATGAATTTTTGTGAGCTCTAATGTCAGGATCAGTGAGTGTTTTTGTGTTGGTTTAGGTTAGGCAAATTAATTCTTTTATGTTGGTGTGATTGTTTATTAGCTTCATGTGACTTTTTCCTCCTTAAGTACAGCCCACTGGAAAACACTTTGTATAAAAAAAATCTTCTCTTTGCCTGACATTTTTTTAGTTTGTAAATCCATCTCATCAGACTTAAGAGATTTTACAAACTGTTATAGGGGTGTCCAAATTCATGGGCTGCATCCTCTTGAGGCTGCATTTGTAGGCCGATTATGTCACAGCGACCTGCTGAAGGCTGTCCAAATTCGTAGACTTCTCCGAATGCAGCTGACAAATCTCTTCTCCTTTTCCCCGAATTTGAAGGATGGGTCGGGTGTGTCCTTTGTGGCCCACCATATCCCAGAATTCATAGCATGGCCCAGCCAATTCCAGTTTTCAACGATGTTGGTGGCTACTAAGTTTTTAATATTACTCTTATTACTCTTTCTGGGTCACAAAATAAACTTTTAACATATTTTCAGGCGAGAATGTAGCTGTGGAAAGTTCAAATATCTGCTCGGTTTATCAAGATATCACATATTTGCAAATGTTTGAATGTATGGTTCATACAGAACTTGGTCAGTGACACTCACATAAACACATGAGTACATTACATTAACACATGAAAGAACAACAGTGTGGCATTAATCATTACAGCAGTAAGGTGTGTACTTACCTGACGGTGTGAAGCCTCCACCTACATGACTGAAGTGCTCCACCCTGCTCGACTTTTTTACTCCTCTCTCTGTGGCCTTCTTTAAACAGCCTCTTGGTGTTTTCTGTGTTGTTTGGTTCATGTGTCCACTGTGCCTTTATGAACACTGTTATATCTCTGCAAAGGAAAGGGCATTTTTTTAAAGACAATGATAATGAGGGAATTCTTTCTGTGAATGAATGAAATATGAGCAGAATGTAAGGGCAAATAAAACGCCTTGAGGTGACTTTTGTTGTGATTTGGTGCTATATGAATAAAATTGAATTGAATTGAATTGAATAAAGATTTACACATATACCTGTTGAATGCGTTTTTTTCATTGTTTTTGTCCCTGCAATCACAGACAAACCTCTATTTTTGAAGTGCCTTTGAACAACTAATATAGAATAGAATTCAACTTTATTGTCATTGCACATGCACGGGTACAGGGCAACGAAATGCAGTTTGCATCCATCCAGAAGTGCTTAGTGATATAGATATATTACAATATATATTAGCAATAATATAGATATGTAAGTATATTACAGAAATGGGTCTATTATGTTATAATATACACGGTATGAAGTATGTTGTGAATATTCTATAACTATAAGTATGTACAGGCTGTAGTGAGTACAAGCTATGTACAGGATATGAACAGGATATAAATATGAAAAACTATACAGAATATGAAATAACTTTACAGGAATCTGAGATATACAGCTATACAGAAATGGGAACTATGCAAGTTGTAAACAGTTGTAGGGTTAAAAATTATCGTATGTACAGAATGATTATTTACACAGAGCTATACAGTAGTGCAGTTAAGATAAGTGAGGGTGTGGATAATTTCTACAGAGGCTATATAAAGTGCTAGTGGTTGTGAGTGGTGGTTCACTCCATGTTATTATTGTGTGTTTGAGGGTACAGTTGTCCATTGTGGGTGTGTGTATGTTCAGTCCATGTGTTAACGTGGGTCAGATGTCAGGAGGCAGAGTTCAGGAGTCTGACAGCTGTGGGGAAGAAGCTGTTCCGGTACCTGGTGGTCTTAGTCCGGAGGCTCCTGTGGCGCCTCCCAGAGGGCAGGAGGGTGAAGAGTCCATGTGATGGGTGACTGGGGTCTTTGATGATTTTCCCAGCCCTTTTCAGACACCGCTTCCTGTAGATGTCTTTTATGGCAGGAAGTGGTGCTCCGGCGATGCGCTGGGCAGTTTTCACGACCCTCTGCAACGCCTTCCGGTCCGAGGCAGAGCAGTTCCCGTACCAGACTGTTATACAGTTGGTCAGGATGCTCTCGATGGTGCAGCGATAGAAGTTCACCAGGATGTCTGAGGACAGGTGGTTCTTCCTCAGAGTCCTCAAGAAGAAGAGGCGCTGGTGAGCCTTCTTGACCAGCTTGGAGCAGTTGGTCGTCCAGATGAGATCCTCGGAGATGTGGACTCCCAGGAACTTGAAGCTGCTCACACGCTCCACAGCCGTCCCCTTAATGTGGATGGGTGGATGTGGGTCAGCATTCCTCCTGTAGTCCACGATGAGCTCCTTGGTCTTCTCGGTGTTAAGCAGCAGGTTGTTTGTGTCGCACCACTCAGCCAGACGATCCACCTCCTCCCTGTAGGCGGCCTCATCGTTGTCACTGATGAGGCCAATCACCGTGGTGTCATCTGCAAACTTAATGATGGTGTTGGAACCATCAGCAGGTCTGCAGTCGTGGGTGAAGAGGGAGTAGAGGAAAGGGCTCATCACACAGCCTTGTGGTACACCGGTGTTCATTGTGATGGTAGATGAGCAGTGGTTATCCAGCCGGACATGTTGGGGGCAGTTGGTCAGGAAGTCCAGTAACCATTTGCAGATGAGGGAACTGATGCCCAGGTCTGTCAGTTTCCTGATGAGTTGTGAGGGGTGGACATCTTCCTCTGTAATTGAATGCTGTGGGTAAACATGGCTGCTCTGGATTTACATCTGTGGATGGATCTGTTGATAAAATTATGAACCTGTATCTGCTGTGCGGACAGACCGATCACTGGAGTATTGACTGGAGAGTCACTGACTGCAAGAACACATCAGGTATTCAGCAACTTCCTGTAAATTACAAGAAATCCAAGTAGAGGAGAGCAACTGAGTACACTTCCTCTTTGTGATGGAGGTGATTTTCTTCTTTATATTGTGTCAGATAAAGTCTGACAGCTTCTCTTGAATTCATTTCATATGCTGTTTTTTCACAGATGAAACCAGCCAACAGTAAATCAGATGCTTTACACTAACTGCACATGACATCCATCTGTAACCACTTCCTGTTGTTCCCAAACCATCTCTGAAATCCTCAGAAACTTAGAATACATCTCCCAGTTTTTAGGTCAAAACAGCTTTGAGCAGTAATCAGCAGGATTCTGGTGAACAGGTGTTGAAGTATAGGATGGAGCTCAGACTATTCTGGTCACACTGAGCAGTGACTGTTTGCTCATCTGCATCTGGACTTTGTACATGTTTTTTTATGTTAAGGTTATTTTTCATGCTGTTGTTTCCATTCATGTGTTCATCAGGAGCTCTCCTCTCAGTACTAAAAACACTATGTACACTTTGTTCCGGGAGCACATGGCACACGCCAAAACGTACTCCCTGGCGTCCTTGTCCAAGGAGGGCCACCAGAAAAATCGCAGGAGGAAGGTGATGGTGTGGCGGACGCCTGGATGACAGGTGAATCGGGCAGTGTGGCCCCAGTGGAGCACCTGGGCGTGGACGGCAGCAGGGACAAACAACCGCTGCTGACCTGTTGAACCAGCTGATCCAGCCTTTTGTCTGAGCTGGAGTCAGTCACACAAACAGACTGAACAGGGTGTGTTCTGTGCAGCACCTGCATGTAAAACAGAAGCAAAGCTGTTCCTGTGAAATGAAAGTGAAAGCCTCTCTGAGCGTCTCCCTGTAGAAAATGGAGGCTGAGCTCATTCAGATCACTCAGCCTGCAGACAAATGGAGGAATGTTTGAGATGTGCAGATAAACAGTCGGAGCTTTGTGTCGGCCCCTAAGGGCTCAGGGCCGTCCTGTAGTCATGCTATCAAGTGCATGACGGCTCTCTGCAGACACTTTGATCCCTTATTCACATTTTCTATAAGTCTGCATAGAGACGATGTAGATTTGGATTTCTTCCCCTTAATAACAAACACCTCTATTGAGAAACTGCATTTGGGGTTTTTCCTTGTTTAACATTTAAATGTGTTTGATCTGAAACATTTAAGTGTGACAACATTAAAAAAATAGGAAACCAGGAAGGGGACAAACATTGTTTCACACCTCTGTATGTTTTTGTTTCCTTTCCATCTTATGTCCTTATATGTTGTTTGTTTGAAACTTATGATTTGTACTTTAAAGTTTTTAGACTGAGCTCAAACACATAAACTACTAACTGTTCAGACATTAGAAATGAATTGTTCCTCTGAGTATTTTAAGCTCCCGTTGTGTTGCTTTTGTGTGCTGGTGTCACTGATGGCTGCTGCTGTGACAAAAAAGACACAAACAATTTGATTTAATCAAAAATCACTCTGGAAATGCTCAGAAAAAAGACAGTTCATGGTTTAAAGTAGATTTACTTTAATACTCCAACACTGTTATTAAGTTGTCCAGTCTGTGTATAACAGCACTGCCTGCATGAGGTCAAACTGGATCATTGAACATAATGTTTCTTGATGCGTGCCACTAGAAGAACAGTGCGCTGGTTTCAGTCATTGTGCAAATGTAAAGTCCAGATGAACAGAATCTACTTTTTTGATATTGCACATAACAATTTTCATCCAGAAGACTTCATTAGACCTTCACACATGTCTGACCCTGATTTATTCCAAATTTTAGAAACTTCAGAGCATTTCCAAAGTCTGCTTCCTGTTTAATGAT